>NC_134604.1:20310490-20935490 GCF_046129695.1 Lonchura striata | reverse complement strand
TATATCGAAGGATGGATCGCAGACTAAAGTTTTCCCCTCCTCAAATTTCTGCTGCCCAGATAGACCCAAAGGAGCCCTACAAACTGACATCAGGAACCTGGACTGGTGAGTTTTCTTTCCCAGGGAAAATGGCCAAAGGATGTGCCCAGGGGCGCCTGGCCCCTGGCTGGGACCTGAATGCAAATAATCCATATATCGAATGATGGCACCCAGACTGAAGTTGTCCCCTCCTCAAATTTCTGCTGCCCAGATAGACCCAAGGGAGCCCTACAAACTGACATCAGCAACCTGGACTGGTGAGTTTTCTTTCCCAGGGAAAATGGCCAAAGGATGAGCCCAGGGGACCCTGGCACTGGGCTGGGGCTTGACTGCAAAGAATCGTTATATCGAAGGATGAATCGCAGACCGAAGTTGTCCCTTCCTCAAATTTCTGCTGCCCAGTTAGACCCAAGGGAGCCCTACAAACTGACATCAGCAACCTGGACTTGTGAGTGTTCTTTCCCAGGGAAAATGGCCAAAGGATGTGCCCAGAGGCCCCTGGCACTGGGCTGGGGCCTGAATGCAAAAAATCCTTATATCGAAGAATGGACCCCAGACCAAAGTTGTCCCCATCTCATACTTGTGCTGCCCTGATAGACCCAAGGGAGCCCTACAAACTGACATCAGCAACCTGGACTGGTGAGCTTTCATTTCCAGGGAAAATGGCCAAAGGATGTGCGCTGGGGCCCCTTGCCCTGGGCTGGGGACTGAATGCCAAAAATCCTTATATCGAAGGATGGATCGCAGACCAAAGTTGTCCCCTCCTCAAATTTCTGCTGCCCAGATAGACCCAAGGGAGCCCTACAAACTGACATCAGCAACCTGGACTGGTGAGTTTTCTTTCCCAGGGAAAATGGCCAAAGGATGTGCCCTAAGCCCCTGGCCCCTGATGGGACCTAACTGCAAAATATCATTTCATCGCAGGCTGGACCCCAAACTGAAGTTATCCCCTCCTCAAACTTGTGCTGCCCTGATAGACCCAAGGGAGCCCTACAAACTGACATCAGCAACCTGGACTGCTGAGTTTTCTTTCCCAGGGAAAATGGCCAAAGGATGTGCCCCGGGGCTCCTGGCCCCTGGCTGGGACCTGAATGCAAAATATCCCTATATCGAAGGATGGATCGCAGACCGAAGTTGTCCCCTCCTCAAAATTCTGCTGCCCAGATAAACCCAAGGGAGCTCTACAAAGTGACATCCGGAACCTGGACTGGTGAGTTTTCTTTCCCAGGGAAAATGGCCAAAGGGTGTGCCCAGGGGCCCCTGGAAGTGGGCTGGGGCCTGACTACAAAAAATCCCTATATCGAAGGATGGATCGCAGAATAAATTTTTCCCTCCTCAAATTTCTGCTGCCCAGATAGACCCAAAGGAGCCCTACAAACTGACATCAGCAACTTGGACTGGTGAGTTTTCTTTCCCAGGGAAAATGGCCAAAGGATGTGTCGAGGTCCCCCTGGCCCCTGGCTGGGACCTGATTGCAAAATATCCAAATATCGAAGGATGGATTGCAGACCGAAGTTGTCCCTTCCTCAAACTTCTGCTGCCCAGATAGACCCAAGGGAGCCCTACAAACTGACATCAGCAACCTGGATTGGTGAGCTTTCATTTCCAGGGAAAATGGCCAAAGGATGTGCGCTGGGGACCCTAGCCCTGGGCTGGGGACTGAATGCCAAAAATCCTTATATCGAAAGATGGATCGCAGACCAAAGTTGTCCCCTCCTCAAATTTCTGCTGCCCAGATAGACCCAAGGGAGCCCTACAAACTGACATCAGCAACCTGGACTGGTGAGTTTTCTTTCCCAGGGAAAATGGCCAAAGGATGTGCCCTAAGCCCCTGGCCCCTGATGGGACCTAACTGCAAAATATCCTTACATCGAAGGATGGACCCCAAACTGAAGTTATCCCCTCCTCAAACTTGTGCTGCCCTGATAGACCCAAGGGAGCCCTACAAAGTGACATCAGGAACCTGGACTGGTGAGTTTTCTTTCCCAGGGAAAATGGCCAAAGGATGAGCCCAGGGGCCCCTGGCCCTGGGCTAGGGCTTGACTGCAAAGAATCCTTATATCGAAGGATGAATCGCGGACCGAAGTTGTCCCTTCCTCAAACTTGTGCTGCCCTGATAGACCCAAGGGAGCCCTACAAACTGACATCAGCAACCTGGACTAGTGAGTTTTTTTTCCCAGGGAAAATGGCCAAAGGATGTGCGCTGGGGACCCTAGCCCTGGGCTGGGGACTGAATGGAAAAAATCCTCATATCGAAGGATGGATCGCAGACTAAAGTTTTCCCCTTCTCAAATTTCTGCTGCCCAGATAGACCCAAAGGAGCCCTACAAACTGACATCAGCAACCTGGACTGGTGAGTTTTCTTTCCCAGGGAAAATGGCCAAAGGATGTGCCCAGGGGCCCCTGGCACTGGGCTGGGGCTTGACTGCAAAGAATCCTTATATCGAAGGATGAATTGCAGACCGAAGTTGTCCCTTCCTCAAATTTCTGCTGCCCAGTTAGACCCAAGGGAGCCCTACAAACTGACATCAGCAACCTGGACTGGTGAGTTTTCTTTCCCAGGGAAAATGGCCAAAGGATGTGCCCAGGGGCCCCTGGCCCCTGGCTGGGACCTGAATGCAAATAATCCATATATTGAATGATGGAACCCAGACTGAAGTTGTCCCCTCCTCAAATTTCTGCTGCCCAGATAGACCCAAGGGAGCCCTACAAACTGACATCAGCAACCTGGACTGGTGAGTTTTCTTTCCCAGGGAAAATGGCCAAAGCATGTGCCCTAAGCCCCTGGCCCCTGATGGGACCTAACTGCAAAATATCCTTACATCGAAGGATGGACCCCAAACTGAAGTTATCCCCTCCTCAAACTTGTGCTGCCCTGATAGACCCAAGGGAGCCCTACAAACTGACATCAGCAACCTGGACTGGTGAGCTTTCATTTCCAGGGAAAATGGCCAAAGGATGTGCCCAGGGGCCCCTAGCCCTGGGCTGGGCACTGAATGCCAAAAATCCTTATATCGAAGGATGGATCGCAGACCAAAGTTGTCCCCTCCTCAAATTTCTGCTGCCCAGATAGACCCAAGGGAGCCCTACAAACTGACATCAGCAACCTGGACTGGTGAGTTTTCTTTCCCAGGGAAAATGGCCAAAGGATGTGCCCTAAGACCCTGGTGCCTGGCTGGGGCCTGAATGCAAAATATCCCTATATCGAAGGATGGATTGCAGACCGAAGTTGTCCCCTCCTCAAATTTCTGCTGCCCAGATAGACCCAAGGGAGCCCTACAAAGTGACATCCGGAACCTGGTCTGGTGAGTTTTCTTTCCCAGGGAAAATGGCCAAAGGATGTGCCCAGGGGCCCCTGGAAGTGGGCTGGGGCCTGACTGCAAAAAATCCTTATATCGAAGGATGGATCTCAGAATAAATTTTTCCCTCCTCAAATTTCTGCTGCCCAGATAGCCCCAAAGGAGCCCTACAAACTGACATCAGCAACCTGGACTGGTGAGTTTTCTTTCCCAGGGAAAATGTCCAAAGGATGTGTCGAGGTCCCCCTGGCCCCTGGCTGGGACCTGAATGCAAAATATCCGTACAACGAAGGATGGATTGCAGACCGAAGTTGTCCCTTCCTCAAACTTGTGCTGCCCTGATAGACCCAAGGGAGCCCTACAAACTGACATCAGCAACCTGGACTGGTGAGTTTTCTTTCCCAGGGAAAATGGCCAAAGGATGTGCGCTGGGGACCCTACCCCTGGGCTGGGGACTGAATGCAAAAAATCCTCATATCGAGGGATGGATCGCAGACTAAAGTTTTTCCCTTCTCAAATTTCTGCTGCCCAGATAGACCCAAAGGAGCCCTACAAACTGACATCAGCAACCTGGACTGGTGAGTTTTCTTTCCCAGGGAAAATGGCCAAAGGATGTGCCCAGGGGCCCCTGGCACTGGGCTGGGGCTTGACTGCAAAGAATCCTTATATCGAAGGATGAATCGCAGACCGAAGTTGTCCCTTCCTCAAATTTCTGCTGCCCAGTTAGACCCAAGGGAGCCCTACAAACTGACATCAGCAACCTGGACTGGTGAGTGTTCTTTCCCAGGGAAAATGGTCAAAGGATGTGCCCTAAGCCCATGGCCCCTGATGGGACCTAACTGCAAAATATCCTTACATCGAAGGATGGACCCCAAACTGAAGTTATCCCCTCCTCAAACTTGTGATGCCCTGATAGACCCAAGGGAGCCCTACAAACTGACATCAGGAACCTGGACTGGTGAGTTTTCTTTCCCAGGGAAAATGGCCAAAGGATGTGCCCCGGGGCCCGTGGCCCCTGGCTGGGACCTGAATGCAAATAATCCCTATATCGAATGATGGAACCCAGACTGAAGTTGTCCCCTCCTCAAACTTGTGCTGCCCTGATAGACCCAAGGGAGCCCTACAAACTGACATCAACAACCTGGACTGGTGAGTTTTCTTTCCCAGGGAAAATGGCCAAAGGATGTGCCCTAAGCCCCTGGCCCCTGATGGGACCTAACTGCAAAATATCCTTACATCGAAGGATGGACACCAAACTGAAGTTATCCCCTCCTCAAACTTGTGCTGCCCTGATAGACCCAAGGGAGCCCTACAAACTGACATCAGCAACCTGGACTGGTGAGTTTTCTTTCACAGGGAAAATGGCCAAAGGATGAGCCCAGGGGCCCCTGGCCCTGGGCTGGGGCTTGACTGCAAAGAATCCTTATATCGAAGGATGAAACGCGGACCGAAGTTGTCCCTTCCTCAAACTTGTGCTGCCCTGATAGACCCAAGGGAGCCCTACAAACTGACATCAGCAACCTGGACTGGTGAGTTTTCTTTCCCAGGGATAATGGCCAAAGGATGTGCCCAGGGGCTCCTGGCCCCTTGCTGGGACCTGAATGCAAAATATCCCTATATCAAAGGATGGATCGCAGACCGAAGTTGTCCCGTCGTCAAATTTCTGCTGCCCAGTTAGCCCCAAAGGAGCCCTAAAAAGTGACATCAGGAACCTGGACTGGTGAGTTTTCTTTCCCAGGGAAAATGGCCAAAGGATGTGCCCAGGGGCCCCTTGCCCCTGGCTGGGACCTGAATGCAAATAATCCCTATATTGAATGATGGAACCCAGACTGAAGTTGTCCCCTCCTCAAACTTGTGCTGCCCTGATAGACCCAAGGGAGCCCTACAAACTGACATCAGGAACCTGCACTGGTGAGTTTTCTTTCCCAGGGAAAATGGCCAAAGGATGAGCCCTGGGGCCCCTGGCACTGGGCTGGGGCTTGACTGCAAAGAATCCTTATATCGAAGGATGAATCGCAGACCGAAGTTGTCCCTTCCTCAAACTTGTGCTGCCCTGATAGACCCAAGGGAGCCCTACAAACTGACATGAGCAACCTGGACTAGTGAGTTTTCTTTCCCAGGGAAAACGGTCAAGGGGTGTTTCCAGGAGCCCCTGGCCCTGGGCTGGGGCCTGACTTCAGATAATCCCTATATTGAAGGATGCATCGCAGACAAAAGTTGTCCCCTCCTCAACTTTCTGCTGCCCAGATCGACCCAAGGGAGCCCTACAAACTGACATCAGCAACCTGGACTGGTGAGCTTTCATTTCCAGGGAAAATGGCCAAAGGATGTGCGCTGGGGCCCCTAGGCCTGGGCTGGGGACTGAAAGCCAAAAATCCTTATATCGAAGGATGGATCGCAGACCAAAGTTGTCCTCTTGTCAAATATCTGCTGCCCAGATAGACCCAAGGGAGCCCTATAAAGTGACATCAGGAACCTGGACTGGTGAGTTTTCTTTCCCAGGGAAAATGGCCAAAGGATGTGCCCAGGGGCCCCTGGCCCCTGGCTGGGACCTGAATGCAAAATATCCCTATATCGAAGGATGGATCGCAGACCAAAGTTGTCCCCTCCTCAAATTTCTGCTGCCCAGATAAACCCAAGGGAGCCCTATAAAGTGACATCCGGGACCTGGACTGGTGAGTTTTCTTTCCCAGGGAAAATGGCCAAAGGTTGTGCCCAGGGGCCCCTGGCACTGGGCTCGGACCTGACTGCAAAGAATCCTTATATTGAAGGATTGATCGCAGACAAATGTTGTCCCCAACTAAAACTTCTGCTGCCCTGATAGACCCAAGTGAGCCCTACAAACTGACATCAGCAACCTGGACTGGTGAGTTTTCTTTCCCAGGGAAAATGGCCAAAGGATGTGCCCAGAGGCCCCTGGCCCTGGGCTGGGCCCTGACTGCAAAGAATCCTTATATCCAAGTTTGGACCCCAAACCGAAGTTGTCCCCTCCTCAAATTTCTCCTGCCTAGATAGACCCAAGGGAGCCCTACAAACTGACATCAGAAACATGGACTGGTGAGTTTTCTTTCCCAGGGAAAATGGCCAAAGGATGTGCCCAGGGGCCCCTGGCCCTGGGCTGGGCCCTGACTTCAAAGAATCCCCATATTGAAGGATGGATCGCAGACCAAAATTGTCCCCTCCTCAAATTTCTGCTGCCCAGATAGACCCAAGGGAGCCCTACAAACTGACATCAGGAACCTGGACTGGTGAGTTTTCTTTCCCAGGGGAAATGGCCAAAGGATGTGCCCAGGGGCCCCTGGCCCTGGGCTGGCGCTTGACTTCAAAGAATCCTTATATCGAAGGACGCACCCCAGACCAAAGTTGTCCCCATCTCATATTTCTGCTGCCCTGATAGACCCAAGGGAGCCCTACAAACTGACATCAGCAACCTGGACTGGTGAGTTTTCTTTCCTAAGGAAAATGGCCAAAGGATGTGCCCAGGGGCCCCTGGACCTGAGCGGGGCCCTGACTTCAAAGAATCCTTATATCCAAGTTTGGACCCCAAACCGAAATTGTCCCCTCCTCAAATTTCTCCTGCCTAGATAGACCCAAGGGAGCCCTACAAACTGACATCAGAAACATGGACTGGTGAGTTTTCATTCCCAGGGAAAATGGCCAAAGGATGTGCCCAGGGGCCCCTGGCCCTGGGCTGGGCCCTGACTTCAAAGAATCCCTATATTGAAGGATGGATCGCAGACCAAAGTTGTCCCCTCCTCAAATTTCTGCTGCCCAGATAGACCCAAGGGAGCCCTACAACTGACATCAGGAACCTGGACTGGTGAGTTTCCTTTCCCAGGGAAAATGGCCAAAGGATGTGCCCAGGGGGCTCTGGAACTGGGCTGGGCCCTGACTGAAAAGAATCCTTATATCGAAGGATGGACCCCAGACCGAAGTTGTCCCCTCCTGAAATTTCTGCTGCCCTGATAGACCCGAGGGAGCCCTTCAAACTGACATCAGCAACCTGGACTGGTGAGTTTTCTTTCCCAGGGAAAATGGCCAAAGGATGTGCCCAGGGGCCCCTGGCACTGGGCTGGGGCCTGACTGTAAACAATCCCGATATCGAAGGATGGATCGCAGACCAAAGTTGTCCCCTCCTCAAATTTCTCCTGCCTAGATAGACCCAAGGAAGCCCTACAAACTGACATCAGAAACAGGGACTGGTGAGTTTTCTTTCCCAGGGAAAATGGCCAAAGGATGTGCCCAGGGGCCCCTGGCACTGGGCTCGGACCTGACTGCAAAGAATCCTTATATTGAAGGATTGATCGCAGACAAATGTTGTCCCCAACTAAAACTTCTGCTGCCCTGATAGACCCAAGTGAGCCCTACAAACTGACATCAGCAACCTGGACTGGTGAGTTTTCTTTCCCAGGGAAAATGGCCAAAGGATGTGCCCAGAGGCCCCTGGCCCTGGGCTGGGGCCTGAATGCAAAAAATCCTTATATCGAAGAATGGACCCCACACCTAAGTTGTCCCCTTCTAAAATTCTGCTGCCCAGATAGAACCAAGTGAGCCCTACAAACTGACATCAGCAACCTGGACTGGTGAGTTTTCTTTCCCAGGGAAAAAGGCCAAAGGATGTCCCCAGGGGCCCCTGGACTTCGGCTGGGGCTTGACTGCAAAGAATCCTTATATCGAAGGATGGACCCCTGAGTGAAATTGTCCCCATCTCATACTTCTGCTGCCCTGATAGACCCAAGGGAGCCCTACAAACTGACATCAGCAACCTGGACTGGTGAGTTTTCTTTCCCAGGGAAAATGGCCAAAGGATGTGCCCAGAGGCCCCTGGCCCTGGGCTGGGGCCTGAATGCAAAAAATCCTTATATCGAAGAATGGACCCCACACCTAAGTTGTCCCCTTCTAAAATTCTGCTGCCCATATAGAACCAAGTGAGCCCTACAAACTGACATCAGCAACCTGGACTGGTGAGTTTTCTTTCCCAGGGAAAATGGCCAAAGGATGTGCCCAGGGGCCCCTGGCCCACGGCTGGGGTTTGAATGCAAAGAATCCTTATATCGAAGGATGGACCGCTGAGTGAAGTTGTCCCCATCTCATACTTCTGCTGCCCTGATAGACCCAAGGGAGCCCTACAAACTGACATCAGCAACCTGGACTGGTGAGTTTTCTTTCCTAAGGAAAATGGCCAAAGGATGTGCCCAGGGGCCCCTGGCCCTGGGCTGGGCCCTGACTTCAAAGAATCCCTATATTGAAGGATGGATCGCAGACCAAAGTTGTCCCCTCCTCAAATTTCTGCTGCCCAGATAGACCCAAGGAAGCCCTACAACTGACATCAGGAACATGGACTGGTGAGTTTTCTTTTCCAGGGAAAATGGCCAAAGGATGTGCCCTGGGGCCCCTGGCACTGGGCTGGGGCCTGAATGCAAAAAATCCTTATATCGAAGAATGGACCCCAGACCAAAGTTGTCCCCATCTCATACTTGTGCTGCCCTGATAGACCCACGGGAGCCCTACAAACTGAAATCAGCAACCTGGACTGGTGAGCTTTCATTTCCAGGGAAAATGGCCAAAGGATGTGCTGGGGCTTGACTGCAAAGAATCCCTATATCGAAGGATGGATCGGAGACCGAAGTTGTCCCCTCCTCAAAATTCTGCTGCCCAGATAGACCCAAGGGAGCACTACAAACTGACATCAGCAACCTGGACTGGTGAGGTTTCATTTCCAGGGAAAATGGCCAAAGGATGTGCCCAGGGGCCCCTGACCCCTGGCTGTGGCTTGACTGCAAAAAATCCCTATATGGAAGTATGGATCACAGACAGAAGTTGTACCTTCCTCAAACTTGTGCTGCCCTGATAGTCCCAAGGGAGCCGTACAAACTGACATAAGGAACCTGGACTGGTGAGTTTTCTTTCCCAGGGAAAATGGCCCACGGATGTTCCCAGGGGCCCCTGGCACTGGGCTAGGACCTGAATGTAAAATATCCCTATATCGAAGGATGGATCACAGACCGAAGTTGTCCCCTCCTCAAATTTCTGCTGCCCAGATAGACCCAAGGGAGACCTACAAACTGACATCAGCAACCTGGACTGGTGAGCTTTCATTTCCAGGGAAAATGGCCAAAGGATGTGCCCAGGGGCCCCAAGGACGGAGCTGGGGCCTGAATGCAAAAAATTCTTATATCGAAGGATGGACCCCAGACCGAAGTTGTCCCATCTAAAACTTGTGCTGCCCAGATAGACCCAAGGGAGCCCTACAAACTGACATCAGCAACCTGGACTGGTGAGCTTTCTTTTCCAGGTAAAATGGCCAAAGGATGTGCCCAGGGGCCCCTGGCCCTGTTCTGGGGACTGAATGCCAAAAATCCTTATATCGAAGGATGGACCCCAGACAGAAGTTGTCCCCATCTCATACTTGTGCTGCCCTGGTAGACCCACGGGAGCCCTACAAAATGACATCAGCAACCTGAACTGGTGAGCTTTCATTTCCAGGAAAAATGGCCAAAGGTTGTGCCCAGGGGCCCCAAGGACGGGGCTGGGGCCTGAATGCAAAGAATCCTTATATCGAAGGATGGATCGCAGACTAAAGTTGTCCCCTCCTCAAATTTCTGCTGCCCAGATAGAACCAAGGGATCCCTAAAAACTGACATCAGCAACCTGGACTGGTGAGTTTTCTTTCCCAGGGAAAATGGCCAAAGGATGTGCCCAGGGGCCCCTGGCCCTGGGCTGGGGCTTGACTGCGAATAATCCCTATATTGAAGGATGGATCGCAGACCAAAGTTGTCCCCTCCTCAAATTTCTGCTGCCCAGATAGACCCAAGGGAGCCCTACAAACTGACATCAGCAACCTGGACTGGTGAGCTTTCATTTCCAGGGAAAATGGCCAAAGGATGTGCCCAGGGGCCCCTAGCCCTGGGCTGGGGACTGAATGCCAAAAATCCTTATATCGAAGGATGGATCGCAGACTTAAATTGTCCCCTCGTCAAATTTCTGCTGCCCAGAGAGACTCAAGGGAGCCCTACTAACTGACATCAGCAACCTGGACTGGTGAGTTTTCTTTCCCAGGGAAAATGGCCAAAGGATGTGCCCAGGGGCCCCTGGCCCTGGGCTGGGGCCTGACTGCAAAGAATCGCTATATCGAAGGATGGACCCCAGACCAAAGTTGTCCCCTCCTCAAAGTTGTGCTGCCCAGATAGACCCAAGGGAGCCCTACAAACTGACATCAGCAACCTGGACTGGTGAGTTTTCTTTCCCAGGGCAAATGGCCAAAGGATGTGCCCAGGGGTCCCTGGCCCTCGGCTGGGCACAGACTGCAAAGAATCCCTATATCGAAGGATGGACCCCAGACCGAAGTTGTCCCCATCTCATACTTGTGCTGCCGTGATAGACCCAAGGGAGCCCTACAAACTGACATCAGCAACCTGGACTGGTGAGTTTTCTTTTCCAGGGGAAATGGCGAAAGGATGTGCCCAGGGGCCCCTGGCCCCTGGCTGGGGCCTGAATTGAAAATATCCTTATATCGAAAGATGGATCGCAGACCAAAGTTGTCCCCTCCTCAAATTTCTGCTGCCCAGATAGACCTAAGGGAGCCCTACAAACTGACATCAGGAACCTGGACTGGTGAGTTTTCTTTCCCAGGGAAAATGGCCAAAAGATGTGCCCTGGGGACCCTGGCACTGGGCTGGGGCCTGAATGCGAAAAATCCTTATATTGAAGGATTGATCGCAGACAAATGTTGTCCCCAACTAAAACTTCTGCTGCCCTGATAGACCCAAGTGAGCCCTACAAACTGACATCAGCAACCTGGACTGGTGAGTTTTCTTTCCCAGGGAAAATGGCCAAAGGATGTGCCCAGAGGCCCCTGGCCCTGGGCTGGGCCCTGACTGCAAAGAATCCTTATATCCAAGTTTGGACCCCAAAGCGAAGTTGTCCCCTCCTCAAATTTCTCCTGCCTACATAGGCCCAAGGGAGCCCTACAAACTGACATCAGAAACATGGACTGGTGAGTTTTCTTTCCCAGGGAAAATGGCCAAAGGATGTGCCCAGGGGCCCCTGGACCTCGGCTGGGGCTTGACTGCAAAGAATCCTTATATCGAATGATGGACCCCTGAGTGAAATTCTCCCCATCTCATACTTCTGCTGCCCTGATAGACCCAACGGAGCCCTACAAACTGACATCAGCAACCTGGACTGGTGAGTTTTCTTTCCCAGGGAAAATGGCCAAAGGATGTGCCCAGAGGCCCCTGGCACTGGGCTGGGGCCTGAATGCAAAAAATCCTTATATCGAAGAATGGACCCCACACCTAAGTTGTCCCCTTCTAAAATTCTGCTGCCCAGATAGAACCAAGGGAGCCCAACAAACTGACATCAGCAACCTGGACTGGTGAGTTTTCTTTCCCAGGGAAAATGGCCAAAGGATGTGCCCAGGGGCCCCTGGCCCACAACTGGGGTTTGAAAGCAAAGAATCCTTGTATCGAAGGATGGACCCCTGAGTGAAATTGTCCCCATCTCATACTTCTGCTGCCCTGATAGACCCAAGGGAGCCCTACAAACTGACATCAGCAACCTGGACTGGTGAGTTTTCTTTCCTAAGGAAAATGGCCAAAGGATGTGCCCAGGGGCCCCTGGCCCTGGGCTGGGCCCTGACTTCAAAGAATCCCTATATTGAAGGATGGATCGCAGACCAAAGTTGTCCCCTCCTCAAATTTCTGCTGCCCAGATAGACCCAAGGAAGCCCTACAACTGACATCAGGAACATGGACTGGTGAGTTTTCTTTTCCAGGGAAAATGGCCAAAGGATGTGCCCTGGGGCCCCTGGCACTGGGCTGGGGCCTGAATGCAAAAAATCCTTATATCGAAGAATGGACCCCAGACCAAAGTTGTCCCCATCTCATACTTGTGCTGCCCTGATAGACCCACGGGAGCCCTACAAACTGATATCAGCAACCTGGACTGGTGAGCTTTCATTTCCAGGGAAAATGGCCAAAGGATGTGCTGGGGCTTGACTGCAAAGAATCCCTATATCGAAGGATGGATCGGAGACCGAAGTTGTCCCCTCCTCAAAATTCTGCTGCCCAGATAGACCCAAGGGAGCACTACAAACTGACATCAGCAACCTGGACTGGTGAGGTTTCATTTCCAGGGAAAATGGCCAAAGGATGTGCCCAGGGGCCCCTGACCCCTGGCTGTGGCTTGACTGCAAAAAATCCCTATATGGAAGTATGGATCACAGACAGAAGTTGTACCTTCCTCAAACTTGTGCTGCCCTGATAGTCCCAAGGGAGCCGTACAAACTGACATAAGGAACCTGGACTGGTGAGTTTTCTTTCCCAGGGAAAATGGCCAACGGATGTTCCCAGGGGCCCCTGGCACTGGGCTAGGACCTGAATGTAAAATATCCCTATATCGAAGGATGGATCACAGACCGAAGTTGTCCCCTCCTCAAATTTCTGCTGCCCAGATAGACCCAAGGGAGACCTACAAACTGACATCAGCAACCTGGACTGGTGAGCTTTCATTTCCAGGGAAAATGGCCAAAGGATGTGCCCAGGGGCCCCAAGGACGGAGCTGGGGCCTGAATGCAAAAAATTCTTATATCGAAGGATGGACCCCAGACCGAAGTTGTCCCATCTAAAACTTGTGCTGCCCAGATAGACCCAAGGGAGCCCTACAAACTGACATCAGCAACCTGGACTGGTGAGCTTTCTTTTCCAGGTAAAATGGCCAAAGGATGTGCCCAGGGGCCCCTGGCCCTGTTCTGGGGACTGAATGCCAAAAATCCTTATATCGAAGGATGGACCCCAGACAGAAGTTGTCCCCATCTCATACTTGTGCTGCCCTGGTAGACCCACGGGAGCCCTACAAAATGACATCAGCAACCTGAACTGGTGAGCTTTCATTTCCAGGAAAAATGGCCAAAGGTTGTGCCCAGGGGCCCCAAGGACGGGGCTGGGGCCTGAATGCAAAGAATCCTTATATCGAAGGATGGATCGCAGACTAAAGTTGTCCCCTCCTCAAATTTCTGCTGCCCAGATAGAACCAAGGGATCCCTAAAAACTGACATCAGCAACCTGGACTGGTGAGTTTTCTTTCCCAGGGAAAATGGCCAAAGGATGTGCCCAGGGGCCCCTGGCCCTGGGCTGGGGCTTGACTGCGAATAATCCCTATATTGAAGGATGGATCGCAGACCAAAGTTGTCCCCTCCTCAAATTTCTGCTGCCCAGATAGACCCAAGGGAGCCCTACAAACTGACATCAGCAACCTGGACTGGTGAGCTTTCATTTCCAGGGAAAATGGCCAAAGGATGTGCCCAGGGGCCCCTAGCCCTGGGCTGGGGACTGAATGCCAAAAATCCTTATATCGAAGGATGGATCGCAGACTTAAATTGTCCCCTCGTCAAATTTCTGCTGCCCAGAGAGACTCAAGGGAGCCCTACTAACTGACATCAGCAACCTGGACTGGTGAGTTTTCTTTCCCAGGGAAAATGGCCAAAGGATGTGCCCAGGGGCCCCTGGCCCTGGGCTGGGGCCTGACTGCAAAGAATCGCTATATCGAAGGATGGACCCCAGACCAAAGTTGTCCCCTCCTCAAAGTTGTGCTGCCCAGATAGACCCAAGGGAGCCCTACAAACTGACATCAGCAACCTGGACTGGTGAGTTTTCTTTCCCAGGGCAAATGGCCAAAGGATGTGCCCAGGGGTCCCTGGCCCTCGGCTGGGCACAGACTGCAAAGAATCCCTATATCGAAGGATGGACCCCAGACCGAAGTTGTCCCCATCTCATACTTGTGCTGCCGTGATAGACCCAAGGGAGCCCTACAAACTGACATCAGCAACCTGGACTGGTGAGTTTTCTTTTCCAGGGGAAATGGCGAAAGGATGTGCCCAGGGGCCCCTGGCCCCTGGCTGGGGCCTGAATTGAAAATATCCTTATATCGAAAGATGGATCGCAGACCAAAGTTGTCCCCTCCTCAAATTTCTGCTGCCCAGATAGACCTAAGGGAGCCCTACAAACTGACATCAGGAACCTGGACTGGTGAGTTTTCTTTCCCAGGGAAAATGGCCAAAAGATGTGCCCTGGGGACCCTGGCACTGGGCTGGGGCCTGAATGCGAAAAATCCTTATATTGAAGGATTGATCGCAGACAAATGTTGTCCCCAACTAAAACTTCTGCTGCCCTGATAGACCCAAGTGAGCCCTACAAACTGACATCAGCAACCTGGACTGGTGAGTTTTCTTTCCCAGGGAAAATGGCCAAAGGATGTGCCCAGAGGCCCCTGGCCCTGGGCTGGGCCCTGACTGCAAAGAATCCTTATATCCAAGTTTGGACCTCAAAGCGAAGTTGTCCCCTCCTCAAATTTCTCCTGCCTACATAGGCCCAAGGGAGCCCTACAAACTGACATCAGAAACATGGACTGGTGAGTTTTCTTTCCCAGGGAAAATGGCCAAAGGATGTGCCCAGGGGCCCCTGGACCTCGGCTGGGGCTTGACTGCAAAGAATCCTTATATCGAATGATGGACCCCTGAGTGAAATTCTCCCCATCTCATACTTCTGCTGCCCTGATAGACCCAACGGAGCCCTACAAACTGACATCAGCAACCTGGACTGGTGAGTTTTCTTTCCCAGGGAAAATGGCCAAAGGATGTGCCCAGAGGCCCCTGGCACTGGGCTGGGGCCTGAATGCAAAAAATCCTTATATCGAAGAATGGACCCCACACCTAAGTTGTCCCCTTCTAAAATTCTGCTGCCCAGATAGAACCAAGGGAGCCCAACAAACTGACATCAGCAACCTGGACTGGTGAGTTTTCTTTCCCAGGGAAAATGGCCAAAGGATGTGCCCAGGGGCCCCTGGCCCACAACTGGGGTTTGAAAGCAAAGAATCCTTGTATCGAAGGATGGACCCCTGAGTGAAATTGTCCCCATCTCATACTTCTGCTGCCCTGATAGACCCAAGGGAGCCCTACAAACTGACATCAGCAACCTGGACTGGTGAGTTTTCTTTCCTATGGGAAATGGCCAAAGGATGTGCCCAGGGGGCCCTGGCCCTGGTCTGGGCCCTGACTTCAAAGAATCCCTATATTGAAGGATGGATCGCAGACCAAAGTTGTCCCCTCCTCAAATTTCTGCTGCCCTAATAGACCCAAGGGAGCCCTACAACTGACATCAGGAACCTGGACTGGTGAGTTTTCTTTCCCAGGGAAAATGGCCAAAGGATGTGCCCAGGGGGCCCTGGAACTGGGCTGGGCCCTGACTGCAAAGAATCCTTATATCGAAGGATGGACCCCAGACCAAAGTTGTCCCCTCCTCAAATTTCTGCTGCCCTGATAGACCCAAGGGAGCCCTACAAAGTGACATAAGGAACCTGGACTGGTGAGTTTTCTTTCCCAGGGAAAATGGCCAAAGGATGTGCCCAGGGGCCCCTGGCCCTGGGCTGGGCCCTGACTGTAAACAATCCCGATATCGAAGGATGGATCGCAGACCAAAGTTGTCCCCTCCTCAAATTTCTGCTTCCCTGATAGAACCAAGGGAGCCCTACAAACTGACATCAGCAACCTGGACTGGTGAGTTTTCTTTCCCAGGGAAAATGGCCAAAGGATGTGCCCAGGGGCCCCTGGCTCTGGGCTGGGCCCTGACTGCAAAGAATCATTATATCCAAATTTGGACCCCAAACCGAAGTTGTCCCCTCCTCAAATTTCTCCTGCCTAGATAGACCCAAGGAAGCCCTACAAACTGACATCAGAAACAGGGACTGGTGAGTTTTCTTTCCCAGGGAAAATGGCCAAAGGTTGTGCCCAGGGGCCCCTGGCACGGGGCTCGGACCTGACTGCAAAGAATCCTTATATTGAAGGATTGATCGCAGACAAATGTTGTCCCCAACTAAAACTTCTGCTGCCCTGATAGACCCAAATGAGCCCTACAAACTGACATCAGCAACCTGGACTGGTGAGTTTTCTTTCCCAGGGAAAATGGCCAAAGGATGTGCCCAGAGGCCCCTGGCCCTGGGCTGGGCCCTGACTGCAAAGAATCCTTATATCCAAGTTTGGACCCCAAACCGAAGTTGTCCCCTCCTCAAATTTCTCCTGCCTAGATAGACCCAAGGGAGCCCTACAAACTGACATCAGCAACCTGGACTGGTGAGTTTTCTTTCCCAGGGAAAAAGGCCAAAGGATGTCCCCAGGGGCCCCTGGACTTCGGCTGGGGCTTGACTGCAAAGAATCCTTATATCGAATGATGGACCCCTGAGTGAAATTGTCCCCATCTCATACTTCTGCTGCCCTGATAGACCCAAGGGAGCCCTACAAACTGACATCAGCAACCTGGACTGGTGAGTTTTCTTTCCCAGGGAAAATGGCCAAAGGATGTGCCCAGAGGCCCCTGGCACTGGGCTGGGGCCTGAATGCAAAAAATCCTTATATCGAAGAATGGACCCCACACCTAAGTTGTCCCCTTCTAAAATTCTGCTGCCCATATAGAACCAAGTGAGCCCTACAAACTGACATCAGCAACCTGGACTGGTGAGTTTTCTTTCCCAGGGAAAATGGCCAAAGGATGTGCCCAGGGGCCCCTGGCCCACGGCTGGGGTTTGAATGCAAAGAATCCTTATATCGAAGGATGGACCGCTGAGTGAAATTGTCCCCATCTCATACTTCTGCTGCCCTGATAGACCCAAGGGAGCCCTACAAACTGACATCAGCAACCTGGACTGGTGAGTTTTCTTTCCTAAGGAAAATGGCCAAAGGATGTGCCCAGGGGCCCCTGGCCCTGGGCTGGGCCCTGACTTCAAAGAATCCCTATATTGAAGGATGGATCGCAGACCAAAGTTGTCCCCTCCTCAAATTTCTGCTGCCCAGATAGACCCAAGGAAGCCCTACAACTGACATCAGGAACATGGACTGGTGAGTTTTCTTTTCCAGGGAAAATGGCCAAAGGATGTGCCCTGGGGCCCCTGGCACTGGGCTGGGCCCTGACTGCAAAGAATCCTTATATCGAAGGATGGACCCCAGACCGAAGTTGTCCCCTCCTCAAACTTGTGCTGTCCTGATAGTCCCAAGGGAGCCCTACAAACTGACATCAGTAACCTGGACTGGTGAGTTTTCTTTCCCAGGGAAAATGGCCAAAGGATGTGCCCTAAGCCCCTGGCCCCTGGCAGGGGCCTAACTGCAAAATATCCTTACATCGAAGGATGGACCCCAAACTGAAGTTATCCCCTCCTCAAACTTGTGCTGCCCAGATAGACCCAAGGGAGCCCTACAAACTGACATCATCAACATGGACTGCTGAGTTTTCTTTCCCAGGGAAAATGGCCAAAGAATGTGCCCAGGGGCCCCTGGAATTGGGCTGGGGCCTGAATGCAAAAAATCCTTATATCGAAGGATGGATCACAGACCGAAATTGTCCCTTCCTCAAACTTGTGCTGCCCTGATAGACCCAAGGGAGCCCTACAAACTGACATCAGCAACCTGGACTGGTGAGTTTTCTTTTCCAGGGAAAATGGCCAAAGAATGTGCCCAGAGGCCCCTGGCACTGGGCTGGGGCCTGAATGCAAAAAATCCTTATATCGAAGAATGGACCCCAGACCAAAGTTGTCCCCATCTCATACTTGTGCTGCCCTGATAGACCCACGGGAGCCCTACAAACTGAAATCAGCAACCTGGACTGGTGAGCTTTCATTTCCAGGGAAAATGGCCAAAGGATGTGCTGGGGCTTGACTGCAAAGAATCCCTATATCGAAGGATGGATCGGAGACCGAAGTTGTCCCCTCCTCAAAATTCTGCTGCCCAGATAGACCCAAGGGAGCACTACAAACTGACATCAGCAACCTGGACTGGTGAGGTTTCATTTCCAGGGAAAATGGCCAAAGGATGTGCCCAGGGGCCCCTGACCCCTGGCTGTGGCTTGATTGCAAAAAATCCCTATATGGAAGTATGGATCACAGACAGAAGTTGTACCTTCCTCAAACTTGTGCTGCCCTGATAGTCCCAAGGGAGCCCTACAAACTCACATAAGGAACCTGGACTGGTGAGTTTTCTTTCCCAGGGAAAATGGCCAACGGATGTTCCCAGGGGCCCCTGGCACTGGGCTAGGACCTGAATGTAAAATATCCCTATATCGAAGGATGGATCACAGACTGAAGTTGTCCCCTCCTCAAATTTCTGCTGCCCAGATAGACCCAAGGGAGACCTACTAACTGACATCAGCAACCTGGACTGGTGAGCTTTCATTTCCAGGGAAAATGGCCAAAGGATGTGCCCAGGGGCCCCAAGGACGGAGCTGGGGCCTGAATGCAAAAAATTCTTATATCGAAGGATGGACCCCAGACCGAAGTTGTCCCATCTAAAACTTGTGCTGCCCAGATAGACCCAAGGGAGCCCTACAAACTGACATCAGCAACCTGAACTGGTGAGCTTTCATTTCCAGGGAAAATGGCCAAAGGTTGTGCCCAGGGGCCCCAAGGACGGGGCTGGGGCCTGAATGCAAAGAATCCTTATATCGAAGGATGGATCGCAGACTAAAGTTGTCCCCTCCTCAAATTTCTGCTGCCCAGATAGAACCAAGGGATCCCTAAAAACTGACATCAGCAACCTGGACTGGTGAGTTTTCTTTCCCAGGGAAAATGGCCAAAGGATGAGCCCAGGGGCCCCTGGCCCTGGGCTGGGGCTTGACTGTGAATAATCCCAATATTGAAGGATGGATCGCAGACCAAAGTTGTCCCCTCCTCAAATTTCTGCTGCCCAGATAGACCCAAGGGAGCCCTACAAACTGACATCAGCAACCTGGACTGGTGAGCTTTCATTTCCAGGGAAAATGGCCAAAGGATGTGCCCAGGGGCCCCTAGCCCTGGGCTGGGGACTGAATGCCAAAAATCCTTATATCGAAGGATGGATCGCAGACTTAAATTGTCCCCTCGTCAAATTTCTGCTGCCCAGAGAGACTCAAGGGAGCCCTACTAACTGACATCAGCAACCTGGACTGGTGAGTTTTCTTTCCCAGGGAAAATGGCCAAAGGATGTGCCCAGGGGCCCCTGGCACTGGGCTGGGGCCTGACTGCAAAGAATCGCTATATCGAAGGATGGACCCCAGACCAAAGTTGTCCCCTCCTCAAAGTTGTGCTGCCCTGATAGACCCAAGGGAGCCCTACAAACTGACATCAGCAACCTGGACTGGTGAGTTTTCTTTTCCAGGGCAAATGGCCAAAGGATGTGCCCAGGGGCCCCTGGCCCCTGGCTGGGGCCTGAATTGAAAATATCCTTATATCGAAAGATGGATCGCAGACCAAAGTTGTCCCCTCCTCAAATTTCTGCTGCCCAGATAGACCTAAGGGAGCCCTACAAAGTGACATCAAGAACCTGGACTGGTGAGTTTTCTTTCCTAAGGAAAATGGCCAAAGGATGTGCCCTGGGGACCCTGGCACTGGGCTGGGGCCTGAATGCGAAAAATCCTTATATTGAAGGATTGATCGCAGACAAATGTTGTCCCCAACTAAAACTTCTGCTGCCCTGATAGACCCAAGTGAGCCCTACAAACTGACATCAGCAACCTGGACTGGTGAGTTTTCTTTCCCAGGGAAAATGGCCAAAGGATGTGCCCAGAGGCCCCTGGCCCTGGGCTGGGCCCTGACTGCAAAGAATCCTTATATCCAAGTTTGGACCCCAAACCGAAGTTGTCCCCTCCTCAAATTTCTCCTGCCTACATAGGCCCAAGGGAGCCCTACAAACTGACATCAGAAACATGGACTGGTGAGTTTTCTTTCCCAGGGAAAATGGCCAAAGGATGTGCCCAGGGGCCCCTGGACCTCGGCTGGGGCTTGACTGCAAAGAATCCTTATATCGAATGATGGACCCCTGAGTGAAATTGTCCCCATCTCATACTTCTGCTGCCCTGATAGACCCAAGGGAGCCCTACAAACTGACATCAGCAACCTGGACTGGTGAGTGTTCTTTCCCAGGGAAAATGGCCAAAGGATGTGCCCAGAGGCCCCTGGCACTGGGCTGGGGCCTGAATGCAAAAAATCCTTATATCGAAGAATGGACCCCACACCTAAATTGTCCCCTTCTAAAATTCTGCTGCCCAGATAGAACCAAGTGAGCCCTACAAACTGACATCAGCAACCTGGACTGGTGAGTTTTCTTTCCCAGGGAAAATGGCCAAAGGATGTGCCCAGGGGCCCCTGGCCCACAACTGGGGTTTGAATGCAGAGAATCCTTGTATCGAAGGATGGACCCCTGAGTGAAATTGTCCCCATCTCATACTTCTGCGGCCCTGATAGACCCAAGGGAGCCCTAGAAACTGACATCAGCAACCTGGACTGGTGAGTTTTCTTTCCTATGGGAAATGGCCAAAGGATGTGCCCAGGGGGCCCTGGCCCTGGGCTGGGCCCTGACTTCAAAGAATCACTATATTGAAGGATGGATCGCAGACCAAAGTTGTCCCCTCCTCAAATTTCTGCTGCCCAGATAGACCCAAGGGAGCCCTACAACTGACATCAGGAACCTGGACTGGTGAGTTTTCTTTCCCAGGGAAAATGGCCAAAGGATGTGCCCAGGGGGCCCTGGAACTGGGCTGGGCCCTGACTGAAAAGAATCCTTATATCGAAGGATGGACCCCAGACCGAAGTTGTCCCCTCCTCAAATTTCTGCTGCCCTGATAGACCCGAGGGAGCCCTTCAAACTGACAGCAGGAACCTGGACTGGTGAGTTTTCTTTCCCAGGGAAAATGGCCAAAGGATGTGCCCAGGGGCCACTGGCACTGGGCTGGGGCCTGACTGTAAACAATCCCGATATCGAAGGATGGATCGCAGACCAAAGTTGTCCCCTCCTCAAATTTCTGCTGCCCTGATAGAACCAAGGGAGCCCTACAAACTGACATCAGCAACCTGGACCGGTGAGTTTTCTTTCCCAGGGAAAATGGCCAAAGGATGTGCCCAGGGGCCCCTGGCTCTGGGCTGGGCCCTGACTGCAAAGAATCATTATATCCAAATTTGGACCCCAAACCGAAGTTGTCCCCTCCTCAAATTTCTCCTGCCTAGATAGACCCAAGGAAGCCCTACAAACTGACATCAGAAACAGGGACTGGTGAGTTTTCTTTCCCAGGGAAAATGGGCAAAGGATGTGCCCAGGGGCCCCTGGCACTGGGCTCGGACCTGACTGCAAAGAATTCTTATATTGAAGGATTGATCGCAGACAAATATTGTCCCCAACTAAAACTTCTGCTGCCCTGATAGACCCAAGTGAGCCCTACAAACTGACATCAGCAACCTGGACTGGTGAGTTTTCTTTCCCAGGGAAAATGGCCAAAGGATGTGCCCAGAGGCCCCTGGCCCTGGGCTGGGGCCTGAATGCAAAAAATCCTTATATCGAAGAACGGACCCCACACCTAAGTTGTCCCCTTCTAAAATTCTGCTGCCCAGATAGAACCAAGTGAGCCCTACAAACTGACATCAGGAACCTGGACTGGTGAGTTTTCTTTCCCAGGGAAAATGGCCAAAGGATGTGCCCAGGGGCCCCTGGCCCTGGGCTGGCGCTTGACTTCAAAGAATCCTTATATCGAAGGACGCACCCCAGACCAAAGTTGTCCCCATCTCATATTTCTGCTGCCCTGTTAGACCCAAGGGAGCCCAACAAACTGACATCAGCAACCTGGACTGGTGAGTTTTCTTTCCCAGGGAAAATGGCCAAAGGATGTGCCCAGGGGCCCCTGGCCCACGGCTGGGGTTTGAATGCAAAGAATCCTTATATCGAAGGATGGACCCCTGAGTGAAGTTGTCCCCATCTCATACTTCTGCGGCCCTGATAGACCCAAGGGAGCCCTACAAACTGACATCAGCAACCTGGACTGGTGAGTTTTCTTTCCTAAGGAAAATGGCCAAAGGATGTGCCCAGGGGCCCCTGGCCCTGGGCTGGGCCCTGACTTCAAAGAATCCCTATATTGAAGGATGGATCGCAGACCAAAGTTGTCCCCTCCTCAAATTTCTGCTGCCCAGATAGACCCAAGGAAGCCCTACAACTGACATCAGGAACATGGACTGGTGAATTTTCTTTTCCAGGGAAAATGGCCAAAGGATGTGCCCTGGGGCCCCTGGCACTGGGCTGGGCCCTGACTGCAAAGAATCCTTATATCGAAGGATGGACCCCAGACCGAAGTTGTCCCCTCCTCAAGCTTGTGCTGTCCTGATAGACCCAAGGGAGCCCTACAAACAGACATCAGTAACCTGGACTGGTGAGTTTTCTTTCCCAGGGAAAATGGCCAAAGGATGTGCCCTAAGCCCCTGGCCCCTGGCAGGGGCCTAACTGCAAAATATCCTTACATCTAAGGATGGACCCCAAACTGAAGTTATCCCCTCCTCAAATTTCTGCTGCCCAGATAGACCCAAGGGAGACCTACTAACTGACATCAGCAACCTGGACTGGTGAGCTTTCTTTTCCAGGTAAAATGGCCAAAGGATGTGCCCAGGGGCCCCTGGCCCTGTTCTGGGGACTGAATGCCAAAAATCCTTATATCGAAGGATGGACCCCAGACAGAAGTTGTCCCCATCTCATACTTGTGCTGCCCTGATAGACCCAAGGGAGCCCTACAAACTGACATCAGCAACCTGGACTGGTGAGTTTTCTTTCCCAGGGAAAATGGCCAAAGGATGAGCCCAGGGGCCCCTGGCCCTGGGCTGGGGCTTGACTGCAAATAATCCCTATATCGAAGGATGGATCGCAGACCAAAGTTGTCCCCTCCTCAAATTTCTGCTGCCCAGATAGACCCAAGGGAGCCCTACAAACTGACATCAGCAACCTGGACTGGTGAGCTTTCATTTCCAGGGAAAATGGCCAAAGGATGTGCCCAGGGGCCCCTAGCCCTGGGCTGGGGACTGAATGCCAAAAATCCTTATATCGAAGGATGGATCGCAGACTTAAATTGTCCCCTCGTCAAATTTCTGCTGCCCAGAGAGACTCAAGGGAGCCCTACTAACTGACATCAGCAACCTGGACTGGTGAGTTTTCTTTCCCAGGGAAAATGGCCAAAGGATGTGCCCAGGGGCCCCTGGCGCTGGGCTGGGGCCTGACTGCAAAGAATCGCTATATCGAAGGATGGATCGCAGACCAAAGTTGTCCCCTCCTCAAAGCTGTGCTGCCCTGATAGACCCAAGGGAGCCCTACAAACTGACATCAGCAACCTGGACTGGTGAGTTTTCTTTCCCAGGGCAAATGGCCAAAGGATGTGCCCAGGGGCCCCTGGCCCTCGGCTGGGCACAGGCTGCAAAGAATCCCTATATCGAAGGATGGATCCCAGACCGAAGTTGTCCCCATCTCATAGTTGTGCTGCCGTGATAGACCCAAGGGAGCCCTACAAACTGACATCAGCAACCTGGACTGGTGAGTTTTCTTTTCCAGGGAAAATGGCCAAAGGATGTGCCCAGGGGCCCCTGTCCCCTGGCTGGGGCCTGAATGCAAAATATCCTTATATCGAAAGATGGATCGCAGACCAAAGTTGTCCCCTCCTCAAATTTCTGCTGCCCAGATAGACCTAAGGGAGCCCTACAAAGTGACATCAGGAACCTGGACTGGTGAGTTTTCTTTCCCAGGGAAAATGGCCAAAGGATGTGCCCTGGGGACCCTGGCACTGGGCTGGGGCCTGAATGCGAAAAATCCTTATATCGAAGGATGGACCCCAGACCGAAGTTGTCCCCTCCTCAAATTTCTGCTGCCCTGATAGACCCAAGGGAGCCCTACAAACTGACATCAGCAACCTGGGCTGGTGAATATTCTTTCCGAGGGAAAATGGCCAAAGGATGTGCCCAGGGGCCCCTGGCTCTGGGCTGGGCCCTGACTGCAAAGAATCATTATATCCAAATTTGGACCCGAAACCGAAGTTGTCCCCTCCTCAAATTTCTCCTGCCTAGATAGACCCAAGGAAGCCCTACAGACTGACATCAGAAACATGGACTGGTGAGTTTTCTTTCCCAGGGAAAATGGCCAAAGGATGTGCCCAGGGGCCCCTGGCACTGGGCTCGGACCTGACTTCAAAGAATCCTTATATTGAAGGATTGATCGCAGACAAATGTTGTCCCCAAGTAAAACTTCTGCTGCCCTGATAGACCCAAGGGAGCCCTACAAACTGACATCAGCAACCTGGACTGGTGAGTTTTCTTTCCCAGGGAAAATGGCCAAAGGATGTGCCCAGGGGCCCCTGGCCCTGGGCTGGGCCCTGACTGCAAAGAATCCTTATATCCAAGTTTGGACCCCAAACCGAAGTTGTCCCCTCCTCAAATTTCTCCTGCCTAGATAGACCCAAGGGAGCCCTACAAACTGACATCAGAAACATGGACTGGTGAGTTTTCTTTCCCAGGGAAAATGGCCAAAGGATGTGCCCAGGGGCGCCTGGACCTCGGCTGGGGCTTGGCTGCAAAGAATCCTTATATCGAATGATGGACCCCTGAGTGAAATTGTCCCCATCTCATACTTCTGCTGCCCTGATAGACCCAAGGGAGCCCTACAAACTGACATCAGCAACCTGGACTGGTGAGTTTTCTTTCCCAGGGAAAATGGCCAAAGGATGTGCCCAGAGGCCCCTGGCCCTGGGCTGGGGCCTGAATGCAAAAAATCCTTTTTCGAAGAATGGACCCCACACCTAAGTTGTCTCCTTCTAAAATTCTGCTGCCCAGATAGAACCAAGTGAGCCCTACAAACTGACATCAGCAACCTTGGCTGGTGAGTTTTCTTTCCCAAGGAAAATGGCCAAAGGATGTGCCCAGGGGCCCCTGGCCCACAACTGGGGTTTGAATGCAAAGAATCCTTGTATCGAAGGATGGACCCCTGAGTGAAATTGTCCCCATCTCATACTTCTGCTGCCCTGATAGACCCAAGGGAGCCCTACAAACTGACATCAGCAACCTGGACTGGTGAGTTTTCTTTCCTATGGGAAATGGCCAAAGGATGTGCCCAGGGGGCCCTGGCCCTGGGCTGGGCCCTGACTTCAAAGAATCCCTATATTGAAGGATGGATCGCAGACCAAAGTTGTCCCCTCCTCAAATTTCTGCTGCCCAGATAGACCCAAGGGAGCCCTACAACTGACATCAGGAACCTGGACAGGTGAGTTTCCTTTCCCAGGGAAAATGGCCAAAGGATGTGCCCAGGGGGCCCTGGACCTGGGCTGGGCCCTGACTGCAAAGAATCCTTATATCGAAGGATGGACCCCAGACCGAAGTTTTCCCCTCCTCAAATTTCTGCTGCCCTGAGAGACCCGAGGGAGCCCTTCAAACTGACATCAGCAACCTGGACTGGTGAGTTTTCTTTCCCAGGGAAAATGGCCAAAGGATGTGCCCAGGGGCCCCTGGCCCTTGGCTGGGCCCTGACTGTAAACAATCCCTATATCGAAGGATGGATCGCAGACCAAAGTTGTCCCCTCCTCAAATTTCTGCTGCCCTGATAGAACCAAGGGAGCCCTACAAACTGACATCAGCAACCTGGACTGGTGAGTTTTCTTTCCCAGGGAAAATGGCCAAAGGGTGTGCCCTGGGGACCCTGGCACTGGGCTGGGGCCTGAATGCAAAAAATCCTTATATTGAAGGATGGACCCCAGACCGAAATTGTCCCCTCCTGAAACTTGTGCTGCCCTGATAGACCCAAGGGAGCCCTACAAACTGACATCAGCAACCTGGACTGGTGAGTTTTCTTTCCCAGGGAAAATGGCCAAAGGATATGCCCTGGGGACCCTGGACCTCGGCTCGGACCTGACTGCAAAGAATCCTTATATTGAAGGATTGATCGCAGACAAAAGTTGTCCCCAACTAAAACTTCTGCTGCCCTGATAGACCCAAGGGAGCCCTACAAACTGACATCAGGCACCTGGACTGGTGAATTTTCTTTTCCAGGGAAAATGGCCAAAGGATATGCCCAGGGGCCCCTGGACCTGAGCGGGGCCCTGACTTCAAAGAATCATTATATCCAAGTTTGGACCCCAAACCGAAGTTGTCCCCTCCTCAAATTTCTCCTGCCTAGATAGACCCAAGGGAGCCCTACAAACTGACATCAGAAACATGGACTGGTGAGTTTTCTTTCCCAGGGAAAATGGCCAAAGGATGTGCCCAGGGGCCCCTGGCCCTCGGCTGGGGCTTGACTGCAAAGAATCCTTATATCGAAGGATGGACCCCAGACCGAAGTTGTCCCCTCCTCAAATTTCTGCTGCCCAGGTAGACCCAAGGGAGCCCTTCAAACTGACATCAGCAACCTGGACTGGTGAGTTTTCTTTCCCAGGGAAAATGGCCAAAGGATGTGCCCAGGGGCCCCTGGCCCTGGGCTGGGTCCTGACTGTAAACAATCCCGATATCGAAGGATGGATCGCAGACCAAAGTTGTCCCCTCCTCAAATTTCTGCTGCCCTGATAGAACCAAGGGAGCCCTACAAACTGACATCAGGCACCTGGACTGGTGAATTTTGTTTTCCAGGGAAAATGGCCAAAGGATGTGCCCAGGGTCCCCTGGCACTGGGCTCGGACCTGACTACAAAGAATCATTATATCCAAATTTGGACCCCAAACCGAAGTTGTCCCCTCCTCAAATTTCTCCTGCCTAGATAGACCCAAGGAAGCCCTACAGACTGACATCAGAAACATGGACTGGTGAGTTTTCTTTCCCAGGGAAAATGGCCAAAGGATGTGCCCAGGGGCCCCTGGCACTGGGCTCGGACCTGTCTGCAAAGAATCCTTATATTGAAGGATTGATCGCAGACAAATGTTGTCCCCAACTAAAACTTCTGCTGCACTGATAGACCCAAGGGAGCCCTACAAACTGACATCAGCAACCTGGACTGGTGAGTTTTCTTTCCCAGGGAAAATGGCCAAAGGATGTGCCCAGGGGCCCCTGGCCCTGGGCTGGGCCCTGACTGCAAAGAATCCTTATATCCAAGTTTGGACCCCAAACCGAAGTTGTCCCCTCCTCAAATTTCTCCTGCCTACATAGACCCAAGGGAGCCCTACAAACTGACATCAGAAACATGGACTGGTGAGTTTTCTTTCCCAGGGAAAATGGCCAAAGGATGTCCCCAGGGGCCCCTGGACCTCGGCTGGGGCTTGACTGCAAAGAATCCTTATATCGAATGATGGACCCCTGAGTGAAATTGTCCCCTCCTCAAACTTGTGCTGCCCAGATAGACCCAAGGGAGCCCTAAAACTGACATCAGCAACCTGGACTGGTGAGCTTTCATTTTCAGGGAAAATGGCCAAAGGATGTGCCCAGAGGCCCCTGGCACTGGGCTGGGGCCTGAATGCAAAAAATCCTTATATTGAAGAATGGACCCCACACCTAAGTTGTCCCCTTCTAAAATTCTGCTGCCCAGATAGAACCAAGTGAGCCCTACAAACTGACATCAGCAACCTGGACTGGTGAGTTTTCTTTCCCAGGGAAAATGGCCAAAGGATGTGCCCAGGGGCCTCTGGCCCACAACTGGGGTTTGAATGCAAAGAATCCTTGTATCGAAGGATGGACCCCTGAGTGAAATTGTCCCCATCTCATACTTCTGCTGCCCTGATAGACCCAAGGGAGCCCTACAAACTGACATCAGCAACCTGGACTGGTGAGTTTTCTTTCCTATGGGAAATGGCCAAAGGATGTGCCCAGGGGGCCCTGGCCCTGGGCTGGGCCCTGACTTCAAAGAATCCCTATATTGAAGGATGGATCGCAGACCAAAGTTGTCCCCTCCTCAAATTTCTGCTGCCCAGATAGACCCAAGGGAGCCCTACAACTGACATCAGCAACCTGGACTGGTGAGTTTCCTTTCCCAGGGAAAATGGCCAAAGGATGTGCCCAGGGGGCCGTGGAACTGGGCTGGGCCCTGACTGAAAAGAATCCTTATATCGAAGGATGGACCCCAGACCGAAGTTGTCCCCTCCTCAAATTTCTGCTGCCCTGATAGACCCAAGGGAGCCCTTCAAACTGACATCAGCAACCTGGACTGGTGAGTTTTCTTTCCCAGGGAAAATGGCCAAAGGATGTGCCCAGGGGCCCCTGGCTCTGGGCTGGGGCCTGACTGTAAACAATCCCTATATCGAAGGATGGATCGCAGACCAAAGTTGTCCCCTCCTCAAATTTCTGCTGCCCTGTTAGACCCAAGGGAGCCCTACAAACTGACATCAGCAACCTGGACTGGTGAGTTTTCTTTCCCAGGGAAAATGGCCAAAGGATGTGCCCTGGGGCCCCTGGCCCTGGGCTCGGACCTGACTCTAAAAAATCCTTATATCGATGTATCGATCGCAGACCGAAGTTATCCCCTCCTCAAACTTGTGCTGCCCAGATACACCCAAGGGAGCCTTAAAAATTGACATCAGCAACCTGGACTGGTGAGTGTTCTTTCCCAGGGAAAATGGCCAAAGGATGTCCTCAGGGGCCCCTGGACCTCGGCTGGGGCTTGACTGCAAAGAATACTTATATCGAAGGATGGACCCCTGAGTGAAGTCTTCCCCATCTCATACTTCTGCTGCCCTGATAGACCCAAGGGAGCCCTACAAACTGACATCAGCAACCTGGACTGGTGAGTTTTCTTTCCCAGGGAAAATGGCCAAAGGATGTACCCAGGGGCCCCTGGCTCTGGGCTGGGCCCTGACTGCAAAGAATCCATATATTGAAGGATGGATCGCAGACCAAAGTTTTACCTTCCTCAAATTTCTGCTGCCCAGATAGACCCAAGGGAGCCCTACAAACTGACATTAGGAACCTGGACTGGTTAGTTTGCTTTCCCAGGGAAAATGGCCAAAGGATGTGCCCTGGGGACCCTGGCACTGGGCTGGGGCCTGAATGCAGAGAATCCTTATATCCAAGTTTGGACCCCAAACCGAAGTTGTCCCCTCCTCAAATTTCTCCTGCCTTTATAGACCCAAGGGAGCCCTACAAACTGACATCAGAAACATGGACTGGTGAGTTTTCTTTCCCAGGGAAAATGGCCAAAGGATGTGCCCAGGGGCCCCTGGCCCTGGGCTGGGCCCTGACTTCAAAGAATCACTATATTGAAGGATGGATCGCAGACCAAAGTTGTCCCCTCCTCAAATTTCTGCTGCCCAGATAGACCCAAGGGAGCCCTACAACTGACATCAGGAACCTGGACTGGTGAGTTTCCTTTCCCAGGGAAAATGGCCAAAGGATGTGCCCAGGGGGCCGTGGAACTGGGCTGGGCCCTGACTGCAAAGAATCACTATATTGAAGGATGGATCGCAGACCAAAGTTGTCCCCTCCTCAAATTTCTGCTGCCCTGATAGAACCAAGGGAGCCCTACAAACTGACATCAGAAACATGGACTGGTGAGTTTTCTTTCCCAGGGAAAATGGCCAAAGGATGTGCCCAGGGGCCCCTGGCCCACAACTGGGGTTTGAATGCAAAGAATCCTTGTATCGAAGGATGGACCCCTGAGTGAAATTGTCCCCATCTCATACTTCTGCTGCCCTGATAGACCCAAGGGAGCCCTACAAACTGACATCAGCAACCTGGACTGGTGAGTTTTCTTTCCTATTTGAAATGGCCAAAGGATGTGCCCAGGGGGCCCTGGCCCTGGGGTGGGCCCTGACTTCAAAGAATCCCTATATTGAAGGATGGATGGCAGACCAAAGTTGTCCCCTCCTCAAATTTCTGCTGCCCAGGTAGACCCAAGGGAGCCCTACAACTGACATCAGCAACCTGGACTGGTGAGTTTCCTTTCCCAGGGAAAATGTCCAAAGGATGTGCCCAGGGGGCCGTGGAACTGGGCTGGGCCCTGACTGAAAAGAATCCCTATATCGAAGGATGGATCGCAGACCAAAGTTGTCCCCTCCTCAAATTTCTGCTGCCCTGTTAGACCCAAGGGAGCCCTACAAACTGACATCAGCAACCTGGACTGGTGAGTTTTCTTTCCCAGGGAAAATGGCCAAAGGATGTGCCCTGGGGCCCCTGGCCCTGGGCTCGGACCTGACTCTAAAAAATCCTTATATCGATGTATCGATCGCAGACCGAAGTTATCCCCTCCTCAAACTTGTGCTGCCCAGATACACCCAAGGGACCCTTAAAAATTGACATCAGCAACCTGGACTGGTGAGTGTTCTTTCCCAGGGAAAATGGCCAAAGGATGTCCTCAGGGGCCCCTGGACCTCGGCTGGGGCTCGACTGCAAAGAATACTTATATCGAAGGATGGACCCCTGAGTGAAGTCTTCCCCATCTCATACTTCTGCTGCCCTGATAGACCCAAGGGAGCCCTACAAACTGACATCAGCAACCTGGACTGGTGAGTTTTCTTTCCCAGGGAAAATGGCCAAAGGATGTACCCAGGGGCCCCTGGCTCTGGGCTGGGCCCTGACTGCAAAGAATCCATATATTGAAGGATGGATCGCAGACCAAAGTTTTACCTTCCTCAAATTTCTGCTGCCCAGATAGACCCAAGGGAGCCCTACAAACTGACATTAGGAACCTGGACTGGTTAGTTTGCTTTCCCAGGGAAAATGGCCAAAGGATGTGCCCTGGGGACCCTGGCACTGGGCTGGGGCCTGAATGCAGAGAATCCTTATATCCAAGTTTGGACCCCAAACCGAAGTTGTCCCCTCCTCAAATTTCTCCTGCCTTTATAGACCCAAGGGAGCCCTACAAACTGACATCAGAAACATGGACTGGTGAGTTTTCTTTCCCAGGGAAAATGGCCAAAGGATGTGCCCAGGGGCCCCTGGCCCTGGGCTGGGCCCTGACTTCAAAGAATCACTATATTGAAGGATGGATCGCAGACCAAAGTTGTCCCCTCCTCAAATTTCTGCTGCCCAGATAGACCCAAGGGAGCCCTACAACTGACATCAGGAACCTGGACTGGTGAGTTTCCTTTCCCAGGGAAAATGGCCAAAGGATGTGCCCAGGGGGCCGTGGAACTGGGCTGGGCCCTGACTGCAAAGAATCCCGATATCGAAGAATGGATCGCAGACCAAAGTTGTCCCCTCCTCAAATTTCTGCTGCCCTGATAGAACCAAGGGAGCCCTACAAACTGACATCAGAAACATGGACTGGTGAGTTTTCTTTCCCAGGGAAAATGGCCAAAGGATGTCCTCAGGGGCCCCAGGCCCTCGGCTGGGGCTTGACTGCAAAGAATCCTTATATCGAAGGATGGACCCCTGAGTGAAGTTGTCCCCATCTCATACTTCTGCTGCCCTGTTAGACCCAAGGGAGCCCTACAAACTGACATCAGCAACCTGGACTGGTGAGTTTTCTTTCCCAGGGAAAATGGCCAAAGGATGTGCCCAGGGGCCCCTGGAACTGGGCTGGGGCCTGACTGTGAAGAATCCCTATATCGAAGGACGGATCGCAGACCAAAATTGTCCCCTCCTCAAATTTCTGCTGCCCTGATAGACCCAAGGGAGCCCTACAAAGTGACATTCTGAACCTGGACTGATGTGTTTTCTTTCCCAGGGAAAATGGCCAAAGGATGTGCCCAGGGGCCCCTGGCACTGGGCTGGGGCCTGAATGCAAAGAATCCTTATATCGAAGAATGGACCCCAGACCGAAATTGTCCCCTCCTCAAACTTGTGCTGCCCAGATAGACCCAAGGGAGCCCTAAAACTGACATCAGCAACCTGGACTGGTGAGCTTTCATTTTCAGGGAAAATGGCCAAAGGATCTGCCCAGGGGCCCCTGGCACTGGGCTGGGTCCTGACTGCAAAGAATCCCTATATCGAAGGACGGATCGCAGACCAAAATTGTCCCCTCCTCAAATTTCTGCTGCCCTGATAGACCCAAGGGAGCCCTACAAAGTGACATCCGGAACCTGGATTGGTGAGTTTTCTTTCCCAGGGAAAATGGCCAAAGGATGTGCCCAGGGGCCCCTGGCACTGGGCTTGGGCCTGAATGCAAAGAATCCTTATATCGAAGAATGGACCCCAGACCGAAATTGTCCCCTCCTCAAACTTGTGCTGCCCAGGTAGACCCAAGGGAGCCCTAAAACTGACATCAGCAACCTGGACTGGTGAGCTTTCATTTTCAGGGAAAATGGCCAAAGGATCTGCCCCGGGGCCCCTGGCCTTTGCTGCGACCTGACTGTAGAAAGTCCATACTTTTATGGATGGACCCCAGACCAAAATCGTCCCCGTCTGAAACTTATGCTTCCTTTATACGCCGCAGAGAACCGTACAAACTGACATCAGGAACCTGGACTGGTGAGTTTTAAATCTCAGGGAAAAGGGCCAGAGGATTTGTCTAGAGGCCCCTGTCCTTCAGCTGTTGGCCGACCTTAAAAAATCCAAACATCGAAGGAGATATCCCAAACACCATCTGATACCGCCTCCTCCATCAGGACGAAGTCAAACGCAGGAAAGTTGTCTCGGAACACCTTCAATAAAGCATGCCAGCAGTGCATTGAAGAGGCAGGGAGCTTTAGGCACCGTCGTCTAGCAGTGCCAAGGCTGTGCACACAATGTCGTCTCCCTGCTGCAACGTTCTTCGCCCTCGTACAAGCTACCGCTCTGTCCGGCTGCCGGAGCAGGAGAAGCGAATGCTTCGCGCACACAAGAGCGGAGCGGCAGCCCTACGCTCCGAAGCGCTGCTTCAGCCGAAAGACGTCGGCCACCGGCGATACACTTCGGACAGCAGCCGAGAGCCGTAGTGTGCGTCTGCACTAGACTGCATGATAACGAAAAGCTTTCGCAGTGTGTCTCGCAGGGAGAAAGCGTAGCAGAGCAGCGCACTTATGCCTCCCTTGCCCAGAAACACGGATATGCTGCACACTCCAAAAACACTGCTCTTTCCATGGTAATATGTAAGCTGCTGTCTGACGCCAGTTCTCTTCTGCCCACTCCTGCCCAGCTAGTTGTTTTAACATGCACATGCCGTCCTGGCATTCAGTGCACAGTGAAAGCAATCGCAAAAGTCCCGCAGCTGCTCACTCCCAAACACAAGGCGCTGTCTACGTTCTTGCTTCTCCACACCTCAACGGAGTCCTTCATTTCGTCAGCTGCCATCAAGTTCTCTGCATCTCGAGCCTCCGGGGACGAGCACCAATTTCCCAAGAGGGGCTGCATCAGGAGGAATTCAAAACCCAGAGAAGTTGTCTCGGAACACCTTCAATAAAGCATGCCAGCAGTGCATTGAAGAGGCAGGGAGCTTTAGGCACCGTCGTCTAGCAGTGCCAAGGCTGTGCACACAATGTCGTCTCCCTGCGGCAACGTTCTTCGCCCTCGTACAAGCTACCGCTCTGTCCGGCTCCCGGAGCACGAGAAGCGGCTGCTTCGCGCACACAACAGCGGAGCGGCAGCCGTACGCTCCGAAGCGCTGCTTCAGCCGAAAGACGCCGGCGACCGGCGCTTGGCTTCGGACAGCTCCGGAGAGCCGTAGTGTGCGTCTGCACTAGACTGCATCATAGCGAAAAGCTTTGGCAGTGTGTCTCACAGGGAGATAGCTTAGGAGCGCAGCGCACTTATGCCTCCCTTGCCCAGAAACACGGATTTTACTGCACACTCCAAAAACACTGCCCTTTCAAGGGCAAGATGCCAGATGCTCTCTGATGGCCGTGCTCCCTCCCTGCTCTTGCCCAGCTCGTTGTTTTAACGTACGCATGTCGTCCTAGCTTTCAGTGCACAGTGAAAGCAATCGCAAAAGTCCAGCAGCTGCTGACTCCCAAACACAAGGCGCTGGCTATGTTCTTGCTTCTCGATAACTCAACGGAGTCCTTCATTTCAGCAGCTGCCATCGAGGTCTCTGCATCTCGAGCCTTCGGGGACGAGCACCAATTTCCCAAGAGGGGCTGCATCAGGATGAAGTCAAAACCCAGGAAAGTTGTCTCGGAACACCTTCAATAAAGCATGCCAGCAGTGCATTGAAGAGGCAGGGAGCTTTAGGCACCGTCGTCTAGCAGTGCCAAGGCTGTGTACACAATGTCGTCTCCCTGCGGCAACGTTCTTCGCCCTCGTACAAGCTACCGCTCTGTCCGGCTCCCGGAGCACGAGAAGCGGCTGCTACGCGCACACAACAGCGGAGCGGCAGCCGTACGCTCCGAAGCGCTGCTTCAGCCGAAAGACGCCGGCGACCGGCGCTTGGCTTCGGACAGCTCCGGAGAGCCGTAGTGTGCGTCTGCACTAGACTGCATCATAGCGAAAAGCTTTGGCAGTGTGTCTCGCAGGGAGAAAGCGTAGCAGCGCAGCGCACTTATGCCTCCCTTGCCCAGAAACACGGATATGCTGCACACTCCAAAAACACTGCTCTTTCCATGGTACTATGTAAGGTGCTGTCTGACGCCAGTTCTCTTCTGCCCACTCTTGCCCAGCTCGTTGTTCTAACGTGCGTATGCCGTCCTAGCTTTCAGTGCACAGTGAAAGCAATCGCAAAAGTCCCGCAGCTGCTGACTCCCAAACACAAGGCCCTGGCTATGTTCTTGCTTCTCGATAACTCAACGCAGTCCTTCATTTCAGCAGCTGCCATTGAGGTCTCTGCACTCGGAGACTCATAGGACGAGCAGGAGTTTCCCCAGAGGGGCTGCATCAGGACGAAGTCAAAACCCAGGAAAGTTGTCTCGGAACACCTTCAATAAAGGATGCCAGCAGTGCATTGAAGAGGCAGGGAGCTTTAGGCACCGTCGTCTAGCAGTGCCAAGGCTGTGCACACAATGTCGTCTCCCTGCGGCGACGTTCTTCGCCCTCGTACTAGCTACCGCTCTGTCCGGCTCCCGGAGCACGAGAAGCGGCTGCTACGCGCACACAACAGCGGAGCGGCAGCCGTACGCTCCGAAGCGCTGCTTCAGCCGAAAGACGCCGGCGACCGGTGCTTGGCTTCGGACAGCTCCGGAGAGCCGTAGTGTGCGTCTGCACTAGACTGCATCATAGCGAAAAGCTTTGGCAGTGTGTCTCGCAGGGAGAAAGCGTAGCAGCGCAGCGCACTTATGCCTCCCTTGCCCAGAAACACGGATATGCTGCACACCCCAAAAACACTGCTCTTTCCATGGTACTATGTAAGCTGCTGTCTGACGCCAGTTCTCTTCTGCCCACTCCTGCCCAGCTCGTTTTTGCAGCGTGCACATGCCGTCCTAGCTTTCAGTGCACAGTGAAAGCAATCGCAAAAGTCCAGCAGCTGCTGACTCCCAAACACAAGGCCCTGGCTATGTTCTTGCTTCTCGATAACTCAACGCAGTCCTTCATTTCAGCAGCTGCCATCGAGGTCTCTGCACTCGGAGACTCATAGGACGAGCAGGAGTTTCCCAGGAGGGGCTGCATCAGGACGAATTCAAAACTCAGGAAAATTGTCCTGGAACACCTTAAATAAAGCATGCTAGAAGGGAATTGAAGAGGCAGGCGACCGGCCACCACGGTCCTCTAGCAGTCCTTAGGGTGCGCGCAGAAGCCCGGTGCTCTGCGGCTTCGTTCTTCGCCCTCGTACAAGCTACCGCTCTGTCCGGCTCCCGGAGCACGAGAAGCGGCTGCTTCGCGCACACAACAGCGGAGCGGCAGCCGTACGCTCCGAAGGGCTGCTTCAGCCGAAAGACGCCGGCGACCGGCGCTTGGCTTCGGACAGCTCCGGAGAGCCGTAGTGTGCGTCTGCACTAGACTGCATCATAGCGAAAAGCTTTGGCAGTGTGTCTCGCAGGGAGAAAGCGTAGCAGCGCAGCGCACTTATGCCTCCCTTGCCCAGAAACACGATTTTACTGCACACTCCAAAAGCACTGCTCTTTCCATGGTAATATGTAAGCTGCTGTCTGACGCCAGTTCTCTTCTGCCCACTCTTGCCCAGCTCGTTGTTTTAACGTGCGCATGTCGTCCTAGCTTTCAGTGCACAGTGAAAGCAATCGCAAAAGTCCAGCAGCTGCTGACTCCCAAACACAAGGCGCTGGCTATGTTCTTGCTTCTCGATAACTCAACGGAGTCCTTCATTTCAGCAGCTGCCATCGAGGTCTCTGCATCTCGAGCCTTCGGGGACGAGCACCAATTTCCCAAGAGGGGCTGCATCAGGACGAAGTCAAAACCCAGGAAAGTTGTCTCGGAACACCTTCAATAAAGGATGCCAGCAGTGCATTGAAGAGGCAGGGAGCTTTAGGCACCGTCGTCTAGCAGTGCCAAGGCTGTGCACACAATGTCGTCTCCCTGCGGCGACGTTCTTCGCCCTCGTACAAGCTACCGCTCTGTCCGGCTCCCGGAGCACGAGAAGCGGCTGCTTCGCGCACACAACAGCGGAGCGGCAGTCGTACGCTCTGAAGCGCTGCTTCAGCCGAAAGACGCCGGCGACCGGTGCTTGGCTTCGGACAGCTCCGGAGAGCCGTAGTGTGCGTCTGCACTAGACTGCATCATAGCGAAAAACTTCTCCATTGTGTCTCGCAGGGAGAAAGCTCAAACTTGTGCCACACAGCCAGTCTTATGGGAGCACTTCAAATTGATATCAGGAACCTGGACTGGTGATTTTTCCTTCCCAGGGGAAAATGGCCAAGTATATGCCAAGAGGCCCATGGCCCTGGGCTGGCACCTGACTGTAAAAAATCCCTATACGAAGGAAGGATTGCAGACCGAAGTTCTCCCATCCTCAAATTTCGTCTGCCCAGATAGACCCAAGGGAGCCCTACAAACTGACATCAGCAACCTGGACTGGTGAGTTTTCTTTCCCAGGGAAAATGGCCAAAGGATGTGCCCAGGGGCCCCTGGCTCTGGGCTGGGGCCTGACTGCAAAGAATCGCTATATCGAAGGATGGACCCCAGACCAAAGTTCTCCCCTCCTCAAAGTTGTGCTGCCCTGATAGACCCAAGGGAGCCCTACAAACTGACATCAGCAACCTGGACTGGTGAGTTTTCTTTCCCAGGGAAAATGGCCAAAGGATGTGCCCAGGGGCCCCTGGCCCTCGGCTGGGCACAGACTGCAAAGACTCCCTATATCGAAGGATGGACCCCAGACCGAAGTTGTCCCCATGTCATACTTGTGCTGCCGTGATAGACCCAAGGGAGCCCTACAAACTGACATCAGGAACCTGGACTGGTGAGTTTTCTTTTCCAGGGAAAATGGTGAAAGGATGTGCCCAGGGGCCCCAAGGACAGGGCTGGGGACTGAATGCCAAAAATCCTTAAATCGAAGGATGGATCGCAGACTAAAGTTGTCCCCTCCTCAAACTTGTGGTGCCCTGATAGACCCAAGGGAGCCCTACAAAGTGACATCAGGAACCTGGACTGGTGAGTATTCTTTCCCAGGGAAAATGGCCAAAGGAGGTGCCCTGGGGCCCCTGGCACTGGGCTGCTTCCTGAATGCAAAGAATCCTTATATCGAAGGATGGACCCCAGACCGAAGTTGTCCCCATCTCATACTTTTGCTGCCCTGATAGACCCAAGGGAGCCCTACAAACTGACATCAGGAACCTGGACTGGTGAGCTTTCATTTCCAGGGAAAATGGCCAAAGGATGTGCCCAGGGGCCCCAAGGACAGGGCTGGGGACTGAATGCCAAAAATCCTTAAATCGAAGGATGGATCGCAGACTGAAGTTGTCCCCTCGTCAAATTTCTCCTGCCCAGATAGACCCAAGGGAGCCCTACAAATTGACATCAGGAACCTGGACTGGTGAGTTTTCTTTCCCAGGGAAAATGGCCAAAGGATATGCGCAGGGGCCTCTGGCCCCTGGCTGGGTCCTGAATGCAAAAAATCCTTATATCGAAGGATGGACACCTGAGTGAAGTTCTCCCCATCTCATACCTGTGCTGCCCTGATAGACCCAAGGGAGCCCTACAAACTGACATCAGCAACCTGGACTGGTGAGCTTTCATTTCCAGGGAAAATGGCCAAAGGGTGTGCCCAGGAGCCCCAAGAACAGGGCTGGGGACTGAATGCCAAAAATCCTTATATCGAAGGATGGATCGCAGACTAAAGTTGTCCCCTAGTCAAATTTCTGAGGCCCAGATAGACCCAAGGGAGCCCTACAAACTGACATCAGGAACCTGTACTGGTGAGTTTTCTTTCCCAGGGAAAATGTCCAAAGGATGTGCCCAGGGGGCCATGGCCCCTGGCAGGGTCCTGACTGCAAAATATCCTTACATGAAAGGAGGGACCCCAAACACAAGTTATCCCCTCCTCAAACTTGTGCTGCCCTGATAGACCCAAGGGAGCCCTACAAACTGACATCAGCAACCTGGACTGGTGAGTTTTCTTTCCCAGGGAAAATGGCCAAAGGATGTGCCCAGGGGCCCCTGGCTCTGGGCTGGGGCCTGAATGCAAAATATCCCTATATCGAAGGATGGATCGCAGACCGAAGTTGTCCCCTCCTCAAATTTCTGCTGCCCTGATAGACCCAAGGGAGCCCTACAAAGTGACATCCGGAATCTAGACTGGTGAGTTTTCTTTCCCAGGGAAAATGGCCAAAGGATGTGCCCAGGGGCCCGTCGCACTGGGCTGGGACCTGAATGCAAAGAATCCTTATATCTACGGATGGAACCAGACCGAAGTTATCCCCTCCTCAAAGTTGTGCTGCCCTGATAGACCCAATGGAGCCCTACAAACTGACATCAGCAACCTGGACTGGTGAGTTTTCTTTCCCGGGGAAAATGTCCAAGGATGTGCCCAGGGGCCCCTGGCCCCTGTCTGGGACCTGAAATCAAAATATCCCTATATCGAAAGATGGATCACAGACCGAAGTTGTCCCCTCCTCAAATTTCTGCTGCCCAGATAGACCTAAGGGAGCCCTACAAAGTGACATCAGGAACCTGGACTGGTGAGTTTTCTTTCCCAGGGAAAATGGCCAAAGGATGTGCCCTGGGGCCCCTGGCACTGGGCTGCTTCCTGAATGCAAAAAATCCTTATATCGAAGGATGGACCCCAGACCAAAGTTGTCCCCTCCTCAAAGTTGTGCTGCCCTGATAGACCCAATGGAGCCCTACAAACTGACATCAGGAACCTGGACTGGTGAGTGTTCTTTCCCAGGGAAAAAGGCCAAAGGATGTGCCCAGGAGCCCTAGCACAGGGATGGGACCTGACTGCACATAATCCCTATACTGAAGGATGGATCGCAGACTAAAATTGTCCCCTCCTCAAATTTCTCCTGCCCAGTTAGACCCAAGCGAGCCCTACAAACTGACATCAGCAACCTGGGCTGGTGAGTGTTCTTTCCAAGGGACAATGGCCAAAGGATGTGCCCTGGGGCCCCTGGCACTGGGCTGGATCCTGAATGCAAAAAATCCATATATCGAAGAATGAGCCCGAGACCGAAGTTGTGCCCATCTCATACTTGTGCTGCCCAGATAGACCCAAGGGAGCCCTACAAACTGACATCAGCAACGTGGACTGGTGAGCTTTCTTTCCCAGGGAAAATGGCCAAAGGATGTGCCCAGGGGCCCCTGGCCCTGGGCTGGGACCTGAAGGCAAAAAATCTTTATATCGAAGAATGGCCCCCAGACCGAAGTTGTCCCCTCCTAATGCTTGTGCTGCCCTGATAGACACAAGGGAGTCCTACAAAGTGACATCAGGAACCTGGACTGGTGAGTTTTCTTTCCCAGGGAAAATGGCCAAAGGATGTGCCCAGGGGCCCCTGGCCCTGGGCTGGGGCCTGAATGCAAAAAATCCTTATATCGAAGGATGGATCACAGACCGAAGTTGTCCCTTCCTCAAACTTGTGCTGCCCGGATAAACCCAAGGGAGCCCTACAAACTGACATCAGGAACCTGAACTGGTGAGTTTTCTTTCCCAGGGAAAATGGCCAAAGGATGGGCCCAGGGGCCCCTGGCCCCTGGCTGGGGCCTGAATGCAAACAATCCATATATCGAAGGATGGACCCCAGACCGAAGTTGTCTCCCTCTCATACTTGTGCTGCCCTGATAGACCCAAGGGAGCCCTACAAACTGATATCAGCAACCTGGACTGGTGAGTTTTCTTTTCCAGGGAAAATGGCCAAAGGGTGTGCCCAGGGGCCCCAAGCACAGGGCTGGGGACTGAATGCAAGAAATCCATATATCGAAGGATGGATCGCAGACTAAAGTTGTCCCCTCCTCAAATTTCTGCTTCCCAGAAAGACCCAAGGGAGCCCTACAAACTGACATCAGCAACCTGGACTGGTGAGTTTTCTTTCCCAGGGAAAATGGCCAAAGGATGTGCCCAGGGCCCCCTGGCACTGGGCTGGGCCCAGACTGCAAAGAATCTCTATATCGAAGGATGGACCCCAGACCAAATTTGTCCCCTTTTCAAACTTCTGCTGCCCTGATAGACCCAAGGGAACCCTACAAACTGACATCAGGAACCTGTACTGGTGAGTTTTCTTTCCCAGGGAAAATGGCCAAAGGATGTGCCCAGGGGCCCCTGGCCGCTGGCTGGGACCTGAATGCAAAATATCCCTATATCGAAAGATGGATCGCAGACCGAAGTTGTCCCCTCCTCAAATTTCTGCTGCCCAGATAGACTCAAGGGAGCCCTACAAAGTGACATCAGGAACCTGGACTGGTGAGTTTTCTTTCCCAGGGAATATGGCCAAAGGATGTGCCCAGGGGCCCCTGGCACTTGGCTGGGGCCTGACTGCAAAGAATCTTTATATCGACGTTTGGATACCAAACTGAAGTTATCCCCTCCTCAAACTCGTGCTGCCCAGATAGACCCAAGGGAGCCCTACAAACTGACATCAGCAACCTGGACTGGTGAGTTTTCTTTCCCAGGGAAAATGGCCAAAGGATGTGCCCAGGGGCCCCTGGAATTGGGCTGGGGCATGAATTCAAAAAATACTTATATCGAAGGATGGACCGCAGACCAAAGTTGTCCCCATCTCATACTTGTGCTGCCCTGATAGACCCAAGCGAGCCCTACAAACTGACATCAGCAACCTGGACTGGTGAGTGTTCTTTCCCAGGGAAAATGGCCAAAGGTTGTACCCAGGGGCTCCTGGCCACTGGCTGAGCCTGACTGCCAAAAATCCGTATATCGAAGTATGGATCACAATCCGAAGTTTTCCCTTCCTCAAACTTGTGCTGCCCTGATAGACCCAAGGGAGCCCTACAAAGTGACATCAGCAACCTGGACTGGTGAGCTTTCATTTCCAGGGAAAATGGCCAAAGGATGTGCCCAGGGGCCCCAAGGACAGGGCTGGGGCCTGAATTCCAAAAATCCTTATATCGAAGGATGGATCGCAGACCAAAGTTGTCCCCACGTAAAATTTCTGCTGCCCAGATAGACCCAAGGGAGCCCTACAAACTGACATCAGCAACCTGGACTGGTGAGCTTTCATTTCGAGGGAAAATGTACAAGGATGTGCCCAGGGGCCCCAAGGACAGGGCTGGGGCCTGAATTCCAAAAATCCTTATATCGAAGGATGGATCGCAGACCAAAGTTGTCCCCTCCTCAAATTTCTGCTGCCCAGATAGACCCAAGGGAGCCCTACAAACTGACATCAGCAACCTGGACTGGTGAGTTTTCTTTCCCAGGGAAAATGGCCAAAGGATGTGCCCTAATCCGCTGGCCCCTGGCTGGGACCTGAATGCAAAATATCCCTATATCGAAAAATGGATCGCAGACTGAAGTTGTCCCCTCCTCAAATTTCTGCTGCCCTGATAGACGCAAGGGAGCCCTACAAAGTGACATTAGGAACCTGGACTGGTGAGTTTTCTTTCCCAGGGAAAATGGCCAAAGGATGTGCCCAGGGGCCCCTGGCACTTGGCTGGGACCTGACTGCAAAGAATCCTTATATCGACGTTTGGACCCCACAATGATGTTATCCCCTCCTCAAACTTGTGCTGCCCAGATAGAACCAAGGGAGCCCTACAAACTGACATCAGGAACCTGGACTGGCGAGTTTTCTTTCCCAGGGAAAATGGCCAAAGGATGTGCCCAGGGGCCCCTGGCACTGGGCTGGATCCTGAATGCAAAAAATCCTTATATCGAAGGATGGATCCCTGACCGAAGTTGTCACCTTCTCATACTTATGCTGCCCAGATAGACCCAAGGGAGCCGTACAAAGTGACATCAGCAACCTGGACTGGTGAGCTTTCATTTCCACGGAAAATGGCCAAAGGATGTGCCCAGGGGCCCGTGGCACTGGGCTGGGGCCTGAATGCAAATAATCCTTATATCGAAGGAAGGAACCCAGACCGAAGTTATCCCCTCCTCAAAGTTTTGCTGCCCTGTTAGACCCAAGGGAGCCCTACAAACTGACATCAGGAACCTGGACTGGTGAGTTTTCTTTCCCAGGGAAAATGGCCAAGGATGTGCCCTGGGGCGCATGGCCCTGGGCTGGGGCCTGACTGCAAAGAATCCCTACATCGAAGGATGGATCGCAGACTAAAGTTGTCCCCTCGTCAAATTTCTGCTGCCCAGATAGACCCAAGGGAGCCCTAAAATTTGACATCAGTAACCTGGACTGGTGAGTTTTCTTTCCTAGGGAAAATGTACAAGGATGTTCCCAGGGGCCCCTGCCCTGCGCTGTGTCCTGAATGCAAAAAATCCTTATATCGAAGAATGAACCCGAGACCCAAGTTGTGCCCATCTCATACTTGTGCTGCCCTGATAGACCCAAGGGAGCCCTACAAACTGAAATCAGCAACCTGTACTGGTGAGATTTCTTTCCCAGGGAAAATGGCCAAAGGATTTGCCCTAAGACCCTGGCCCCTGGCAAGGGCCTAACTGCAAAATATCCTTGCATCGAAGGATGGACCCCAAACTGAAGTTATCCCCTCCTCAAACTTGTGCTGCCCTGATAGACCCAAGGGAGCCCTACAAAGTGACATCAGGAACCTGGACTGGTGAGTTTTCTTTCCCAGGGAAAATGGCCAAATGATGTGCCCAGGGGCCCCTGGCCCCTGGCGAGGACCTGAATGCAAAATATCCCTATATCGAAGGATGGATCGCAGACTAAAGTTTTCCCCTTCTCAAACTTGTGCTGTCCTGATAGACCCACGGGAGCCCTACAAAGTGACATCAGGAACCTGGACTGGTGAGTTTTCTTTCCCAGGGAAAATGGCCAAAGGATGTGCCCAGGGGCCCCTGGCCCTGGGCTGGGCCCTGACTTCAAAGAATCCCTATATTGAAGGATGGATCGCAGACCAAAGTTGTCCCCTCCTCAAATTTCTGCTGCCCAGATAGACCCAAGGGAGCCCTACAAACTGACATCAGCAACCTGGACTGGTGAGTTTTCTTTCTTATGGGAAATGGCCAAAGGATGTGCCCAGGGGCCCCTAGCCCTGGGCTGGGGCCTGAATGCAATATATCCCTATATCGAAGGATGGACCGCAGACCAAAGTTGTCCCCTCCTCAAATTTCTGCTGCCCTGATAGACCCAAGGGAGCCCTACAAACTGACATCAGCAACCTGGACTGGTGAGTTTTCTTTCCCAGGGAAAATGGCCACAGGATGTGCCCAGGGGCCCCTGGCCCACGGCTGGGGTTTGAATGCAAACAATCTTGATATCGAAGGATGGACCCCTGAGTGAAGTTGTCCCCATCTCATACTTCTGCTGCCCTGATAGACCCAAGGGAGCCCTACAAACTGACATCAGCAACCTGGACTGTTGAGTTTTCTTTCCTATGGAAAATGGCCAAAGGATGTCCCCAGGGGCCCCTGGCACTCGGCTGGGCCCTGACTTCAAGGAATCCCTATATTGAAGGATGGATCGCAGAGCAAAGTTGTCCCCTCCTCAAATTTCTGCTGCCCAGATAGACCCAAGGGAGCCCTACAAACTGACATCAGCAACCTGGACTGGTGAGTTTTCTTTCCCAGGGAAAATGGCCAAAGGATGTGCCCAGGGGGCCCTGGCACTGGGCTGGGCCCTGACTGCAAAAAATCCCTATATCGAAGGATGGATCGCAGACCAAAATTGTCCCCTCCTCAAATTTCTGCTGCCCTGATAGACCCAAGGGAGCCCTACAAACTGACATCAGCAACGTGGACTGGTGAGCTTTCATTTCCAGGGAAAATGGCCAAACGGTGTGCGCTGGGGCCCCTGGCCCTGGGCTGGGACCTGAATGCCAAAAATCCTTATATCGAAGGATGGATCGCAGACTAAAGTTGTCCCCTCGTCAAATTTCTGCTGCCCAGATAGACCCAAGGGAGCCCTACAAACTGACATCAGCAACCTGTACTGGTGAGATTTTTTCCCAGGGAAAATGGCCAAAGGATTTGCCCTAAGACCCTGGCCCCTGGCAAGGGCCTAACTGCAAAATATCCTTGCATCGAAGGATGGAACCCAGACCGAAGTTGTCCCCTCCTCAAACTTGTGGTGCCCTGATAGACCCAAGGGAGCCCTACAAAGTGACATCAGGAACCTGGACTGGTGAATTTTCTTTTCCAGGGAAAATGGCCAAAGGATGTGCCCAGGGGCCCCTGGCCCTGGGCTGGGGCCTGAATGCAATATATCCCTATATCGAAGTATGGATCGCAGACCAAAGTTGTCCCCTCCTCAAATTTCTGCTGCCCAGATAGACCCCTGGGAGCCCTACAAAGTGACATCCGGAACCTGGACTGGTGAGTTTTCTTTCCTAGGGAAAATGGCCAAAGGATATGCCCAGCGGCCCCTGGCACTCGGCTGTGGCCTAACTGCAAAGAATCTTTAAATCGACGTTTGGACACCAAACTGAAGTTATCCCCTCGTCAAACTTGTGCTGCCCAGATAGACCCCAGGGAGCCCTACAAACTGACATCAGCAACCTGGACTGGTGAGTTTTCTTTCTTATGGTAAATGGCCAAAGGATGTGCCCAGGGGCCCCTGGCCCTGGGCTGGGCCCTGACTTCAAAGAATCCCTATATTGAAGGATGGATCGCAGACCAAAGTTGTCCCCTCCTCAAATTTCTGCTGCCCAGATAGACCCAAGGGAGCCCTACAAACTGACATCAGGAACATGGACTGGTGAGTTTTCTTTCCCAGGGAAAATGGCCAAAGGATGTGCCCAGGGGGCCCTGGAACTGGGCTGGGCCCTGACTGAAAAGAATCCTTATATCGAAGGATGGACCCCAGACCGAAGTTGTCCCCTCCTCAAATTTCTGCTGCCCTGATAGACCCAAGGGAGCCCTACAAACTGACATCAGCAACCTGGACTGGTTAGTTTTCATTCCCAGGGAAAATGGCCACAGGATGTGCCCAGGGGCCCCTAGCCCACGGCTGGGGTTTGAATGCAAACAATCCATATATCGAAGGATGGACCCCTGAGTGAAGTTGTCCCCATCTCATACTTCTGCTGCCCTGATAGACCCAAGGGAGCCCTACAAACTGACATCAGCAACCTGGACTGGTGAGTTTTCTTTCCCAGGGAAAATGGCCAAAGGATGTGCTCAGGGGGCCCTGGCACTGGGCTGGGCCCTGACTGCAAAAAATCCCTATATCGAAGGATGGATCGCAGACCAAAATTGTCCCCTCCTCAAATTTCTGCTGCCCTGATAGACCCAAGGGAGCCCTACAAACTGACATCAGCAACCTGGACTGGTGAGTTTTCTTTCCCAGGGAAAATGGCCAAAAGATGTGCCCAGGGGGCCCTGGCACTGGGCTGGGGCCTGACTGCAAAGAATCCTTATATCGAAGGATGGACCCCAGACCGAAGTTGTCCCCTCCTCAAATTTCTGCTGCCCTGATAGACCCAAGGGAGCCCTACAAACTGACATCAGCAACCTGGACTGGTGAGTTTTCTTTCCCAGGGAAAATGGCCAAAAGTTGTGCACAGGGGCCCCTGGCCCTGGGCTCGGACCTGACTGCAAAAAATCCTTATATCGAAGTATCGATCGGAGACCAAAGTTGTCCCCTCCTCAAATTTCTGCTGCCCTGATAGACCCAAGGGAGCCCTAAAAATTGACATCAGCAACCTGGACTGGTGAGTTTTCTTTCCCAGGGAAAATGTCTAAAGCTTGTCCTCAGGGGCCCCTGGACCTCGGCTGGGGCTTGACTGCAAAGAATCCTTATATCGAAGGATGGACCCCTGAGTGAAGTTGTCCCCATCTCATACTTGTGCTGCCCTGATAGACCCAAGGGAGCCCTACAAACTGACATCAGCAACCTGGACTGTTGAGTTTTCTTTCCTATGGAAAATGGCCAAAGGTTGTGCCCAGGGGCCTCTGGCACTCGGCTGGGCCCTGACTTCAAAGAATCCCTATATTGAAGGATGGATCACAGACCAAAATTGTCCCTTCCTCAAATTTCTGCTGCCCAGATAGACCCAAGGGAGCCCTACAAACTGACATCAGCAACCTGGACTGGTGAGTTTTCTTTCCCAGGGAAAATGGCCAAAGGGTGTGGCCAGGGGGCCCTGGCACTGGGCTGGGCCCTGACTGCAAAGAATCCTTATATCGAAGGATGGACCCCAGACCAAAGTTGTCCCCTCCTCAAATTTCTGCTGCCCTGATAGACCCAAGGGAGCCCTACAAACTGACATCAGCAACCTGGACTGGTGAGTTTTCTTTCCCAGGGAAAATGGCCAAAGGATGTGCCCAGGGGCCCCTGGCCCTGGGCTGGGCCCTGACTGCAAAGAATCCCTATATCGAAGGATGGATCGCAGACCAAAATTGTCCCCTCCTCAAATTTCTGCTGCCCTGATAGACCCAAGGGAGCCCTACAAACTGACATCCGGAACCTGGAGTGGTGAGCTTTCTTTCCCAGGGAAAATGGCCAAAGGATGTGCTCAGGGGGCCCTGGCACTGGGCTGGGGCCTGACTGCAAAGAATCCTTATATCGAAGGATGGACCCCAGACAGAAGTTGTGCCCTCCTCAAACTTGTGCTGCCCAGATCGACCCTAGGGAGCCCTACAAACTGACATTAGCAACCGGGGCTTGTGAATATTCTTTCCCAGGGAAAATGGCCACAGGATGTGCCCAGGGGCCCCTAGCCCACGGCTGGGGTTTGAATGCAAACAATCCATATATCGAAGGATGGACCCCTGAGTGAAGTTGTCCCCATCTCATACTTCTGCTGCCCTGATAGACCCAAGGGAGCCCTACAAACTGACATCAGCAACCTGGACTGGTGAGTTTTCTTTCCCAGGGAAAATGGCCAAAGGATGTGCTCAGGGGGCCCTGGCACTGGGCTGGGCCCTGACTGCAAAAAATCCCTATATCGAAGGATGGATCGCAGACCAAAATAGTCCCCTCCTCAAATTTCTGCTGCCCTGATAGACCCAAGGGAGCCCTACAAACTGACATCAGCAACCTGGACTGGTGAGTTTTCTTTCCCAGGGAAAATGGCCAAAAGATGTGCCCAGGGGGCCCTGGCACTGGGCTGGGGCCTGACTGCAAAGAATCCTTATATCGAAGGATGGACCCCAGACCGAAGTTGTCCCCTCCTCAAATTTCTGCTGCCCTGATAGACCCAAGGGAGCCCTACAAACTGACATCAGCAACCTGGACTGGTGAGTTTTCTTTCCCAGGGAAAATGGCCAAAAGTTGTGCACAGGGGCCCCTGGCCCTGGGCTCGGACCTGACTGCAAAAAATCCTTATATCGAAGTATCGATCGGAGACCAAAGTTGTCCCCTCCTCAAATTTCTGCTGCCCTGATAGACCCAAGGGAGCCCTAAAAATTGACATCAGCAACCTGGACTGGTGAGTTTTCTTTCCCAGGGAAAATGTCTAAAGCTTGTCCTCAGGGGCCCCTGGACCTCGGCTGGGGCTTGACTGCAAAGAATCCTTATATCGAAGGATGGACCCCTGAGTGAAGTTGTCCCCATCTCATACTTGTGCTGCCCTGATAGACCCAAGGGAGCCCTACAAACTGACATCAGCAACCTGGACTGTTGAGTTTTCTTTCCTATGGAAAATGGCCAAAGGATGTGCCCAGGGGCCTCTGGCACTCGGCTGGGCCCTGACTTCAAAGAATCCCTATATTGAAGGATGGATCACAGACCAAAATTGTCCCTTCCTCAAATTTCTGCTGCCCAGATAGACCCAAGGGAGCCCTACAAACTGACATCAGCAACCTGGACTGGTGAGTTTTCTTTCCCAGGGAAAATGGCCAAAGGGTGTGGCCAGGGGGCCCTGGCACTGGGCTGGGCCCTGACTGCAAAGAATCCTTATATAGAAGGATGGACCCCAGACCAAAGTTGTCCCCTCCTCAAATTTCTGCTGCCCTGATAGACCCAAGGGAGCCCTACAAACTGACATCAGCAACCTGGACTGGTGAGTTTTCTTTCCCAGGGAAAATGGCCAAAGGATGTGCCCAGGGGCCCCTGGCCCTGGGCTGGGCCCTGACTGCAAAGAATCCCTATATCGAAGGATGGATCGCAGACCAAAATTGTCCCCTCCTCAAATTCCTGCTGCCCTGATAGACCCAAGGGAGCCCTACAAACTGACATCAGCAACCTGGACTGGTGAGTTTTCTTTCCCAGGGAAAATGGCCAAAGGATGTGCTCAGGGGGCCCTGGCACTGGGCTGGGGCCTGACTACAAAGAATCCTTATATCGAAGGATGGACCCCAGACAGAAGTTGTGCCCTCCTCAAACTTGTGCTGCCCAGATCGACCCTAGGGAGTCCTACAAACTGACATTAGCAACCGGGGCTTGTGAATATTCTTTCCCAGGGAAAATGGCCCAAGGATGTGCCCAGGGGCCCCTGGCGTGGGCTCGGACCTGAATGCAAAAAATCCTTATATCGAAGTATCGATCGCAGACCGAAGTTATCCCCTCCTCAAAATTGTGCTGCCCAGATAGACCCAAGGGAGCCCTAAAAATTGACATCAGCAACCTGGACTGGTGAGTTTTCTTTCCCAGGGAAAATGGCCAAAGGATGTCCTCAGGGGCCCCTGGACCTCGGCTGGGTCTTGACTGCAAAGAATCCTTATATCGAAGGATGGACCCCTGAGTGAAGTTGTCCCCATCTCATACTTCTGCTGCCCTGATAGACCCAAGGGAGCCCTACAAACTGACATCAGCAACCTGGACTGGTGAGTTTTCTTTCCCAGGGAAAATGGCCAAAGGATGTGCCCAGGGGCCCCTGGCCCTGGGCTGGGCCCTGACTGCAAAGAATCCCTATATTGAAGGATGGATCGCAGACCAAAGTTGTCCCCTCCTCAAATTTCTGCTGCCCAGATAGACCCAAGGGAGCCCTACAAACTGACATCAGGAACCTGGACTGGTGAGTTTTCTTTCCCAGGGAAAATGGCCAAAGGATGTGCCCAGGGGCCCCTGGCACTGGGCTGGGCCCTGACTGCAAAAAATCCATATATCGAAGGATGGACCCCAGACCGAAGTTGTCCCCTCCTCAAATTTCCGTTGCCCAGATAGACCCAAGGGAGCCCTACAAACTGACATCAGGAACCTGGACTGGTGAGTTTTCTTTCCCAGGGAAAATGGCCAAAGGATGTGCCCTGGGGACCCTGGCACTGGGCTGGGGCCTGAATGTAAAAAATCCTTATATCGAAGGATGGACCCCAGACCGAAGTTGTCCCCTCCTGAAACTTGTGCTGCCCTGATAGACCCAAGGGAGCCCTACAAACTGACATCAGGAACCTGGACTGGTGAGTTTTCTTTTCCAGGGAAAACGGCCAAAGGATATGCCCAGGGGCCCCTGGCCCTGAGCTGGGCCCTGACTGCAAAGAATCCTTATATCCAAGTTTGGACCCCAAACCGAAGTTGTCCCCTCCTCAAATTTCTCCTGCCTAGATAGACCCAAGGGAGCCCTACAAACTGACATCAGAAACATGGACTGGTGAGTTTTCTTTCCCAGGGAAAATGGCCAAAGGATGTGCCCAGGGGCCCCTGGCCCCTGGCTGGGACCTGAATGCAAAATATCCCTATATCGAAGGATGGACCCCTGAGTGAAGTTGTCCCCATCTCATACTTGTGCTGCCCTGATAGACCCAAGGGAGCCCTACAACTGACATCAGGAACCTGGACTGGTGAGTTTCCTTTCCCAGGGAAAATGGCCAAAGGATGTGCCCAGGGGGCCCTGGAACTGGGCTGGGCCCTGACTGCAAAGAATCCTTATATCGAAGTATGGACCCCAGACCGAAGTTGTCCCCTCCTCAAATTTCTGCTGCCCTGAGAGACCCAAGGAAGCCCTTCAAACTGACATCAGCAACCTGGACTGGTGAGTTTTCTTTCCCAGCGAAAATGGCCAAAGGATGTGCCCAGGGGCCCCTGGCCCTTGGCTGGGCCCTGACTGTAAACAATCCCTATATCGAAGGATGGATCGCAGACCAAAGTTGTCCCCTCCTCAAATTTCTGCTGCCCTGATAGAACCAAGGGAGCCCTACAAACTGACATCAGCAACCTGGACTGGTGAGTTTTCTTTCCCAGGGAAAATGGCCAAAGGGTGTGCCCTGGGGACCCTGGCACTGGGCTGGGGCCTGAATGCAAAAAATCCTTATATCGAAGGATGGACCCCAGACCGAAGTTGTCCCTTCCTGAAACTTGTGCAGCCCTGATAGACCCAAGGGAGCCCTACAAACTGACATCAGCAACCTGGACTGGTGAGTTTTCTTTCCCAGGGAAAATAGCCAAAGGATATGCCCTGGGGACCCTGGACCTCGGCTCGGACCTGACTGCAAAGAATCCTTATATTGAAGGATTGATCGCAGACAAAAGTTGTCCCCAACTAAAACTTCTGCTGCCCTGATAGACCCAAGGGAGCCCTACAAACTGACATCAGGCACCTAGACTGGTGAATTTTCTTTTCCAGGGAAAATGGCCAAAGGATATGCCCAGGGGCCCCTGGACCTGAGCGGGGCCCTGACTTCAAAGAATCATTATATCCAAGTTTGGACCCCAAACCGAAGTTGTCCCCTCCTCAAATTTCTCCTGCCTAGATAGACCCAAGGGAGCCCTACAAACTGACATCAGAAACATGGACTGGTGAGTTTTCTTTCCCAGGGAAAATGGCCAAAGGATGTGCCCAGGGGCCCCTGGCCCTCGGCTGGGGCTTGACTGCAAAGAATCCTTATATCGAAGGATGGACCCCAGACCGAAGTTGTCCCCTCCTCAAATTTCTGCTGCCCAGATAGACCCAAGGGAGCCCTTCAAACTGACATCAGCAACCTGGACTGGTGAGTTTTCTTTCCCAGGGAAAATGGCCAAAGGATGTGCCCAGGGGCCCCTGGCCCTAGACTGGGTCCTGACTGTAAACAATCCCGATATCGAAGGATGGATCGCAGACCAAAGTTGTCCCCTCCTCAAATTTCTGCTGCCCTGATAGAACCAAGGGAGCCCTACAAACTGACATCAGGCACCTGGACTGGTGAATTTTGTTTTCCAGGGAAAATGGCCAAAGGATGTGCCCAGGGGCCCCTGGCACTGGGCTCGGACCTGACTACAAAGAATCATTATATCCAAATTTGGACCCCAAACCGAAGTTGTCCCCTCCTCAAATTTCTCCTGCCTAGATAGACCCAAGGAAGCCCTACAGACTGACATCAGAAACATGGACTGGTGAGTTTTCTTTCCCAGGGAAAATGGCCAAAGGATGTGCCCAGGGGCCCCTGGCACTGGGCTCGGACCTGTCTGCAAAGAATCCTTATATTGAAGGATTGATCGCAGACAAATGTTGTCCCCAACTAAAACTTCTGCTGCCCTGATAGACCCAAGGGAGCCCTACAAACTGACATCAGCAACCTGGACTGGTGAGTTTTCTTTCCCAGGGAAAATGGCCAAAGGATGTGCCCAGGGGCCCCTGGCACTGGGCTCGGACCTGTCTGCAAAGAATCCTTATATTGAAGGATTGATCGCAGACAAATGTTGTCCCCAACTAAAACTTCTGCTGCCCTGATAGACCCAAGTGAGCCCTACAAACTGACATCAGCAACCTGGACTGGTGAGTTTTCTTTCCGAGGGAAAATGGCCAAAGGATGTGCCCAGGGGCCCCTGGCCCTGGGCTGGGCCCTGACTGCAAAGAATCCTTATATCCAAGTTTGGACCCCAAACCGAAGTTGTCCCCTCCTCAAATTTCTCCTGCCTACATAGACCCAAGGGAGCCCTACAAACTGACATCAGAAACATGGACTGGTGAGTTTTCTTTCTCAGGGAAAATGGCCAAAGGTTGTCCCCAGGGGCCCCTGGACCTCGGCTGGGGCTTGACTGCAAAGAATCCTTATATCGAATGATGGACCCCTGAGTGAAATTGTCCCCATCTCATACTTCTGCTGCCCTGATAGACCCAAGGGAGCCCTACAAACTGACATCACCAACCTGGACTGGTGAGTGTTCTTTCCCAGGGAAAATGGCCAAAGGATGTGCCCAGAGGCCCCTGGCACTGGGCTGGGGCCTGAATGCAAAAAATCCTTATATTGAAGAATGGACCCCACACCTAAGTTGTCCCCTTCTAAAATTCTGCTGCCCAGATAGAACCAAGTGAGCCCTACAAACTGACATCAGCAACCTGGACTGGTGAGTTTTCTTTCCCAGGGAAAATGGCCAAAGGATGTGCCCAGGGGCCCCTGGCCCACAACTGGGGTTTGAATGCAAAGAATCCTTGTATCGAAGGATGGACCCCTGAGTGAAATTGTTCCCATCTCATACTTCTGCTGCCCTGATAGACCCAAGGGAGCCCTACAAACTGACATCAGCAACCTGGACTGGTGAGTTTTCTTTCCTATGGGAAATGGCCAAAGGATGTGCCCAGGGGGCCCTGGCCCTGGGCTGGGCCCTGACTTCAAAGAATCCCTATATTGAAGGATGGATCGCAGACCAAAGTTGTCCCCTCCTCAAATTTCTGCTGCCCAGATAGACCCAAGGGAGCCCTACAACTGACATCAGGAACCTGGACTGGTGAGTTTCCTTTCCCAGGGAAAATGGCCAAAGGATGTGCCCAGGGGGCCCTGGAACTGGGCCTGGCCCTGACTGAAAAGAATCCTTATATCGAAGGATGGACCCCAGACCGAAGTTGTCCCCTCCTCAAATTTCTGCTGCCCTGATAGACCCAAGGGAGCCCTTCAAACTGACATCCGCAACCTGGACTGGTGAGTTTTCTTTCCCAGGGAAAATGGCCAAAGGATGTGCCCAGGGGCCCCTGGCCCTGGGCTGGGGCCTGACTGTAAACAATCCCTATATCGAAGGATGGATCGCAGACCAAAGTTGTCCCCTCCTCAAATTTCTGCTGCCCTGTTAGACCCAAGGGAGCCCTACAAACTGACATCAGCAACCTGGACTGGTGAGTTTTCTTTCCCAGGGAAAATGGCCAAAGGATGTGCCCTGGGGCCCCTGGCCCTGGGCTCGGATCTGACTGCAAAATATCCTTATATCGAAGTATCGATCGCAGACCGAAGTTATCCCCTCCTCAAACTTGTGCTGCCCAGATACACCCAAGGGAGCCCTAAAAATTAACATCAGCAACCTGGACTGGTGAGTGTTCTTTCCCAGGGAAAATGGCCAAAGGATGTCCTCAGGGGCCCCTGGACCTCGGCTGGGGCTTGACTGCAAAGAATACTTATATCGAAGGATGGACCCCTGAGTGAAGTCTTCCCCATCTCATACTTGTGCTGCCCTGATAGACCCAAGGGAGCCCTACAAACTGACATCAGCAACCTGGACTGGTGAGTTTTCTTTCCCAGGGAAAATGGCCAAAGGATGTACCCAGGGGCCCCTGGCTCTGGGCTGGGCCCTGACTGCAAAGAATCCATATATTGAAGGATGGATCGCAGACCAAAGTTTTACCTTCCTCAAATTTCTGCTGCCCAGATAGACCCAAGGGAGCCCTACAAACTGACATCAGGAACCTGGACTGGTTAGTTTGCTTTCCCAGGGAAAATGGCCAAAGGATGTGCCCTGGGGACCCTGGCACTGGGCTGGGGCCTGAATGCAAAGAATCCTTATATCCAATTTTGGACCCCAAACCGAAGTTGTCCCCTCCTCAAATTTCTCCTGCCTAGATAGACCCAAGGGAGCCCTACAAACTGACATCAGAAACATGGACTGGTGAGTTTTCTTTCCCAGGGAAAATGGCCAAAGGATGTGCCCAGGGGCCCCTCGCCCTGGGCTGGGCCCTGACTTCAAAGAATCACTATATCGAAGGATGGATCGCAGACCAAAGTTGTCCCCTCCTCAAATTTCTGCTGCCCTGATAGAACCAAGGGAGCCCTACAAACTGACATCAGAAACATGGACTGGTGAGATTTCTTTCCCAGGGAAAATGGCCAAAGGATGTCCTCAGGGGCCCCAGGCCCTCGGCTGGGGCTTGACTGCAAAGAATCCTTATATCGAAGGATGGACCCCTGAGTGAAGTTGTCCCCATCTCATACTTCTGCTGCCCTGTTAGACCCAAGGGAGCCCTACAAACTGACATCAGCAACCTGGATTGGTGAGTTTTCTTTCCCAGGGAAAATGGCCAAAGGATGTGCCCAGGGGCCCCTGGAACTGGGCTGGGGCCTGACTGTGAAGAATCCCTATATTGAAGGATGGATCGCAGACCAAAATTGTCCCCTCCTCAAATTTCTGCTGCCCTGATAGACCCAAGGGAGCCCTACAAAGTGACATTCTGAACCTGGACTGGTGTGTTCTCTTTCCCAGGGAAAATGGCCAAAGGATGTGCCCAGGGGCCCCTGGCACTGGGCTGGGGCCTGAATGCAAAGAATCCTTATATCGAAGAATGGACCCCAGACCGAAATTGTCCCCTCCTCAAACTTGTGCTGCCCAGATAGACCCAAGGGACCCCTAAAACTGACATCAGCAACCTGGACTGGTGAGCTTTCATTTTCAGGGAAAATGGCCAAAGGATCTGCCCAGGGGCCCCTGGCACTGGGCTGGGTCCTGACTGCAAAGAATCCCTATATTGAAGGACGGATCGCAGACCAAAATTGTCCCCTCCTCAAATTTCTGCTGCCCTGATAGACCCAAGGGAGCCCTACAAAGTGACATCCGGAACCTGGATTGGTGAGTTTTCTTTCCCAGGGAAAATGGCCAAAGGATGTGCCCAGGGGCCCCTGGCACTGGGCTGGGGCCTGAATGCAAAGAATCCTTATATCGAAGAATGGACCCCAGACCGAAATTGTCCCCTCCTCAAACTTGTGCTGCCCAGGTAGACCCAAGGGAGCCCTAAAACTGACATCAGCAACCTGGACTGGTGAGCTTTCATTTTCAGGGAAAATGGGCAAAGGATCTGCCCCGGGGCCCCTGGCCTTTGCTGCGACCTGACTGTAGAAAGTCCATACTTTTATGGATGGACCCCAGACCAAAATCGTCCCCGCCTGAAACTTATGCTTCCTTTATACGCCGCAGAGAACCGTACAAACTGACATCAGGAACCTGGACTGGTGAGTTTTAAATCTCAGGGAAAAGGGCCAGAGGATTTGTCTAGAGGCCCCTGTCCTTCAGCTGTTGGCCGACCTTAAAAAATCCAAACATCGAAGGAGATATCCCAAACACCATCTGATACCGCCTCCTCGATCAGGACGAAGTCAAACGCAGGAAAGTTGTCTCGGAACACCTTCAATAAAGCATGCCAGCAGTGCATTGAAGAGGCAGGGAGCTTTAGGCACCGTCGTCTAGCAGTGCCAAGGCTGTGTACACAATGTCGTCTCCCTGCGGCAACGTTCTTCGCCCTCGTACAAGCTACTGCTCTGTCCGGCTGCCGGAGCAGGAGAAGCGAATGCTTCGCGCACACAAGAGCGGAGCGGCAGCCCTACGCTCCGAAGCGCTGCTTCAGCCGAAAGACGTCGGCCACCGGCGATACACTTCGGACAGCAGCCGAGAGCCGTAGTGTGCGTCTGCACTAGACTGCATGATAACGAAAAGCTTTCGCAGTGTGTCTCGCAGGGAGAAAGCGTAGCAGAGCAGCGCACTTATGCCTCCCTTGCCCAGAAACACGGATATGCTGCACACTCCAAAAACACTGCTCTTTCCATGGTACTATGTAAGCTGCTGTCTGACGCCAGTTCTCTTCTGCCCACTCCTGCCCAGCTAGTTGTTTTAACATGCACATGCCGTCCTGGCATTCAGTGCACAGTGAAAGCAATCGCAAAAGTCCCGCAGCTGCTGACTCCCAAACACAAGGCGCTGTCTACGTTCTTGCTTCTCCACACCTCAACGGAGTCCTTCATTTCCTCAGCTGCCATCGAGTTCTCTGCATCTCGAGCCTCCGGGGACGAGCACCAATTTCCCAAGAGGGGCTGCATCAGGAGGAATTCAAAACCCAGAGAAGTTGTCTCGGAACACCTTCAATAAAGCATGCCAGCAGTGCATTGAAGAGGCAGGGAGCTTTAGGCACCGTCGTCTAGCAGTGCCAAGGCTGTGCACACAATGTCGTCTCCCTGCGGCAACGTTCTTCGCCCTCGTACAAGCTACCGCTCTGTCCGGCTCCCGGAGCACGAGAAGCGGCTGCTTCGCGCACACAACAGCGGAGCGGCAGCCGTACGCTCCGAAGCGCTGCTTCAGCCGAAAGACGCCGGCGACCGGCGCTTGGCTTCGGACAGCTCCGGAGAGCCGTAGTGTGCGTCTGCACTAGACTGCATCATAGCGAAAAGCTTTGGCAGTGTGTCTCACAGGGAGATAGCTTAGGAGCGCAGCGCACTTATGCCTCCCTTGCCCAGAAACACGGATTTTACTGCACACTCCAAAAACACTGCCCTTTCAAGGGCAAGATGCCAGATGCTCTCTGATGGCCGTGCTCCCTCCCTGCTCTTGCCCAGCTCGTTGTTTTAACGTACGCATGTCGTCCTAGCTTTCAGTGCACAGTGAAAGCAATCGCAAAAGTCCAGCAGCTGCTGACTCCCAAACACAAGGCGCTGGCTATGTTCTTGCTTCTCGATAACTCAACGGAGTCCTTCATTTCAGCAGCTGCCATCGAGGTCTCTGCATCTCGAGCCTTCGGGGACGAGCACCAATTTCCCAAGAGGGGCTGCATCAGGACGAAGTCAAAACCCAGGAAAGTTGTCTCGGAACACCTTCAATAAAGCATGCCAGCAGTGCATTGAAGAGGCAGGGAGCTTTAGGCACCGTCGTCTAGCAGTGCCAAGGCTGTGTACACAATGTCGTCTCCCTGCGGCAACGTTCTTCGCCCTCGTACAAGCTACCGCTCTGTCCGGCTCCCGGAGCACGAGAAGCGGCTGCTACGCGCACACAACAGCGGAGCGGCAGCCGTACGCTCCGAAGCGCTGCTTCAGCCGAAAGACGCCGGCGACCGGCGCTTGGCTTCGGACAGCTCCGGAGAGCCGTAGTGTGCGTCTGCACTAGACTGCATCATAGCGAAAAGCTTTGGCAGTGTGTCTCGCAGGGAGAAAGCGTAGCAGCGCAGCGCACTTATGCCTCCCTTGCCCAGAAACACGGATATGCTGCACACTCCAAAAACACTGCTCTTTCCATGGTACTATGTAAGGTGCTGTCTGACGCCAGTTCTCTTCTGCCCACTCTTGCCCAGCTCGTTGTTCTAACGTGCGTATGCCGTCCTAGCTTTCAGTGCACAGTGAAAGCAATCGCAAAAGTCCCGCAGCTGCTGACTCCCAAACACAAGGCCCTGGCTATGTTCTTGCTTCTCGATAACTCAACGCAGTCCTTCATTTCAGCAGCTGCCATTGAGGTCTCTGCACTCGGAGACTCATAGGACGAGCAGGAGTTTCCCCAGAGGGGCTGCATCAGGACGAAGTCAAAACTCAGGAAAGTTGTCTCGGAACACCTTCAATAAAGCATGCCAGCAGTGCATTGAAGAGGCAGGGAGCTTTAGGCACCGTCGTCTAGCAGTGCCAAGGCTGTGCACACAATGTCGTCTCCCTGCGGCGACGTTCTTCGCCCTCGTACTAGCTACCGCTCTGTCCTGCTCCCGGAGCACGAGAAGCGGCTGCTACGCGCAAACAACAGCGGAGCGGCAGCCGTACGCTCCGAAGCGCTAATTCAGCCGAAAGATGCCGGCGACCGGTGCTTGGCTTCGGACAGCTCCGGAGAGCCGTAGTGTGCGTCTGCACTAGACTGCATCATAGCGAAAAGCTTTGGCAGTGTGTCTCGCAGGGAGAAAGCGTAGCAGCGCAGCGCACTTATGCCTCCCTTGCCCAGAAACACGGATATGCTGCACACCCCAAAAACACTGCTCTTTCCATGGTACTATGTAAGGTGCTGTCTGACGCCAGTTCTCTTCTGCCCACTCCTGCCCAGCTCGTTTTTGCAGCGTGCACATGCCGTCCTAGCTTTCAGTGCACAGTGAAAGCAATCGCAAAAGTCCAGCAGCTGCTGACTCCCAAACACAAGGCGCTGGCTATGTTCTTGCTTCTCGATAACTCAACGCAGTCCTTCATTTCAGCAGCTGCCATCGAGGTCTCTGCACTCGGAGACTCATAGGACGAGCAGGAGTTTCCCAGGAGGGGCTGCATCAGGACGAATTCAAAACTCAGGAAAATTGTCCTGGAACACCTTAAATAAAGCATGCTAGAAGGGAATTGAAGAGGCAGGCGACCGGCCACCACGGTCCTCTAGCAGTCCTTAGGGTGCGCGCAGAAGCCCGGTGCTCTGCGGCTTCGTTCTTCGCCCTCGTACTAGCTACCGCTCTGTCCGGCTCCCGGAGCACGAGAAGCGGCTGCTACGCGCACACAACAGCGGAGCGGCAGCCGTACGCTCCGAAGCGCTGCTTCAGCCGAAAGACGCCGGCGACCGGCGCTTGGCTTCGGACAGCTCCGGAGAGCCGTAGTGTGCGTCTGCACTAGACTGCATCATAGCGAAAAGCTTTGGCAGTGTGTCTCGCAGGGAGAAAGCGTAGCAGCGCAGCGCACTTATGCCTCCCTTGCCCAGAAACACGGATATGATGCACACTCCAAAAACACTGCTCTTTCCATGGTACTATGTAAGGTGCTGTCTGACGCCAGTTCTCTTCTGCCCACTCTTGCCCAGCTCGTTGTTCTAACGTGCGTATGCCGTCCTAGCTTTCAGTGCACAGTGAAAGCAATCGCAAAAGTCCCGCAGCTGCTGACTCCCAAACACAAGGCCCTGGCTATGTTCTTGCTTCTCGATAACTCAACGCAGTCCTTCATTTCAGCAGCTGCCATTGAGGTCTCTGCACTCGGAGACTCATAGGACGAGCAGGAGTTTCCCCAGAGGGGCTGCATCAGGACGAAGTCAAAACTCAGGAAAGTTGTCTCGGAACACCTTCAATAAAGCATGCCAGCAGTGCATTGAAGAGGCAGGGAGCTTTAGGCACCGTCGTCTAGCAGTGCCAAGGCTGTGCACACAATGTCGTCTCCCTGCGGCGACGTTCTTCGCCCTCGTACTAGCTACCGCTCTGTCCGGCTCCCGAAGCACGAGAAGCGGCTGCTACGCGCAAACAACAGCGGAGCGGCAGCCGTACGCTCCGAAGCGCTAATTCAGCCGAAAGACGCCGGCGACCGGTGCTTGGCTTCGGACAGCTCCGGAGAGCCGTAGTGTGCGTCTGCACTAGACTGCATCATAGCGAAAAGCTTTGGCAGTGTGTCTCGCAGGGAGAAAGCGTAGCAGCGCAGCGCACTTATGCCTCCCTTGCCCAGAAACACGATTTTACTGCACACTCCAAAAGCACTGCTCTTTCCATGGTAATATGTAAGCTGCTGTCTGACGCCAATTCTCTTCTGCCCACTCTTGCCCAGCTCGTTGTTTTAACGTGCGCATGTCCTCCTAGCTTTCAGTGCACAGTGAAAGCAATCGCAAAAGTCCAGCAGCTGCTGACTCCCAAACACAAGGCGCTGGCTATGTTCTTGCTTCTCGATAACTCAACGGAGTCCTTCATTTCAGCAGCTGCCATCGAGGTCTCTGCATCTCGAGCCTTCGGGGACGAGCACCAATTTCCCAAGAGGGGCTGCATCAGGACGAAGTCAAAACCCAGGAAAGTTGTCTCGGAACACCTTCAATAAAGCATGCCAGCAGTGCATTGAAGAGGCAGGGAGCTTTAGGCACCGTCGTCTAGCAGTGCCAAGGCTGTGCACACAATGTCGTCTCCCTGCGGCAACGTTCTTCGCCCTCGTACAAGCTACCGCTCTGTCCGGCTGCCGGAGCACGAGAAGCGGCTGCTTCACGCACACAACAGCGGAGCGGCAGTCGTACGCTCCGAAGCGCTGCTTCAGCCGAAAGACGCCGGCCACCGGCGCTTGGCTTCGGACAGCTCCGGAGAGACGTAGTGTGCGTCTGCACTAGACTGCATCATAACGAAAAACTTCTCCATTATGTCTCGCAGGGAGTAAGCCCAAACTTGTGCCACACAGCCAGTCTTATGGGAGCACTTCAAATTGATATCAGGAACCTGGACTGGTGATTTTTCCTTCCCAGGGGAAAATGGCCAAGTATATGCCAAGAGGCCCATGGCCCTGGGCTGGCACCTGACTGTAAAAAATCCCTATACGAAGGAAGGATTGCAAACCGAAGTTCTCCCATCCTCAAATTTCTGCTGCCCAGATAGACCCAAGGGAGCCCTACAAACTGACATCAGCAACCTGGACTGGTGAGTTTTCTTTCCCAGGGAAAATGGCCAAAGGATGTGCCCAGGGGCCCCTGGCCCTGGCCTGGACCCTGACTGCAAAAAATCTTTATATCGAAGAATGGACCCCAGACCGAAGTTGACCCCTCCTAAAACTTGTGCTGCCCTGATAGACCCAAGGGAGCCCTAAAAACTGACATCAGGAACCTGGACTGGTGAGTTTTCTTTCCCAGGGAAAATGGCCAAAGGATATGCCCAGGGGCCTCTGGCCCCTGGCTGGGTCCTGAATGCAAAAAATCCTTATATCGAAGGATGGACCCCAGACCGAAGTTGTCCCCCTCTCATACCTGTGCTGCCCTGATAGACCCAAGGGAGCCCTACAAACTGACATCAGCAACCTGGACTGGTGAGCTTTCATTTCCAGGGAAAATGGCCAAATGGTGTGCCCAGGAGCCCCAAGAACAGGGCTGGGGACTGAATGCCAAAAATCCTTATATCGAAGGATGGATCGCAGACTAAAGTTGTCCCCTCGTCAAATTTCTACTGCCCAGATAGACCCAAGGGAGCCCTACAAACTGACATCAGCAACCTGGACTGGTGAGTTTTCTTTCCCAGGGAAAATGGCCAAAGGATGTGCCTAGGGGCCCCTGGCCCCTGGCAGGGGCCTGACTGTAAAATATCCTTACATCAAAGGAGGGACCCCAAACAGAAGTTATCCCCTCCTCAAACTTGTGCTGCCCTGATAGACCCAAGGGAGCCCTACAAACTGACATCAGCAACCTGGACTGGTGAGTTTTCTTTCCCAGGGAAAATGGCCAAAGGATGTGCCCAGGGGCCCCTGGCTCTGGGCTGGGCCCTGACTGCAAAGAATCGCTATATCGAAGGATGGACCCCAGACCAAAGTTCTCCCCTCCTCAAAGTTGTGCTGCCCTGATAGACCCAAGGGACCCCTACAAACTGACATCAGCAACCTGGACTGGTGAGTTTTCTTTCCCAGGGAAAATGGCCAAAGGATGTGCCCAGGGGACCCTGGCCCTCGGCTGGGCACAGACTGCAAAGAATCCCTATATCGAAGGATGGACCCCAGACCGAAGTTGTCCCCATCTCATACTTGTGCTGCCGTGATAGACCCAAGGGAGCCCTACAAACTGACATCAGCAACCTGGACTGGTGAGTTTTCTTTTCCAGGGAAAATGGTGAAAGGATGTGCCCAGGGGCCCCTGGCCCCTGGTTGGGGCCTGAATGCAAAATATCCATATATCGAAAGATGGATCGCAGACCGAAGTTGTCCCCTCCTCAAATTTCTGCTGCCCAGATAGACCTAAGGGAGCCCTACAAAGTGACATCAGGAACCTGGACTGGTGAGTATTCTTTCCCAGGGAAAATGGCCAAAGGATGTGCCCTGGGGCCCCTGGCACTGGGCTGCTTCCTGAATGCAAAGAATCCTTATATCGAAGGATGGACCCCAGACCGAAGTTGTCCCCATCTCATACTTGTGCTGCCCTGATAGACCCAAGGGAGCCCTACAAACTGACATCAGGAACCTGGACTGGTGTGCTTTCATTTCCAGGGAAAATGGCCAAAGGATGTGCCCAGGGGCCCCAAGGACAGGGCTGGGGACTGAATGCCAAAAATCCTTAAATCGAAGGATGGATCGCAGACTAAAGTTGTCCCCTCGTCAAAATTCTGCTGCCCAGATAGACCCAAGGGAGCCCTACAAACTGACATCAGGAACCTGGACTGGTGAGTTTTCTTTCCCAGGGAAAATGGCCAAAGGATATGCGCAGGGGCCTCTGGCCCCTGGCTGGGTCCTGAATGCAAAAAATCCTTATATCGAAGGATGGACACCTGAGTGAAGTTCTCCCCATCTCATACCTGTGCTGCCCTGATAGACCCAAGGGAGCCCTACAAACTGACATCAGCAACCTGGACTGGTGAGCTTTCATTTCCAGGGAAAATGGCCAAAGGGTGTGCCCAGGAGCCCCAAGAACAGGGCTGGGGACTGAATGCCAAAAATCCTTATATCGAAGGATGGATCGCAGACTAAAGTTGTCCCCTCGTCAAATTTCTGCTGCCCAGATAGACCCAAGGGAGCCCTACAAACTGACATCAGGAACCTGTACTGGTGAGTTTTCTTTCCCAGGGAAAATGTCCAAAGCATGTGCCCAGGGGGCCATGGCCCCTGGCAGGGGCCTGACTGCAAAATATCCTTACATGAAAGGAGGGACCCCAAACACAAGTTATCCCCTCCTCAAACTTGTGCTGCCCTGATAGACCCAAGGGAGCCCTACAAAGTGACATCAGCAACCTGGACTGGTGAGTTTTCTTTCCCAGGGAAAATGGCCAAAGGATGTGCCCAGGGGCCCCTGCCTCTGGGCTGGGGCCTGAATGCAAAATATCCCTATATCGAAGGATGGATCGCAGACTGAAGTTGTCCCCGCCTCAAATTTCTGCTGCCCTGATAGACCCAAGGGAGCCCTACAAAGTGACATCCGGAATCTAGACTGGTGAGTTTTCTTTCCCAGGGAAAATGGCCAAAGGATGTGCCCAGGGGACCGTGGCACTCGGCTGGGACCTGAATGCGAAGAATCCTTATATCTACGGATGGAACCAGACCGAAGTTATCCCCTCCTCAAAGTTGTGCTGCCCTGATAGACCCAATGGAGCCCTACAAACTGACATCAGGAACCTGGACTGGTGAGTTTTCTTTCCCAGGGAAAATGGCCAAAGGATGTGCCCAGGGGCCCCTGGCTCTGGGCTGGGGCCTGAATGCAAAATATCCCTATATCGAAGGATGGATCGCAGACTGAAGTTGTCCCCGCCTCAAATTTCTGCTGCCCAGATAGACCTAAGGGAGCCCTACAAAGTGACATCAGGAACCTGGACTGGTGAGTTTTCTTTCCCAGGGAAAATGGCCAAAGGATGTGCCCTGGGGCCCCTGGCACTGGGCTGCTTCCTGAATGCAAAAAATCCTTATATCGAAGGATGGACCCCAGACCAAAGTTGTCCCCTCCTCAAAGTTGTGCTGCCCTGATAGACCCAATGGAGCCCTACAAACTGACATCAGGAACCTGGACTGGTGAGTGTTCTTTCCCAGGGAAAATGGCCAAAGGATGTGCCCAGGAGCCCAAGCACAGGGATGGGACCTGACTGCACATAATCCCTATACTGAAGGATGGATCGCAGACTAAAATTGTCCCCTCCTCAAATTTCTCCTGCCCAGTTAGACCCAAGCGAGCCCTACAAACTGACATCAGCAACCTGGACTGGTGAGTGTTCTTTCCAAGGGACAATGGCCAAAGGATGTGCCCTGCGGCCCCTGGCACTGGGCTGGATCCTGAATGCAAAAAATCCATATATCGAAGAATGAACCCGAGACCGAAGTTGTGCCCATCTCATACTTGTGCTGCCCAGATAGACCCAAGGGAGCCCTACAAACTGAAATCAGCAATGTGGACTGGTGAGCTTTCTTTCCCAGGGAAAATGGCCAAAGGATGTGCCCAGGGGCCCCTGGCCCTGGGCTGGGACCTGAAGGCAAAAAATCTTTATATCGAAGAATGGCCCCCAGACCGAAGTTGTCCCCTCCTAATGCTTGTGCTGCCCTGATAGACACAAGGGAGCCCTACAAAGTGACATCAGGAACCTGGACTGGTGAGTTTTCTTTCCCAGGGAAAATGGCCAAAGGATGTGCCCAGGAGCCCCTGGCCCTGGGCTGGGGCCTGAATGCAAAAAATCCTTATATCGAAGGATGGATCACAGACCGAAGTTGTCCCTTCCTCAAACTTGTGCTGCCCGGATAAACCCAAGGGAGCCCTACAAACTGACATCAGGAACCTGGACTGGTGAGTTTTCTTTCCCAGGGAAAATGGCCAAAGGATGTGCCCAGGGGCCCCTGGCCCCTGGCTGGGGCCTGAATGCAAAAAATCCATATATCGAAGGATGGACCCCAGACCGAAGTTGTCTCCCTCTCATACTTGTGCTGCCCTGATAGACCCAAGGGAGCCCTACAAACTGATATCAGCAACCTGGACTGGTGAGCTTTCATTTCCAGGGAAAATGGCCAAAGGGTGTGCCCAGGGGCCCCAAGCTCAGGGCTGGGGACTGAATGCAAGAAATCCATATATCGAAGGATGGATCGCAGACTAAAGTTGTCCCCTCCTCAAATTTCTGCTTCCCAGATAGACCCAAGGGAGCCCTACAAACTGACATCAGCAACCTGGACTGGTGAGTTTTCTTTCCCAGGGAAAATGGCCAAAGGATGTGCCCAGGGCCCCCTGGCACTGGGCTGGGCCCAGACTGCAAAGAATCTCTATATCGAAGGATGGACCCCAGACCAAATTTGTCCCCTTTTCAAACTTCTGCTGCCCTGATAGACCCAAGGGAACCCTACAAACTGACATCAGGAACCTGTACTGGTGAGTTTTCTTTCCCAGGGAAAATGGCCAAAGGATGTGCCCACGGGCCCCTGGCCCCTGGCTGGGACCTGAATGCAAAATATCCCTATATCGAATGATGGATCGCAGACCGAAGTTGTCCCCTCCTCAAATTTCTGCTGCCCAGATAGACTCAAGGGAGCCCTACAAAGTGACATCAGGAACCTGGACTGGTGAGTTTTCTTTCCCAGGGAATATGGCCAAAGGATGTGCCCAGGGGCCCCTGGCACTGGGCTGGGGCCTGACTGCAAAGAATCTTTATATCGACGTTTGGATACCAAACTGAAGTTATCCCCTCCTCAAACTTGTGCTGCCCAGATAGACCCAAGGGAGCCCTACAAACTGACATCAGCAACCTGGACTGGTGAGTGTTCTTTCTTAGGGAAAATGGCCAAAGGATGTGCCCAGGGGCCCCTGGAATTGGCCTGGGGCCTGAATTCAAAAAATACTTATATCGAAGGATGGACCGCAGACCAAAGTTGTCCCCATCTCATACTTGTGCTGCCCTGATAGACCCAAGGGAGCCCTACAAACTGACATCAGCAACCTGGACTGGTGAGTGTTCTTTCCCAGGGAAAATGGCCAAAGGTTGTGCCCAGGGGCTCCTGGCCCCTGGCTGAGCCTGACTGCCAACAATCCGTATATCGAAGTATGGATCACAATCCGAAGTTTTCCCTTCCTCAATCTTGTGCTGCCCTGATAGACCCAAGGGAGCCCTACAAACTGACATCAGCAACCTGGACGCGTGAGCTTTCATTTCCAGGGAAAATGGCCAAAGGATGTGCCCAGGGGCCCCAAGGACAGGGCTGGGGCCTGAATTCCAAAAATCCTTATATCGAAGGATGGATCGCAGACCAAAGTTGTCCCCACGTAAAATTTCTGCTGCCCTGATAGACCCAAGGGAGCCCTACAAACTGACATCAGGAACCTGGACTGGTGAGTTTTCTTTCCCAGGGAAAATGGCCAAAGGATGTGCCCTAATCCGCTGGCCCCTGGCTGGGACCTGAATGCAAAATATCCCTATATCGAAAGATGGATCGCAGACTGAAGTTGTCCCCTCCTCAAATTTCTGCTGCCCTGATAGACGCAAGGGAGCCCTACAAAGTGACATTAGGAACCTGGACTGGTGAGTTTTCTTTCCCAGGGAAAATGGCCAAAGGATGTGCCCAGGGGCCCCTGGCACTTGGCTGGGACCTGACTGCAAAGAATCTTTATATCTACGTTTGGACCCCACAATGATGTTATCCCCTCCTCAAACTTGTGCTGCCCAGATAGAACCAAGGGAGCCCTACAAACTGACATCAGGAACCTGGACTGGCGAGTTTTCTTTCCCAGGGAAAATGGCCAAAGGTTGTGCCCAGTGGCCCCTGGCACTGGGCTGGGTCCTGAATGCAAAAATTCCTTATATCGAAGGATGGATCCCTGACCGAAGTTGTCACCTTCTCATACTTATGCTGCCCAGATAGACCCAAGGGAGCCCTACAAAGTGACATCAGCAACCTGGACTGGTGAGCTTTCATTTCCACGGAAAATGGCCAAAGGATGTGCCCAGGGGCCCGTGGCACTGGGCTGGGGCCTGAATGCAAATAATCCTTATATCGAAGGAAGGAACCCAGACCGAAGTTATCCCCTCCTCAAAGTTTTGCTGCCCTAATAGACCCAAGGGAGCCCTACAAACTGACATCAGGAACCTGGACTGGTGAGTTTTCTTTCCCAGGGAAAATGGCCAAGGATGTGCCCAGGGGCCCCTGGCCCTGGGCTGGGGCCTGACTGCAAAGAATCCCTATATCGAAGGATGGATCGCAGACTAAAGTTGTCCCCTCGTCAAATTTCTGCTGCCCAGATAGACCCAAGGGAGCCCTAAAATTTGACATCAGTAACCTGGACTGGTGAGTTTTCTTTCCTAGGGAAAATGTCCAAGGATGTTCCCAGGGGCCCCTGCCCTGCGCTGTGTCCTGAATGCAAAAAATCCTTATATCGAAGAATGAACCCGAGACCAAAGTTGTGCCCATCTCATACTTGTGCTGCCCTGATAGACCCAAGGGAGCCCTACAAACTGACATCAGCAACCTGGACTGGTGAGCTTTCATTTCCAGGGAAAATGGCCAAACGGTGTGCGCTGGGGCCCCTGGCCCTGGGCTGGGACCTGAATGCCAAAAATCCTTATATCGAAGGATGGATCGCAGACTAAAGTTGTCCCCTCGTCAAATTTCTGCTGCCCAGATAGACCCAAGGGAGCCCTACAAACTGACATCAGCAACCTGTACTGGTGAGATTTCTTTCCCAGGGAAAATGGCCAAAGGATTTGCCCTAAGACCCTGGCCCCTGGCAAGGGCCTAACTGCAAAATATCCTTGCATCGAAGGATGGACCCCAAACTGAAGTTATCCCCTCCTCAAACTTGTGCTGCCCTGATAGACCCAAGGGAGCCCTACAAACTGACATCAGGAACCTGGACTGGTGAGTTTTCTTTCCCAGGGAAAATGGCCAAAGGATGTGCCCAGGGGCCCCTGGCACTGGGCTGGATCCTGAATGCAAAAAATCCTTATATCAAAGGATGGAACCCAGACCGAAGTTGTCCCTTCCTCAAACTTGTGCTGCCCTGATAGACCCAACGGAGCCCTACAAAGTGACATCAGGAACCTGGACTGGTGAATTTTCTTTTCCAGGGAAAATGGCCAAAGAGTGTGCCCAGGGGCCCCTGGCCCTGGGCTGGGGCCTGAATGCAATATATCCCTATATCGAAGGATGGATCGCAGACCAAAGTTGTCCCCTCCTCAAATTTCTGCTGCCCAGATAGACCCCTGGGAGCGCTACAAAGTGACATCCCGAACCTGGACTGGTGAGTTTTCTTTCCTAGGGAAAATGGCCAAAGGATATGCCCAGCGGCCCCTGGCACTCGGCTGTGGCCTAACTGCAAAGAATCTTTAAATCGACGTTTGGACACCAAACTGAAGTTATCCCCTCGTCAAACTTGTGCTGCCCAGATAGACCCCAGGGAGCCCTACAAACTGACATCAGCAACCTGGACTGGTGAGTTTTCTTTCTTATGCGAAATGGCCAAAGGATGTGCCCAGGGGCCCCTGGCCCTGGGCTGGGCCCTGACTTCAAAGAATCCCTATATTGAAGGATGGATCGCAGACCAAAGTTGTCCCCTCCTCAAATTTCTGCTGCCCAGATAGACCCAAGGGAGCCCTACAAACTGACATAAGGAACATGGACTGGTGAGTTTTCTTTCCCAGGGAAAATGGCCAAAGGATGTGGCCAGGGGGCCATGGCACTGGGCTGGGCCCTGACTGATAAGAATCCTTATATCGAAGGATGGACCCCAGACCGAAGTTGTCCCCTCCTCAAATTTCTCCTGCCCAGTTAGACCCAAGCGAGCCCTACAAACTGACATCAGCAACCTGGACTGGTGAGTGTTCTTTCCAAGGGACAATGGCCAAAGGATGTGCCCTGGGGCCCCTGGCACTGGGCTGGATCCTGAATGCAAAAAATCCATATATCGAAGAATGAACCCGAGACCGAAGTTGTGCCCATCTCATACTTGTGCTGCCCAGATAGACCCAAGGGAGTCCTACAAACTGACATCAGCAACGTGGACTGGTGAGCTTTCTTTCCCAGGGAAAATGGCCAAAGGATGTGCCCAGGGGCCCCTGGCCCTGGGCTGGGGCCTGACTGCAAAAAATCTTTATATCGAAGAATGGCCCCCAGACCGAAGTTGTACCCTCCTAATACTTGTGCTGCCCTGATAGACCCAAGGGAGCCCTACAAAGTGACATCAGGAACCTGGACTGGTGAGTTTTCTTTCCCAGGGAAAATGGCCAAAGGATGTGCCCAGGGGCCCTTGGCCCCTGGCTGGGGCCTGAATGCAAAAAATCCATATATCGAAGGATGGACCCCAGACCGAAGTTGTCTCCCTCTCATACTTGTGCTGCCCTGATAGACCCAAGGGAGCCCTACAAACTGATATCAGCAACCTGGACTGGTGAGCTTTCATTTCCAGGGAAAATGGCCAAAGGATGTGCCCAGGGGCCCCAAGCACAGGGCTGGGGACTGAATGCAAGAAATCCATATATCGAAGGATGGATCGCAGACTAAAGTTGTCCCCTCCTCAAATTTCTGCTTCCCAGATAGACCCAAGGGAGCCCTACAAACTGACATCAGCAACCTGGACTGGTGAGTTTTCTTTCCCAGGGAAAATGGCCAAAGGATGTGCCCTGGGCCCCCTGGCACTGGGCTGGGCCCAGACTGCAAAGAATCTCTATATCGAAGGATGGACCCCAGACCAAATTTGTCCCCTTTTCAAACTTCTGCTGCCCTGATAGACCCAAGGGAACCCTACAAACTGACATCAGGAACCTGTACTGGTGAGTTTTCTTTCCCAGGGAAAATGGCCAAAGGATGTGCCCAGGGGCCCCTGGCCCACGGCTGGGGTTTGAATGCAAAATATCCCTATATCGAAAGATGGATCGCAGACCGAAGTTGTCCCCTCCTCAAATTTCTGCTGCCCAGATAGACTCAAGGGAGCCCTACAAAGTGACATCAGGAACCTGGACTGGTGAGTTTTCTTTCCCAGGGAAAATGGCCAAAGGATGTGCCCAGGGGCCCCTGGCACTTGCCTGGGGCCTGACTGCAAAGAATCTTTATATCGACGTTTGGATACCAAACTGAAGTTATCCCCTCCTCAAACTTGTGCTGCCCAGATAGACCCAAGGGAGCCCTACAAACTGACATCAGCAACCTGGACTGGTGAGTTTTCTTTCCCAGGGAAAATGGCCAAAGGATGTGCCCAGGGGCCCCTGGAATTGGGCTGGGGCATGAATTCAAAAAATACTTATATTGAAGGATGGACCGCAGACCAAAGTTGTCCCCATCTCATACTTGTGCTGCCCTGATAGACCCAAGGGAGCCCTACAAACTGACATCAGCAACCTGGACTGGTGAGTGTTCTTTCCCAGGGAAAATGGCCAAAGGTTGTACCCAGGGGCTCCTGGCCCCTGGCTGAGCCTGACTGCCAACAATCCGTATATCGAAGTATGGATCACAATCCGAAGTTTTCCCTTCCTCAAACTTGTGCTGCCCTGATAGACCCAAGGGAGCCCTACAAACTGACATCAGCAACCTGGACTGGTGAGTTTTCTTTCCCAGGGAAAATGGCCAAAGGATGTGCCCAGGGGCCCCTGGCACTTGGCTGGGGCCTGACTGCAAAGAATCTTTATATCGACGTGTGGATACCAAACTGAAGTTATCCCCTCCTCAAACTTGTGCTGCCCAGATAGACCCAAGGGAGCCCTACAAACTGACATCAGCAACCTGGACTGGTGAGTTTTCTTTCCCAGGGAAAATGGCCAAAGGATGTGCCCAGGGGCCCCTGGAATTGGGCTGGGGCATGAATTCAAAAAATACTTATATCGAAGGATGGACCGCAGACCAAAGTTGTCCCCATCTCATACTTGTGCTGCCCTGATAGACCCAAGGGAGCCCTACAAACTAAAATCAGCAACCTGGACTGGTGAGTGTTCTTTCCCAGGGAAAATGGCCAAAGGTTGTACCCAGGGGCTCCTGGCCCCTGGCTGAGCCTGACTGCCAACAATCCGTATATCGAAGTATGGATCACAATCCGAAGTTTTCCCTTCCTCAAACTTGTGCTGCCCTGATAGACCCAAGGGAGCCCTACAAACTGACATCAGCAACCTGGACTCATGAGCTTTCATTTCCAGGGAAAATGGCCAAAGGATGTGCCCAGGGGCCCCAAGGACAGGGCTGGGGCCTGAATTCCAAAAATCCTTATATCGAAGGATGGATCGCAGACCAAAGTTGTCCCCACGTAAAATTTCTGCTGCCCAGATAGACCCAAGGGAGCCCTACAAACTGACATCAACAACCTGGACTGGTGAGCTTTCATTTCGAGGGAAAATGGCCAAAGGATGTGCCCAGGGGCCCCAAGGACAGGGCTGGGGCCTGAATTCCAAAAATCCTTATATCGAAGGATGGATCGCAGACCAAAGTTGTCCCCTCGTAAAATTTCTGCTGCCCAGTTAGACCCAAGGGAGCCCTACAAACTGACATCAGCAACCTGGACTGGTGAGTTTTCTTTCCCAGGGAAAATGGCCAAAGGATGTGCCCTAATCCGCTGGCCCCTGGCTGGGACCTGAATGCAAAATATCCCTATATCGAAAGATGGATCGCAGACTGAAGTTGTCCCCTCCTCAAATTTCTGCTGCCCTGATAGACGCAAGGGAGCCCTACAAAGTGACATTAGGAACCTGGACTGGTGAGTTTTCTTTCCCAGGGAAAATGGCCAAAGGATGTGCCCAGGGGCCCCTGGCACTTGTCTGAGACCTGACTGCAAAGAATCTTTATATCGACGTTTGGACCCCACAATGATGTTATCCCCTCCTCAAACTTGTGCTGCCCAGATAGAACCAAGGGAGCCCTACAAACTGAGATCAGGAACGTGGACTGGCGAGTTTTCTTTCCCAGGGAAAATGGCCAAAGGATGTGCCCAGGGGCCCCTGGCACTGGGCTGGATCCTGAATGCAAAAAATCCTTATATCGAAGGATGGATCCCTGACCGAAGTTGTCACCTTCTCATACTTATGCTGCCCAGATAGACCCAAGGGAGCCGTACAAAGTGACATCAGCAACCTGGACTGGTGAGCTTTCATTTCCACGGAAAATTGCCAAAGGATGTGCCCAGGGGCCCGTGGCACTGGGCTGGGGCCTGAATGCAAATAATCCTTATATCGAAGGAAGGAACCCAGACCGAAGTTATCCCCTCCTCAAAGTTTTGCTGCCCTAATAGACCCAAGGGAGCCCTACAAACTGACATCAGCAACCTGGACTGGTGAGTTTTCTTTCCCAGGGAAAATGGCCAAGGATGTGCCCAGGGGCCCCTGGCCCTGGGCTGGGGCCTGACTGCAAAGAATCCCTACATCGAAGGATGGATCGCAGACTAAAGTTGTCCCCTCGTCAAATTTCTGCTGCCCAGATAGACCCAAGGGAGCCCTAAAATTTGACATCAGTAACCTGGACTGGTGAGTTTTCTTTCCTAGGGAAAATGTCCAAGGATGTGCCCAGGGGCCCCTGCCCTGCGCTGTGTCCTGAATGCAAAAAATCCTTATATCGAAGAATGAACCCGAGGCCAAAGTTGTGCCCATTTCATACTTGTGCTGCCCTGATAGACCCAAGGGAGCCCTACAAACTGACATCAGCAACGTGGACTGGTGAGCTTTCATTTCCAGGGAAAATGGCCAAACGGTGTGCCCAGGGGCCCCTGGCCCTGGGCTGTGTCCTGAATGCCAAAAATCCTTATATCGAAGGATGGATCGCAGACTAAAGTTGTCCCCTCGTCAAATTTCTGCTGCCCAGATAGACCCAAGGGAGCCCTACAAACTGACATCAGCAACCTGTACTGGTGAGATTTCTTTCCCAGGGAAAATGGCCAAAGGTTTTGCCCTAAGACCCTGGCCCCTGGCAAGGGCCTAACTGCAAAATATCCTTGCATCGAAGGATGGACCCCAAACTGAAGTTATCCCCTCCTCAAACTTGTGCTGCCCTGATAGACCCAAGGGAGCCCTACAAAGTGATATCAGGAACCTGGACTGGTGAGTTTTCTTTCCCAGGGAAAATGGCCAAAGGATGTGCCCAGGGGCCCCTGGCACTGGGCTGGATCCTGAATGCAAAAAATCCTTATATCAAAGGATGGAACCCAGACCGAAGTTGTCCCTTCCTCAAACTTGTGCTGCCCTGATAGACCCAAGGGAGCCCTACAAAGTGACATCAGGAACCTGGACTGGTGAATTTTCTTTTACAGGGAAAATGGCCAAAGGATGTGCCCAGGGGCCCCTGGCCCTGGGCTGGGGCCTGAATGCAATATATCCCTATATCGAAGGATGGATCGCAGACCAAAGTTGTCCCCTCCTCAAATTTCTGCTGCCCAGATAGAACCAAGTGAGCCCTACAAACTGACATCCGGAACCTGGACTGGTGAGTTTTCTTTCCTAGGGAAAATGGCCAAAGGATATGCCCAGCGGCCCCTGGCACTCGGCTGTGGCCTAACTGCAAAGAATCTTTAAATCGACGTTTGGACACCAAACTGAAGTTATCCCCTCGTCAAACTTGTGCTGCCCAGATAGACCCCAGGGAGCCCTACAAACTGACATCAGCAACCTGGACTGGTGAGTTTTCTTTCTTATGGGAAATGGCCAAAGGATGTTCCCAGGGGCCCCTGGCCCTGGGCTGAGCCCTGACTTCAAAGAATCCCTATATTGAAGGATGGATCGCAGACCAAAGTTGTCCCCTCCTCAAATTTCTGCTGCCCAGATAGACCCAAGGGAGCCCTACAAACTGACATCAGGAACATGGACTGGTGAGTTGTCTTTCCCAGGGAAAATGGCCAAAGGATGTGCCCAGGGGGCCCTGGAACTGGGCTGGGCCCTGACTGAAAAGAATCCTTATATCGAAGGATGGACCCCAGACCGAAGTTGTCCCCTCCTCAAATTTCTGCTGCCCTGATAGACCCAAGGGAGCCCTACAAACTGACATCAGCAACCTGGACTGTTGAGTTTTCATTCCCAGGGAAAATGGCCACAGGATGTGCCCGGGGGCTCCAGGCCCACGGCTGGGGTTTGAATGCAAACAATCCATATATCGAAGGATGGACCCCTGAGTGAAGTTGTCCCCATCTCATACTTGTGCTGCCCTGATAGACCCAAGGGAGCCCTACAAACTGACATCAGCAACCTGGACTGTTGAGTTTTCATTCCCAGGGAAAATGGCCACAGGATGTGCCCGGGGGCTCCAGGCCCACGGCTGGTGTTTGAATGCAAACAATCCATATATCGAAGGATGGACCCCAGACCGAAGTTATCCCCTCCTCAAAGTTTTGCTGCCCTAATAGACCCAAGGGAGCCCTACAAACTGACATCAGGAACCTGGACTGGTGAGTTTTCTTTCCCAGGGAAAATGGCCAAGGATGTGCCCAGGGGCCCCTGGCCCTGGGCTGGGGCCTGACTGCAAAGAATCCCTATATCGAAGGATGGATCGCAGACTAAAGTTGTCCCCTCGTCAAATTTCTGCTGCCCAGATAGACCCAAGGGAGCCCTAAAATTTGACATCAGTAACCTGGACTGGTGAGTTTTCTTTCCTAGGGAAAATGTCCAAGGATGTTCCCAGGGGCCCCTGCCCTGCGCTGTGTCCTGAATGCAAAAAATCCTTATATCGAAGAATGAACCCGAGACCAAAGTTGTGCCCATCTCATACTTGTGCTGCCCTGATAGACCCAAGGGAGCCCTACAAACTGACATCAGCAACCTGGACTGGTGAGCTTTCATTTCCAGGGAAAATGGCCAAACGGTGTGCGCTGGGGCCCCTGGCCCTGGGCTGGGAACTGAATGCCAAAAATCCTTATATCGAAGGATGGATCGCAGACTAAAGTTGTCCCCTCGTCAAATTTCTGCTGCCCAGATAGACCCAAGGGAGCCCTACAAACTGACATCAGCAACCTGTACTGGTGAGATTTCTTTCCCAGGGAAAATGGCCAAAGGATTTGCCCTAAGACCCTGGCCCCTGGCAAGGGCCTAACTGCAAAATATCCTTGCATCGAAGGATGGACCCCAAACTGAAGTTATCCCCTCCTCAAACTTGTGCTGCCCTGATAGACCCAAGGGAGCCCTACAAAGTGACATCAGGAACCTGGACTGGTGAGTTTTCTTTCCCAGGGAAAATGGCCAAAGGATGTGCCCAGGGGCCCCTGGCACTGGGCTGGATCCTGAATGCAAAAAATCCTTATATCAAAGGATGGAACCCAGACCGAAGTTGTCCCTTCCTCAAACTTGTGCTGCCCTGATAGACCCAACGGAGCCCTACAAAGTGACATCAGGAACCTGGACTGGTGAATTTTCTTTTCCAGGGAAAATGGCCAAAGAATGTGCCCAGGGGCCCCTGGCCCTGGGCTGGGGCCTGAATGCAATATATCCCTATATCGAAGGATGGATCGCAGACCAAAGTTGTCCCCTCCTCAAATTTCTGCTGCCCAGATAGACCCCTGGGAGCGCTACCAAGTGACATCCGGAACCTGGACTGGTGAGTTTTCTTTCCTAGGGAAAATGGCCAAAGGATATGCCCAGCGGCCCCTGGCACTCGGCTGTGGCCTAACTGCAAAGAATCTTTAAATCGACGTTTGGACACCAAACTGAAGTTATCCCCTCGTCAAACTTGTGCTGCCCAGATAGACCCCAGGGAGCCCTACAAACTGACATCAGCAACCTGGACTGGTGAGTTTTCTTTCTTATGCGAAATGGCCAAAGGATGTGCCCAGGGGCCCCTGGCCCTGGGCTGGGCCCTGACTTCAAAGAATCCCTATATTGAAGGATGGATCGCAGACCAAAGTTGTCCCCTCCTCAAATTTCTGCTGCCCAGATAGACCCAAGGGAGCCCTACAAACTGACATAAGGAACATGGACTGGTGAGTTTTCTTTCCCAGGGAAAATGGCCAAAGGATGTGGCCAGGGGGCCATGGCACTGGGCTGGGCCCTGACTGATAAGAATCCTTATATCGAAGGATGGACCCCAGACCGAAGTTGTCCCCTCCTCAAATTTCTCCTGCCCAGTTAGACCCAAGCGAGCCCTACAAACTGACATCAGCAACCTGGACTGGTGAGTGTTCTTTCCAAGGGACAATGGCCAAAGGATGTGCCCTGGGGCCCCTGGCACTGGGCTGGATCCTGAATGCAAAAAATCCATATATCGAAGAATGAACCCGAGACCGAAGTTGTGCCCATCTCATACTTGTGCTGCCCAGATAGACCCAAGGGAGTCCTACAAACTGACATCAGCAACGTGGACTGGTGAGCTTTCTTTCCCAGGGAAAATGGCCAAAGGATGTGCCCAGGGGCCCCTGGCCCTGGGCTGGGGCCTGACTGCAAAAAATCTTTATATCGAAGAATGGCCCCCAGACCGAAGTTGTACCCTCCTAATACTTGTGCTGCCCTGATAGACCCAAGGGAGCCCTACAAAGTGACATCAGGAACCTGGACTGGTGAGTTTTCTTTCCCAGGGAAAATGGCCAAAGGATGTGCCCAGGGGCCCTTGGCCCCTGGCTGGGGCCTGAATGCAAAAAATCCATATATCGAAGGATGGACCCCAGACCGAAGTTGTCTCCCTCTCATACTTGTGCTGCCCTGATAGACCCAAGGGAGCCCTACAAACTGATATCAGCAACCTGGACTGGTGAGCTTTCATTTCCAGGGAAAATGGCCAAAGGGTGTGCCCAGGGGCCCCAAGCACAGGGCTGGGGACTGAATGCAAGAAATCCATATATCGAAGGATGGATCGCAGACTAAAGTTGTCCCCTCCTCAAATTTCTGCTTCCCAGATAGACCCAAGGGAGCCCTACAAACTGACATCAGCAACCTGGACTGGTGAGTTTTCTTTCCCAGGGAAAATGGCCAAAGGATGTGCCCAGGGCCCCCTGGCACTGGGCTGGGCCCAGACTGCAAAGAATCTCTATATCGAAGGATGGACCCCAGACCAAATTTGTCCCCTTTTCAAACTTCTGCTGCCCAGATAGACCCAAGGGAACCCTACAAACTGACATCAGGAACCTGTACTGGTGAGTTTTCTTTCCCAGGGAAAATGGCCAAAGGATGTGCCCAGGGGCCCCTGGCCCCTGGCTGGGACCTGAATGCAAAATATCCCTATATCGAAAGATGGATCGCAGACCGAAGTTGTCCCCTCCTCAAATTTCTGCTGCCCAGATAGACTCAAGGGAGCCCTACAAAGTGACATCAGGAACCTGGACTGGTGAGTTTTCTTTCCCAGGGAATATGGCCAAAGGATGTGCCCAGGGGCCCCTGGCACTTGGCTGGGACCTGACTGCAAAGAATCTTTATATCGACGTTTGGATACCAAACTGAAGTTATCCCCTCCTCAAACTTGTGCTGCCCAGATAGACCCAAGGGAGCCCTACAAACTGACATCAGCAACCTGGACTGGTGAGTTTTCTTTCCCAGGGAAAATGGCCAAAGGATGTGCCCAGGGGCCCCTGGAATTGGGCTGGGGCATGAATTCAAAAAATACTTATATTGAAGGATGGACCGCAGACCAAAGTTGTCCCCATCTCATACTTGTGCTGCCCTGATAGACCCAAGGGAGCCCTACAAACTGACATCAGCAACCTGGACTGGTGAGTGTTCTTTCCCAGGGAAAATGGCCAAAGGTTGTACCCAGGGGCTCCTGGCCCCTGGCTGAGCCTGACTGCCAACAATCCGTATATCGAAGTATGGATCACAATCCGAAGTTTTCCCTTCCTCAAACTTGTGCTGCCCTGATAGACCCAAGGGAGCCCTACAAACTGACATCAGCAACCTGGACTGGTGAGTTTTCTTTCCCAGGGAAAATGGCCAAAGGATGTGCCCAGGGGCCCCTGGCACTTGGCTGGGGCCTGACTGCAAAGAATCTTTATATCGACGTGTGGATACCAAACTGAAGTTATCCCCTCCTCAAACTTGTGCTGCCCAGATAGACCCAAGGGAGCCCTACAAACTGACATCAGCAACCTGGACTGGTGAGTTTTCTTTCCCAGGGAAAATGGCCAAAGGATGTGCCCAGGGGCCCCTGGAATTGGGCTGGGGCATGAATTCAAAAAATACTTATATCGAAGGATGGACCGCAGACCAAAGTTGTCCCCATCTCATACTTGTGCTGCCCTGATAGACCCAAGGGAGCCCTACAAACTAAAATCAGCAACCTGGACTGGTGAGTGTTCTTTCCCAGGGAAAATGGCCAAAGGTTGTACCCAGGGGCTCCTGGCCCCTGGCTGAGCCTGACTGCCAACAATCCGTATATCGAAGTATGGATCACAATCCGAAGTTTTCCCTTCCTCAAACTTGTGCTGCCCTGATAGACCCAAGGGAGCCCTACAAACTGACATCAGCAACCTGGACTCGTGAGCTTTCATTTCCAGGGAAAATGGCCAAAGGATGTGCCCAGGGGCCCCAAGGACAGGGCTGGGGCCTGAATTCCAAAAATCCTTATATCGAAGGATGGATCGCAGACCAAAGTTGTCCCCACGTAAAATTTCTGCTGCCCAGATAGACCCAAGGGAGCCCTACAAACTGACATCAGCAACCTGGACTGGTGAGCTTTCATTTCGAGGGAAAATGGCCAAAGGATGTGCCCAGGGGCCCCAAGGACAGGGCTGGGGCCTGAATTCCAAAAATCCTTATATCGAAGGATGGATCGCAGACCAAAGTTGTCCCCTCGTAAAATTTCTGCTGCCCAGTTAGACCTAAGGGAGCCCTACAAACTGACATCAGCAACCTGGACTGGTGAGTTTTCTTTCCCAGGGAAAATGGCCAAAGGATGTGCCCTAATCCGCTGGCCCCTGGCTGGGACCTGAATGCAAAATATCCCTATATCGAAAGATGGATCGCAGACTGAAGTTGTCCCCTCCTCAAATTTCTGCTGCCCTGATAGACGCAAGGGAGCCCTACAAAGTGACATTAGGAACCTGGACTGGTGAGTTTTCTTTCCCAGGGAAAATGGCCAAAGGATGTGCCCAGGGGCCCCTGGCACTTGGCTGGGACCTGACTGCAAAGAATCTTTATATCGACGTTTGGACCCCACAATGATGTTATCCCCTCCTCAAACTTGTGCTGCCCAGATAGAACCAAGGGAGCCCTACAAACTGACATCAGGAACGTGGACTGGCGAGTTTTCTTTCCCAGGGAAAATGGCCAAAGGATGTGCCCAGGGGCCCCTGGCACTGGGCTGGATCCTGAATGCAAAAAATCCTTATATCGAAGGATGGATCCCTGACCGAAGTTGTCACCTTCTCATACTTATGCTGCCCAGATAGACCCAAGGGAGCCGTACAAAGTGACATCAGCAACCTGGACTGGTGAGCTTTCATTTCCACGGAAAATTGCCAAAGGATGTGCCCAGGGGCCCGTGGCACTGGGCTGGGGCCTGAATGCAAATAATCCTTATATCGAAGGAAGGAACCCAGACCGAAGTTATCCCCTCCTCAAAGTTTTGCTGCCCTAATAGACCCAAGGGAGCCCTACAAACTGACATCAGGAACCTGGACTGGTGAGTTTTCTTTCCCAGGGAAAATGGCCAAGGATGTGCCCAGGGGCCCCTGGCCCTGGGCTGGGGCCTGACTGCAAAGAATCCCTACATCGAAGGATGGATCGCAGACTAAAGTTGTCCCCTCGTCAAATTTCTGCTGCCCAGATAGACCCAAGGGAGCCCTAAAATTTGACATCAGTAACCTGGACTGGTGAGTTTTCTTTCCTAGGGAAAATGTCCAAGGATGTGCCCAGGGGCCCCTGCCCTGCGCTGTGTCCTGAATGCAAAAAATCCTTATATCGAAGAATGAACCCGAGACCCAAGTTGTGCCCATCTCATACTTGTGCTGCCCTGATAGACCCAAGGGAGTCCTACAAACTGACATCAGCAACGTGGACTGGTGAGCTTTCTTTCCCAGGGAAAATGGCCAAAGGATGTGCCCAGGGGCCCCTGGCCCTGGGCTGGGGCCTGACTGCAAAAAATCTTTATATCGAAGAATGGCCCCCAGACCGAAGTTGTACCCTCCTAATACTTGTGCTGCCCTGATAGACCCAAGGGAGCCCTACAAAGTGACATCAGCAACCTGGACTGGTGAGTTTTCTTTCCCAGGGAAAATGGCCAAAGGATGTGCCCAGGGGCCCTTGGCCCCTGGCTGGGGCCTGAATGCAAAAAATCCATATATCGAAGGATGGACCCCAGACCGAAGTTGTCTCCCTCTCATACTTGTGCTGCCCTGATAGACCCAAGGGAGCCCTACAAACTGATATCAGCAACCTGGACTGGTGAGCTTTCATTTCCAGGGAAAATGGCCAAAGGGTGTGCCCAGGGGCCCCAAGCACAGGGCTGGGGACTGAATGCAAGAAATCCATATATCGAAGGATGGATCGCAGACTAAAGTTGTCCCCTCCTCAAATTTCTGCTTCCCAGATAGACCCAAGGGAGCCCTACAAACTGACATCAGCAACCTGGACTGGTGAGTTTTCTTTCCCAGGGAAAATGGCCAAAGGATGTGCCCTGGGCCCCCTGGCACTGGGCTGGGCCCAGACTGCAAAGAATCTCTATATCGAAGGATGGACCCCAGACCAAATTTGTCCCCTTTTCAAACTTCTGCTGCCCAGATAGACCCAAGGGAACCCTACAAACTGACATCAGGAACCTGTACTGGTGAGTTTTCTTTCCCAGGGAAAATGGCCAAAGGATGTGCCCAGGGGCCCCTGGCCCCTGGCTGGGACCTGAATGCAAAATATCCCTATATCGAAAGATGGATCGCAGACCGAAGTTGTCCCCTCCTCAAATTTCTGCTGCCCAGATAGACTCAAGGGAGCCCTACAAAGTGACATCAGGAACCTGGACTGGTGAGTTTTCTTTCCCAGGGAATATGGCCAAAGGATGTGCCCAGGGGCCCCTGGCACTTGGCTGGGACCTGACTGCAAAGAATCTTTATATCGACGTTTGGATACCAAACTGAAGTTATCCCCTCCTCAAACTTGTGCTGCCCAGATAGACCCAAGGGAGCCCTACAAACTGACATCAGCAACCTGGACTGGTGAGTTTTCTTTCCCAGGGAAAATGGCCAAAGGATGTGCCCAGGGGCCCCTGGAATTGGGCTGGGGCATGAATTCAAAAAATACTTATATTGAAGGATGGACCGCAGACCAAAGTTGTCCCCATCTCATACTTGTGCTGCCCTGATAGACCCAAGGGAGCCCTACAAACTGACATCAGCAACCTGGACTGGTGAGTGTTCTTTCCCAGGGAAAATGGCCAAAGGTTGTACCCAGGGGCTCCTGGCCCCTGGCTGAGCCTGACTGCCAACAATCCGTATATCGAAGTATGGATCACAATCCGAAGTTTTCCCTTCCTCAAACTTGTGCTGCCCTGATAGACCCAAGGGAGCCCTACAAACTGACATCAGCAACCTGGACTGGTGAGTTTTCTTTCCCAGGGAAAATGGCCAAAGGATGTGCCCAGGGGCCCCTGGCACTTGGCTGGGGCCTGACTGCAAAGAATCTTTATATCGACGTGTGGATACCAAACTGAAGTTATCCCCTCCTCAAACTTGTGCTGCCCAGATAGACCCAAGGGAGCCCTACAAACTGACATCAGCAACCTGGACTGGTGAGTTTTCTTTCCCAGGGAAAATGGCCAAAGGATGTGCCCAGGGGCCCCTGGAATTGGGCTGGGGCATGAATTCAAAAAATACTTATATCGAAGGATGGACCGCAGACCAAAGTTGTCCCCATCTCATACTTGTGCTGCCCTGATAGACCCAAGGGAGCCCTACAAACTAAAATCAGCAACCTGGACTGGTGAGTGTTCTTTCCCAGGGAAAATGGCCAAAGGTTGTACCCAGGGGCTCCTGGCCCCTGGCTGAGCCTGACTGCCAACAATCCGTATATCGAAGTATGGATCACAATCCGAAGTTTTCCCTTCCTCAAACTTGTGCTGCCCTGATAGACCCAAGGGAGCCCTACAAACTGACATCAGCAACCTGGACTCGTGAGCTTTCATTTCCAGGGAAAATGGCCAAAGGATGTGCCCAGGGGCCCCAAGGACAGGGCTGGGGCCTGAATTCCAAAAATCCTTATATCGAAGGATGGATCGCAGACCAAAGTTGTCCCCACGTAAAATTTCTGCTGCCCAGATAGACCCAAGGGAGCCCTACAAACTGACATCAGCAACCTGGACTGGTGAGCTTTCATTTCGAGGGAAAATGGCCAAAGGATGTGCCCAGGGGCCCCAAGGACAGGGCTGGGGCCTGAATTCCAAAAATCCTTATATCGAAGGATGGATCGCAGACCAAAGTTGTCCCCTCGTAAAATTTCTGCTGCCCAGTTAGACCTAAGGGAGCCCTACAAACTGACATCAGCAACCTGGACTGGTGAGTTTTCTTTCCCAGGGAAAATGGCCAAAGGATGTGCCCTAATCCGCTGGCCCCTGGCTGGGACCTGAATGCAAAATATCCCTATATCGAAAGATGGATCGCAGACTGAAGTTGTCCCCTCCTCAAATTTCTGCTGCCCTGATAGACGCAAGGGAGCCCTACAAAGTGACATTAGGAACCTGGACTGGTGAGTTTTCTTTCCCAGGGAAAATGGCCAAAGGATGTGCCCAGGGGCCCCTGGCACTTGGCTGGGACCTGACTGCAAAGAATCTTTATATCGACGTTTGGACCCCACAATGATGTTATCCCCTCCTCAAACTTGTGCTGCCCAGATAGAACCAAGGGAGCCCTACAAACTGACATCAGGAACGTGGACTGGCGAGTTTTCTTTCCCAGGGAAAATGGCCAAAGGATGTGCCCAGGGGCCCCTGGCACTGGGCTGGATCCTGAATGCAAAAAATCCTTATATCGAAGGATGGATCCCTGACCGAAGTTGTCACCTTCTCATACTTATGCTGCCCAGATAGACCCAAGGGAGCCGTACAAAGTGACATCAGCAACCTGGACTGGTGAGCTTTCATTTCCACGGAAAATTGCCAAAGGATGTGCCCAGGGGCCCGTGGCACTGGGCTGGGGCCTGAATGCAAATAATCCTTATATCGAAGGAAGGAACCCAGACCGAAGTTATCCCCTCCTCAAAGTTTTGCTGCCCTAATAGACCCAAGGGAGCCCTACAAACTGACATCAGCAACCTGGACTGGTGAGTTTTCTTTCCCAGGGAAAATGGCCAAGGATGTGCCCAGGGGCCCCTGGCCCTGGGCTGGGGCCTGACTGCAAAGAATCCCTACATCGAAGGATGGATCGCAGACTAAAGTTGTCCCCTCGTCAAATTTCTGCTGCCCAGATAGACCCAAGGGAGCCCTAAAATTTGACATCAGTAACCTGGACTGGTGAGTTTTCTTTCCTAGGGAAAATGTCCAAGGATGTGCCCAGGGGCCCCTGCCCTGCGCTGTGTCCTGAATGCAAAAAATCCTTATATCGAAGAATGAACCCGAGACCCAAGTTGTGCCCATCTCATACTTGTGCTGCCCTGATAGACCCAAGGGAGTCCTACAAACTGACATCAGCAACGTGGACTGGTGAGCTTTCTTTCCCAGGGAAAATGGCCAAAGGATGTGCCCAGGGGCCCCTGGCCGTGGGCTGGGGCCTGACTGCAAAAAATCTTTATATCGAAGAATGGCCCCCAGACCGAAGTTGTACCCTCCTAATACTTGTGCTGCCCTGATAGACCCAAGGGAGCCCTACAAAGTGACATCAGGAACCTGGACTGGTGAGTTTTCTTTCCCAGGGAAAATGGCCAAAGGATGTGCCCAGGGGCCCTTGGCCCCTGGCTGGGGACTGAATGCAAAAAATCCATATATCGAAGGATGGACCCCAGACCGAAGTTGTCTCCCTCTCATACTTGTGCTGCCCTGATAGACCCAAGGGAGCCCTACAAACTGATATCAGCAACCTGGACTGGTGAGCTTTCATTTCCAGGGAAAATGGCCAAAGGGTGTGCCCAGGGGCCCCAAGCACAGGGCTGGGGACTGAATGCAAGAAATCCATATATCGAAGGATGGATCGCAGACTAAAGTTGTCCCCTCCTCAAATTTCTGCTTCCCAGATAGACCCAAGGGAGCCCTACAAACTGACATCAGCAACCTGGACTGGTGAGTTTTCTTTCCCAGGGAAAATGGCCAAAGGATGTGCCCTGGGCCCCCTGGCACTGGGCTGGGCCCAGACTGCAAAGAATCTCTATATCGAAGGATGGACCCCAGACCAAATTTGTCCCCTTTTCAAACTTCTGCTGCCCAGATAGACCCAAGGGAACCCTACAAACTGACATCAGGAACCTGTACTGGTGAGTTTTCTTTCCCAGGGAAAATGGCCAAAGGATGTGCCCAGGGGCCCCTGGCCCCTGGCTGGGACCTGAATGCAAAATATCCCTATATCGAAAGATGGATCGCAGACCGAAGTTGTCCCCTCCTCAAATTTCTGCTGCCCAGATAGACTCAAGGGAGCCCTACAAAGTGACATCAGGAACCTGGACTGGTGAGTTTTCTTTCCCAGGGAATATGGCCAAAGGATGTGCCCAGGGGCCCCTGGCACTTGGCTGGGACCTGACTGCAAAGAATCTTTATATCGACGTTTGGATACCAAACTGAAGTTATCCCCTCCTCAAACTTGTGCTGCCCAGATAGACCCAAGGGAGCCCTACAAACTGACATCAGCAACCTGGACTGGTGAGTTTTCTTTCCCAGGGAAAATGGCCAAAGGATGTGCCCAGGGGCCCCTGGAATTGGGCTGGGGCATGAATTCAAAAAATACTTATATTGAAGGATGGACCGCAGACCAAAGTTGTCCCCATCTCATACTTGTGCTGCCCTGATAGACCCAAGGGAGCCCTACAAACTGACATCAGCAACCTGGACTGGTGAGTGTTCTTTCCCAGGGAAAATGGCCAAAGGTTGTACCCAGGGGCTCCTGGCCCCTGGCTGAGCCTGACTGCCAACAATCCGTATATCGAAGTATGGATCACAATCCGAAGTTTTCCCTTCCTCAAACTTGTGCTGCCCTGATAGACCCAAGGGAGCCCTACAAACTGACATCAGCAACCTGGACTGGTGAGTTTTCTTTCCCAGGGAAAATGGCCAAAGGATGTGCCCAGGGGCCCCTGGCACTTGGCTGGGGCCTGACTGCAAAGAATCTTTATATCGACGTGTGGATACCAAACTGAAGTTATCCCCTCCTCAAACTTGTGCTGCCCAGATAGACCCAAGGGAGCCCTACAAACTGACATCAGCAACCTGGACTGGTGAGTTTTCTTTCCCAGGGAAAATGGCCAAAGGATGTGCCCAGGGGCCCCTGGAATTGGGCTGGGGCATGAATTCAAAAAATACTTATATCGAAGGATGGACCGCAGACCAAAGTTGTCCCCATCTCATACTTGTGCTGCCCTGATAGACCCAAGGGAGCCCTACAAACTAAAATCAGCAACCTGGACTGGTGAGTGTTCTTTCCCAGGGAAAATGGCCAAAGGTTGTACCCAGGGGCTCCTGGCCCCTGGCTGAGCCTGACTGCCAACAATCCGTATATCGAAGTATGGATCACAATCCGAAGTTTTCCCTTCCTCAAACTTTGCTGCCCTGATAGACCCAAGGGAGCCCTACAAACTGACATCAGCAACCTGGACTCGTGAGCTTTCATTTCCAGGGAAAATGGCCAAAGGATGTGCCCAGGGGCCCCAAGGACAGGGCTGGGGCCTGAATTCCAAAAATCCTTATATCGAAGGATGGATCGCAGACCAAAGTTGTCCCCACGTAAAATTTCTGCTGCCCAGATAGACCCAAGGGAGCCCTACAAACTGACATCAGCAACCTGGACTGGTGAGCTTTCATTTCGAGGGAAAATGGCCAAAGGATGTGCCCAGGGGCCCCAAGGACAGGGCTGGGGCCTGAATTCCAAAAATCCTTATATCGAAGGATGGATCGCAGACCAAAGTTGTCCCCTCGTAAAATTTCTGCTGCCCAGTTAGACCTAAGGGAGCCCTTCAAACTGACATCAGCAACCTGGACTGGTGAGTTTTCTTTCCCAGGGAAAATGGCCAAAGGATGTGCCCTAATCCGCTGGCCCCTGGCTGGGACCTGAATGCAAAATATCCCTATATCGAAAGATGGATCGCAGACTGAAGTTGTCCCCTCCTCAAATTTCTGCTGCCCTGATAGACGCAAGGGAGCCCTACAAAGTGACATTAGGAACCTGGACTGGTGAGTTTTCTTTCCCAGGGAAAATGGCCAAAGGATGTGCCCAGGGGCCCCTGGCACTTGGCTGGGACCTGACTGCAAAGAATCTTTATATCGACGTTTGGACCCCACAATGATGTTATCCCCTCCTCAAACTTGTGCTGCCCAGATAGAACCAAGGGAGCCCTACAAACTGACATCAGGAACGTGGACTGGCGAGTTTTCTTTCCCAGGGAAAATGGCCAAAGGATGTGCCCAGGGGCCCCTGGCACTGGGCTGGATCCTGAATGCAAAAAATCCTTATATCGAAGGATGGATCCCTGACCGAAGTTGTCACCTTCTCATACTTATGCTGCCCAGATAGACCCAAGGGAGCCGTACAAAGTGACATCAGCAACCTGGACTGGTGAGCTTTCATTTCCACGGAAAATTGCCAAAGGATGTGCCCAGGGGCCCGTGGCACTGGGCTGGGGCCTGAATGCAAATAATCCTTATATCGAAGGAAGGAACCCAGACCGAAGTTATCCCCTCCTCAAAGTTTTGCTGCCCTAATAGACCCAAGGGAGCCCTACAAACTGACATCAGGAACCTGGACTGGTGAGTTTTCTTTCCCAGGGAAAATGGCCAAGGATGTGCCCAGGGGCCCCTGGCCCTGGGCTGGGGCCTGACTGCAAAGAATCCCTACATCGAAGGATGGATCGCAGACTAAAGTTGTCCCCTCGTCAAATTTCTGCTGCCCAGATAGACCCAAGGGAGCCCTAAAATTTGACATCAGTAACCTGGACTGGTGAGTTTTCTTTCCTAGGGAAAATGTCCAAGGATGTGCCCAGGGGCCCCTGCCCTGCGCTGTGTCCTGAATGCAAAAAATCCTTATATCGAAGAATGAACCCGAGACCCAAGTTGTGCCCATCTCATACTTGTGCTGCCCTGATAGACCCAAGGGAGCCCTACAAACTGACATCAGCAACGTGGACTGGTGAGCTTTCATTTCCAGGGAAAATGGCCAAACGGTGTGCCCAGGGGCCCCTGGCCCTGGGCTGTGTCCTGAATGCCAAAAATCCTTATATCGAAGGATGGATCGCAGACTAAAGTTGTCCCCTCGTCAAATTTCTGCTGCCCAGATAGACCCAAGGGAGCCCTACAAACTGACATCAGCAACCTGTACTGGTGAGATTTCTTTCCCAGGGAAAATGGCCAAAGGATTTGCCCTAAGACCCTGGCCCCTGGCAAGGGCCTAACTGCAAAATATCCTTGCATCGAAGGATGGACCCCAAACTGAAGTTATCCCCTCCTCAAACTTGTGCTGCCCTGATAGACCCAAGGGAGCCCTACAAAGTGATATCAGGAACCTGGACTGGTGAGTTTTCTTTCCCAGGGAAAATGGCCAAAGGATGTGCCCAGGGGCCCCTGGCACTGGGCTGGATCCTGAATGCAAAAAATCCTTATATCAAAGGATGGAACCCAGACCGAAGTTGTCCCTTCCTCAAACTTGTGCTGCCCTGATAGACCCAAGGGAGCCCTACAAAGTGACATCAGGAACCTGGACTGGTGAATTTTCTTTTACAGGGAAAATGGCCAAAGGATGTGCCCAGGGGCCCCTGGCCCTGGGCTGGGGCCTGAATGCAATATATCCCTATATCGAAGGATGGATCGCAGACCAAATTTGTCCCCTCCTCAAATTTCTGCTGCCCAGATAGACCCAAGGGAGCCCTACAAAGTGACATCAGGAACATGGACTGGTGAGTTTTCTTTCCCAGGGAAAATGGCCAAAGGATGTGCCCAGGGGGCCATGGCACTGGGCTGGGCCCTGACTGATAAGAATCCTTATATCGAAGGATGGACCCCAGACCGAAGTTGTCCCATCCTCAAATTTCTGCTGCCCTGATAGACCCAAGGGAGCCCTACAAACTGACATCAGCAACCTGGACTGGTGAGTTTTCTTTCCCAGGGAAAATGGCCAAAGGATGTGCCCAGGGGCCCCTGGCCCACGGCTGGGGTTTGAATGCAAACAATCTTGATATCGAAGGATGGACCCCTGAGTGAAGTTGTCCCCATCTCATACTTCTGCTGCCCTGATAGACCCAAGGGAGCCCTACAAACTGACATCAGCAACCTGGACTGGTGAGTTTTCTTTCCTATGGAAAATGGCCAAAGGATGTCCCCAGGGGCCCCTGGCACTCGGCTGGGCCCTGACTTCAAGGAATCCCTATATTGAAGGATGGATCGCAGAGCAAAGTTGTCCCCTCCTCAAATTTCTGCTGCCCAGATAGACCCAAGGGAGCCCTACAAACTGACATCAGCAACCTGGACTGGTGAGTTTTCTTTCCCAGGGAAAATGGCCAAAGGATGTGCCCAGGGGGCCCTGGCACTGGGCTGGGCCCTGACTGCAAAAAATCCCTATATTGAAGGATGGATCGCAGACCAAAATTGTCCCCTCCTCAAATTTCTGCTGCCCTGATAGACCCAAGGGAGCCCTACAAACTGACATCAGCAACGTGGACTGGTGAGCTTTCATTTCCAGGGAAAATGGCCAAACGGTGTGCGCTGGGGCCCCTGGCCCTGGGCTGGGACCTGAATGCCAAAAATCCTAATATCGAAGGATGGATCGCAGACTAAAGTTGTACCCTCGTCAAATTTCTGCTGCCCAGATAGACCCAAGGGAGCCCTACAAACTGACATCAGCAACCTGTACTGGTGAGATTTTTTCCCAGGGAAAATGGCCAAAGGATTTGCCCTAAGACCCTGGCCCCTGGCAAGGGCCTAACTGCAAAATATCCTTGCATCGAAGGATGGACCCCAAACTGAAGTTATCCCCTCCTCAAACTTGTGCTGCCCTGATAGACCCAAGGGAGCCCTACAAACTGACATCAGCAACCTGGTCTGGTGAGTTTTCTTTCCCAGGGAAAATGGCCAAAGGATGTGCCCAGGGGCCCCTGGCACTGGGCTGGGGCCTGAATGCAAAAAATCCTTATATCAAAGGATGGAACCCAGACCGAAGTTGTCCCCTCCTCAAACTTGTGCTGCCCTGATAGACCCAAGGGAGCCCTACAAAGTGACATCAGGAACCTGGACTGGTGAATTTTCTTTTCCAGGGAAAATGGCCAAAGGATGTGCCCAGGGGCCCCTGGCCCTGGGCTGGGGCCTGAATGCAATATATCCCTATATCGAAGTATGGATCGCAGACCAAAGTTGTCCCCTCCTCAAATTTCTGCTGCCCAGATAGAACCAAGTGAGCCCTACAAACTGACATCCGGAACCTGGACTGGTGAGTTTTCTTTCCTAGGGAAAATGGCCAAAGGATATGCCCAGCGGCCCCTGGCACTCGGCTGTGGCCTAACTGCAAAGAATCTTTAAATCGACGTTTGGACACCAAACTGAAGTTATCCCCTCGTCAAACTTGTGCTGCCCTGATAGACCCAAGGGAGCCGTACAAAGTGACATCAGCAACCTGGACTGGTGAGCTTTCATTTCCACGGAAAATTGCCAAAGGATGTGCCCAGGGGCCCGTGGCACTGGGCTGGGGCCTGAATGCAAATAATCCTTATATCGAAGGAAGGAACCCAGACCGAAGTTATCCCCTCCTCAAAGTTTTGCTGCCCTAATAGACCCAAGGGAGCCCTACAAACTGACATCAGGAACCTGGACTGGTGAGTTTTCTTTCCCAGGGAAAATGGCCAAGGATGTGCCCAGGGGCCCCTGGCCCTGGGCTGGGGCCTGACTGCAAAGAATCCCTACATCGAAGGATGGATCGCAGACTAAAGTTGTCCCCTCGTCAAATTTCTGCTGCCCAGATAGACCCAAGGGAGCCCTAAAATTTGACATCAGTAACCTGGACTGGTGAGTTTTCTTTCCTAGGGAAAATGTCCAAGGATGTGCCCAGGGGCCCCTGCCCTGCGCTGTGTCCTGAATGCAAAAAATCCTTATATCGAAGAATGAACCCGAGACCAAAGTTGTGCCCATCTCATACTTGTGCTGCCCAGATAGACCCAAGGGAGCCCTACAAACTGACATCAGCAACCTGTACTGGTGAGATTTCTTTCCCAGGGAAAATGGCCAAAGGATTTGCCCTAAGACCCTGGCCCCTGGCAAGGGCCTAACTGCAAAATATCCTTGCATCGAAGGATGGACCCCAAACTGAAGTTATCCCCTCCTCAAACTTGTGCTGCCCTGATAGACCCAAGGGAGCCCTACAAAGTGATATCAGGAACCTGGACTGGTGAGTTTTCTTTCCCAGGGAAAATGGCCAAAGGATGTGCCCAGGGGCCCCTGGCACTGGGCTGGATCCTGAATGCAAAAAATCCTTATATCAAAGGATGGAACCCAGACCGAAGTTGTCCCTTCCTCAAACTTGTGCTGCCCTGATAGACCCAAGGGAGCCCTACAAAGTGACATCAGGAACCTGGACTGGTGAATTTTCTTTTACAGGGAAAATGGCCAAAGGATGTGCCCAGGGGCCCCTGGCCCTGGGCTGGGCCTGAATGCAATATATCCCTATATCGAAGGATGGATCGCAGACCAAATTTGTCCCCTCCTCAAATTTCTGCTGCCCAGATAGACCCAAGGGAGCCCTACAAAGTGACATCAGGAACATGGACTGGTGAGTTTTCTTTCCCAGGGAAAATGGCCAAAGGTTGTGCCCAGGGGGCCATGGCACTGGGCTGGGCCCTGACTGATAAGAATCCTTATATCGAAGGATGGACCCCAGACCGAAGTTGTCCCATCCTCAAATTTCTGCTGCCCTGATAGACCCAAGGGAGCCCTACAAACTGACATCAGCAACCTGGACTGGTGAGTTTTCTTTCCCAGGGAAAATGGCCAAAGGATGTGCCCAGGGGCCCCTGGCCCACGGCTGGGGTTTGAATGCAAACAATCTTGATATCGAAGGATGGACCCCTGAGTGAAGTTGTCCCCATCTCATACTTCTGCTGCCCTGATAGACCCAAGGGAGCCCTACAAACTGACATCAGCAACCTGGACTGGTGAGTTTTCTTTCCTATGGAAAATGGCCAAAGGATGTCCCCAGGGGCCCCTGGCACTCGGCTGGGCCCTGACTTCAAGGAATCCCTATATTGAAGGATGGATCGCAGAGCAAAGTTGTCCCCTCCTCAAATTTCTGCTGCCCAGATAGACCCAAGGGAGCCCTACAAACTGACATCAGCAACCTGGACTGGTGAGTTTTCTTTCCCAGGGAAAATGGCCAAAGGATGTGCCCAGGGGGCCCTGGCACTGGGCTGGGCCCTGACTGCAAAAAATCCCTATATTGAAGGATGGATCGCAGACCAAAATTGTCCCCTCCTCAAATTTCTGCTGCCCTGATAGACCCAAGGGAGCCCTACAAACTGACATCAGCAACGTGGACTGGTGAGCTTTCATTTCCAGGGAAAATGGCCAAACGGTGTGCGCTGGGGCCCCTGGCCCTGGGCTGGGACCTGAATGCCAAAAATCCTAATATCGAAGGATGGATCGCAGACTAAAGTTGTACCCTCGTCAAATTTCTGCTGCCCAGATAGACCCAAGGGAGCCCTACAAACTGACATCAGCAACCTGTACTGGTGAGATTTTTTCCCAGGGAAAATGGCCAAAGGATTTGCCCTAAGACCCTGGCCCCTGGCAAGGGCCTAACTGCAAAATATCCTTGCATCGAAGGATGGACCCCAAACTGAAGTTATCCCCTCCTCAAACTTGTGCTGCCCTGATAGACCCAAGGGAGCCCTACAAACTGACATCAGCAACCTGGTCTGGTGAGTTTTCTTTCCCAGGGAAAATGGCCAAAGGATGTGCCCAGGGGCCCCTGGCACTGGGCTGGATCCTGAATGCAAAAAATCCTTATATCAAAGGATGGAACCCAGACCGAAGTTGTCCCCTCCTCAAACTTGTGCTGCCCTGATAGACCCAAGGGAGCCCTACAAAGTGACATCAGGAACCTGGACTGGTGAATTTTCTTTTCCAGGGAAAATGGCCAAAGGATGTGCCCAGGGGCCCCTGGCCCTGGGCTGGGGCCTGAATGCAATATATCCCTATATCGAAGTATGGATCGCAGACCAAAGTTGTCCCCTCCTCAAATTTCTGCTGCCCAGATAGAACCAAGTGAGCCCTACAAACTGACATCCGGAACCTGGACTGGTGAGTTTTCTTTCCTAGGGAAAATGGCCAAAGGATATGCCCAGCGGCCCCTGGCACTCGGCTGTGGCCTAACTGCAAAGAATCTTTAAATCGACGTTTGGACACCAAACTGAAGTTATCCCCTCGTCAAACTTGTGCTGCCCAGATAGACCCCAGGGAGCCCTACAAACTGACATCAGCAACCTGGACTGGTGAGTTTTCTTTCTTATGGGAAATGGCCAAAGGATGTGCCCAGGGGCCCCTGGCCCTGGGCTGAGCCCTGACTTCAAAGAATCCCTATATTGAAGGATGGATCGCAGACCAAAGTTGTCCCCTCCTCAAATTTCTGCTGCCCAGATAGACCCAAGGGAGCCCTACAAACTGACATCAGCAACCTGGACTGGTGAGCTTTCTTTCCCAGGGAAAATGGCCAAAAGATGTGCCCAGGGGGCCCGGGCACTGGGCTGGGGCCTGACTGCAAAGAATCCTTATATCGAAGGATGGACCCCAGACCGAAGTTGTCCCCTCCTCAAATTTCTGCTGCCCTGATAGACCCAAGGGAGCCCTACAAACTGACATCAGCAACCTGGACTGTTGAGTTTTCATTCCCAGGGAAAATGGCCACAGGATGTGCCCGGGGGCTCCAGGCCCACGGCTGGGGTTTGAATGCAAACAATCCATATATCGAAGGATGGACCCCTGAGTGAAGTTGTCCCCATCTCATACTTGTGCTGCCCTGATAGACCCAAGGGAGCCCTACAAACTGACATCAGCAACCTGGACTGGTGAGTTTTCTTTCCCAGGGAAAATGGCCAAAGGATGTGCTCAGGGGGCCCTGGCACTGGGCTGGGCCCTGACTGCAAAAAATCCCTATATCGAAGGATGGATCGCAGACCAAAATTGTCCCCTCCTCAAATTTCTGCTGCCCTGATAGACCCAAGGGAGCCCTACAAACTGACATCAGCAACCTGGACTAGTGAGCTTTCTTTCCCAGGGAAAATGGCCAAAAGATGTGCCCAGGGGGCCCGGGCACTGGGCTGGGGCCTGACTGCAAAGAATCCTTATATCGAAGGATGGACCCCAGACCGAAGTTGTCCCCTCCTCAAATTTCTGCTGCCCTGATAGACCCAAGGGAGCCCTACAAACTGACATCAGCAACCTGGACTGGTGAGTTTTCTTTCCCAGGGAAAATGGCCAAAAGATGTGCACAGGGGCCCCTGGCCCTGGGCTCGGACCTGACTGCAAAAAATCTTTATATCGAAGTATCGATCGGAGACCAAAGTTGTCCCCTCCTCAAATTTCTGCTGCCCTGATAGACCCAAGGGAGCCCTAAAAATTGACATCAGCAACCTGGACTGGTGAGTTTTCTTTCCCAGGGAAAATGTCTAAAGCTTGTCCTCAGGGGCCCCTGGACCTCGGCTGGGGCTTGACTGCAAAGAATCCTTATATCGAAGGATGGACCCCTGAGTGAAGTTGTCCCCATCTCATACTTGTGCTGCCCTGATAGACCCAAGGGAGCCCTACAAACTGACATCAGCAACCTAGACTGTTGAGTTTTCTTTCCTATGGAAAATGGCCAAAGGATGTGCCCAGGGGCCTCTGGCACTCGGCTGGGCCCTGACTTCAAAGAATCCCTATATTGAAGGATGGATCACAGACCAAAATTGTCCCTTCCTCAAATTTCTGCTGCCCAGATAGACCCAAGGGAGCCCTACAAACTGACATCAGCAACCTGGACTGGTGAGTTTTCTTTCCCAGGGAAAATGGCCAAAGGGTGTGGCCAGGGGGCCCTGGCACTGGGCTGGGCCCTGACTGCAAAGAATCCTTATATCGAAGGATGGACCCAGGACCAAAGTTGTCCCCTCCTCAAATTTCTGCTGCCCTGATAGACCCAAGGGAGCCCTACAAACTGACATCAGCAACCTGGACTGGTGAGTTTTCTTTCCCAGGGAAAATGGCCAAAGGATGTGCCCAGGGGCCCCTGGCCCTGGGCTGGGCCCTGACTGCAAAGAATCCCTATATCGAAGTATGGATCGCAGACCAAAGTTGTCCCCTCCTCAAATTTCTGCTGCCCAGATAGACCCAAGGGAGCCCTACAAACTGACATCAGCAACCTGGACTGGTGAGTTTTCTTTCCCAGGGAAAATGGCCAAAGGATGTGCCCAGGGGGCCCTGGCACTGGGCTGGGGCCTGACTGCAAAGAATCCTTATATCGAAGGATGGACCCCAGACCGAAGTTGTCCCCTCCTGAAACTTTTGCTGCCCTGATAGATTCAAGGGAGCCCTACAAACTGACATCAGCAACCTGGACTGGTGAATTTTCTTTTCCAGGGAAAATGGCCAAAGGATATGCCCAGGGGCCCCTGGCCCTGAGCTGGGCCCTGACTGCAAAGAATCCTTATATCCAAGTTTGGACCCCAAACCGAAGTTGTCCCCTCCTCAAATTTCTCCTCCCTAGATAGACCCAAGTGAGCCCTACAAACTGACATCAGAAACATGGACTGGTGAGTTTTCTTTCCCAGGGAAAATGGCCAAAGGATGTGCCCAGGGGCCCCTGGCTGGGACCTGAATGCAAAATATCCCTATATCGAAGGATGGACCCCTGAGTGAAGTTGTCCCCATCTCATACTTGTGCTGCCCTGATAGACCCAAGGGAGCCCTACAAACTGACATCAGCAACCTGGACTGGTGAATTTTCTTTCCCAGGGAAAATGGCCAAAGGATGTGCCCTGTGGACCCTGGCACTGGGCTGGGGCCTGAATATAAAAAATCCTTATATCGAAGGATGGACCCCAGACCGAAATTGTCCCCTCCTGAAACTTGTGCTGCCCTGATAGATTCAAGGGAGCCCTACAAACTGACATCAGCAACCTGGACTGGTGAATTTTCTTTTCCAGGGAAAATGGCCAAAGGATATGCCCAGGGGGCCCCTGGCCCTGAGCTGGGCCCTGACTGCAAAGAATACTTATATCCAAGTTTGGACCCCAAACCGAAGTTGTCCCCTCCTCAAATTTCTCCTCCCTAGATAGACCCAAGTGAGCCCTACAAACTGACATCAGAAACATGGACTGGTGAGTTTTCTTTCCCAGGGAAAATGGCCAAAGGATGTGCCCAGGGGCCCCTGGCACTGGGCTCGGGCATGACTGCAAAAAATCCTTATATCGAAGTTTGGACCCCAAACCGAAATTGTCCCCTCCTCAAAATTGTGCTGCCCAGATAGACCCAAGGGACCCCTACAAAGTGACATAAGGAACCTGGACTGGTGAATATTCTTTCCCAGGGAAAATGGCCAAAGGATGTCCCCAGGGGCCCCTGGCCCTGGGCTGGGCCCTGACTGCAAAGAATCCTTATATCCAAGTTTGGACCCCAAACCGAAGTTGTCCCCTCCTCAAATTTCTGCTGCCCAGATAGACCCAAGGGTGCCCTACAAACTGACATCAGGAACATGGACTGGTGAGTTTTCTTTGCCAGGGAAAATGGCCAAAGGATGTGCCCAGGGGCCCCTGGCCCTGGGCTGGCTCTTTACTTCAAAGGATCCTTATATCGAAGGACGCACCCCAGACCAAAGTTGTCCCCATCTCATATTTCTGCTGCCCTGTTAGACCCAAGGGAGCCCTACAAACTGACATCAGCAACCTGGACTGGTGAGTTTTCTTTCCCAGGGAAAATGGCCACAGGATGTGCCCAGGGGCCCCTGGCCCACGGCTGGGGTTTGAATGCAAAGAATCCTTATATCGAAGGATGGACCCCTGAGTGAAGTTGTCCCCATCTCTTACTTCTGCGGCCCTGATAGACCCAAGGGAGCCCTACAAACTGACATCAGCAACCTGGACTGGTGAATTTTCTTTCCCAGGGAAAATGGGCAAAGGATGTGCCCTGTGGACCCTGGCACTGGGCTGGGGCCTGAATATAAAAAATCCTTATATCGAAGGATGGACCCCAGACCGAAATTGTCCCCTCCTGAAACTTGTGCTGCCCTGATAGATTCAAGGGAACCCTACAAACTGACATCAGCAACCTGGACTGGTGAATTTTCTTTTCCAGGGAAAATGGCCAAAGGATATGCCCAGGGGGCCCCTGGCCCTGAGCTGGGCCCTGACTGCAAAGAATCCTTATATCCAAGTTTGGACCCCAAACCGAAGTTGTCCCCTCCTCAAATTTCTCCTCCCTAGATAGACCCAAGTGAGCCCTACAAACTGACATCAGAAACATGGACTGGTGAGTTTTCTTTCCCAGGGAAAATGGCCAAAGGATGTGCCCAGGGGCCCCTGGCACTGGGCTCGGGCATGACTGCAAAAAATCCTTATATCGAAGTTTGGACCCCAAACCGAAATTGTCCCCTCCTCAAAATTGTGCTGCCCAGATAGACCCAAGGGACCCCTACAAAGTGACATAAGGAACCTGGACTGGTGAATATTCTTTCCCAGGGAAAATGGCCAAAGGATGTCCCCAGGGGCCCCTGGCCCTGGGCTGGGCCCTGACTGCAAAGAATCCTTATATCCAAGTTTGGACCCCAAACCGAAGTTGTCCCCTCCTCAAATTTCTGCTGCCCAGATAGACCCAAGGGTGCCCTACAAACTGACATCAGGAACATGGACTGGTGAGTTTTCTTTGCCAGGGAAAATGGCCAAAGGATGTGCCCAGGGGCCCCTGGCCCTGGGCTGGCTTTTTACTTCAAAGGATCCTTATATCGAAGGACGCACCCCAGACCAAAGTTGTCCCCATCTCATATTTCTGCTGCCCTGTTAGACCCAAGGGAGCCCTACAAACTGACATCAGCAACCTGGACTGGTGAGTTTTCTTTCCCAGGGAAAATGGCCACAGGATATGCCCAGGGGCCCCTGGCCCACGGCTGGGGTTTGAATGCAAAGAATCCTTATATCGAAGGATGGACCCCTGAGTGAAGTTGTCCCCATCTCTTACTTCTGCGGCCCTGATAGACCCAAGGGAGCCCTACAAACTGACATCAGCAACCTGGACTGGTGAGTTTTCTTTCCTATGGAAAATGGCCAAAGGATGTACCCAGGGGCCCCTGGCCCTGGGCTGGGCCCTGACTTCAAAGAATCCCTATATTGAAGGATGGATCGCAGACCAAAGTTGTCCCCTCCTCAAATTTCTGCTGCCCAGATAGACCCAAGGGTGCCCTACAAACTGACATCAGGAACATGGACTGGTGAGTTTTCTTTGCCAGGGAAAATGGCCAAAGGATGTGCCCAGGGGGCCCTGGCACTGGGCTGGGCCCTGACTGCAAAGAATCCTTATATCGAAGGATGGACCCCAGACCGAAGTTGTCCCCTCCTCAAATTTCTGCTGCCCTGATAGACCCAAGGGAGCCCTACAAACTGACATCAGCAACCTGGACTGGTGAGTTTTCTTTCCCAGGGAAAATAGCCAAAGGATGTGCCCAGGGGCCCCTGGCCCACGGCTGGGGTTTGAATGCAAACAATCCATATATCGAAGGATGGACCCCTGAGTGAAGTTGTCCCCATCTCATACTTCTGCTGCCCTGATAGACCCAAGGGAGCCCTACAAACTGACATCAGCAACCTGGACTGGTGAGTTTTCTTTCCTATGGAAAATGGCCAAAGGATGTGCCCAGGGGCCTCCGGCACTCGGCTGGGCCCTGACTTCAAAGAGTCCCTATATTGAAGGATGGATCGCAGACCAAAGTTGTCGCCTCCTCAAATTTCTGCTGCTCAGATAGACCCAAGGGAGCCCTACAAACTGACATCAGCAACCTGGACTGGTGAGTTTTCTTTCCCAGGGAAAATGGCCAAAGGATGTGGCCATTGGGCCCTGGCACTGGGCTGGGCCCTGACTGCAAAGAATCCTTATATCGAAGGATGGACCCCAGACCGAAGTTGTTCCCTCCTCAAATTTCTGCTGCCCTGATAGACCGAAGGGAGCCCTACAAACTGACATCAGCAACCTGGACTGGTGAGTTTTCTTTCCCAGGGAAAATGGCCAAAGGATGTGCCCAGGGGGCCCTGGAACTGGGCTGGGGCCTGACTGCAAAGAATCCTTATATCGAAGGATGGACCCCAGACCGAAGTTGTCCCCTCCTCAAATTTCTGCTGCCCTGATAGACCCAAGGGAGCCCTACAAAGTGACATCCGGAACCTGGACTGGTGAGTTTTCTTTCCCAGGGAAAATGGCCAAAGGATGTGCCCAGGGGCCCCTTGCCCTGGGCTGGGGCCTGACTGTAAAGAATCCCTATATCGAAGGATGGATCGCAGACCAAAGTTGTCCCCTCCTCAAATTTCTCCTGCCCTGATAGATCCAAGGGAGCCCTACAAACTGAAATCAGCAACCTGGACTGGTGAGTTTTCTTTCCCAGGGAAAATGGCCAAAGGATGTCCCCAGGGGCCCCTGGCCCTGGGCTGGGGCCTGACTGCAAAGAATCCCTATATTGATGGATGGATCGCAGACCAAAGTTGTCCCCTCCTGAAACTTGTGCTGCCCTGATAGACCCAAGGGAGCCCTACAAACTGACATCAGCAACCTGGACTGGTGAGTTTTCTTTCCCAGGGAAAATGGCCAAAGGATGTGCCCAGGGGACCCTGGCACGGGGCTGGGGCCTGAATGCAAAATATCCTTATATCGAAGGATGGACCCCAGACCGAAGTTGTCCCCTCCTCAAATTTCTGCTGCCTAGATAGACCCAAGGGAGCCCTACAAACTGAAATCAGCAACCTGGACTGGTGAGTTTTCTTTCCCAGGGAAAATGGCCAAAGGATGTCCCCAGGGGCCCCTGGCCCTGGGCTGGGGCCTGACTGCAAAGAATCCCTATATTGATGGATGGATCGCAGACCAAAGTTGTCCCCTCCTGAAACTTGTGCTGCCCTGATAGACCCAAGGGAGCCCTACAAACTGACATCAGCAACCTGGACTGGTGAGTTTTCTTTCCTAGGGAAAATGGCCAAAGAATGTGCCCTGGGGACCCTGGCACGGGGCTGGGGCCTGAATGCAAAATATCCTTATATCGAAGGATGGACCCCAGACCGAAGTTGTCCCCTCCTCAAATTTCTGCTGCCTAGATAGACCTAAGGGAGCCCTACAAACTGACATCAGCAACCTGGACTGGTGAGTTTTCTTTCCCAGGGAAAATGGCCAAAGGATGTGCCCAGGGGCCCCTGGCACTGGGCTGGGGCCTGACTGTGAAGAATCCCTATGTCGAATGACGGATCGCCGACCAAAGTTGTCCCCTCCTCAAATTTCTGCTGCCCTGTTAGACCAAAGGGAGCCCTACAAACTGACATCAGCAACCTGGACTGGTGAATTTTCTTTCCCAGGGAAAATGGCCAAAGGATGTGCCCAGAGGCCCCTGGCCCCTGGCGAGGACCTGAATGCAAAGAATCCTTATATCGAAGAATGGACCCCAGACCGAAATTGTCCCCTCCTCAAACTTTTGCTACCCAGATAGACCCAAGGGAGCCCTACAAAGTGACATCCGGAACCTGGACTGGTGAGTTTTCTTTCCCAGGGAAAATGGCCAAAGGATGTGCCCAGGGGCCCCTGGCACTGGGCTCGGACCTGACTGCAATGAATCCTTATATCGAAGTTTGGACCCCAGACCGAAATTGTCCCCCCCTCAAACTTGTGCTGCCCAGATCAACCCAAGGGAGCCCTACAAACTGACATTAGCAACCGGGGCTGGTGAATATTCTTTCCCAGAGAAAATGGCCCAAGGATGTGCCCAGGGGCCCCTGGCCCTGGGCTCGGACCTGACTGCAAAAAATCCTTATATCGAAGTGTCGATCGCAGACCGAAGTTATCCCCTCCTCAAAATTGTGCTGCCCAGATAGACCCAAGCGAGCCCTAAAAATTGACATCAGCAACCTGGACTGGTGAGTTTTCTTTCCCAGGGAAAATGGCCAAAGGATGTGCCCAGGGGCCCCTGGACCTCGTATGGGGCTTGACTGCAAAGAAACCTTATATCGAAGGATGGACCCCTGAGTGAAGTTGTCCCCATCTCATACTTCTGCTGCCCTGATAGACCCAAGGGAGCCCTACAAACTGACATCAGGAACATGGACTGGTGAGTTTTCTTTCCCAGGGAAAATGGCCAAAGGATGTGCCCAGGGGCCCCTGGCCCTGGGCTGGGCCCTGACTGCAAAGAATCCCTATATTGAAGGATGGATCGCAGACCAAAGTTGTCCCCTCCTCAAATTTCTGCTGCCCAGATAGACCCAAGGGAGCCCTACAAACTGACATCAGCAACCTGGACTGGTGAGTTTTCTTTCCCAGGGAAAATGGCCAAAGGATGTGCCCAGGGGCCCCTGGCCCTGGGCTGCGCCCTGACTGCAAAGAATCCCTATATCGAAGGATGGATCGCAGACCAAAGTTGTCCCCTCCTCAAATTTCTGCTGCCCTGTTAGACCCAAGGGAGCCCTACAAACTGACATCAGCAACCTGGACTGGTGAGTTTTCTTTCCCAGGGAAAATGGCCAAAGGATGTGGCCATTGGGCCCTGGCACTGGGCTGGGCCCTGACTGCAAAGAATCCTTATATCGAAGGATGGACCCCAGACCGAAGTTGTCCCCTCCTCAAATTTCTGCTGCCCTGATAGACCCAAGGGAGCCCTACAAACTGACATCAGCAACCTGGACTGGTGAGTTTTCTTTCCCAGGGAAAATGGCCAAAGGATGTGCCCAGGGGCCCCTGGCCCTGGGCTGGGGCCTGACTGCAAAGAATCCTTATATCGAAGGATGGACCCCAGACCGAAGTTGTCCCCTCCTCAAATTTCTGCTGCCCTGATAGACCCAAGGGAGCCCTACAAACTGACATCAGCAACCTGGACTGGTGAGTTTTCTTTCCCAGGGAAAATGGCCAAAGGATGTGCCCAGGGGCCCCTGGCCCTGGGCTGGGGCCTGACTGCAAAGAATCCCTATATTGATGGATGGATCGCAGACCAAAGTTGTCCCCTCCTGAAACTTGTGCTGCCCTGATAGACCCAAGGGAGCCCTACAAACTGACATCAGCAACCTGGACTGGTGAGTTTTCTTTCCTAGGGAAAATGGCCAAAGAATGTGCCCTGGGGACCCTGGCACGGGGCTGGGGCCTGAATGCAAAATATCCTTATATCGAAGGATGGACCCCAGACCGAAGTTGTCCCCTCCTCAAATTTCTGCTGCCTAGATAGACCTAAGGGAGCCCTACAAACTGACATCAGCAACCTGGACTGGTGAGTTTTCTTTCCCAGGGAAAATGGCCAAAGGATGTGCCCAGGGGCCCCTGGCACTGGGCTGGGGCCTGACTGTGAAGAATCCCTATGTCGAATGACGGATCGCCGACCAAAGTTGTCCCCTCCTCAAATTTCTGCTGCCCTGTTAGACCAAAGGGAGCCCTACAAACTGACATCAGCAACCTGGACTGGTGAATTTTCTTTCCCAGGGAAAATGGCCAAAGGATGTGCCCAGGGGCCCCTGGCCCCTGGCGAGGACCTGAATGCAAAGAATCCTTATATCGAAGAATGGACCCCAGACCGAAATTGTCCCCTCCTCAAACTTTTGCTGCCCAGATAGACCCAAGGGAGCCCTACAAAGTGACATCCGGAACCTGGACTGGTGAGTTTTCTTTCCCAGGGAAAATGGCCAAAGGATGTGCCCAGGGGCCCCTGGCACTGGGCTCGGACCTGACTGCAATGAATCCTTATATCGAAGTTTGGACCCCAGACCGAAATTGTCCCCTCCTCAAACTTGTGCTGCCCAGATCAACCCAAGGGAGCCCTACAAACTGACATTAGCAACCGGGGCTGGTGAATATTCTTTCCCAGAGAAAATGGCCCAAGGATGTGCCCAGGGGCCCCTGGCCCTGGGCTCGGACCTGACTGCAAAAAATCCTTATATCGAAGTGTCGATCGCAGACCGAAGTTATCCCCTCCTCAAAATTGTGCTGCCCAGATAGACCCAAGCGAGCCCTAAAAATTGACATCAGCAACCTGGACTGGTGAGTTTTCTTTCCCAGGGAAAATGGCCAAAGGATGTGCCCAGGGGCCCCTGGACCTCGTATGGGGCTTGACTGCAAAGAAACCTTATATCGAAGGATGGACCCCTGAGTGAAGTTGTCCCCATCTCATACTTCTGCTGCCCTGATAGACCCAAGGGAGCCCTACAAACTGACATCAGCAACCTGGACTGGTGAGTTTTCTTTCCCAGGGAAAATGGCCAAAGGATGTGCCCAGGGGCCCCTGGCCCTGGGCTGGGCCCTGACTGCAAAGAATCCCTATATCGAAGGATGGATCGCAGACCAAAGTTGTCCCCTCCTCAAATTTCTGCTGCCCAGATAGACCCAAGGGAGCCCTACAAACTGACATCAGCAACCTGGACTGGTGAGTTTTCTTTCCCAGGGAAAATGGCCAAAGGATGTGCCCAGGGGCCCCTTGCACTGGGCTGGGCCCTGACTGCAAAAAAGCCATATATCGAAGGATGGATCGCAGACCAAAGTTGTCCCCTCCTCAAATTTCTGCTGCCCAGATAGACCCAAGGGTGCCCTATAAACTGACATCAGGAACATGGACTGGTGAGTTTTCTTTCCCAGGGAAAATGGCCAAAGGATGTGCCCAGGGGGCCCTGGCACTGGGCTGGGCCCTGACTGCAAAGAATCCTTATATCGAAGGATGGACCCCAGACCGAAGTTGTCCCCTCCTCAAATTTCTGCTGCCCTGATAGATTCAAGGGAGCCCTACAAACTGACATCAGCAACCTGGACTGGTGAATTTTCTTTTCCAGGGAAAATGGCCAAAGGATGTGCCCAGGGGCCCCTGGCCCTGAGCTGGGCCCTGACTGCAAAGAATCCTTATATCCAAGTTTGGACCCCAAACCGAAGTTGTCCCCTCCTCAAATTTCTCCTGCCTAGATAGACCCAAGTGAGCCCTACAAACTGACATCAGAAACATGGACTGGTGAGTTTTCTTTCCCAGGGAAAAGGGACAAAGGATGTGCCCAGGGGCCCCTGGCTGGGACCTGAATGCAAAATATCCCTATATCGAAGGATGGACCCCTGAGTGAAGTTGTCCCCATCTCATACTTGTGCTGCCCTGATAGACCCAAGGGAGCCCTACAAACTGACATCAGCAACCTGGACTGGTGAATTTTCTTTCCCAGGGAAAATGGGCAAAGGATGTGCCCTGTGGACCCTGGCACTGGGCTGGGGCCTGAATGTAAAAAATCCTTATATCGAAGGATGGACCCCAGACCGAAATTGTCCCCTCCTGAAACTTGTGCTGCCCTGATAGATTCAAGGGAGCCCTACAAACTGACATCAGCAACCTGGACTGGTGAATTTTCTTTTCCAGGGAAAATGGCCAAAGGATATGCCCAGGGGGCCCCTGGCCCTGAGCTGGGCCCTGACTGCAAAGAATCCTTATATCCAAGTTTGGACCCCAAACCGAAGTTGTCCCCTCCTCAAATTTCTCCTCCCTAGATAGACCCAAGTGAGCCCTACAAACTGACATCAGAAAAATGGACTGGTGAGTTTTCTTTCCCAGGGAAAATGGCCAAAGGATGTGCCCAGGGGCCCCTGGCCCCTGGCTGGGACCTGAATGCAAAATATCCCTATATCGAAGGATGGACCCCTGAGTGAAGTTGTCCCCATCTCATACTTGTGCTGCCCTGATAGACCCAAGGGAGCCCTACAAACTGACATCAGCAACCTGGACTGGTGAATTTTCTTTCCCAGGGAAAATGGCCAAAGGATGTGCCCAGGGGCCCCTGGCCCTGGGCTGGGGCCTGACTGTAAAGAATCCCTATGCCGAAGGATGGATCGCAGACCAAAGTTGTACCCTCCTAAAACTTGTGCTGCCCTGTTAGACCCAAGGGAGCCCTACAAACTGACATCAGCAACCTGGACTGGTGAGTTTTCTTTCCCAGGGAAAATGGCCAAAGGATGTGCCCAGGGGACCCTGGCACTGGGCTCGGGCATGACTGCAAAAAATCCTTATATCGAAGTTTGGACCCCAAACCGAAATTGTCCCCTCCTCAAAATTGTGCTGCCCAGATAGACCCAAGGGTCCCCTACAAAGTGACATAAGGAACCTGGACTGGTGAATATTCTTTCCCAGGGAAAATGGCCAAAGGTTGTGCCCAGGGGCCCCTGGCCCTGGGCTGGGCCCTGACTGCAAAGAATCCTTATATCCAAGTTTGGACCCCAAACCGATGTTGTCCCCTCCTCAAATTTCTGCTGCCCAGATAGACCCAAGGGTGCCCTACAAACTGACATCAGGAACATGGACTGGTGAGTTTTCTTTGCCAGGGAAAATGGCCAAAGGATGTGCCCAGGGGCCCCTGGCCCTGGGCTGGCTCTTTACTTCAAAGGATCCTTATATCGAAGGACGCACCCCAGACTAAAGTTGTCCCCATCTCATATTTCTGCTGCCCTGTTAGACCCAAGGGAGCCCTACAAACTGACATCAGCAACCTGGACTGGTGAGTTTTCTTTCCCAGGGAAAATGGCCACAGGATGTGCCCAGGGGCCCCTGGCCCACGGCTGGGGTTTGAATGCAAAGAATCCTTATATCGAAGGATGGACCCCTGAGTGAAGTTGTCCCCATCTCTTACTTCTGCGGCCCTGATAGACCCAAGGGAGCCCTACAAACTGACATCAGCAACCTGGACTGGTGAGTTTTCTTTCCTATGGAAAATGGCCAAAGGATGTACCCAGGGGCCCCTGGCCCTGGGCTGGGCCCTGACTTCAAAGAATCCCTATATTGAAGGATGGATCGCAGACCAAAGTTGTCCCCTCCTCAAATTTCTGCTGCCCAGATAGACCCAAGGGTGCCCTACAAACTGACATCAGAAACATGGACTGGTGAGTTTTCTTTCCCAGGGAAAATGGCCAAAGGATGTGCCCAGGGGGCCCTGGCACTGGGCTGGGCCCTGACTGCAAAGAATCCTTATATCGAAGGATGGACCCCAGACCGAAGTTGTCCCCTCCTCAAATTTCTGCTGCCCTGATAGACCCAAGGGAGCCCTACAAACTGACATCAGGAACCTGGACTGGTGAGTTTTCTTTCCCAGGGAAAATGGCCAAAGGATGTGCCCAGGGGACCCTGGCCCACGGCTGGGGTTTGAATGCAAACAATCCATATATCGAAGGATGGACCCCTGAGTGAAGTTGTCCCCATCTCATACTTCTGCTGTCCTGATAGACCCAAGGGAGCCCTACAAACTGACATCAGCAACCTGGACTGGTGAGTTTTCTTTCCTATGGAAAATGGCCAAAGGATGTGCCCAGGGGCCTCCGGCACTCGGCTGGGCCCTGACTTCAAAGAGTCCCTATATTGAAGGATGGATCGCAGACCAAAGTTGTCGCCTCCTCAAATTTCTGCTGCCCAGATAGACCCAAGGGAGCCCTACAAACTGACATCAGCAACCTGGACTGGTGAGTTTTCTTTCCCAGGGAAAATGGCCAAAGGATGTGGCCATTGGGCCCTGGCACTGGGCTGGGCCCTGACTGCAAAGAATCCTTATATCGAAGGATGGACCCCAGACCGAAGTTGTCCCCTCCTCAAATTTCTGCTGCCCTGATAGACCCAAGGGAGCCCTACAAACTGACATCAGCAACCTGGACTGGTGAGTTTTCTTTCCTAGGGAAAATGGCCAAAGAATGTGCCCTGGGGACCCTGGCACGGGGCTGGGGCCTGAATGCAAAATATCCTTATATCGAAGGATGGACCCCAGACCGAAGTTGTCCCCTCCTCAAATTTCTGCTGCCTAGATAGACCCAAGGGAGCCCTACAAACTGAAATCAGCAACCTGGACTGGTGAGTTTTCTTTCCCAGGGAAAATGGCCAAAGGATGTGCCCAGGGGCCCCTGGCCCTGGGCTGGGGCCTGACTGCAAAGAATCCCTATATTGATGGATGGATCGCAGACCAAAGTTGTCCCCTCCTGAAACTTGTGCTGCCCTGATAGACCCAAGGGAGCCCTACAAACTGACATCAGCAACCTGGACTGGTGAGTTTTCTTTCCTAGGGAAAATGGCCAAAGAATGTGCCCTGGGGACCCTGGCACGGGGCTGGGGCCTGAATGCAAAATATCCTTATATCGAAGGATGGACCCCAGACCGAAGTTGTCCCCTCCTCAAATTTCTGCTGCCTAGATAGACCTAAGGGAGCCCTACAAACTGACATCAGCAACCTGGACTGGTGAGTTTTCTTTCCCAGGGAAAATGGCCAAAGGATGTGCCCAGGGGCCCCTGGCACTGGGCTGGGGCCTGACTGTGAAGAATCCCTATGTCGAATGACGGATCGCCGACCAAAGTTGTCCCCTCCTCAAATTTCTGCTGCCCTGTTAGACCAAAGGGAGCCCTACAAACTGACATCAGCAACCTGGACTGGTGAATTTTCTTTCCCAGGGAAAATGGCCAAAGGATGTGCCCAGGGGCCCCTGGCCCCTGGCGAGGACCTGAATGCAAAGAATCCTTATATCGAAGAATGGACCCCAGACCGAAATTGTCCCCTCCTCAAACTTTTGCTGCCCAGATAGACCCAAGGGAGCCCTACAAAGTGACATCCGGAACCTGGACTGGTGAGTTTTCTTTCCCAGGGAAAATGGCCAAAGGATGTGCCCAGGGGCCCCTGGCACTGGGCTCGGACCTGACTGCAATGAATCCTTATATCGAAGTTTGGACCCCAGACCGAAATTGTCCCCTCCTCAAATTTGTGCTGCCCAGATCGACCCAAGGGAGCCCTACAAACTGACATTAGCAACCGGGGCTGGTGAATATTCTTTCCCAGAGAAAATGGCCCAAGGATGTGCCCAGGGGCCCCTGGCCCTGGGCTCCCACCTGACTGCAAAAAATCCTTATATCTAAGTGTCGATCGCAGACCGAAGTTATCCCCTCCTCAAAATTGTGCTGCCCAGATAGACCCAAGCGAGCCCTAAAAATTGACATCAGCAACCTGGACTGGTGAGTTTTCTTTCCCAGGGAAAATGGCCAAAGGATGTGCCCAGGGGCCCCTGGACCTCGTATGGGGCTTGACTGCAAAGAAACCTTATATCGAAGGATGGACCCCTGAGTGAAGTTGTCCCCATCTCATACTTCTGCTGCCCTGATAGACCCAAGGGAGCCCTACAAACTGACATCAGCAACCTGGACTGGTGAGTTTTCTTTCCCAGGGAAAATGGCCAAAGGATGTGCCCAGGGGCCCCTGGCCCTGGGCTGGGCCCTGACTGCAAAGAATCCCTATATCGAAGGATGGATCGCAGACCAAAGTTGTCCCCTCCTCAAATTTCTGCTGCCCAGATAGACCCAAGGGAGCCCTACAAACTGACATCAGCAACCTGGACTGGTGAGTTTTCTTTCCCAGGGAAAATGGCCAAAGGATGTGCCCAGGGGCCCCTGGCCCTGGGCTGGACCCTGACTGCAAAGAATCCCTATATCGAAGGATGGATCGCAGACCAAAGTTGTCCCCTCCTCAAATTTCTGCTGCCCAGATAGACCCAAGGGAGCCCTACAAACTGACATCAGCAACCTGGACTGGTGAGTTTTCTTTCCCAGGGAAAATGGCCAAAGGATGTGCCCAGGGGCCCCTTGCACTGGGCTGGGCCCTGACTGCAAAAAATCCATATATCGAAGGATGGACCCCAGACCGAAGTTGTCCCCTCCTGAAAGTTGTGCTGCCCTGATAGACCCAAGGGAGCCCTACAAACTGACATCAGCAACCTGGACTGGTGAGTTTTCTTTCCCAGGGAAAATGGCCAAAGGATGTGCCCTGTGGACCCTGGCACTGGGCTGGGGCCTGAATGTAAAAAATCCTTATATCGAAGGATGGACCCCAGACCGAAGTTGTCCCCTCCTGAAACCTTTGCTGCCCTGATAGATTCAAGGGAGCCCTACAAACTGACATCAGCAACCTGGACTGGTGAATTTTCTTTTCCAGGGAAAATGGCCAAAGGATATGCCCAGGGGCCCCTGGCCCTGAGCTGGGCCCTGACTGCAAAGAATCCTTATATCCAAGTTTGGACCCCAAACCGAAGTTGTCCCCTCCTCAAATTTCTCCTGCCTAGATAGACCCAAGTGAGCCCTACAAACTGACATCAGAAACATGGACTGGTGAGTTTTCTTTCCCAGGGAAAATGGCCAAAGGATGTGCCCAGGGGCCCCTGGCTGGGACCTGAATGCAAAATATCCCTATATCGAAGGATGGACCCCTGAGTGAAGTTGTCCCCATCTCATACTTGTGCTGCCCTGATAGACCCAAGGGAGCCCTACAAACTGACATCAGCAACCTGGACTGGTGAATTTTCTTTCCCAGGGAAAATGGGCAAAGGATGTGCCCTGTGGACCCTGGCACTGGGCTGGGGCCTGAATGTAAAAAATCCTTATATCGAAGGATGGACCCCAGACCGAAATTGTCCCCTCCTGAAACTTGTGCTGCCCTGATAGATTCAAGGGAGCCCTACAAACTGACATCAGCAACCTGGACTGGTGAATTTTCTTTTCCAGGGAAAATGGCCAAAGGATATGCCCAGGGGGCCCCTGGCCCTGAGCTGGGCCCTGACTGCAAAGAATCCTTATATCCAAGTTTGGACCCCAAACCGAAGTTGTCCCCTCCTCAAATTTCTCCTCCCTAGATAGACCCAAGTGAGCCCTACAAACTGACATCAGAAAAATGGACTGGTGAGTTTTCTTTCCCAGGGAAAATGGCCAAAGGATGTGCCCAGGGGCCCCTGGCCCCTGGCTGGGACCTGAATGCAAAATATCCCTATATCGAAGGATGGACCCCTGAGTGAAGTTGTCCCCATCTCATACTTGTGCTGCCCTGATAGACCCAAGGGAGCCCTACAAACTGACATCAGCAACCTGGACTGGTGAATTTTCTTTCCCAGGGAAAATGGCCAAAGGATGTGCCCAGGGGCCCCTGGCCCTGGGCTGGGGCCTGACTGTAAAGAATCCCTATGCCGAAGGATGGATCGCAGACCAAAGTTGTACCCTCCTAAAACTTGTGCTGCCCTGTTAGACCCAAGGGAGCCCTACAAACTGACATCAGCAACCTGGACTGGTGAGTTTTCTTTCCCAGGGAAAATGGCCAAAGGATGTGCCCTGGGGACCCTGGCACTGGGCTCGGGCATGACTGCAAAAAATCCTTATATCGAAGTTTGGACCCCAAACAGAAATTGTCCCCTCCTCAAAATTGTGCTGCCCAGATAGACCCAAGGGAACCCTACAAAGTGACATAAGGAACCTGGACTGGTGAATATTCTTTCCCAGGCAAAATGGCCAAAGGTTGTGCCCAGGGGCCCCTGGCCCTGGGCTGGGCCCTGACTGCAAAGAATCCTTATATCCAAGTTTGGACCCCAAACCGAAGTTGTCCCCTTCTCAAATTTCTCCTGCCTAGATAGACCCAAGTGAGCCCTACAAACTGACATCAGAAACATGGACTGGTGAGTTTTCTTTCCCAGGGAAAATGGCCAAAGGATGTGCCCAGGGGCCCCTGGCCCTGGGCTGGGGCCTGACTGTAAAGAATCCCTGTGTCGAAGGATGGATCGCAGACCAAAGTTGTCCCCTCCTAAAACTTGTGCTGCCCTGCTAGACCAAAGGGAGCCCTACAAACTGACATCAGCAACCTGGACTGGTGAGTTTTGTTTCCCAGGGAAAATGGCCAAAGGATGTGCCCTGGGGACCCTGGCACTGGGCTCGGACCTGACTGCAATGAATCCTTATATCGAAGTTTGGACCCCAGACCGAAATTGTCCCCTCCTCAAACTTGTGCTGCCCAGATTGACCCAAGGGAGCCCTACAAACTGACATTAGCAACCGGGGCTGGTGAATATTCTTTCCCAGAGAAAATGGCCCAAGGATGTGCCCAGGGGCCCCTGGCCCTGGGCTCGGACCTTACTGCAAAAAATCCTTATATCGAAGTGTCGATCGCAGACCGAAGTTATCTCCTCCTCAAAATTGTGCTGCCCAGATAGACCCAAGCGAGCCCTAAAAATTGACATCAGCAACCTGGACTGGTGAGTTTTCTTTCCCAGGGAAAATGGCCAAAGGATGTGCCCAGGGGCCCCTGGACCTCGTCTGGGGCTTGACTGCAAAGAAACCTTATATCGAAGAATGGACCCCTGAGTGAAGTTGTCCCCATCTCATACTTCTGTTGCCCTGATAGACCCAAGGGAGCCCTACAAACTGACATCAGCAACCTGGACTGGTGAGTTTTCTTTCCCAGGGAAAATGGCCAAAGGATGTGCCCAGGGGCCCCTGGCCCTGGGCTGGGCCCTGACTGCAAAGAATCCCTATATCGAAGGATGGATCGCAGACCAAAGTTGTCCCCTCCTCAAATTTCTGCTGCCCAGATAGACCCAAGGGAGCCCTACAAACTGACATCAGGAACCTGGACTGGTGAATTTTCTTTCCCAGGGAAAATGGCCAAAGGATATGCCCAGGGGCCCCTGGCCCTGAGCTGGGCCCTGACTGCAAAGAATCCTTATATCCAAGTTTGGACCCCAAACCGAAGTTGTCCCCTCCTCAAATTTCTCCTCCCTAGATAGACCCAAGTGAGCCCTACAAACTGACATCAGAAACATGGACTGGTGAGTTTTCTTTCCCAGGGAAAATGGCCAAAGGATGTGCCCAGGGGCCCCTTGCTGGGACCTGAATGCAAAATATCCCTATATCGAAGGATGGACCCCTGAGTGAAGTTGTCCCCATCTCATACTTGTGCTGCCCTGATAGACCCAAGGGAGCCCTACAAACTGACATCAGCAACCTGGACTGGTGAATTTTCTTTCCCAGGGAAAATGGGCAAAGGATGTGCCCTGTGGACCCTGGCACTGGGCTGGGGCCTGAATGTAAAAAATCCTTATATCGAAGGATGGACCCCAGACCGAAGTTGTCCCCTCCTGAAACTTGTGCTGCCCTGATAGATTCAAGGGAGCCCTACAAACTGACATCAGCAACCTGGACTGGTGAATTTTCTTTTCCAGGGAAAATGGCCAAAGGATATGCCCAGGGGCCCCTGGCCCTGAGCTGGGCCCTGACTGCAAAGAATCCTTATATCCAAGTTTGGACCCCAAACCGAAGTTGTCCCCTCCTCAAATTTCTCCTGCCTAGATAGACCCAAGGGAGCCCTACAAACTGACATCAGAAACATGGACTGGTGAGTTTTCTTTCCCAGGGAAAATGGCCAAAGGATGTGCCCAGGGGCCCCTGGCCCCTGGCTGGGACCTGAATGCAAAATATCCCTATATCGAAGGATGGACCCCTGAGTGAAGTTGTCCCCATCTCATACTTGTGCTGCCCTGATAGACCCAAGGGAGCCCTACAAACTGACATCAGCAACCTGGACTGGTGAATTTTCTTTCCCAGGGAAAATGGCCCAAGGATGTGCCCAGGGGCCCCTGGAAGTGGGCTGGGGCCTGACTGTAAAGAATCCCTGTGTCGAAGGATGGATCGCAGACCAAAGTTGTCCCCTCCTAAAACTTGTGCTGCCCTGCTAGACCAAAGGGAGCCCTACAAACTGACATCAGCAACCTGGACTGGTGAGTTTTGTTTCCCAGGGAAAATGGCCAAAGGATGTGCCCTGGGGACCCTGGCACTGGGCTCGGGCATGACTGCAAAAAATCCTTATATCCAAGTTTGGACCCCAAACCGAAATTGTCCCCTCCTCAAATTTCTCCTGCCTAGATAGACCAAAGGGAGCCCTACAAACTGACATCAGAAACATGGACTGGTGAGTTTTCTTTCCCAGGGAAAATGGCCAAAGGATGTGCTCAGGGGCCCCTGGCCCACGGCTGGGGTTTGAATGCAAAGAATCCTTATATCGAAGGATGGACCCCTGAGTGAAGTTGTCCCCATCTCATATTTCTGTTGCCCTGCTAGACCAAAGGGAGCCCTACAAACTGACATCAGGAACCTGGACTGGTGAGTTTTGTTTCCCAGGGAAAATGGCCAAAGGATGTGCCCTGGGGACCCTGGCACTGGGCTCGGGCATGACTGCAAAAAATCCTTATATCCAAGTTTGGACCCCAAACCGAAATTGTCGCCTCCTCAAAATTGTGCTGCCCAGATAGACCCAAGGGAACCCTACAAAGTGACATCAGCAACCTGGACTGGTGAGTTTTCTTTCCCAGGGGAAATGGCCAAAGGATGTGCCCTGGGGCCCCTGGCACTGGGCTCGGACCTGACTGCAAAAAATCCTTATATTGAAGGATTGATCGCAGACAAAAGTTGTCTCCAACTAAAACTTGTGCTACCCTGATCGACCCAAGGGAGCCCTACAAACTGACATCAGCAACCTGGACTGGTGAATTTTCTTTTCCAGGGAAAATGGCCAAAGGATGTGCCCAGGGGCCCCTGACCCTGGGCTGGGCCCTGACTGCAAAGAATCCTTATATCCAAGTTTGGACCCCAAACCGAAGTTGGCCCCTCCTCAAATTTCTCCTGCCTAGATAGACCCAAGGGAGCCCTACAAAGTGACATCAGGAACCTGGACTGGTGAGTTTTCTTTCCCAGGGAAAATGGCCAAAGGATGTCCCCAGGGGCCCCTGGCCCTGGGCTGGGCCCTGACTGCAAAGAATCCTTATATCCAAGTTTGGACCCCAAACCGAAGTTGTCCCCTCCTCAAATTTCTGCTGCCCAGATAGACCCAAGGGTGCCCTACAAACTGACATCAGGAACATGGACTGGTGAGTTTTCTTTGCCAGGGAAAATGGCCAAAGGATGTGCCCAGGGGCCCCTGGCCCTGGGCTGGCTCTTTACTTCAAAGGATCCTTATATCGAAGGACGCACCCCAGACCAAAGTTGTCCCCATCTCATATTTCTGCTGCCCTGTTAGACCCAAGGGAGCCCTACAAACTGACATCAGCAACCTGGACTGGTGAGTTTTCTTTCCCAGGGAAAATGGCCAAAGGATGTGCCCAGGGGCCCCTGGCCCACGGCTGGGGTTTGAATGCAAACAATCCATATATCGAAGGATGGACCCCTGAGTGAAGTTGTCCCCATCTCATACTTCTGCTGCCCTGATAGACCCAAGGGAGCCCTACAAACTGACATCAGCAACCTGGACTGGTGAGTTTTCTTTCCCAGGGAAAATGGCCACAGGATGTGCCCCGGGGCCCCTGGGCCACGGCTGGGGTTTGAATGCAAAGAATCCTTATATCGAAGGATGGACCCCTGAGTGAAGTTGTCCCCATCTCTTACTTCTGCGGCCCTGATAGACCCAAGGGAGCCCTACAAACTGACATCAGCAACCTGGACTGGTGAGTTTTCTTTCCTATGGAAAATGGCCAAAGGATGTACCCAGGGGCCCCTGGCCCTGGGCTGGGCCATGACTTCAAAGAATCCCTATATTGACGGATGGATCGCAGACCAAAGTTGTCCCCTCCTCAAATTTCTGCTGCCCAGATAGACCCAAGGGTGCCCTACAAACTGACATCAGGAACATGGACTGGTGAGTTTTCTTTCCCAGGGAAAATGGCCAAAGGATGTGCCCAGGGGGCCCTGGCACTGGGCTGGGCCCTGACTGCAAAGAATCCTTATATCGAAGGATGGACCCCAGACCGAAGTTGTCCCCTCCTCAAATTTCTGCTGCCCTGATAGACCCAAGGGAGCCCTACAAACTGACATCAGCAACCTGGACTGGTGAGTTTTCTTTCCCAGGGAAAATGGCCAAAGGATGTGCCCAGGGGCCCCTGGCCCACGGCTGGGGTTTGAATGCAAACAATCCATATATCGAAGGATGGACCCCTGAGTGAAGTTGTCCCCATCTCATACTTCTGCTGCCCTGATAGACCCAAGGGAGCCCTACAAACTGACATCAGCAACCTGGACTGGTGAGTTTTCTTTCCTATGGAAAATGGCCAAAGGATGTGCCCAGGGGCCTCCGGCACTCGGCTGGGCCCTGACTTCAAAGAGTCCCTATATTGAAGGATGGATCGCAGACCAAAGTTGTCGCCTCCTCAAATTTCTGCTGCCCAGATAGACCCAAGGGAGCCCTACAAACTGACATCAGCAATCTGGACTGGTGAGTTTTCTTTCCCAGGGAAAATGGCCAAAGGATGTGGCCATTGGGCCCTGGCACTGGGCTGGGCCCTGAGTGCAAAGAATCCTTATATCGAAGGATGAACCCCAGACCGAAGTTGTCCCCTCCTCAAATTTCTGCTGCCCTGATAGACCCAAGGGAGCCCTACAAACTGACATCAGCAACCTGGACTGGTGAGTTTTCTTTCCCAGGGAAAATGGCCAAAGGATGTGCCCAGGGGGCCCTGGAACTGGGCTGGGGCCTGACTGCAAAGAATCCTTATATCGAAGGATGGACCCCAGACCGAAGTTGTCCCCTCCTCAAATTTCTGCTGCCCTGATAGACCCAAGGGAGCCCTACAAACTGACATCAGCAACCTGGACTGGTGAGTTTTCTTTCCCAGGGAAAATGGCCAAAGGTTGTGTCCAGGGGCCCCTTGCCCTGGGCTGGGGCCTGACTGTAAAGAATCCCTGTATCGAAGGATGGATCGCAGACCAAAGTTGTCCCCTCCTCAAATTTCTGCTGCCCTGATAGACCCAAGGGAGCCCTACAAACTGAAATCAGCAACCTGGACTGGTGAGTTTTCTTTCCCAGGGAAAATGGCCAAAGGATGTGCCCAGGGGGCCCTGGCACTGGGCTCGGACCTGACTGCAAAGAATCCTTATATCGAAGTTTGGACCCCAGACAGAAGTTGTGCCCTCCTCAAACTTGTGCTGCCCTGATCGACCCAAGGGAGCCCTACAAACTGACATTAGCAACCGGGGCTGGTGAATATTCTTTCCCAGGGAAAATGGCCCAAGGATATGCCCAGGGGCCCCTGGTCCTGGGCTCGGACCTGACTGCAAAAAATCCTTATATCGAAGTATCGATCGCATACCGAAGTTATCCCCTCCTCAAAATTGTGCTGCCCAGATAGACCCAAGGGAGCCTTAAAAATTGACATCAGCAACCTGGACTGGTGAGTTTTCTTTCCCAGGGAAAATGGCCAAAGGATGTGCCCAGGGGTCCCTGGCCCTGGGCTGGCGCTTGACTTCAAAGAATCCTTATATCGAAGGATGGACCCCTAAGTGAAGTTGTCCCCATCTCATACTTCTGCTGCCCTGATAGACCCAAGGGAGCCCTACAAACTGACATCAGCAACCTGGACTGGTGAGTTTTCTTTCCCAGGGAAAATGGCCAAAGGATGTGCCCAGGGGCCCCTGGCCCTGGGCTGGGCCCTGACTGCAAAGAATCCCTATATTGAAGGATGGATCGCAGACCAAAATTGTCCCCTCCTCAAATTTCTGCTGCCCAGATAGACCCAAGGGAGCCCTACAAACTGACATCAGCAACCTGGACTGGTGAGTTTTCTTTCCCAGGGAAAATGGCCAAAGGATGTGCCCAGGGGCCCCTGGCCCTGGGCTGGGGCCTGACTGTAAATAATCCCTATATCGAAGGATGGATCGCAGACCAAAGTTGTCCCCTCCTCAAATTTCTGCTGCCCTGATAGACCCAAGGGAGCCCTACAAACTGAAATCAGCAACCTGGACTGGTGAGTTTTCTTTCCCAGGGAAAATGGCCAAAGGATGTGCCCAGGGGCCCCTGGCGCTGGGCTCGGACCTGACTGCAAAGAATCCTTATATCGAAGTTTGGACCCCAGACAGAAGTTGTGCCCTCCTCAAACATGTGCTGCCCAGATCGACCCAAGGGAGCCCTACAAACTGACATTAGCAACCGGGGCTGGTGAATATTCTTTCCCAGGGAAAATGGCCCAAGGATGTGCCCAGGGGCCCCTGGCCCTGGGCTCGGACCTGACTGCAAAAAATCCCTATATCGAAGTATCGATCGCAGACCGAAGTTATCCCCTCCTCAAAATTGTGCTGCCCAGATAGACCCAAGGGAGCCCTAAAAATTGACATCAGGAACCTGGACTGGTGAGTTTTCTTTCCCAGGGAAAATGGCCAAAGGATGTCCTCAGGTGCCCCTGGACCTCGGCTGAGTCTTGACTGCAAAGAATCCTTATATCGAAGGATGGACCCCTGAGTGAAGTTGTCCCCATCTCATACTTCTGCTGCCCTGATAGACCCAAGGGAGCCCTACAAAGTGACATCAGGAACCTGGACTGGTGAGTTTTCTTTCCTAGGGAAAATGGCCAAAGGATGTGCCCAGGGGCCCCTGGCCCTGGGCTGGGCCCTGACTGCAAAGAATCCCTATATTGAAGGATGGACCCCTGAGTGAAGTTGTCCCCATCTCATACTTCTGCTGCCCTGATAGACCAAAGGGAGCCCTACAAACTGACATCAGGAACCTGGACTGGTGAGTTTTGTTTCCCAGGGAAAATGGCCAAAGGATGTGCCCTGGGGACCCTGGCACTGGGCTCGGGCATGACTGCAAAAAATCCTTATATCCAAGTTTGGACCCCAAACCGAAATTGTCGCCTCCTCAAAATTGTGCTGCCCAGATAGACCCAAGGGAACCCTACAAAGTGACATCAGCAACCTGGACTGGTGAGTTTTCTTTCCCAGGGGAAATGGCCAAAGGATGTGCCCTGGGGCCCCTGGCACTGGGCTCGGACCTGACTGCAAAAAATCCTTATATTGAAGGATTGATCGCAGACAAAAGTTGTCTCCAACTAAAACTTGTGCTACCCTGATCGACCCAAGGGAGCCCTACAAACTGACATCAGCAACCTGGACTGGTGAATTTTCTTTTCCAGGGAAAATGGCCAAAGGATGTGCCCAGGGGCCCCTGACCCTGGGCTGGGCCCTGACTGCAAAGAATCCTTATATCCAAGTTTGGACCCCAAACCGAAGTTGGCCCCTCCTCAAATTTCTCCTGCCTAGATAGACCCAAGGGAGCCCTACAAAGTGACATCAGGAACCTGGACTGGTGAGTTTTCTTTCCCAGGGAAAATGGCCAAAGGATGTCCCCAGGGGCCCCTGGCCCTGGGCTGGGCCCTGACAGCAAAGAATCCTTATATCCAAGTTTGGACCCCAAACCGAAGTTGTCCCCTCCTCAAATTTCTGCTGCCCAGATAGACCCAAGGGTGCCCTACAAACTGACATCAGGAACATGGACTGGTGAGTTTTCTTTGCCAGGGAAAATGGCCAAAGGATGTGCCCAGGGGCCCCTGGCCCTGGGCTGGCTCTTTACTTCAAAGGATCCTTATATCGAAGGACGCACCCCAGACCAAAGTTGTCCCCATCTCATATTTCTGCTGCCCTGTTAGACCCAAGGGAGCCCTACAAACTGACATCAGCAACCTGGACTGGTGAGTTTTCTTTCCCAGGGAAAATGGCCACAGGATGTGCCCCGGGGCCCCTGGGCCACGGCTGGGGTTTGAATGCAAAGAATCCTTATATCGAAGGATGGACCCCTGAGTGAAGTTGTCCCCATCTCTTACTTCTGCGGCCCTGATAGACCCAAGGGAGCCCTACAAACTGACATCAGCAACCTGGACTGGTGAGTTTTCTTTCCTATGGAAAATGGCCAAAGGATGTACCCAGGGGCCCCTGGCCCTGGGCTGGGCCCTGACTTCAAAGAATCCCTATATTGACGGATGGATCGCAGACCAAAGTTGTCCCCTCCTCAAATTTCTGCTGCCCAGATAGACCCAAGGGTGCCCTACAAACTGACATCAGGAACATGGACTGGTGAGTTTTCTTTCCCAGGGAAAATGGCCAAAGGATGTGCCCAGGGGGCCCTGGCACTGGGCTGGGCCCTGACTGCAAAGAATCCTTATATCGAAGGATGGACCCCAGACCGAAGTTGTCCCCTCCTCAAATTTCTGCTGCCCTGATAGACCCAAGGGAGCCCTACAAACTGACATCAGCAACCTGGACTGGTGAGTTTTCTTTCCCAGGGAAAATGGCCAAAGGATGTGCCCAGGGGCCCCTGGCCCACGGCTGGGGTTTGAATGCAAACAATCCATATATCGAAGGATGGACCCCTGAGTGAAGTTGTCCCCATCTCATACTTCTGCTGCCCTGATAGACCCAAGGGAGCCCTACAAACTGACATCAGCAACCTGGACTGGTGAGTTTTCTTTCCTATGGAAAATGGCCAAAGGATGTGCCCAGGGGCCTCCGGCACTCGGCTGGGCCCTGACTTCAAAGAGTCCCTATATTGAAGGATGGATCGCAGACCAAAGTTGTCGCCTCCTCAAATTTCTGCTGCCCAGATAGACCCAAGGGAGCCCTACAAACTGACATCAGCAATCTGGACTGGTGAGTTTTCTTTCCCAGGGAAAATGGCCAAAGGATGTGGCCATTGGGCCCTGGCACTGGGCTGGGCCCTGAGTGCAAAGAATCCTTATATCGAAGGATGAACCCCAGACCGAAGTTGTCCCCTCCTCAAATTTCTGCTGCCCTGATAGACCCAAGGGAGCCCTACAAACTGACATCAGCAACCTGGACTGGTGAGTTTTCTTTCCCAGGGAAAATGGCCAAAGGATGTGCCCAGGGGGCCCTGGAACTGGGCTGGGGCCTGACTGCAAAGAATCCTTATATCGAAGGATGGACCCCAGACCGAAGTTGTCCCCTCCTCAAATTTCTGCTGCCCAGATAGACCCAAGGGAGCCCTACAAACTGACATCAGCAACCTGGACTGGTGAGTTTTCTTTCCCAGGGAAAATGGCCAAAGGTTGTGTCTAGGGGCCCCTTGCCCTGGGCTGGGGCCTGACTGTAAAGAATCCCTGTATCGAAGGATGGATCGCAGACCAAAGTTGTCCCCTCCTCAAATTTCTGCTGCCCTGATAGACCCAAGGGAGCCCTACAAACTGAAATCAGCAACCTGGACTGGTGAGTTTTCTTTCCCAGGGAAAATGGCCAAAGGATGTGCCCAGGGGGCCCTGGCACTGGGCTCGGACCTGACTGCAAAGAATCCTTATATCGAAGTTTGGACCCCAGACAGAAGTTGTGCCCTCCTCAAACTTGTGCTGCCCTGATCGACCCAAGGGAGCCCTACAAACTGACATTAGCAACCGGGGCTGGTGAATATTCTTTCCCAGGGAAAATGGCCCAAGGATATGCCCAGGGGCCCCTGGTCCTGGGCTCGGACCTGACTGCAAAAAATCCTTATATCGAAGTATCGATCGCATACCGAAGTTATCCCCTCCTCAAAATTGTGCTGCCCAGATAGACCCAAGGGAGCCTTAAAAATTGACATCAGCAACCTGGACTGGTGAGTTTTCTTTCCCAGGGAAAATGGCCAAAGGATGTGCCCAGGGGTCCCTGGCCCTGGGCTGGCGCTTGACTTCAAAGAATCCTTATATCGAAGGATGGACCCCTAAGTGAAGTTGTCCCCATCTCATACTTCTGCTGCCCTGATAGACCCAAGGGAGCCCTACAAACTGACATCAGCAACCTGGACTGGTGAGTTTTCTTTCCCAGGGAAAATGGCCAAAGGATGTGCCCAGGGGCCCCTGGCCCTGGGCTGGGCCCTGACTGCAAAGAATCCCTATATTGAAGGATGGATCGCAGACCAAAATTGTCCCCTCCTCAAATTTCTGCTGCCCAGATAGACCCAAGGGAGCCCTACAAACTGACATCAGCAACCTGGACTGGTGAGTTTTCTTTCCCAGGGAAAATGGCCAAAGGATGTGCCCAGGGGCCCCTGGCCCTGGGCTGGGGCCTGACTGTAAATAATCCCTATATCGAAGGATGGATCGCAGACCAAAGTTGTCCCCTCCTCAAATTTCTGCTGCCCTGATAGACCCAAGGGAGCCCTACAAACTGAAATCAGCAACCTGGACTGGTGAGTTTTCTTTCCCAGGGAAAATGGCCAAAGGATGTGCCCAGGGGCCCCTGGCGCTGGGCTCGGACCTGACTGCAAAGAATCCTTATATCGAAGTTTGGACCCCAGACAGAAGTTGTGCCCTCCTCAAACATGTGCTGCCCAGATCGACCCAAGGGAGCCCTACAAACTGACATTAGCAACCGGGGCTGGTGAATATTCTTTCCCAGGGAAAATGGCCCAAGGATGTGCCCAGGGGCCCCTGGCCCTGGGCTCGGACCTGACTGCAAAAAATCCCTATATCGAAGTATCGATCGCAGACCGAAGTTATCCCCTCCTCAAAATTGTGCTGCCCAGATAGACCCAAGGGAGCCCTAAAAATTGACATCAGGAACCTGGACTGGTGAGTTTTCTTTCCCAGGGAAAATGGCCAAAGGATGTCCTCAGGTGCCCCTGGACCTCGGCTGAGTCTTGACTGCAAAGAATCCTTATATCGAAGGATGGACCCCTGAGTGAAGTTGTCCCCATCTCATACTTCTGCTGCCCTGATAGACCCAAGGGAGCCCTACAAAGTGACATCAGGAACCTGGACTGGTGAGTTTTCTTTCCTAGGGAAAATGGCCAAAGGATGTGCCCAGGGGCCCCTGGCCCTGGGCTGGGCCCTGACTGCAAAGAATCCCTATATTGAAGGATGGACCCCTGAGTGAAGTTGTCCCCATCTCATACTTCTGCTGCCCTGATAGACCCAAGGGAGCCCTACAAAGTGACATCAGGAACCTGGACTGGTGAGTTTTCTTTCCTAGGGAAAATGGCCAAAGGATGTGCCCAGGGGCCCCTGGCCCTGGGCTGGGCCCTGACTGCAAAGAATCCCTATATTGAAGGATGGATCGCAGACCAAAGTTGTCCCCTCCTCAAATTTCTGCTGCCCAGATAGACCCAAGGGAGCCCTACAAACTGACATCAGGAACTTGGACTGGTGAGTTTTCTTTCCCAGGGAAAATGGCCAAAGGATGTGCCCAGGGGCCCCTTGCACTGGGCGGGGACCTGAATGCAAAAAATCCATATATCGAAGGATGGACCCCAGACCGAAGTTGTCCCCTCCTGAAAGTTGTGCTGCCCTGATAGACCCAAGGGAGCCCTACAAACTGACATAAAGAACCTGGACTGGTGAGTTTTCTTTCCCAGGGAAAATGGCCAAAGGATGTGCCCTGTGGACCCTGGCACTGGGCTCGGGCATGACTGCAAAAAATCCTTATATCGAAGTCTGGACCCCAAACCGAAATTGTCCCCTCCTCAAAATTGTGCTGCCAAGATAGACCCAAGGGAACCCTACAAAGTGACATCAGCAACCTGGACTGGTGAGTTTTCTTTCCCAGGGGAAATGGCCAAAGGATGTGCCCTGGGGCCCCTGGCACTGGGCTCGGACCTGACTGCAAAGAATCCTTATATTGAAGGATTGATCACAGACAAAAGTTGTCTCCAACTAAAACTTGTGCTGCCCTGATAGACCCAAGGGAGCCCTACAAACTGACATCAGAAACATGGACTGGTGAGTTTTCTTTCCCAGGGAAAATGGCCAAAGGATGTGCCCTGGGGACCGTGGCCCTCGGCTGGGGCTTGACTGCAAAGAATCCTTATATCGAAGGATGGACCCCTGAGTGAAGTTGTCCCCATCTCATACTTCTGCTGCCCTGTTAGACCCAAGGGAGCCCTACAAACTGATATCAGCAACCTGGACTGGTGATTTTTCTTTCCCAGGGAAAATGGCCAAAGGATGTGCCCAGGGGACCCCGGCACTGGGCTCGGGCATGACTGCAAAAAATCCTTATATCGAAGGATGGAACCCAGACTGAAGTTGTCCCCTCCTCAAATTTCTGCTGCCCTGATAGACCCAAGGGAGCCCTACAAACTGACATCAGCAACCTGGACTGGTGAGTTTTCTTTCCCAGGGAAAATGGCCAAAGGATGTGCCCAGGGGCCCCTGGCCCACGGCTGAGCTTTGAATGAAAAGAATCCTTATAGAGAAGGATGGACCCCTGAGTGAAGTTGTCCCCATCTCATACTTCTGTTGCCCTGATAGACCCAAGGGAGCCCTACAAACTGACATCAGCAACCTGGACTGGTGAGTTTTCTTTCCCAGGGAAAATGGCCCAAGGATGTGCCCAGGGGCCCCTGGCCCTGGGCTGGGCCCTGACTGCAAAGAATCCCTATATTGATGGATGGATCGCAGACCAAAGTTGTCCCCTCCTGAAACTTGTGCTGCCCTGATAGACCCAAGGGAGCCCTACAAACTGACATCAGCAACCTGGACTGGTGAGTTTTCTTTCCTAGTGAAAATGGCCAAAGAATGTGCCCTGGGGACCCTGGCACGGGGCTGGGGCCTGAATGCAAAAAATCCTTATATCGAAGGATGGACCCCAGACCGAAGTTGTCCCCTCCTCAAATTTCTGCTGTCTAGATAGACCTAAGGGAGCCCTACAAACTGACATCAGCAACCTGGACTGGTGAGTTTTCTTTCCCAGGGAAAATGGCCAAAGGATGTGCCCAGGGGCCCCTGGCACTGGGCTGGGGCCTGACTGTGAAGAATCCCTATGTCGAATGACGGATCGGAGACCAAAGTTGTCCCCTCCTCAAATTTCTGCTGCCCAGATAGACCCAAGGGAGCCCTTCAAACTGACATCAGCAACCTGGACTGGTGAATTTTCTTTCCCAGGGAAAATGGCCAAAGGATGTGCCCAGGGGCCCCTGGCCCCTGGCGAGGACCTGAATTCAAAGAATCCTTATATCGAAGAATGGACCCCAGACCGAAATTGTCCCCTCCTCAAACTTTTGCTGCCCAGATCGACCCAAGGGAGCCCTACAAACTGACATTAGCAACCTGGGCTGGTGAATATTCTTTCCCAGAGAAAATGGCCCAAGGATGTGCCCAGGGGCCCCTGGCCCTGGGCTCGGACCTGACTGCAAAAAATCCTTATATCGAAGTATCGATCGCAGACCGAAGTTATCCCCTCCTCAAAATTGTGCTGCCCAGATAGACCCAAGCGAGCCCTAAAAATTGACATCAGCAACCTGGACTGGTGAGTTTTCTTTCCCAGGGAAAATGGCCAAAGGATGTGCCCAGGGGCCCCTGGACCTCGTCTGGGGCTTGACTGCAAAGAATCCTTTTATCGAAGGATGGAACCCTGAGTGAAGTTGTCCCCATCTCATACTTCTGCTGCCCTGATAGACCCAAGGGAGCCCTACAAACTGACATCAGCAACCTGGACTGGTGAGTTTTCTTTCCCAGGGAAAATGGCCACAGGATGTGCCCAGGGGCCCCTGGCCCTGGGCTCGGACCTGACTGCAAAAAATCCTTATATCGAAGGATGGACCCCAGATCGAAGTTGTCCCCTCCTGAAAGTTGTGCTGCCCTGATAGACCCAAGGGAGCCCTACAAACTGACATCAGCAACCTGGACTGGTGAATTTTCTTTCCCAGGGAAAATGGCCAAAGGATGTGCCCTGTGGACCCTGGCACTGGGCTGGGGCCTGAATGTAAAAAATCCTTATATCGAAGGTTGGACCCCAGACCAAAGTTGTCCCCTCCTCAAATTTCTGCTGCCCTGATAGACCCAAGGGAGCCCTACAAACTGACATCAGCAACCTGGACTGGTGAGTTTTCTTTCCCAGGGAAAATGGCCAAAGGATATGCCCAGGGGGCCCTGGAACTGGGCTGGGGCCTGACTGCAAAGAATCCTTATATCGAAGGATGGACCCCAGACCGAAGTTGTCCCCTCCTCAAATTTCTGCTGCCCTGATAGACCCAAGGGAGCCCTACAAACTGACATCAGCAACCTGGACTGGTGAGTTTTCTTTCCCAGGGAAAATGGCCAAAGGATGTGCCCAGGGGCCCCTTGCCCTGGGCTGGGGCCTGACTGTAAAGAATCCCTGTATCGAAGGATGGATCGCAGACCAAAGTTGTCCCCTCCTCAAATTTCTGCTGCCCTGATAGACCCAAGGGAGCCCTACAAACTGAAATCAGCAACCTGGACTGGTGAGTTTTCTTTCCCAGGGAAAATGGCCAAAGGATGTGCCCAGGGGCCCCTGGCACTGGGCTCGGACCTGACTGCAAAGAATCCTTATATCGAAGTTTGGACCCCAGACAGAAGTTGTGCCCTCCTCAAAATTGTGCTGCACAGATCGACCCAAGGGAGCCCTACAAACTGACATTAGCAACCGGGGCTGGTGAATATTCTTTCCCAGGGAAAATGGCCCAAGGATGTGCCCAGGGGCCCCTGGTCCTGGGCTCGGACCTGACTGCAAAAAATCCTTATATCGAAGTATCGATCGCAGACCGAAGTTATCCCCTCCTCAAAATTGTGCTGCCCAGATAGACCCAAGGGAGCCCTACAAACTGACATCAGCAACCTGGACTGGTGAGTTTTCTTTCCCAGGGAAAATGGCCAAAGGATGTGCCCAGGGGTCCCTGGCCCTGGGCTGGCGCTTGACTTCAAAGAATCCTTATATCGAAGGATGGACCCCTAAGTGAAGTTGTCCCCATCTCATACTTCTGCTGCCCTGATAGACCCAAGGGAGCCCTACAAACTGACATCAGGAACCTGGACTGGTGAGTTTTCTTTCCCAGGGAAAATGGCCAAAGGATGTTCCCAGGGGCCCCTGGCCCTGGGCTGGGGCCTGACTGCAAATAATCCTTATATCGAAGGATGGATCGCAGACTGAATTTGTCCCCTCCTCAAATTTCTGTTGCCCAGATAGACCCAAGGGAGCCCTACAAACTGACATCAGCAACCTGGACTGGTGAGTTTTCTTTCCCAGGGAAAATGGCCAAAGGATGTCCTCAGGTGCCCCTGGACCTCGGCTGAGTCTTGACTGCAAAGAATCCTTATATCGAAGGATGGACCCCTGAGTGAAGTTGTCCCCATCTCATACCTCTGCTGCCCTGATAGACCCAAGGGAGCCCTACAAAGTGACATCAGGAACCTGGACTGGTGAGTTTTCTTTCCCAGGGAAAATGGCCAAAGGATGTGCCCAGGGGCCCCTGGCCCTGGGCTGGGCCCTGACTGCAAAGAATCCCTATATTGAAGGATGGATCGCAGACCAAAGTTGTCCCCTCCTCAAATTTCTGCTGCCCAGATAGACCCAAGGGAGCCCTACAAACTGACATCAGGAACCTGGACTGGTGAGTTTTCTTTCCCAGGGAAAATGGCCAAAGGATGTGCCCAGGGGCCCCTTGCACTGGGCGGGGACCTGAATGCAAAAAATCCATATATCGAAGGATGGACCCCAGACCCAAGTTGTCCCCTCCTGAAAGTTGTGCTGCCCTGATAGACCCAAGGGAGCCCTACAAACTGACATAAAGAACCTGGACTGGTGAGTTTTCTTTCCCAGGGAAAATGGCCAAAGGATGTGCCCTGTGGACCCTGGCACTGGGCTCGGGCATGACTGCAAAAAATCCTTATATCGAAGTCTGGACCCCAAACCGAAATTGTCCCCTCCTCAAAATTGTGCTGCCAAGATAGACCCAAGGGAACCCTACAAAGTGACATCAGGAACCTGGACTGGTGAGTTTTCTTTCCCTGGGGAAATGGCCAAAGGATGTGCCCAGGGGCCCCTGGCACTGGGATCGGACCTGACTGCAAAGAATCCTTATATTGAAGGATTGATCACAGACAAAAGTTGTCTCCAACTAAAACTTGTGCTGCCCAGATAGACCCAAGGGAGCCCTACAAACTGACATCAGAAACATGGACTGGTGAGTTTTCTTTCCCAGGGAAAATGGCCAAAGGATGTGCCCTGGGGACCCTGGCCCTCGGCTGGGGCTTGACTGCAAAGAATCCTTATATCGAAGGATGGACCCCTGAGTGAAGTTGTCCCCATCTCATACTTCTGCTGCCCTGTTAGACCCAAGGGAGCCCTACAAACTGACATCAGCAACCTGGACTGGTGATTTTTCTTTCCCAGGGAAAATGGCCAAAGGATGTGCCCATGGGACCCCGGCACTGGGCTCGGGCATGACTGCAAAAAATCCTTATATCGAAGGATGGAACCCAGACTGAAGTTGTCCCCTCCTCAAATTTCTGCTGCCCTGATAGACCCAAGGGAGCCCTACAAACTGACATCAGCAACCTGGACTGGTGAGTTTTCTTTCCCAGGGAAAATGGCCAAAGGATGTGCCCAGGGGCCCCTGGCCCACGGCTGAGCTTTGAATGCAAAGAATCCTTATATAGAAGGATGGACCCCTGAGTGAAGTTGTCCCCATCTCATACTTCTGTTGCCCTGATAGACCCAAGGGAGCCCTACAAACTGACATCAGCAACCTGGACTGGTGAGTTTTCTTTCCTAGGGAAAATGGCCAAAGAATGTGCCCTGGGGACCCTGGCACGGGGCTGGGGCCTGAATGCAAAAAATCCTTATATCGAAGGATGGACCCCAGACCGAAGTTGTCCCCTCCTCAAATTTCTGCTGCCTAGATAGACCTAAGGGAGCCCTACAAACTGACATCAGCAACCTGGACTGGTGAGTTTTCTTTCCCAGGGAAAATGGCCAAAGGATGTGCCCAGGGGCCCCTGGCACTGGGCTGGGGCCTGACTGTAAAGAATCCCTATGCCGAAGGATGGATCGCAGACCAAAGTTGTACCCTCCTAAAACTTGTGCTGCCCTGTTAGAACAAAGGGAGCCCTACAAACTGACATCAGCAACCTGGACTGGTGAATTTTCTTTCCCAGGGAAAATGGCCAAAGGATGTGCCCAGGGGCCCCTGGCCCCTGGCGAGGACCTGAATTCAAAGAATCCTTATATCGAAGAATGGACCCCAGACCGAAATTGTCCCCTCCTCAAACTTTTGCTGCCCAGATAGACCCAAGGGAGCCCTACAAAATGACATCCGGAACCTGGACTGCTGAATTTTCTTTCCCAGGGAAAATGGCCAAAGGATGTGCCCAGGGGCCCCTGGCACTGGGCTCGGACCTGACTGCAATGAATCCTTATATCGAAGTTTGGACCCCAGACCGAAATTGTCCCCTCCTCAAACTTGTGCTGCCCAGATCGACCCAAGGGAGCCCTACAAACTGACAGTAGCAACCGGGGCTGGTGAAGATTCTTTCCCAGAGAAAATGGCCCAAGGATGTGCCCAGGGTCCCCTGGCCCTGGGCTCGGACCTGACTGCAAAAAATCCTTATATCGAAGTATCGATCGCAGACCGAAGTTATCCCCTCCTCAAAATTGTGCTGCCCAGATAGACCCAAGCGAGCCCTAAAAATTGACATCAGCAACCTGGACTGGTGAGTTTTCTTTCCCAGGGAAAATGGCCAAAGGATGTGCCCAGGGGCCCCTGGACCTCGTCTGGGGCTTGACTGCAAAGAATCCTTATATAGAAGGATGGACCCCTGAGTGAAGTTGTCCCCATCTCATACTTCTGTTGCCCTGATAGACCCAAGGGAGCCCTACAAACTGACATCAGCAACCTGGACTGGTGAGTTTTCTTTCCTAGGGAAAATGGCCAAAGAATGTGCCCTGGGGACCCTGGCACGGGGCTGGGGCCTGAATGCAAAAAATCCTTATATCGAAGGATGGACCCCAGACCGAAGTTGTCCCCTCCTCAAATTTCTGCTGCCTAGATAGACCTAAGGGAGCCCTACAAACTGACATCAGCAACCTGGACTGGTGAGTTTTCTTTCCCAGGGAAAATGGCCAAAGGATGTGCCCAGGGGCCCCTGGCACTGGGCTGGGGCCTGACTGTAAAGAATCCCTATGCCGAAGGATGGATCGCAGACCAAAGTTGTACCCTCCTAAAACTTGTGCTGCCCTGTTAGACCAAAGGGAGCCCTACAAACTGACATCAGCAACCTGGACTGGTGAATTTTCTTTCCCAGGGAAAATGGCCAAAGGATGTGCCCAGGGGCCCCTGGCCCCTGGCGAGGACCTGAATTCAAAGAATCCTTATATCGAAGAATGGACCCCAGACCGAAATTGTCCCCTCCTCAAATTTCTCCTCCCTAGATAGACCCAAGTGAGCCCTACAAACTGACATCAGAAACATGGACTGGTGAGTTTTCTTTCCCAGGGAAAATGGCCAAAGGATGTGCCCAGGGGCCCCTGGCACTGGGCTCGGACCTGACTGCAATGAATCCTTATATCCAAGTTTGGACCCCAAACCGAAATTGTCCCCTCCTCAAAATTGTGCTGCCCAGATAGACCCAAGGGACCCCTACAAACTGACATCAGCAACCTGGACTGGTGAGTTTTCTTTCCCAGGGAAAATGGCCACAGGATGTGCCCAGGGGCCCCTAGCCCACGGCTGGGGTTTGAATGCAAAGAATCCTTATATCAAAGGATGGACCCCTGAGTGAAGTTGTCCCCATCTCTTACTTCTGCGGCCCTGATAGACCCAAGGGAGCCCTACAAACTGACATCAGCAACCTGGACTGGTGAGTTTTCTTTCCTATGGAAAATGGCCAAAGGATGTACCCAGGGGCCCCTGGCCCTGGGCTGGGCCCTGACTTCAAAGAATCCCTATATTGAAGGATGGATCGCAGACCAAAGTTGTCCCCTCCTCAAATTTCTGCTGCCCAGATAGACCCAAGGGTGCCCTACAAACTGACATCAGGAACATGGACTGGTGAGTTTTCTTTCCCAGGGAAAATGGCCAAAGGATGTGCCCAGGGGGCCCTGGCACTGGGCTGGGCCCTGACTGCAAAGAATCCTTATATCGAAGGATGGACCCCAGACCGAAGTTGTCCCCTCCTCAAATTTCTGCTGCCCTGATAGACCCAAGGGAGCCCTACAAACTGACATCAGCAACCTGGACTGGTGAGTTTTCTTTCCCAGGGAAAATGGCCAAACGATGTGCCCAGGGGCCCCTGGCCCACGGCTGGGGTTTGAATGCAAACAATCCATATATCGAAGTATGGACCCCTGAGTGAAGTTGTCCCCATCTCATACTTCTGCTGCCCTGATAGACCCAAGGGAGCCCTACAAAGTGACATAAGGAACCTGGACTGGTGAGTTTTCTTTCCCAGGGAAAATGGCCAAAGGATGTGCCCAGGGGCCCCTGGCCCTGGGCTGGGCCCTGACTGCAAAGAATCCCTATATCGAAGGATGGATCGCAGACCAAAGTTGTCCCCTCCTCAAATTTCTGCTGCCCAGATAGACCCAAGGGAGCCCTACAAACTGACATCAGCAACCTGGACTGGTGAGTTTTCTTTCCCAGGGAAAATGGCCAAAGGATGTGCCCAGGGGCCCCTTGCACTGGGCTGGGCCCTGACTGCAAAAAATCCATATATCGAAGGATGGACCCCAGATCGAAGTTGTCCCCTCCTGAAAGTTGTGCTGCCCTGATAGACCCAAGGGTGCCCTACAAACTGACATCAGGAACCTGGACTGGTGAGTTTTCTTTCCCAGGGAAAATGGCCAAAGGATGTGCCCTGGGCACCCTGGCACTGGGCTGGGGCCTGAATGTAAAAAATCCTTATATCGAAGGATGGACCCCAGACCGAAGTTGTCCCCTCCTGAAACTTTTGCTGCCCTGATAGATTCAAGGGAGCCCTACAAACTGACATCAGCAACCTGGACTGGTGAATTTTCTTTTCCAGGGAAAATGGCCAAAGGATATGCCCAGGGGCCCCTGGCCCTGAGCTGGGCCCTGACTGCAAAGAATCCTTATATCCAAGTTTGGACCCCAAACCGAAGTTGTCCCCTCCTCAAATTTCTCCTGCCTAGATAGACCCAAGTGAGCCCTACAAACTGACATCAGAAACATGGACTGGTGAATTTTCTTTCCCAGGGAAAATGGCCAAAGGATGTGCCCTGTGGACCCTGGCACTGGGCTGGGGCCTGAATGTAAAAAATCCTTATATCGAAGGATGGACCCCAGACCGAAGTTGTCCTCTCCTGAAACTTGTGCTGCCCTGATAGATTCAAGGGAGCCCTACAAACTGACATCAGCAACCTGGACTGGTGAATTTTCTTTTCCAGGGAAAATGGCCAAAGGATATGCCCAGGGGCCCCTGGCCCTGAGCTGGGCCCTGACTGCAAAGAATGCTTATATCCAAGTTTGGACCCCAAACCGAAGTTGTCCCCTCCTCAAATTTCTCCTCCCTAGATAGACCCAAGTGAGCCCTACAAACTGACATCAGAAACATGGACTGGTGAGTTTTCTTTCCCAGGGAAAATGGCCAAAGGATGTGCCCAGGGGCCCCTGGCCCCTGGCTGGGACCTGAATGCAAAATATCCCTATATCGAAGGATGGACCCCTGAGTGAAGTTGTCCCCATCTCATACTTGTGCTGCCCTGATAGACCCAAGGGAGCCCTACAAACTGACATCAGCAACCTGGACTGGTGAATTTTCTTTCCCAGGGAAAATGGCCAAAGGATGTGCCCAGGGGCCCCTGGCCCTGGGCTGGGGCCTGACTGTAAAGAATCCCTATGCCGAAGGATGGATCGCAGGCCAAAGTTGTACCCTCCTAAAACTTGTGCTGCCCTGTTAGACCAAAGGGAGCCCTACAAACTGACATCAGCAACCTGGACTGGTGAGTTTTCTTTCCCAGGGAAAATGGCCAAAGGATGTGCCCTGGGGACCCTGGCACTGGGCTCGGGCATGACTGCAAAAAATCCTTATATCCAAGTTTGGACCCCAAACCGAAATTGTCCCCTCTTCAAAATTGTGCTGCCCAGATAGACCCAAGGGACCCCTACAAAGTGACATAAGGAACCTGGACTGGTGAATATTCTTTCCCAGGGAAAATGGCCAAAGGTTGTGCCCAGGGGCCCCTGGCCCTGGGCTGGGCCCTGACTGCAAAGAATCCTTATATCCAAGTTTGGACCCCAAACCGAAGTTGTCCCCTCCTCAAATTTCTGCTGCCCAGATAGACCCAAGGGTGCCCTACAAACTGACATCAGGAACATGGACTGGTGAGTTTTCTTTGCCAGGGAAAATGGCCAAAGGATGTGCCCAGGGGCCCCTGGCCCTGGGCTGGCTCTTGACTTCAAAGAATCCTTATATCGAAGGACGCACCCCAGACCAAAGTTGTCCCCATCTCATATTTCTGCTGCCCTGTTAGACCCAAGGGAGCCCTACAAACTGACATCAGCAACCTGGACTGGTGAGTTTTCTTTCCCAGGGAAAATGGCCACAGGATGTGCCCAGGGGCCCCTAGCCCACGGCTGGGGTTTGAATGCAAAGAATCCTTATATCAAAGGAGGGACCCCTGAGTGAAGTTGTCCCCATCTCTTACTTCTGCGGCCCTGATAGACCCAAGGGAGCCCTACAAACTGACATCAGCAACCTGGACTGGCGAGTTTTCTTTCCTATGGAAAATGGCCAAAGGATGTACCCAGGGGCCCCTGGCCCTGGGCTGGGCCCTGACTTCAAAGAATCCCTATATTGAAGGATGGATCGCAGACCAAAGTTGTCCCCTCCTCAAATTTCTGCTGCCCAGATAGACCCAAGGGTGCCCTACAAACTGACATCAGGAACATGGACTGGTGAGTTTTCTTTCCCAGGGAAAATGGCCAAAGGATGTGCCCAGGGGGCCCTGGCACTGGGCTGGGCCCTGACTGCAAAGAATCCTTATATCGAAGGATGGACCCCAGACCGAAGTTGTCCCCTCCTCAAATTTCTGCTGCCCTGATAGACCCAAGGGAGCCCTACAAACTGACATCAGCAACCTGGACTGGTGAGTTTTCTTTCCCAGGGAAAATGGCCAAAGGATGTGCCCAGGGGCCCCTGGCCCACGGCTGGGGTTTGAATGCAAACAATCCATATATCGAAGGATGGACCCCTGAGTGAAGTTGTCCCCATCTCATACTTCTGCTGCCCTGATAGACCCAAGGGAGCCCTACAAACTGACATCAGCAACCTGGACTGGTGAGTTTTCTTTCCTATGGAAAATGGCCAAAGGATGTGCCCAGGGGCCTCCGGCACTCGGCTGGGCCCTGACTTCAAAGAGTCCCTATATTGAAGGATGGATCGCAGACCAAAGTTGTCCCCTCCTCAAATTTCTGCTGCCCAGATAGACCCAAGGGAGCCCTACAAACTGACATCAGCAACCTGGACTGGTGAGTTTTCTTTCCCAGGGAAAATGGCCAAAGGATGTGGCCATTGGGCCCTGGCACTGGGCTGGGCCCTGACTGCAAAGAATCCTTATATCGAAGGATGGACCCCAGACCGAAGTTGTCCCCTCCTCAAATTTCTGCTGCCCTGATAGACCCAAGGGAGCCCTACAAACTGACATCAGCAACCTGGACTGGTGAGTTTTCTTTCCCAGGGAACAACGCCAAAGGATGTGCCCAGGGGACCCTGGAACTGGGCTGGGCCCTGACAGCAAAGAATCCTTATATCGAAGGATGGACCCCAGACCGAAGTTGTCCCCTCCTCAAATTTCTGCTGCCCTGATAGACCCAAGGGAGCCCTACAAACTGACATCAGCAACCTGGACTGGTGAGTTTTCTTTCCCAGGGAAAATGGCCAAAGGATGTGCCCAGGGGCCCCTGGCCCTGGGCTGGGCCCTGACTGTAAAGAATCCCTATATCGAAGGATGGATCGCAGACCAAAGTTGTCCCCTCCTCAAATTTCTGCTGCCCTGATAGACCCAAGGGAGCCCTACAAACTGAAATCAGCAACCTGGACTGGTGAGTTTTCTTTCCCAGGGAAAATGGCCAAAGGATGTGCCCAGGGGCCCCTTGCACTGGGCTGGGCCCTGACTGCAAAAAATCCATATATCGAAGGATGGACCCCAGATCGAAGTTGTCCCCTCCTGAAAGTTGTGCTGCCCTGATAGACCCAAGGGTGCCCTACAAACTGACATCAGAAACCTGGACTGGTGAGTTTTCTTTCCCAGGGAAAATGGCCAAAGGATGTGCCCTGTGTACCCTGGCACTGGGCAGGGGCCTGAATGTAAAAAATCCTTATATCGAAGGATGGACCCCAGACCGAAGTTGTCCCCTCCTGAAACTTTTGCTGCCCTGATAGATTCAAGGGAGCCCCACAAACTGACATCAGCAACCTGGACTGGTGAATTTTCTTTTCCAGGGAAAATGGCCAAAGGATATGCCCAGGGGCCCCTGGCCCTGAGCTGGGCCCTGACTGCAAAGAATCCTTATATCCAAGTTTGGACCCCAAACCGAAGTTGTCCCCTCCTCAAATTTCTCCTGCCTAGATAGACCCAAGTGAGCCCTACAAACTGACATCAGAAACATGGACTGGTGAATTTTCTTTCCCAGGGAAAATGGCCAAAGGATGTGCCCTGTGGACCCTGGCACTGGGCTGGGGCCTGAATGTAAAAAATCCTTATATCGAAGGATGGACCCCAGACCGAAGTTGTCCTCTCCTGAAACTTGTGCTGCCCTGATAGATTCAAGGGAGCCCTACAAACTGACATCAGCAACCTGGACTGGTGAATTTTCTTTTCCAGGGAAAATGGCCAAAGGATATGCCCAGGGGCCCCTGGCCCTGAGCTGGGCCCTGACTACAAAGAATGCTTATATCCAAGTTTGGACCCCAAACCGAAGTTGTCCCCTCCTCAAATTTCTCCTCCCTAGATAGACCCAAGTGAGCCCTACAAACTGACATCAGAAACATGGACTGGTGAGTTTTCTTTCCCAGGGAAAATGGCCAAAGGATGTGCCCAGGGGCCCCTGGCCCCTGGCTGGGACCTGAATGCAAAATATCCCTATATCGAAGGATGGACCCCTGAGTGAAGTTGTCCCCATCTCATACTTGTGCTGCCCTGATAGACCCAAGGGAGCCCTACAAACTGACATCAGCAACCTGGACTGGTGAATTTTCTTTCCCAGGGAAAATGGCCAAAGGATGTGCCCAGGGGCCCCTGGCCCTGGGCTGGGGCCTGACTGTAAAGAATCCCTATGCCGAAGGATGGATCGCAGGCCAAAGTTGTACCCTCCTAAAACTTGTGCTGCCCTGTTAGACCAAAGGGAGCCCTACAAACTGACATCAGCAACCTGGACTGGTGAGTTTTCTTTCCCAGGGAAAATGGCCAAAGGATGTGCCCTGGGGACCCTGGCACTGGGCTCGGGCATGACTGCAAAAAATCCTTATATCCAAGTTTGGACCCCAAACCGAAATTGTCCCCTCTTCAAAATTGTGCTGCCCAGATAGACCCAAGGGAGCCCTACAAAGTGACATAAGGAACCTGGACTGGTGAATATTCTTTCCCAGGGAAAATGGCCAAAGGTTGTGCCCAGGGGCCCCTGGCCCTGGGCTGGGCCCTGACTGCAAAGAATCCTTATATCCAAGTTTGGACCCCAAACCGAAGTTGTCCCCTCCTCAAATTTCTGCTGCCCAGATAGACCCAAGGGTGCCCTACAAACTGACATCAGGAACATGGACTGGTGAGTTTTCTTTGCCAGGGAAAATGGCCAAAGGATGTGCCCAGGGGCCCCTGGCCCTGGGCTGGCTCTTGACTTCAAAGAATCCTTATATCGAAGGACGCACCCCAGACCAAAGTTGTCCCCATCTCATATTTCTGCTGCCCTGTTAGACCCAAGGGAGCCCTACAAACTGACATCAGCAACCTGGACTGGTGAGTTTTCTTTCCCAGGGAAAATGGCCACAGGATGTGCCCAGGGGCCCATAGCCCACGGCTGGGGTTTGAATGCAAAGAATCCTTATATCAAAGGAGGGACCCCTGAGTGAAGTTGTCCCCATCTCTTACTTCTGCGGCCCTGATAGACCCAAGGGAGCCCTACAAACTGACATCAGCAACCTGGACTGGCGAGTTTTCTTTCCTATGGAAAATGGCCAAAGGATGTACCCAGGGGCCCCTGGCCCTGGGCTGGGCCCTGACTTCAAAGAATCCCTATATTGAAGGATGGATCGCAGACCAAAGTTGTCCCCTCCTCAAATTTCTGCTGCCCAGATAGACCCAAGGGTGCCCTACAAACTGACATCAGGAACATGGACTGGTGAGTTTTCTTTCCCAGGGAAAATGGCCAAAGGATGTGCCCAGGGGGCCCTGGCACTGGGCTGGGCCCTGACTGCAAAGAATCCTTATATCGAAGGATGGACCCCAGACCGAAGTTGTCCCCTCCTCAAATTTCTGCTGCCCTGATAGACTCAAGGGAGCCCTACAAACTGACATCAGCAACCTGGACTGGTGAGTTTTCTTTCCCAGGGAAAATGGCCAAAGGATGTGGCCAGGGGGCCCTGGCACTGGGCTGGGCCCTGACTGCAAAGAATCCTTATATTGAAGGATGGACCCCAGACCGAAGTTGTCCCCTCCTCAAATTTCTGCTGCCCTGATAGACCCAAGGGACCCCTACAAACTGACATCAGCAACCTGGACTGGTGAGTTTTCTTTCCCAGGGAAAATGGCCAAAGGATGTGCCCAGGGGCCCCTGGCCCCTGGCGAGGACCTGAATGCAAAGAATCCTTATATCGAAGAATGGACCCCAGACCGAAATTGTCTCCTCCTCAAACTTGTGCTGCCCAGATAGACCCAAGGGAGCCCTACAAAGTGACATCCGGAACCTGGACTGGTGAGTTTTCTTTCCCAGGGAAAATGGCCAAAGGATGTGCCCAGGGGCCCCTGGCACTGGGCTCGGACCTGACTGCAATGAATCCTTATATCGAAGTTTGGACCCCAGACCGAAATTGTCCCCTCCTCAAACTTGGGCTGCCCAGATCGACCCAAGGGAGCCCTACAAACTGACAGTAGCAACCGGGGCTGGTGAATATTCTTTCCCAGAGAAAATGGCCCAAGGATGTGCCCAGGGGCCCCTGGCCCTGGGCTCGGACCTGACTGCAAAAAATCCTTATATCGAAGTATCGATCGCAGACCGAAGTTATCCCCTCCTCAAAATTGTGCTGCCCAGATAGACCCAAGCGAGCCCTAAAAATTGACATCAGCAACCTGGACTGGTGAGTTTTCTTTCCCAGGGAAAATGGCCAAAGGATGTGCCCAGGGGCCCCTGGACCTCGTCTGGGGCTTGACTGCAAAGAAACCTTTTATCGAAGGATGGACCCCTGAGTGAAGTTGTCCCCATCTCATCCTTCTGCTGCCCTGATAGACCCAAGGGAGCCCTACAAACTGACATCAGCAACCTGGACTGGTGAGTTTTCTTTCCCAGGGAAAATGGCCACAGGATGTGCCCAGGGGCCCCTGGCCCCTGGCGAGGACCTGAATGCAAAGAATCCTTATATCGAAGAATGGACCCCAGACCGAAATTGTCCCCTCCTCAAACTTGTGCTGCCCAGATAGACCCAAGGGAGCCCTACAAAGTGACATCCGGAACCTGGACTGGTGAGTTTTCTTTCCCAGGGAAAATGGCCAAAGGATGTGCCCAGGGGCTCCTGGCACTGGGCTCGGACCTGACTGCAATGAATCCTTATATCGAAGTTTGGACCCCAGACCGAAATTGTCCCCTCCTCAAACTTGTGCTGCCCAGATCGACCCAAGGGAGCCCTACAAACTGACAGTAGCAACCGGGGCTGGTGAATATTCTTTCCCAGAGAAAATGGCCCAAGGATGTGCCCAGGGGCCCCTGGCCCTGGGCTCGGACCTGACTGCAAAAAATCCTTATATCGAAGTATCGATCGCAGACCGAAGTTATCCCCTCCTCAAAATTGTGCTGCCCAGATAGACCCAAGCGAGCCCTAAAAATTGACATCAGCAACCTGGACTGGTGAGTTTTCTTTCCCAGGGAAAATGACCAAAGGATGTGCCCAGGGGCCCCTGGAACTCGTCTGGGGCTTGACTGCAAAGAAACCTTTTATCGAAGGATGGACCCCTGAGTGAAGTTGTCCCCATCTCATACTTCTGCTGCCCTGATAGACCCAAGGGAGCCCTACAAACTGACATCAGCAACCTGGACTGGTGAGTTTTCTTTCCCAGGGAAAATGGCCAATAGATGTGCCCAGGGGCCCCTGGCCCTGGGCTCGGACCTAACTGCAAAAAATCCTTATATCGAAGGATGGACCCCAGATCGAAGTTGTCCCCTCCTGAAAGTTGTGCTGCCCTGATAGCCCCAAGGGAGCCCTACAAACTGACATCAGCAACCTGAACTGGTGAATTCTCTTTCCCAGGGAAAATGGCCAAAGGATGTGCCCTGTGGACCCTGGCACTGGGCTGGGGCCTGAATGTAAAAAATCCTTATATAGAAGGATGGACCCCAGACCGAAGTTGTCCCCTCCTGAAACTTTTGCTGCCCTGATAGATTCAAGGGAGCCCTACAAACTGACATCAGCAACCTGGACTGGTGAATTTTCTTTTCCAGGGAAAATGGCCAAAGGATATTCCCAGGGGCCCCTGGCCCTGAGCTGGGCCCTGACTGCAAAGAATCCTTATATCCAAGTTTGGACCCCAAACCGAAGTTGTCCCCTCCTCAAATTTCTCCTCCCTAGATAGACCCAAGTGAGCCCTACAAACTGACATCAGAAACATGGACTGGTGAGTTTTCTTTCCCAGGGAAAATGGCCAAAGGATGTGCCCAGGGGCCCCTGGCCCCTGGCTGGGACCTGAATGCAAAATATCCCTATATCGAAGGATGGACCCCTGAGTGAAGTTGTCCCCATCTCATACTTGTGCTGCCCTGATAGACCCAAGGGAGCCCTACAAACTGACATCAGCTACCTGGACTGGTGAGTTTTCTTTCCCAGGGAAAATGGCCAAAGGATGTGCCCAGGGGCCCCTGGCACTGGGCTGGGGCCTGACTGTAAAGAATCCCTATGCCGAAGGATGGATCGCAGACCAAAGTTGTACCCTCCTAAAACTTGTGCTGCCCTGATAGACCCAAGGGAGCCCTACAAACTGACATCAGCAACCTGGACTGGTGAGTTTTCTTTCCCAGGGAAAATGGCCAAAGGATGTGCCCTGGGGACCCTGGCACTGGGCTCGGGCATGACTGCAAAAAATCCTTATATCCAAGTTTGGACCCCAAACCGAAATTGTCCCCTCCTCAAATTTCTGCTGCCCAGATAGACCCAAGGGACCCCTACAAAGTGACATAAGGAACCTGGACTGGTGAATATTCTTTCCCAGGGAAAATGGCCAAAGGTTGTGCCCAGGGGCCCCTGGCCCTGGGCTGGGCCCTGACTGCAAAGAATCCTTATATCCAAGTTTGGACCCCAAACCGAAGTTGTCCCCTCCTCAAATTTCTGCTGCCCAGATAGACCCAAGGGTGCCCTACAAACTGACATCAGGAACATGGACTGGTGAGTTTTCTTTGCCAGGGAAAATGGCCAAAGGATGTGCCCAGGGGCCCCTGGCCCTGGGCTGGCTCTTGACTTCAAAGAATCCTTATATCGAAGGACGCACCCCAGACCAAAGTTGTCCCCATCTCATATTTCTGCTGCCCTGATAGACCCAAGGGAGCCCTACAAACTGACATCAGCAACCTTGACTGGTGAGTTTTCTTTCCCAGGGGAAATGGCCACAGGATATGCCCAGGGGCCCCTAGCCCACGGCTGGGGTTTGAATGCAAAGAATCCTTATATCAAAGGATGGACCCCTGAGTGAAGGTGTCCCCATCTCTTACTTCTGCGGCCCTGATAGACCCAAGGGAGCCCTACAAACTGACATCAGCAACCTGGACTGGTGAGTTTTCTTTCCTATGGAAAATGGCCAAAGGATGTACCCAGGGGCCCCTGGCCCTGGGCTGGGCCCTGAGTTCAAAGAATCCCTATATTGAAGGATGGATCGCAGACCAAAGTTGTCCCCTCCTCAAATTTCTGCTGCCCAGATAGACCCAAGGGTGCCCTACAAACTGACATCAGGAACATGGACTGGTGAGTTTTCTTTCCCAGGGAAAATGGCCAAAGGATGTGCCCAGGGGGCCCTGGCACTGGGCTGGGCCCTGACTGCAAAGAATCCTTATATCGAAGGATGGACCCCAGACCGAAGTTGTCCCCTCCTCAAATTTCTGCTGCCCTGATAGACCCAAGTGAGCCCTACAAACTGACATCAGCAACCTGGACTGGTGAGTTTTCTTTCCCAGGGAAAATGGCCAAAGGATGTGCCCAGGGGCCCCTGGCCCACGGCTGGGGTTTGAATGCAAACAATCCCTATATCGAAGGATGGATCGCAGACCAAAGTTGTCCCCTCCTCAAATTTCTGCTGCCCAGATAGACCCAAGGGAGCCCTACAAACTGACATCAGCAACCTGGACTGGTGAGTTTTCTTTCTCAGGGAAAATGGCCAAAGGATGTGCCCAGGGGCCCCTGGCCCTGGGCTGGGCCCTGACTGCAAAGAATCCCTATATGGAAGGATGGATCGCAGACCGAAGTTGTCCCCTCCTGAAAGTTGTGCTGCCCTGATAGATTCAAGGGAGCCCTACAAACTGACATCAGCAACCTGGACTGGTGAATTTTCTTTTCCAGGGAAAATGGCCAAAGGATATGCCCAGGGGCCCCTGGCCCTGAGCTGGGCCCTGACTGCAAAGAATCCTTATATCCAAATTTGGACCCCAAACCGAAGTTGTCCCCTCCTCAAATTTCTCCTCCCTAGATAGACCCAAGGGAGCCCTACAAACTGACATCAGCAACCTGGACTGGTGAGTTTTCTTTCGTATGGAAAATGGCCAAAGGATGTGCCCAGGGGCCTCCGGCACTCGGCTGGGCCCTAACTTCAAAGAGTCCCTATATTGAAGGATGGATCGCAGACCAAAGTTGTCGCCTCCTCAAATTTCTGCTGCCCAGATAGACCCAAGGGAGCCCTACAAACTGACATCAGCAACCTGGACTGGTGAGTTTTCTTTCCCAGGGAAAATGGCCAAAGGATGTGCCCAGGGGGCCCTGGCACTGGGCTGGGCCCTGACTGCAAAGAATCCTTATATCGAAGGATGGACCCCAGACCGAAATTGTCCCCTCCTCAAATTTCTGCTGCCCTGATAGACCCAAGGGAGCCCTACAAACTGACATCAGCAACCTGGACTGGTGAGTTTTCTTTCCCAGGGAACAACGCCAAAGGATGTGCCCAGGGGGCCCTGGCCCTGGGCTGGGGCCTGACTGTAAAGAATCCTTATATCGAAGGATGGACCCCAGACCGAAGTTGTCCCCTCCTCAAATTTCTGCTGCCCTGATAGACCCAAGGGAGCCCTACAAACTGACATCAGCAACCTGGACTGGTGAGTTTTCTTTCCCAGGGAAAATGGCCAAAGGATGTGCCCAGGGGCCCCTGGCCCCTGGCGAGGACCTGAATGCAAAGAATCCTTATATCGAAGAATGGACCCCAGACCGAAATTGTCTCCTCCTCAAACTTGTGCTGCCCAGATAGACCCAAGGGAGCCCTACAAAGTGACATCCGGAACCTGGACTGGTGAGTTTTCTTTCCCAGGGAAAATGGCCAAAGGATGTGCCCAGGGGCCCCTGGCACTGGGCTCGGACCTGACTGCAATGAATCCTTATATCGAAGTTTGGACCCCAGACCGAAATTGTCCCCTCCTCAAACTTGGGCTGCCCAGATCGACCCAAGGGAGCCCTACAAACTGACAGTAGCAACCGGGGCTGGTGAATATTCTTTCCCAGAGAAAATGGCCCAAGGATGTGCCCAGGGGCCCCTGGCCCTGGGCTCGGACCTGACTGCAAAAAATCCTTATATCGAAGTATCGATCGCAGACCGAAGTTATCCCCTCCTCAAAATTGTGCTGCCCAGATAGACCCCAGCGAGCCCTAAAAATTGACATCAGCAACCTGGACTGGTGAGTTTTCTTTCCCAGGGAAAATGGCCAAAGGATGTGCCCAGGGGCCCCTGGACCTCGTCTGGGGCTTGACTGCAAAGAAACCTTTTATCGAAGGATGGACCCCTGAGTGAAGTTGTCCCCATCTCATCCTTCTGCTGCCCTGATAGACCCAAGGGAGCCCTACAAACTGACATCAGCAACCTGGACTGGTGAGTTTTCTTTCCCAGGGAAAATGGCCACAGGATGTGCCCAGGGGCCCCTGGCCCTGGGCTCGGACCTGACTGCAAAAAATCCTTATATCGAAGGATGGACCCCAGATCGAAGTTGTCCCCTCCTGAAAGTTGTGCTGCCCTGATAGACCCAAGGGAGCCCTACAAACTGACATCAGCAACCTGGACTGGTGAATTTTCTTTCCCAGGGAAAATGGCCAAAGGATGTGCCCTGGGGACCCTGGCACTGGGCTCGGGCATGACTGCAAAAAATCCTTATATCCAAGTTTGGACCCCAAACCGAAATTGTCCCCTCCTCAAATTTCTGCTGCCCAGATAGACCCAAGGGACCCCTACAAAGTGACATAAGGAACCTGGACTGGTGAATATTCTTTCCTAGGGAAAATGGCCAAAGGTTGTGCCCAGGGGCCCCTGGCCCTGGGCTGGGCCCTGGCTGCAAAGAATCCTTATATCGAAGGATGGACCCCAGACCGAAGTTGTCCCCTCCTCAAATTTCTGCTGCCCTGATAGACCCAAGGGACCCCTACAAACTGACATCAGCAACCTGGACTGGTGAGTTTTCTTTCCCAGGGAAAATGGCCAAAGGATGTGCCCAGGGGCCCCTGGCCCTGGGCTGGCTCTTGACTTCAAAGAATCCTTATATCGAAGGACGCGCCCCAGACCAAAGTTGTCCCCATCTCATATTTCTGCTGCCCTGATAGACCCAAGGGAGCCCTACAAACTGACATCAGCAACCTTGACTGGTGAGTTTTCTTTCCCAGGGAAAATGGCCACAGGATATGCCCAGGGGCCCCTAGCCCACGGCTGGGGTTTGAATGCAAAGAATCCTTATATCAAAGGATGGACCCCTGAGTGAAGTTGTCCCCATCTCTTACTTCTGCGGCCCTGATAGACCCAAGGGAGCCCTACAAACTGACATCAGCAACCTGGACTGGTGAGTTTTCTTTCCTATGGAAAATGGCCAAAGGATGTACCCAGGGGCCCCTGGCCCTGGGCTGGGCCCTGACTTCAAAGAATCCCTATATTGAAGGATGGATCGCAGACCAAAGTTGTCGCCTCCTCAAATTTCTGCTGCCCAGATAGACCCAAGGGTGCCCTACAAACTGACATCAGGAACATGGACTGGTGAGTTTTCTTTCCCAGGGAAAATGGCCAAAGGATGTGCCCAGGGGGCCCTGGCACTGGGCTGGGCCCTGACTGCAAAGAGTCCCTATATTGAAGGATGGATCGCAGACCAAAGTTGTCGCCTCCTCAAATTTCTGCTGCCCAGATAGACCCAAGGGAGCCCTACAAACTGACATCAGCAACCTGGACTGGTGAGTTTTCTTTCCCAGGGAAAATGGCCAAAGGATGTGGCCAGGGGGCCCTGGCACTGGGCTGGGCCCTGACTGCAAAGAATCCTTATATCGAAGGATGGACCCCAGACCGAAGTTGTCCCCTCCTCAAATTTCTGCTGCCCTGATAGACCCAAGGGACCCCTACAAACTGACATCAGCAACCTGGACTGGTGAGTTTTCTTTCCCAGGGAAAATGGCCAAAGGATGTGCCCAGGGGCCCCTGGCCCCTGGCGAGGACCTGAATGCAAAGAATCCTTATATCGAAGAATGGACCCCAGACCGAAATTGTCTCCTCCTCAAACTTGTGCTGCCCAGATAGACCCAAGGGAGCCCTACAAAGTGACATCCGGAACCTGGACTGGTGAGTTTTCTTTCCCAGGGAAAATGGCCAAAGGATGTGCCCAGGGGCCCCTGGCACTGGGCTCGGACCTGACTTCAATGAATCCTTATATCGAAGTTTGGACCCCAGACCGAAATTGTCCCCTCCTCAAACTTGGGCTGCCCAGATCGACCCAAGGGAGCCCTACAAACTGACAGTAGCAACCGGGGCTGGTGAATATTCTTTCCCAGAGAAAATGGCCCAAGGATGTGCCCAGGGGCCCCTGGCCCTGGGCTCGGACCTGACTGCAAAAAATCCTTATATCGAAGTATCGATCGCAGACCGAAGTTATCCCCTCCTCAAAATTGTGCTGCCCAGATAGACCCAAGCGAGCCCTAAAAATTGACATCAGCAACCTGGACTGGTGAGTTTTCTTTCCCAGGGAAAATGGCCAAAGGATGTGCCCAGGGGCCCCTGGACCTCGTCTGGGGCTTGACTGCAAAGAAACCTTTTATCGAAGGATGGACCCCTGAGTGAAGTTGTCCCCATCTCATCCTTCTGCTGCCCTGATAGACCCAAGGGAGCCCTACAAACTGACATCAGCAACCTGGACTGGTGAGTTTTCTTTCCCAGGGAAAATGGCCACAGGATGTGCCCAGGGGCCCCTGGCACTGGGCTCGGACCTGACTGCAAAAAATCCTTATATCGAAGGATGGACCCCAGATCGAAGTTGTCCCCTCCTGAAAGTTGTGCTGCCCTGATAGACCCAAGGGAGCCCTACAAACTGACATCAGCAACCTGGACTGGTGAGTTTTCTTTCCCAGGGAAAATGGCCAAAGGATGTGCCCTGGGGACCCTGGCACTGGGCTTGGGCATGACTGCAAAAAATCCTTATATCCAAGTTTGGACCCCAAACCGAAATTGTCCCCTCCTCAAATTTCTGCTGCCCAGATAGACCCAAGGGACCCCTACAAAGTGACATAAGGAACCTGGACTGGTGAATATTCTTTCCCAGGGAAAATGGCCAAAGGTTGTGCCCAGGGGCCCCTGGCCCTGGGCTGGGCCCTGGCTGCAAAGAATCCTTATATCCAAGTTTGGACCCCAAACCGAAGTTGTCCCCTCCTCAAATTTCTGCTGCCCAGATAGACCCAAGGGTGCCCTACAAACTGACATCAGGAACATGGACTGGTGAGTTTTCTTTGCCAGGGAAAATGGCCAAAGGATGTGCCCAGGGGCCCCTGGACCTGGGCTGGCTCTTGACTTCAAAGAATCCTTATATCGAAGGACGCGCCCCAGACCAAAGTTGTCCCCATCTCATATTTCTGCTGCCCTGATAGACCCAAGGGAGCCCTACAAACTGACATCAGCAACCTTGACTGGTGAGTTTTCTTTCCCTGGGAAAATGGCCACAGGATATGCCCAGGGGCCCCTAGCCCACGGCTGGGGTTTGAATGCAAAGAATCCTTATATCAAAGGATGGACCCCTGAGTGAAGTTGTCCCCATCTCTTACTTCTGCGGCCCTGATAGACCCAAGGGAGCCCTACAAACTGACATCAGCAACCTGGACTGGTGAGTTTTCTTTCCTATGGAAAATGGCCAAAGGATGTACCCAGGGGCCCCTGGCCCTGGGCTGGGCCCTGACTTCAAAGAATCCCTATATTGAAGGATGGATCGCAGACCAAAGTTGTCCCCTCCTCAAATTTCTGCTGCCCAGATAGACCCAAGGGTGCCCTACAAACTGACATCAGGAACATGGACTGGTGAGTTTTCTTTCCCAGGGAAAATGGCCAAAGGATGTGCCCAGGGGGCCCTGGCACTGGGCTGGGCCCTGACTGATAAGAATCCTTATATCGAAGGATGGACCCCAGACCGAAGTTGTCCCCTCCTCAAATTTCTGCTGCCCTGATAGACCCAAGGGAGCCCTACAAACTGACATCAGCAACCTGGACTGGTGAGTTTTCTTTCCCAGGGAAAATGGCCAAAGGATGTGCCCAGGGGCCCCTGGCCCACGGCTGGGGTTTGAATGCAAACAATCCATATATCGAAGGATGGACCCCTGAGTGAAGTTGTCCCCATCTCATACTTCTGCTGCCGTGATAGACCCAAGGGAGCCCTACAAACTGACATCAGCAACCTGGACTGGTGAGTTTTCTTTCCCAGGGAAAATGGCCAAAGGATGTGCCCAGGGGCCCCTGGCCCTGGGCTGGGCCCTGACTGCAAAGAATCCCTATATCGAAGGATGGATCGCAGACCAAAGTTGTCCCCTCCTCAAATTTCTGCTGCCCAGATAGACCCAAGGGAGCCCTACAAACTGACATCAGCAACCTGGACTGGTGAGTTTTCTTTCCCAGGGAAAATGGCCAAAGGATGTGCCCAGGGGCCCTGGCACTGGGCTGGGGCCTGAATGTAAAAAATCCTGATATCGAAGGATGGACCCCAGACCGAAGTTGTCCCCTCCTGAAACTTTTGCTGCCCTGATAGATTCAAGGGAGCCCTACAAACTGACATCAGCAACCTGGACTGGTGAATTTTCTTTTCCAGGGAAAATGGCCAAAGGATATGCCCAGGGGCCCCTGGCCCTGAGCTGGGCCCTGACTGCAAAGAATCCTTATATCGAAGTTTGGACCCCAAACCGAAGTTGTCCCCTCCTCAAATTTCTCCTCCCTAGATAGACCCAAGTGAGCCCTACAAACTGACATCAGAAACATGGACTGGTGAATTTTCTTTCCCAGGGAAAATGGCCAAAGGATGTGCCCTGTGGACCCTGGCACTGGGCTGGGGCCTGAATGTAAAAAATCCTGATATCGAAGGATGGACCCCTGAGTGAAGTTGTCCCCATCTCATACTTGTGCTGCCCTGATAGACCCAAGGAAGCCCTACAAACTGACATCAGCAACCTGGACTGGTGAATTTTCTTTCCCAGGGAAAATGGCCAAAGGATGTGCCCAGGGGCCCCTGGCCCTGGGCTGGGGCCTGACTGTAAAGAATCCCTATGCCGAAGGATGGATCGCAGACCAAAGTTGTACCCTCCTAAAACTTGTGCTGCCCTGTTAGACCAAAGGGAGCCCTACAAACTGACATCAGCAACCTGGACTGGTGAGTTTTCTTTCCCAGGGAAAATGGCCAAAGAATGTGCCCTGGGGACCCTGGCACTGGGCTCGGGCATGACTGCAAAAAATCCTTATATCCATGTTTGGACGCCAAACCGAAATTGTCCCCTCTTCAAAATTGTGCTGCCCAGATAGACCCAAGGGACCCCTACAAAGTGACATAAGGAACCTGGACTGGTGAATATTCTTTCCCAGGGAAAATGGCCAAAGGTTGTGCCCATGGGCCCTTGGCCCTGGGCTGGGCCCTGACTGCAAAGAATCCTTATATCCAAGTTTGGACCCCAAACCGAAGTTGTCCCCTCCTCAAATTTCTGCTGCCCAGATAGACCCAAGGGTGCCCTACAAACTGACATCAGGAACATGGACTGGTGAGTTTTCTTTCACAGGGAAAATGGCCAAAGGATGTACCCAGGGGCCCCTGGCCCTGGGCTGGGCCCTGACTTCAAAGAATCCCTATATTGAAGGATGGATCGCAGACCAAAGTTGTCCCTTCCTCAAATTTCTGCTGCCCAGATAGACCCAAGGGTGCCCTACAAACTGACATCAGGAACATGGACTGGTGAGTTTTCTTTCCCAGGGAAAATGGCCAAAGGATGTGCCCAGGGGCCCCTGGCCCACGGCTGGGGTTTGAATGCAAACAATCCATATATCGAAGGATGGACCCCTGAGTGAAGTTGTCCCCATCTCATACTTCTGCTGCCCTGATAGACCCAAGGGAGCCCTACAAACTGACATCAGCAACCTGGACTGGTGAGTTTTCTTTCCTATGGAAAATGGCCAAAGGATGTGCCCAGGGGCCTCCGGCACTCGGCTGGGCCCTGACTTCAAAGAGTCCCTATATTGAAGGATGGATCGCAGACCAAAGTTGTCGCCTCCTCAAATTTCTGCTGCCCAGATAGACCCAAGGGAGCCCTACAAACTGACATCAGCAACCTGGACTGGTGAGTTTTCTATCCCAGGGAGAATGGCCAAAGGATGTGGCCATTGGGCCCTGGCACTGGGCTGGGCCCTGACTGCAAAGAATCCTTATATCGAAGGATGGACCCCAGACCGAAGTTGTCCCCTCCTCAAATTTCTGCTGCCCTGATAGACCCAAGGGAGCCCTACAAACTGACATCAGCAACCTGGACTGGTGAGTTTTCTTTCCCAGGGAAAAACGCCAAAGGATGTGCCCAGGGGGCCCTGGAACTGGGCTGGGCCCTGACTGCAAAGAATCCTTATATCGAAGGATGGACCCCAGACCGAAGTTGTCCCCTCCTCAAATTTCTGCTGCCCTGATAGACCCAAGGGACCCCTACAAACTGACATCAGCAACCTGGACTGGTGAGTTTTCTTTCCCAGGGAAAATGGCCAAAGGATGTGCCCAGGGGCCCCTGGCACTGGGCTGGGGCCTGACTGTAAAGAATCCCTATATCGAAGGATGGATCGCAGACCAAAGTTGTCCCCTCCTCAAATTTCTGCTGCCCTGATAGACCCAAGGGAACCCTACAAACTGAAATCAGCAACCTGGACTGGTGAGTTTTCTTTCCCAGGGAAAATGGCCCAAGGATGTGCCCAGGGGCCCCTGGTCCTGGGCTTGGACCTGACTGCAAAAAATCCTTATATCGAAGTATCGATCGCAGACCGAAGTTATCCCCTCCTCAAAATTGTGCTGCCCAGATAGACCCAAGGGAGCCCTAAAAATTGACATCAGCAACCTGGACTGGTGAGTTTTCTTTCCTAGGGAAAATGGCCAAAGGATGTGCCCAGGGGCCCCTGGCCCTGGGCTGGCGCTTGACTTCAAAGAATCCTTATATCGAAGGATGGATCGCAGACCAAAGTTGTCCCCTCCTCAAATTTCTGCTGCCCAGATAGACCCAAGGGAGCCCTACAAACTGACATCAGCAACCTGGACTGGTGAGTTTTCTTTCCCAGGGAAAATGGCCAAAGGATGTGCCCAGGGGCCACTTGCACTGGGCTGGGACCTGAATGCAAAAAATCCATATATCGAAGGATGGACCCCAGACCGAAGTTGTCCCCTCCTGAAAGTTGTGCTGCCCTGATAGACCCAAGGGAGCCCTACAAACTGACATCAGGAACCTGGACTGGTGAGTTTTCTTTCCCAGGGAAAATGGCCAAAGGATGTGCCCAGGGGCCCCTGGCCCTGGGCTGGGCCCTGACTGCAAAGAATCACTATATTGAAGGATGGATCGCAGACCAAAGTTGTCCCCTCCTCAAATTTCTGCTGCCCAGATAGACCCAAGGGAGCCCTACAAACTGACATCAGCAACCTGGACTGGTGAGTTTTCTTTCCCAGGGAAAATGGCCAAAGGATGTGCCCAGGGGCCCCTGGCACTGGGCTGGGACCTGAATGCAAAAAATCCATATATCGAAGGATGGACCCCAGACCGAAGTTGTCCCCTCCTGAAAGTTGTGCTGCCCTGATAGACCCAAGGGAGCCCTACAAACTGACATCAGGAACCTGGACTGGTGAGTTTTCTTTCCCAGGGAAAATGGCCAAAGGATGTGCCCAGGGGCCCCTGGAAGTGGGCTGGGGCCTGACTTCAAAGAATCCCTATATTGAAGGATGGATCGCAGACCAAATTTGTCCCCTCCTCAAATTTCTTCTGCCCAGATAGACCCAAGGGAGCCCTACAAACTGACATCAGGAACATGGACTGGTGAGTTTTCTTTCCCAGGGAAAATGGCCAAAGGATGTGCCCAGGGGGCCATGGCACTGGGCTGGGGCCTGACTGCAAAGAATCCTTATATCGAAGGATGGACCCCAGACCGAAGTTGTCCCCTCCTCAAATTTCTGCTGCCCTGATAGACCCAAGGGAGCCCTACAAACTGACATCAGCAACCTGGACTGGTGAGTTTTCTTTCCCAGGGAAAATGGCCAAAGGATGTGCCCAGGGGCCCCTGGCCCACGGCTGGGGTTCGAATGCAAACAATCCATATATCGAAGGATGGACCCCTTAGTGAAGTTGTCCCCATCTCATACTTGTGCTGCCCTGATAGACCCAAGGGAGCCCTACAAACTGACATCAGCAACCTGGACTGGTGAGTTTTCTTTCCCTGGGGAAATGGCCAAAGGATGTGCCCAGGGGCCTCTGGCACTCGGCTGGGCCCTGACTTCAAAGAATCCCTATATTGAAGGATGGATCGCAGACCAAAGTTGTCCCCTCCTCAAATTTCTGCTGCCCAGATAGACCCAAGGGTGCCCTACAAACTGACATCAGGAACATGGACTGGTGAGTTTTCTTTCCCAGGGAAAATGGCCAAAGGATGTGCCCAGGGGGCCCTGGCACTGGGCTGGGCCCTGACTGATAAGAATCCTTATATCGAAGGATGGACCCCAGACCGAAGTTGTCCCCTCCTCAAATTTCTGCTGCCCTGATAGACCCAAGGGAGCCCTACAAACTGACATCAGCAACCTGGACTGGTGAGTTTTCTTTCCCAGGGAAAATGGCCAAAGGATGTGCCCAGGGGCCCCTGGCCCACGGCTGGGGTTTGAATGCAAACAATCCATATATCGAAGGATGGACCCCTGAGTGAAGTTGTCCCCATCTCATACTTCTGCTGCCGTGATAGACCCAAGGGAGCCCTACAAACTGACATCAGCAACCTGGACTGGTGAGTTTTCTTTCCCAGGGAAAATGGCCAAAGGATGTGCCCAGGGGCCCCTGGCCCTGGGCTGGGCCCTGACTGCAAAGAATCCCTATATCGAAGGATGGATCGCAGACCAAAGTTGTCCCCTCCTCAAATTTCTGCTGCCCAGATAGACCCAAGGGAGCCCTACAAACTGACATCAGCAACCTGGACTGGTGAGTTTTCTTTCCCAGGGAAAATGGCCAAAGGATGTGGCCATTGGGCCCTGGCACTGGGCTGGGGCCTGAATGTAAAAAATCCTGATATCGAAGGATGGACCCCAGACCGAAGTTGTCCCCTCCTGAAACTTTTGCTGCCCTGATAGATTCAAGGGAGCCCTACAAACTGACATCAGCAACCTGGACTGGTGAATTTTCTTTTCCAGGGAAAATGGCCAAAGGATATGCCCAGGGGCCCCTGGCCCTGAGCTGGGCCCTGACTGCAAAGAATCCTTATATCGAAGTTTGGACCCCAAACCGAAGTTGTCCCCTCCTCAAATTTCTCCTCCCTAGATAGACCCAAGTGAGCCCTACAAACTGACATCAGAAACATGGACTGGTGAATTTTCTTTCCCAGGGAAAATGGCCAAAGGATGTGCCCTGTGGACCCTGGCACTGGGCTGGGGCCTGAATGTAAAAAATCCTGATATCGAAGGATGGACCCCTGAGTGAAGTTGTCCCCATCTCATACTTGTGCTGCCCTGATAGACCCAAGGAAGCCCTACAAACTGACATCAGCAACCTGGACTGGTGAATTTTCTTTCCCAGGGAAAATGGCCAAAGGATGTGCCCAGGGGCCCCTGGCCCTGGGCTGGGGCCTGACTGTAAAGAATCCCTATGCCGAAGGATGGATCGCAGACCAAAGTTGTACCCTCCTAAAACTTGTGCTGCCCTGTTAGACCAAAGGGAGCCCTACAAACTGACATCAGCAACCTGGACTGGTGAGTTTTCTTTCCCAGGGAAAATGGCCAAAGGATGTGCCCTGGGGACCCTGGCACTGGGCTCGGGCATGACTGCAAAAAATCCTTATATCCAAGTTTGGACGCCAAACCGAAATTGTCCCCTCTTCAAAATTGTGCTGCCCAGATAGACCCAAGGGACCCCTACAAAGTGACATAAGGAACCTGGACTGGTGAATATTCTTTCCCAGGGAAAATGGCCAAAGGTTGTGCCCATGGGCCCTTGGCCCTGGGCTGGGCCCTGACTGCAAAGAATCCTTATATCCAAGTTTGGACCCCAAACCGAAGTTGTCCCCTCCTCAAATTTCTGCTGCCCAGATAGACCCAAGGGTGCCCTACAAACTGACATCAGGAACATGGACTGGTGAGTTTTCTTTCACAGGGAAAATGGCCAAAGGATGTACCCAGGGGCCCCTGGCCCTGGGCTGGGCCCTGACTTCAAAGAATCCCTATATTGAAGGATGGATCGCAGACCAAAGTTGTCCCTTCCTCAAATTTCTGCTGCCCAGATAGACCCAAGGGTGCCCTACAAACTGACATCAGGAACATGGACTGGTGAGTTTTCTTTCCCAGGGAAAATGGCCAAAGGATGTGCCCAGGGGCCCCTGGCCCACGGCTGGGGTTTGAATGCAAACAATCCATATATCGAAGGATGGACCCCTGAGTGAAGTTGTCCCCATCTCATACTTCTGCTGCCCTGATAGACCCAAGGGAGCCCTACAAACTGACATCAGCAACCTGGACTGGTGAGTTTTCTTTCCTATGGAAAATGGCCAAAGGATGTGCCCAGGGGCCTCCGGCACTCGGCTGGGCCCTGACTTCAAAGAGTCCCTATATTGAAGGATGGATCGCAGACCAAAGTTGTCGCCTCCTCAAATTTCTGCTGCCCAGATAGACCCAAGGGAGCCCTACAAACTGACATCAGCAACCTGGACTGGTGAGTTTTCTATCCCAGGGAGAATGGCCAAAGGATGTGGCCATTGGGCCCTGGCACTGGGCTGGGCCCTGACTGCAAAGAATCCTTATATCGAAGGATGGACCCCAGACCGAAGTTGTCCCCTCCTCAAATTTCTGCTGCCCTGATAGACCCAAGGGAGCCCTACAAACTGACATCAGCAACCTGGACTGGTGAGTTTTCTTTCCCAGGGAAAAACGCCAAAGGATGTGCCCAGGGGGCCCTGGAACTGGGCTGGGCCCTGACTGCAAAGAATCCTTATATCGAAGGATGGACCCCAGACCGAAGTTGTCCCCTCCTCAAATTTCTGCTGCCCTGATAGACCCAAGGGACCCCTACAAACTGACATCAGCAACCTGGACTGGTGAGTTTTCTTTCCCAGGGAAAATGGCCAAAGGATGTGCCCAGGGGCCCCTGGCACTGGGCTGGGGCCTGACTGTAAAGAATCCCTATATCGAAGGATGGATCGCAGACCAAAGTTGTCCCCTCCTCAAATTTCTGCTGCCCTGATAGACCCAAGGGAACCCTACAAACTGAAATCAGCAACCTGGACTGGTGAGTTTTCTTTCCCAGGGAAAATGGCCCAAGGATGTGCCCAGGGGCCCCTGGTCCTGGGCTTGGACCTGACTGCAAAAAATCCTTATATCGAAGTATCGATCGCAGACCGAAGTTATCCCCTCCTCAAAATTGTGCTGCCCAGATAGACCCAAGGGAGCCCTAAAAATTGACATCAGCAACCTGGACTGGTGAGTTTTCTTTCCTAGGGAAAATGGCCAAAGGATGTGCCCAGGGGCCCCTGGCCCTGGGCTGGCGCTTGACTTCAAAGAATCCTTATATCGAAGGATGGATCGCAGACCAAAGTTGTCCCCTCCTCAAATTTCTGCTGCCCAGATAGACCCAAGGGAGCCCTACAAACTGACATCAGCAACCTGGACTGGTGAGTTTTCTTTCCCAGGGAAAATGGCCAAAGGATGTGCCCAGGGGCCCCTTGCACTGGGCTGGGACCTGAATGCAAAAAATCCATATATCGAAGGATGGACCCCAGACCGAAGTTGTCCCCTCCTGAAAGTTGTGCTGCCCTGATAGACCCAAGGGAGCCCTACAAACTGACATCAGGAACCTGGACTGGTGAGTTTTCTTTCCCAGGGAAAATGGCCAAAGGATGTGCCCAGGGGCCCCTGGCCCTGGGCTGGGCCCTGACTGCAAAGAATCACTATATTGAAGGATGGATCGCAGACCAAAGTTGTCCCCTCCTCAAATTTCTGCTGCCCAGATAGACCCAAGGGAGCCCTACAAACTGACATCAGCAACCTGGACTGGTGAGTTTTCTTTCCCAGGGAAAATGGCCAAAGGATGTGCCCAGGGGCCCCTGGCACTGGGCTGGGACCTGAATGCAAAAAATCCATATATCGAAGGATGGACCCCAGACCGAAGTTGTCCCCTCCTGAAAGTTGTGCTGCCCTGATAGACCCAAGGGAGCCCTACAAACTGACATCAGGAACCTGGACTGGTGAGTTTTCTTTCCCAGGGAAAATGGCCAAAGGATGTGCCCAGGGGCCCCTGGAAGTGGGCTGGGGCCTGACTTCAAAGAATCCCTATATTGAAGGATGGATCGCAGACCAAATTTGTCCCCTCCTCAAATTTCTTCTGCCCAGATAGACCCAAGGGAGCCCTACAAACTGACATCAGGAACATGGACTGGTGAGTTTTCTTTCCCAGGGAAAATGGCCAAAGGATGTGCCCAGGGGGCCATGGCACTGGGCTGGGGCCTGACTGCAAAGAATCCTTATATCGAAGGATGGACCCCAGACCGAAGTTGTCCCCTCCTCAAATTTCTGCTGCCCTGATAGACCCAAGGGAGCCCTACAAACTGACATCAGCAACCTGGACTGGTGAGTTTTCTTTCCCAGGGAAAATGGCCAAAGGATGTGCCCAGGGGCCCCTGGCCCACGGCTGGGGTTCGAATGCAAACAATCCATATATCGAAGGATGGACCCCTTAGTGAAGTTGTCCCCATCTCATACTTGTGCTGCCCTGATAGACCCAAGGGAGCCCTACAAACTGACATCAGCAACCTGGACTGGTGAGTTTTCTTTCCCTGGGGAAATGGCCAAAGGATGTGCCCAGGGGCCTCTGGCACTCGGCTGGGCCCTGACTTCAAAGAATCCCTATATTGAAGGATGGATCGCAGACCAAAGTTGTCCCCTCCTCAAATTTCTGCTGCCCAGATAGACCCAAGGGTGCCCTACAAACTGACATCAGGAACATGGACTGGTGAGTTTTCTTTCCCAGGGAAAATGGCCAAAGGATGTGCCCAGGGGGCCCTGGCACTGGGCTGGGCCCTGACTGATAAGAATCCTTATATCGAAGGATGGACCCCAGACCGAAGTTGTCCCCTCCTCAAATTTCTGCTGCCCTGATAGACCCAAGGGAGCCCTACAAACTGACATCAGCAACCTGGACTGGTGAGTTTTCTTTCCCAGGGAAAATGGCCAAAGGATGTGCCCAGGGGCCCCTGGCCCACGGCTGGGGTTTGAATGCAAACAATCCATATATCGAAGGATGGACCCCTGAGTGAAGTTGTCCCCATCTCATACTTCTGCTGCCGTGATAGACCCAAGGGAGCCCTACAAACTGACATCAGCAACCTGGACTGGTGAGTTTTCTTTCCCAGGGAAAATGGCCAAAGGATGTGCCCAGGGGCCCCTGGCCCTGGGCTGGGCCCTGACTGCAAAGAATCCCTATATCGAAGGATGGATCGCAGACCAAAGTTGTCCCCTCCTCAAATTTCTGCTGCCCAGATAGACCCAAGGGAGCCCTACAAACTGACATCAGCAACCTGGACTGGTGAATTTTCTTTCCCAGGGAAAATGGCCAAAGGATGTGCCCAGGGGCCCTGGCACTGGGCTGGGGCCTGAATGTAAAAAATCCTGATATCGAAGGATGGACCCCAGACCGAAGTTGTCCCCTCCTGAAACTTTTGCTGCCCTGATAGATTCAAGGGAGCCCTACAAACTGACATCAGCAACCTGGACTGGTGAATTTTCTTTTCCAGGGAAAATGGCCAAAGGATATGCCCAGGGGCCCCTGGCCCTGAGCTGGGCCCTGACTGCAAAGAATCCTTATATCGAAGTTTGGACCCCAAACCGAAGTTGTCCCCTCCTCAAATTTCTCCTCCCTAGATAGACCCAAGTGAGCCCTACAAACTGACATCAGAAACATGGACTGGTGAATTTTCTTTCCCAGGGAAAATGGCCAAAGGATGTGCCCTGTGGACCCTGGCACTGGGCTGGGGCCTGAATGTAAAAAATCCTTATATCGAAGGATGGACCCCTGAGTGAAGTTGTCCCCATCTCATACTTGTGCTGCCCTGATAGACCCAAGGAAGCCCTACAAACTGACATCAGCAACCTGGACTGGTGAATTTTCTTTCCCAGGGAAAATGGCCAAAGGATGTGCCCAGGGGCCCCTGGCCCTGGGCTGGGGCCTGACTGTAAAGAATCCCTATGCCGAAGGATGGATCGCAGACCAAAGTTGTACCCTCCTAAAACTTGTGCTGCCCTGTTAGACCAAAGGGAGCCCTACAAACTGACATCAGCAACCTGGACTGGTGAGTTTTCTTTCCCAGGGAAAATGGCCAAAGGATGTGCCCTGGGGACCCTGGCACTGGGCTCGGGCATGACTGCAAAAAATCCTTATATCCAAGTTTGGACGCCAAACCGAAATTGTCCCCTCTTCAAAATTGTGCTGCCCAGATAGACCCAAGGGACCCCTACAAAGTGACATAAGGAACCTGGACTGGTGAATATTCTTTCCCAGGGAAAATGGCCAAAGGTTGTGCCCATGGGCCCTTGGCCCTGGGCTGGGCCCTGACTGCAAAGAATCCTTATATCCAAGTTTGGACCCCAAACCGAAGTTGTCCCCTCCTCAAATTTCTGCTGCCCAGATAGACCCAAGGGTGCCCTACAAACTGACATCAGGAACATGGACTGGTGAGTTTTCTTTCACAGGGAAAATGGCCAAAGGATGTACCCAGGGGCCCCTGGCCCTGGGCTGGGCCCTGACTTCAAAGAATCCCTATATTGAAGGATGGATCGCAGACCAAAGTTGTCCCTTCCTCAAATTTCTGCTGCCCAGATAGACCCAAGGGTGCCCTACAAACTGACATCAGGAACATGGACTGGTGAGTTTTCTTTCCCAGGGAAAATGGCCAAAGGATGTGCCCAGGGGCCCCTGGCCCACGGCTGGGGTTTGAATGCAAACAATCCATATATCGAAGGATGGACCCCTGAGTGAAGTTGTCCCCATCTCATACTTCTGCTGCCCTGATAGACCCAAGGGAGCCCTACAAACTGACATCAGCAACCTGGACTGGTGAGTTTTCTTTCCTATGGAAAATGGCCAAAGGATGTGCCCAGGGGCCTCCGGCACTCGGCTGGGCCCTGACTTCAAAGAGTCCCTATATTGAAGGATGGATCGCAGACCAAAGTTGTCGCCTCCTCAAATTTCTGCTGCCCAGATAGACCCAAGGGAGCCCTACAAACTGACATCAGCAACCTGGACTGGTGAGTTTTCTATCCCAGGGAAAATGGCCAAAGGATGTGGCCATTGGGCCCTGGCACTGGGCTGGGCCCTGACTGCAAAGAATCCTTATATCGAAGGATGGACCCCAGACCGAAGTTGTCCCCTCCTCAAATTTCTGCTGCCCTGATAGACCCAAGGGAGCCCTACAAACTGACATCAGCAACCTGGACTGGTGAGTTTTCTTTCCCAGGGAAAAACGCCAAAGGATGTGCCCAGGGGGCCCTGGAACTGGGCTGGGCCCTGACTGCAAAGAATCCTTATATCGAAGGATGGACCCCAGACCGAAGTTGTCCCCTCCTCAAATTTCTGCTGCCCTGATAGACCCAAGGGACCCCTACAAACTGACATCAGCAACCTGGACTGGTGAGTTTTCTTTCCCAGGGAAAATGGCCAAAGGATGTGCCCAGGGGCCCCTGGCACTGGGCTGGGGCCTGACTGTAAAGAATCCCTATATCGAAGGATGGATCGCAGACCAAAGTTGTCCCCTCCTCAAATTTCTGCTGCCCTGATAGACCCAAGGGAACCCTACAAACTGAAATCAGCAACCTGGACTGGTGAGTTTTCTTTCCCAGGGAAAATGGCCCAAGGATGTGCCCAGGGGCCCCTGGTCCTGGGCTTGGACCTGACTGCAAAAAATCCTTATATCGAAGTATCGATCGCAGACCGAAGTTATCCCCTCCTCAAAATTGTGCTGCCCAGATAGACCCAAGGGAGCCCTAAAAATTGACATCAGCAACCTGGACTGGTGAGTTTTCTTTCCTAGGGAAAATGGCCAAAGGATGTGCCCAGGGGCCCCTGGCCCTGGGCTGGCGCTTGACTTCAAAGAATCCTTATATCGAAGGATGGATCGCAGACCAAAGTTGTCCCCTCCTCAAATTTCTGCTGCCCAGATAGACCCAAGGGAGCCCTACAAACTGACATCAGCAACCTGGACTGGTGAGTTTTCTTTCCCAGGGAAAATGGCCAAAGGATGTGCCCAGGGGCCCCTTGCACTGGGCTGGGACCTGAATGCAAAAAATCCATATATCGAAGGATGGATCGCAGACCAAAGTTGTCCCCTCCTCAAATTTCTGCTGCCCAGATAGACCCAAGGGAGCCCTACAAACTGACATCAGCAACCTGGACTGGTGAGTTTTCTTTCCCAGGGAAAATGGCCAAAGGATGTGCCCAGGGGCCCCTGGCACTGGGCTGGGGCCTGAATGCAAAAAATCCATATATCGAAGGATGGACCCCAGACCGAAGTTGTCCCCTCCTGAAAGTTGTGCTGCCCTGATAGACCCAAGGGAGCCCTACAAACTGACATCAGCAACCTGGACTGGTGAGTTTTCTTTCCCAGGGAAAATGGCCAAAGGATGTGCCCAGGGGCCCCTGGCCCACGGCTGGGGTTCGAATGCAAACAATCCATATATCGAAGGATGGACCCCTTAGTGAAGTTGTCCCCATCTCATACTTGTGCTGCCCTGATAGACCCAAGGGAGCCCTACAAACTGACATCAGCAACCTGGACTGGTGAGTTTTCTTTCCTATGGAAAATGGCCAAAGGATGTGCCCAGGGGCCTCTGGCACTCGGCTGGGCCCTGACTTCAAAGAGTCCCTATATTGAAGGATGGATCGCAGACCACAGTTGTCGCCTCCTCAAATTTCTGCTGCCCAGATAGACCCAAGGGAGCCCTACAAACTGACATCAGCAACCTGGACTGGTGAGTTTTCTTTCCCAGGGAAAATGGCCAAAGGATGTGGCCAGGGGGCCCTGGCACTGGGCTGGGCCCTGACTGCAAAGAATCCTTATATCGAAGGATGGACCCCAGACCGAAGTTGTCCCCTCCTCAAATTTCTGCTGCCCTGATAGACCCAAGGGACCCCTACAAACTGACATCAGCAACCTGGACTGGTGAGTTTTCTTTCCCAGGGAAAATGGCCAAAGGATGTGCCCAGGGGCCCCTGGCACTGGGCTCGGACCTGACTGCAAAGAATCCTTATATCGAAGTTTGGACCCCAGATAGAAGTTGTGCCCTCCTCAAACTTGTGCTGCCCAGATCGACCCAAGGGAGCCCTACAAACTGACATTAGCAACCGGGGCTGGTGAATATTCTTTCCCAGGGAAAATGGCCCAAGGATGTGCCGAGGGGCCCCTGGCCCTGGGCTCGGACCTGACTGCAAAAAATCCTTATATCGAAGTATCGATCGCAGACCGAAGTTATCCCCTCCTCAAAATTGTGCTGCCCAGATAGACCCAAGGGAGCCCTAAAAATTGACATCAGCAACCTGGACTGGTGAGTTTTCTTTCCCAGGGAAAATGGCCAAAGGATGTCCTCAGGTGCCCCTGGACCTCGGCTGAGTCTTGACTGCAAAGAATGCTTATATCGAAGGATGGACCCCTGAGTGAAGTTGTCCCCATCTCATACTTCTGCTGCCCTGATAGACCCAAGGGAGCCCTACAAACTGACATCAGCAACCTGGACTGGTGAGTTTTCTTTCCCAGGGAAAATGGCCAAAGGATGTGCCCAGGGGCCCCTGGCCCTGGGCTGGGCCCTGACTGCAAAGAATCCCTATATTGAAGGATGGATCGCAGACCAAAGTTGTCCCCTCCTCAAATTTCTGCTGCCCAGATAGACCGAAGGGAGCCCTACAAACTGACATCAGGAACCTGGACTGGTGAGTTTTCTTTCCCAGGGAAAATGGCCAAAGGATGTGCCCAGGGGCCCCTTGCACTGGGCGGGGACCTGAATGCAAAAAATCCATATATCGAAGGATGGACCACAGACCGAAGTTGTCCCCTCCTGAAAGTTGTGCTGCCCTGATAGACCCAAGGGAGCCCTACAAACTGACATAAAGAACCTGGACTGGTGAGTTTTCTTTCCCAGGGAAAATGGCCAAAGGATGTGCCCTGTGGACCCTGGCACTGGGCTCGGGCATGACTGCAAAAAATCCTTATATCGAAGTTTGGACCCCAAACCGAAATTGTCCCCTCCTCAAAATTGTGCTGCCAAGATAGACCCAAGGGAACCCTACAAAGTGACATCAGGAACCTGGACTGGTGAGTTTTCTTTCCCAGGGGAAATGGCCAAAGGATGTGCCCAGGGGCCCCTGGCACTGGGCTCGGACCTGACTGCAAAGAATCCTTATATTGAAGGATTGATCACAGACAAAAGTTGTCTCCAACTAAAACTTGTGCTGCCCTGATAGACCCAAGGGAGCCCTACAAACTGACATCAGAAACATGGACTGGTGAGTTTTCTTTCCCAGGGAAAATGGCCAAAGGATGTCCCCAGGGGCCCCTGGCCCTCGGCTGGGGCTTGACTGCAAAGAATCCTTATATCGAAGGATGGACCCCTGAGTGAAGTTGTCCCCATCTCATACTTCTGCTGCCCTGTTAGACCCAAGGGAGCCCTACAAACTGACATCAGCAACCTGGACTGGTGAATTTTCTTTCCCAGGGAAAATGGCCAAAGGATGTGCCCAGGGGACCCCGGAACTGGGCTCGGGCATGACTGCAAAAAATCCTTATATCGAAGGATGGAACCCAGACTGAAGTTGTCCCCTCCTCAAATTTCTGCTGCCCTGATAGACCCAAGGGAGCCCTACAAACTGACATCAGCAACCTGGACTGGTGAGTTTTCTTTCCCAGGGAAAATGGCCAAAGGATGTGCCCAGGGGCCCCTGGCCCACGGCTGGGCTTTGAATGCAAAGAATCCTTATATAGAAGGATGGACCCCTGAGTGAAATTGTCCCCATCTCATACTTCTGTTGCCCTGATAGACCCAAGGGAGCCCTACAAACTGACATCAGCAACCTGGACTGGTGAGTTTTCTTTCCCAGGGAAAATGGCCAAAGGATGTGCCCAGGGGCCCCTGGCCCTGGGCTGGGCCCTGATTGCAAAGAATCCCTATATTGATGGATGGATCGCAGACCAAAGTTGTCCCCTCCTGAAAGTTGTGCTGCCCTGATAGACCCAAGGGAGCCCTACAAACTGACATCAGGAACCTGGACTGGTGAGTTTTCTTTCCCAGGGAAAATGGCCAAAGGATGTGCCCAGGGGCCCCTGGCCCTGGGCTGGGCCCTGACTGCAAAGAATCCCTATATTGAAGGATGGATCGCAGACCAAAGTTGTCCCCTCCTCAAATTTCTGCTGCCCAGATAGACCCAAGGGAGCCCTACAAACTGACATCAGCAACCTGGACTGGTGAGTTTTCTTTCCCAGGGAAAATGGCCAAAGGATGTGCCCAGGGGCCCCTTGCACTGGGCTGGGACCTGAATGCAAAAAATCCATATATCGAAGGATGGACCCCAGACCGAAGTTGTCCCCTCCTGAAAGTTGTGCTGCCCTGATAGACCCAAGGGAGCCCTACAAACTGACATCAGGAACCTGGACTGGTGAGTTTTCTTTCCCAGGGAAAATGGCCAAAGGATGTGCCCAGGGGCCCCTGGCCCACGGCTGGGGTTTGAATGCAAACAATCCATATATCGAAGGATGGACCCCTGAGTGAAGTTGTCCCCATCTCATACTTGTGCTGCCCTGATAGACCCAAGGGAGCCCTACAAACTGACATCAGCAACCTGGACTGGTGAGTTTTCTTTCCTATGGAAAATGGCCAAAGGATGTGCCCAGGGGCCTCCGGCACTCGGCTGGGCCCTGACTTCAAAGAGTCCCTATATTGAAGGATGGATCGCAGACCAAAGTTGTCGCCTCCTCAAATTTCTGCTGCCCAGATAGACCCAAGGGAGCCCTACAAACTGACATCAGCAACCTGGACTGGTGAGTTTTCTATCCCAGGGAAAATGGCCAAAGGATGTGGCCATTGGGCCCTGGCACTGGGCTGGGCCCTGACTGCAAAGAATCCTTATATCGAAGGATGGACCCCAGACCGAAGTTGTCCCCTCCTCAAATTTCTGCTGCCCTGATAGACCCAAGGGAGCCCTACAAACTGACATCAGCAACCTGGACTGGTGAGTTTTCTTTCCCAGGGAAAAACGCCAAAGGATGTGCCCAGGGGGCCCTGGAACTGGGCTGGGCCCTGACTGCAAAGAATCCTTATATCGAAGGATGGACCCCAGACCGAAGTTGTCCCCTCCTCAAATTTCTGCTGCCCTGATAGACCCAAGGGACCCCTACAAACTGACATCAGCAACCTGGACTGGTGAGTTTTCTTTCCCAGGGAAAATGGCCAAAGGATGTGCCCAGGGGCCCCTGGCACTGGGCTGGGGCCTGACTGTAAAGAATCCCTATATCGAAGGATGGATCGCAGACCAAAGTTGTCCCCTCCTCAAATTTCTGCTGCCCTGATAGACCCAAGGGAACCCTACAAACTGAAATCAGCAACCTGGACTGGTGAGTTTTCTTTCCCAGGGAAAATGGCCCAAGGATGTGCCCAGGGGCCCCTGGTCCTGGGCTTGGACCTGACTGCAAAAAATCCTTATATCGAAGTATCGATCGCAGACCGAAGTTATCCCCTCCTCAAAATTGTGCTGCCCAGATAGACCCAAGGGAGCCCTAAAAATTGACATCAGCAACCTGGACTGGTGAGTTTTCTTTCCTAGGGAAAATGGCCAAAGGATGTGCCCAGGGGCCCCTGGCCCTGGGCTGGCGCTTGACTTCAAAGAATCCTTATATCGAAGGATGGATCGCAGACCAAAGTTGTCCCCTCCTCAAATTTCTGCTGCCCAGATAGACCCAAGGGAGCCCTACAAACTGACATCAGCAACCTGGACTGGTGAGTTTTCTTTCCCAGGGAAAATGGCCAAAGGATGTGCCCAGGGGCCCCTTGCACTGGGCAGGGACCTGAATGCAAAAAATCCATATATCGAAGGATGGACCCCAGACCGAAGTTGTCCCCTCCTGAAAGTTGTGCTGCCCTGATAGACCCAAGGGAGCCCTACAAACTGACATCAGGAACCTGGACTGGTGAGTTTTCTTTCCCAGGGAAAATGGCCAAAGGATGTGCCCAGGGGCCCCTGGCCCTGGGCTGGGCCCTGACTGCAAAGAATCCCTATATTGAAGGATGGATCGCAGACCAAAGTTGTCCCCTCCTCAAATTTCTGCTGCCCAGATAGACCCAAGGGAGCCCTACAAACTGACATCAGCAACCTGGACTGGTGAGTTTTCTTTCCCAGGGAAAATGGCCAAAGGATGTGCCCAGGGGCCCCTTGCACTGGGCTCGGACCTGAATGCAAAAAATCCATATATCGAAGGATGGACCCCAGACCGAAGTTGTCCCCTCCTGAAAGTTGTGCTGCCCTGATAGACCCAAGGGAGCCCTACAAACTGACATCAGGAACCTGGACTGGTGAGTTTTCTTTCCCAGGGAAAATGGCCAAAGGATGTGCCCAGGGGCCCCTGGCCCACGGCTGGGGTTTGAATGCAAACAATCCATATATCGAAGGATGGACCCCTGAGTGAAGTTGTCCCCATCTCATACTTGTGCTGCCCTGATAGACCCAAGGGAGCCCTACAAACTGACATCAGCAACCTGGACTGGTGAGTTTTCTTTCCTATGGAAAATGGCCAAAGGATGTGCCCAGGGGCCTCCGGCACTCGGCTGGGCCCTGACTTCAAAGAGTCCCTATATTGAAGGATGGATCGCAGACCAAAGTTGTCGCCTCCTCAAATTTCTGCTGCCCAGATAGACCCAAGGGAGCCCTACAAACTGACATCAGCAACCTGGACTGGTGAGTTTTCTATCCCAGGGAAAATGGCCAAAGGATGTGGCCATTGGACCCTGGCACTGGGCTGGGCCCTGACTGCAAAGAATCCTTATATCGAAGGATGGACCCCAGACCGAAGTTGTCCCCTCCTCAAATTTCTGCTGCCCTGATAGACCCAAGGGAGCCCTACAAACTGACATCAGCAACCTGGACTGGTGAGTTTTCTTTCCCAGGGAAAAACGCCAAAGGATGTGCCCAGGGGGCCCTGGAACTGGGCTGGGCCCTGACTGCAAAGAATCCTTATATCGAAGGATGGACCCCAGACCGAAGTTGTCCCCTCCTCAAATTTCTGCTGCCCTGATAGACCCAAGGGACCCCTACAAACTGACATCAGCAACCTGGACTGGTGAGTTTTCTTTCCCAGGGAAAATGGCCAAAGGATGTGCCCAGGGGCCCCTGGCACTGGGCTGGGGCCTGACTGTAAAGAATCCCTATATCGAAGGATGGATCGCAGACCAAAGTTGTCCCCTCCTCAAATTTCTGCTGCCCTGATAGACCCAAGGGAACCCTACAAACTGAAATCAGCAACCTGGACTGGTGAGTTTTCTTTCCCAGGGAAAATGGCCCAAGGATGTGCCCAGGGGCCCCTGGTCCTGGGCTTGGACCTGACTGCAAAAAATCCTTATATCGAAGTATCGATCGCAGACCGAAGTTATCCCCTCCTCAAAATTGTGCTGCCCAGATAGACCCAAGGGAGCCCTAAAAATTGACATCAGCAACCTGGACTGGTGAGTTTTCTTTCCTAGGGAAAATGGCCAAAGGATGTGCCCAGGGGCCCCTGGCCCTGGGCTGGCGCTTGACTTCAAAGAATCCTTATATCGAAGGATGGATCGCAGACCAAAGTTGTCCCCTCCTCAAATTTCTGCTGCCCAGATAGACCCAAGGGAGCCCTACAAACTGACATCAGCAACCTGGACTGGTGAGTTTTCTTTCCCAGGGAAAATGGCCAAAGGATGTGCCCAGGGGCCCCTTGCACTGGGCTGGGACCTGAATGCAAAAAATCCATATATCGAAGGATGGACCCCAGACCGAAGTTGTCCCCTCCTGAAAGTTGTGCTGCCCTGATAGACCCAAGGGAGCCCTACAAACTGACATCAGGAACCTGGACTGGTGAGTTTTCTTTCCCAGGGAAAATGGCCAAAGGATGTGCCCAGGGGCCCCTGGCCCTGGGCTGGGCCCTGACTGCAAAGAATCACTATATTGAAGGATGGATCGCAGACCAAAGTTGTCCCCTCCTCAAATTTCTGCTGCCCAGATAGACCCAAGGGAGCCCTACAAACTGACATCAGCAACCTGGACTGGTGAGTTTTCTTTCCCAGGGAAAATGGCCAAAGGATGTGCCCAGGGGCCCCTGGAAGTGGGCTGGGGCCTGACTTCAAAGAATCCCTATATTGAAGGATGGATCGCAGACCAAATTTGTCCCCTCCTCAAATTTCTTCTGCCCAGATAGACCCAAGGGAGCCCTACAAACTGACATCAGGAACATGGACTGGTGAGTTTTCTTTCCCAGGGAAAATGGCCAAAGGATGTGCCCAGGGGGCCATGGCACTGGGCTGGGGCCTGACTGCAAAGAATCCTTATATCGAAGGATGGACCCCAGACCGAAGTTGTCCCCTCCTCAAATTTCTGCTGCCCTGATAGACCCAAGGGAGCCCTACAAATTGACATCAGCAACCTGGACTGGTGAGTTTTCTTTCCCAGGGAAAATGGCCAAAGGATGTGCCCAGGGGCCCCTGGCCCACGGCTGGGGTTCGAATGCAAACAATCCATATATCGAAGGATGGACCCCTTAGTGAAGTTGTCCCCATCTCATACTTGTGCTGCCCTGATAGACCCAAGGGAGCCCTACAAACTGACATCAGCAACCTGGACTGGTGAGTTTTCTTTCCCAGGGAAAATGGCCAAAGGATGTGCCCAGGGGCCTCTGGCACTCGGCTGGGCCCTGACTTCAAAGAGTCCCTATATTGAAGGATGGATCGCAGACCACAGTTGTCGCCTCCTCAAATTTCTGCTGCCCAGATAGACCCAAGGGAGCCCTACAAACTGACATCAGCAACCTGGACTGGTGAGTTTTCTTTCCCAGGGAAAATGGCCAAAGGATGTGGCCAGGGGGCCCTGGCACTGGGCTGGGCCCTGACTGCAAAGAATCCTTATATCGAAGGATGGACCCCAGACCGAAGTTGTCCCCTCCTCAAATTTCTGCTGCCCTGATAGACCCAAGGGACCCCTACAAACTGACATCAGAAACATGGACTGGTGAGTTTTCTTTCCCAGGGAAAATGGCCAAAGGATGTGCCCAGGGGCCCCTGGCACTGGGCTCGGACCTGACTGCAAAGAATCCTTATATCGAAGTTTGGACCCCAGACAGAAGTTGTGCCCTCCTCAAACTTGTGCTGCCCAGATCGACCCAAGGGAGCCCTACAAACTGACATTAGCAACCGGGGCTGGTGAATATTCTTTCCCAGGGAAAATGGCCCAAGGATGTGCCGAGGGGCCCCTGGCCCTGGGCTCGGACCTGACTGCAAAAAATCCTTATATCGAAGTATCGATCGCAGACCGAAGTTATCCCCTCCTCAAAATTGTGCTGCCCAGATAGACCCAAGGGAGCCCTAAAAATTGACATCAGCAACCTGGACTGGTGAGTTTTCTTTCCCAGGGAAAATGGCCAAAGGATGTCCTCAGGTGCCCCTGGACCTCGGCTGAGTCTTGACTGCAAAGAATGCTTATATCGAAGGATGGACCCCTGAGTGAAGTTGTCCCCATCTCATACTTCTGCTGCCCTGATAGACCCAAGGGAGCCCTACAAACTGACATCAGCAACCTGGACTGGTGAGTTTTCTTTCCCAGGGAAAATGGCCAAAGGATGTGCCCAGGGGCCCCTGGCCCTGGGCTGGGCCCTGACTGCAAAGAATCCCTATATTGAAGGATGGATCGCAGACCAAAGTTGTCCCCTCCTCAAATTTCTGCTGCCCAGATAGACCGAAGGGAGCCCTACAAACTGACATCAGGAACCTGGACTGGTGAGTTTTCTTTCCCAGGGAAAATGGCCAAAGGATGTGCCCAGGGGCCCCTTGCACTGGGCGGGGACCTGAATGCAAAAAATCCATATATCGAAGGATGGACCCCAGACCGAAGTTGTCCCCTCCTGAAAGTTGTGCTGCCCTGATAGACCCAAGGGAGCCCTACAAACTGACATAAAGAACCTGGACTGGTGAGTTTTCTTTCCCAGGGAAAATGGCCAAAGGATGTGCCCTGTGGACCCTGGCACTGGGCTCGGGCATGACTGCAAAAAATCCTTATATCGAAGTTTGGACCCCAAACCGAAATTGTCCCCTCCTCAAAATTGTGCTGCCAAGATAGACCCAAGGGAACCCTACAAAGTGACATCAGGAACCTGGACTGGTGAGTTTTCTTTCCCAGGGGAAATGGCCAAAGGATGTGCCCAGGGGCCCCTGGCACTGGGCTCGGACCTGACTGCAAAGAATCCTTATATTGAAGGATTGATCACAGACAAAAGTTGTCTCCAACTAAAACTTGTGCTGCCCTGATAGACCCAAGGGAGCCCTACAAACTGACATCAGAAACATGGACTGGTGAGTTTTCTTTCCCAGGGAAAATGGCCAAAGGATGTCCCCAGGGGCCCCTGGCCCTCGGCTGGGGCTTGACTGCAAAGAATCCTTACATCGAAGGATGGACCCCTGAGTGAAGTTGTCCCCATCTCATACTTCTGCTGCCCTGTTAGACCCAAGGGAGCCCTACAAACTGACATCAGCAACCTGGACTGGTGAATTTTCTTTCCCAGGGAAAATGGCCAAAGGATGTGCCCAGGGGACCCCGGCACTGGGCTCGGGCATGACAGCAAAAAATCCTTATATCGAAGGATGGAACCCAGACTGAAGTTGTCCCCTCCTCAAATTTCTGCTGCCCTGATAGACCCAAGGGAGCCCTACAAACTGACATCAGCAACCTGGACTGGTGAGTTTTCTTTCCCAGGGAAAATGGCCAAAGGATGTGCCCAGGGGCCCCTGGCCCACGGCTGGGCTTTGAATGCAAAGAATCCTTATATAGAAGGATGGACCCCTGAGTGAAATTGTCCCCATCTCATACTTCTGTTGCCCTGATAGACCCAAGGGAGCCCTACAAACTGACATCAGCAACCTGGACTGGTGAGTTTTCTTTCCCAGGGAAAATGGCCAAAGGATGTGCCCAGGGGCCCCTGGCCCTGGGCTGGGCCCTGATTGCAAAGAATCCCTATATTGATGGATGGATCGCAGACCAAAGTTGTCCCCTCCTGAAACTTGTGCTGCCCTGATAGACCCAAGGGAGCCCTACAAACTGACATCAGCAACCTGGACTGGTGAGTTTTCTTTCCTAGGGAAAATGGCCAAAGAATGTGCCCTGGGGACCCTGGCACGGGGCTGGGGCCTGAATGCAAAAAATCCTTATATCGAAGGATGGACCCCAGACCGAAGTTGTCCCCTCCTCAAATTTCTGAGGCCTAGATAGACCAAAGGGAGCCCTACAAACTGACATCAGCAACCTGGACTGGTGAGTTTTCTTTCCCAGGGAAAGTGGCCAAAGGATGTGCCCAGGGGCCCCTGGCACTGGGCTGGGGCCTGACTGTGAAGAATCCCTATGTCGAATGACGGATCGCCGACCAAAGTGGTCCCCTCCTCAAATTTCTGCTGCCCAGATAGACCCAAGGGTGCCCTACAAACTGACATCAGGAACATGGACTGGTGAGTTTTCTTTCCCAGGGAAAATGGCCAAAGGATGTGCCCAGGGGCCCCTGGCCCACGGCTGGGGTTTGAATGCAAACAATCCATATATCGAAGGATGGACCCCTGAGTGAAGTTGTCCCCATCTCATACTTCTGCTGCCCTGATAGACCCAAGGGAGCCCTACAAACTGACATCAGCAACCTGGACTGGTGAGTTTTCTTTCCTATGGAAAATGGCCAAAGGATGTGCCCAGGGGCCTCCGGCACTCGGCTGGGCCCTGACTTCAAAGAGTCCCTATATTGAAGGATGGATCGCAGACCAAAGTTGTCGCCTCCTCAAATTTCTGCTGCCCAGATAGACCCAAGGGAGCCCTACAAACTGACATCAGCAACCTGGACTGGTGAGTTTTCTATCCCAGGGAAAATGGCCAAAGGATGTGGCCATTGGGCCCTGGCACTGGGCTGGGCCCTGACTGCAAAGAATCCTTATATCGAAGGATGGACCCCAGACCGAAGTTGTCCCCTCCTCAAATTTCTGCTGCCCTGATAGACCCAAGGGAGCCCTACAAACTGACATCAGCAACCTGGACTGGTGAGTTTTCTTTCCCAGGGAAAAACGCCAAAGGATGTGCCCAGGGGGCCCTGGAACTGGGCTGGGCCCTGACTGCAAAGAATCCTTATATCGAAGGATGGACCCCAGACCGAAGTTGTCCCCTCCTCAAATTTCTGCTGCCCTGATAGACCCAAGGGACCCCTACAAACTGACATCAGCAACCTGGACTGGTGAGTTTTCTTTCCCAGGGAAAATGGCCAAAGGATGTGCCCAGGGGCCCCTGGCACTGGGCTGGGGCCTGACTGTAAAGAATCCCTATATCGAAGGATGGATCGCAGACCAAAGTTGTCCCCTCCTCAAATTTCTGCTGCCCTGATAGACCCAAGGGAACCCTACAAACTGAAATCAGCAACCTGGACTGGTGAGTTTTCTTTCCCAGGGAAAATGGCCCAAGGATGTGCCCAGGGGCCCCTGGTCCTGGGCTTGGACCTGACTGCAAAAAATCCTTATATCGAAGTATCGATCGCAGACCGAAGTTATCCCCTCCTCAAAATTGTGCTGCCCAGATAGACCCAAGGGAGCCCTAAAAATTGACATCAGCAACCTGGACTGGTGAGTTTTCTTTCCTAGGGAAAATGGCCAAAGGATGTGCCCAGGGGCCCCTGGCCCTGGGCTGGCGCTTGACTTCAAAGAATCCTTATATCGAAGGATGGATCGCAGACCAAAGTTGTCCCCTCCTCAAATTTCTGCTGCCCAGATAGACCCAAGGGAGCCCTACAAACTGACATCAGCAACCTGGACTGGTGAGTTTTCTTTCCCAGGGAAAATGGCCAAAGGATGTGCCCAGGGGCCCCTTGCACTGGGCTGGGACCTGAATGCAAAAAATCCATATATCGAAGGATGGACCCCAGACCGAAGTTGTCCCCTCCTGAAAGTTGTGCTGCCCTGATAGACCCAAGGGAGCCCTACAAACTGACATCAGGAACCTGGACTGGTGAGTTTTCTTTCCCAGGGAAAATGGCCAAAGGATGTGCCCAGGGGCCCCAGGAAGTGGGCTGGGGCCTGACTTCAAAGAATCCCTATATTGAAGGATGGATCGCAGACCAAATTTGTCCCCTCCTCAAATTTCTGCTGCCCAGATAGACCCAAGGGAGCCCTACAAACTGACATCAGGAACATGGACTGGTGAGTTTTCTTTCCCAGGGAAAATGGCCAAAGGATGTGCCCAGGGGGCCATGGCACTGGGCTGGGGCCTGACTGCAAAGAATCCTTATATCGAAGGATGGACCCCAGACCGAAGTTGTCCCCTCCTCAAATTTCTGCTGCCCTGATAGACCCAAGGGAGCCCTACAAACTGACATCAGGAACCTGGACTGGTGAGTTTTCTTTCCCAGGGAAAATGGCCAAAGGATGTGCCCAGGGGCCCCTGGCCCACGGCTGGGGTTCGAATGCAAATAATCCATATATCGAAGGATGGACCCCTTAGTGAAGTTGTCCCCATCTCATACTTGTGCTGCCCAGATAGACCCAAGGGAGCCCTACAAACTGACATCAGCAACCTGGACTGGTGAGTTTTCTTTCCTATGGAAAATGGCCAAAGGATGTGCCCAGGGGCCTCTGGCACTCGGCTGGGCCCTGACTTCAAAGAGTCCCTATATTGAAGGATGGATCGCAGACCAAAGTTGTCGCCTCCTCAAATTTCTGCTGCCCAGATAGACCCAAGGGAGCCCTACAAACTGACATCAGCAACCTGGACTGGTGAGTTTTCTTTCCCAGGGAAAATGGCCAAAGGATGTGGCCAGGGGGCTCTGGCACTGGGCTGGGCCCTGACTGCAAAGAATCCTTATATCGAAGGATGGACCCCAGACCGAAGTTGTCCCCTCCTCAAATTTCTGCTGCCCTGATAGACCCAAGGGACCCCTACAAACTGACATCAGCAACCTGGACTGGTGAGTTTTCTTTCCCAGGGAAAATGGCCAAAGGATGTGCCCAGGGGCCCCTGGCACTGGGCTCGGACCTGACTGCAAAGAATCCTTATATCGAAGTTTGGACCCCAGACAGAAGTTGTGCCCTCCTCAAACTTGTGCTGCCCAGATCGACCCAAGGGAGCCCTACAAACTGACATTAGCAACCGGGGCTGGTGAATATTCTTTCCCAGAGAAAATGGCCCAAGGATGTGCCGAGGGGCCCCTGGCCCTGGGCTCGGACCTGACTGCAAAAAATCCTTATATCGAAGTATCGATCGCAGACCGAAGTTATCCCCTCCTCAAAATTGTGCTGCCCAGATAGACCCAAGGGAGCCCTAAAAATTGACATCAGCAACCTGGACTGGTGAGTTTTCTTTCCCAGGGAAAATGGCCAAAGGATGTCCTCAGGTGCCCCTGGACCTCGGCTGAGTCTTGACTGCAAAGAATGCTTATATCGAAGGATGGACCCCTGAGTGAAGTTGTCCCCATCTCATACTTCTGCTGCCCTGATAGACCCAAGGGAGCCCTACAAACTGACATCAGCAACCTGGACTGGTGAGTTTTCTTTCCCAGGGAAAATGGCCAAAGGATGTGCCCAGGGGCCCCTGGCCCTGGGCTGGGCCCTGACTGCAAAGAATCCCTATATTGAAGGATGGATCGCAGACCAAAGTTGTCCCCTCCTCAAATTTCTGCTGCCCAGATAGACCGAAGGGAGCCCTACAAACTGACATCAGGAACCTGGACTGGTGAGTTTTCTTTCCCAGGGAAAATGGCCAAAGGATGTGCCCAGGGGCCCCTTGCACTGGGCGGGGACCTGAATGCAAAAAATCCATATATCGAAGGATGGACCCCAGACCGAAGTTGTCCCCTCCTGAAAGTTGTGCTGCCCTGATAGACCCAAGGGAGCCCTACAAACTGACATAAAGAACCTGGACTGGTGAGTTTTCTTTCCCAGGGAAAATGGCCAAAGGATGTGCCCTGTGGACCCTGGCACTGGGCTCGGGCATGACTGCAAAAAATCCTTATATCGAAGTTTGGACCCCAAACCGAAATTGTCCCCTCCTCAAAATTGTGCTGCCAAGATAGACCCAAGGGAACCCTACAAAGTGACATCAGGAACCTGGACTGGTGAGTTTTCTTTCCCAGGGGAAATGGCCAAAGGATGTGCCCAGGGGCCCCTGGCACTGGGCTCGGACCTGACTGCAAAGAATCCTTATATTGAAGGATTGATCACAGACAAAAGTTGTCTCCAACTAAAACTTGTGCTGCCCTGATAGACCCAAGGGAGCCCTACAAACTGACATCAGAAACATGGACTGGTGAGTTTTCTTTCCCAGGGAAAATGGCCAAAGGATGTCCCCAGGGGCCCCTGGCCCTCGGCTGGGGCTTGACTGCAAAGAATCCTTATATCGAAGGATGGACCCCTGAGTGAAGTTGTCCCCATCTCATACTTCTGCTGCCCTGTTAGACCCAAGGGAGCCCTACAAACTGACATCAGCAACCTGGACTGGTGAATTTTCTTTCCCAGGGAAAATGGCCAAAGGATGTGCCCAGGGGACCCCGGCACTGGGCTCGGGCATGACTGCAAAAAATCCTTATATCGAAGGATGGAACCCAGACTGAAGTTGTCCCCTCCTCAAATTTCTGCTGCCCTGATAGACCCAAGGGAGCCCTACAAACTGACATCAGCAACCTGGACTGGTGAGTTTTCTTTCCCAGGGAAAATGGCCAAAGGATGTGCCCAGGGGCCCCTGGCCCACGGCTGGGCTTTGAATGCAAAGAATCCTTATATAGAAGGATGGACCCCTGAGTGAAATTGTCCCCATCTCATACTTCTGTTGCCCTGATAGACCCAAGGGAGCCCTACAAACTGACATCAGCAACCTGGACTGGTGAGTTTTCTTTCCCAGGGAAAATGGCCAAAGGATGTGCCCAGGGGCCCCTGGCCCACGGCTGGGCTTTGAATGCAAAGAATCCTTATATAGAAGGATGGACCCCTGAGTGAAATTGTCCCCATCTCATACTTCTGTTGCCCTGATAGACCCAAGGGAGCCCTACAAACTGACATCAGCAACCTGGACTGGTGAGTTTTCTTTCCCAGGGAAAATGGCCAAAGGATGTGCCCAGGGGCCCCTGGCCCTGGGCTGGGCCCTGATTGCAAAGAATCCCTATATTGATGGATGGATCGCAGACCAAAGTTGTCCCCTCCTGAAACTTGTGCTGCCCTGATAGACCCAAGGGAGCCCTACAAACTGACATCAGCAACCTGGACTGGTGAGTTTTCTTTCCTAGGGAAAATGGCCAAAGAATGTGCCCTGGGGACCCTGGCACGGGGCTGGGGCCTGAATGCAAAAAATCCTTATATCGAAGGATGGACCCCAGACCGAAGTTGTCCCCTCCTCAAATTTCTGCTGCCCTGATAGACCCAAGGGAGCCCTACAAACTGACATCAGCAACCTGGACTGGTGAGTTTTCTTTCCCAGGGAAAGTGGCCAAAGGATGTGCCCAGGGGCCCCTGGCACTGGGCTGGGGCCTGACTGTGAAGAATCCCTATGTCGAATGACGGATCGCCGACCAAAGATGTCCCCTCCTCAAATTTCTGCTGCCCTGTTAGACCCAAGGGAGCCCTACAAACTGACATCAGCAACCTGGACTGGTGAATTTTCTTTCCCAGGGAAAATGGCCAAAGGATGTGCCCAGGGGCCCCTGGCCCCTGGCCAGGACTTGAATGCAAAGAATCCTTATATCGAAGGATGGACCCCAGACCGAAATTGTCCCCTCCTCAAACTTGTGCTGCCCAGATCGACCCAAGGGAGCCCTACAAACTGACAGTAGCAACCAGGGCTGGTGAATATTCTTTCCCAGAGAAAATGGCCCAAGGATGTGCCCAGGGGCCCCTGGCCCTGGGCTCGGACCTGAATGCAAAAAATCCTTATATCGAAGTATCGATCGCAGACCGAAGTTATCCCCTCCTCAAAATTGTGCTGCCCAGATAGACCCAAGGGAGCCCTAAAAATTGACATCAGCAACCTGGACTGGTGAGTTTTCTTTCCCAGGGAAAATGGCCAAAGGATGTGCCCAGGGGCCCCTGGACCTCGTCTGGGGCTTGACTGCAAAGAAACCTTATATCGAAGGATGGACCCGTGAGTGAAGTTGTCCCCATCTCATACTTCTGCTGCCCTGATAGACCCAAGGGAGCCCTACAAACTGACATCAGCAACCTGGACTGGTGAGTTTTCTTTCCCAGGGAAAATGGCCAAAGGATGTGCCCAGGGGCCCCTGGCCCTGGGCTGGGCCCTGACTGCAAAGAATCTCTATATCGAAGGATGGATCGCAGACCAAAGTTGTCCCCTCCTCAAATTTCTGCTGCCCAGTTAGACCCAAGGGAGCCCTACAAACTGGCATCAGGAACCTGGACTGGTGAGTTTTCTTTCCCAGGGAAAATGGCCAAAGGATGTGCCCTGTGGACCCTGGCACTGGGCTCGGGCATGACTGCAAAAAATCCTTATATCGAAGTTTGGACCCCAAACCGAAATTGTCCCCTCCTCAAAATTGTGCTGCCAAGATAGACCCAAGGGAACCCTACAAAGTGACATCAGGAACCTGGACTGGTGAGTTTTCTTTCCCAGGGGAAATGGCCAAAGGATGTGCCCAGGGGCCCCTGGCACTGGGCTCGGACCTGACTGCAAAGAATCCTTATATTGAAGGATTGATCACAGACAAAAGTTGTCTCCAACTAAAACTTGTGCTGCCCTGATAGACCCAAGGGAGCCCTACAAACTGACATCAGAAACATGGACTGGTGAGTTTTCTTTCCCAGGGAAAATGGCCAAAGGATGTCCCCAGGGGCCCCTGGCCCTCGGCTGGGGCTTGACTGCAAAGAATCCTTATATCGAAGGATGGACCCCTGAGTGAAGTTGTCCCCATCTCATACTTCTGCTGCCCTGTTAGACCCAAGGGAGCCCTACAAACTGACATCAGCAACCTGGACTGGTGAATTTTCTTTCCCAGGGAAAATGGCCAAAGGATGTGCCCAGGGGACCCCGGCACTGGGCTCGGGCATGACTGCAAAAAATCCTTATATCGAAGGATGGAACCCAGACTGAAGTTGTCCCCTCCTCAAATTTCTGCTGCCCTGATAGACCCAAGGGAGCCCTACAAACTGACATCAGCAACCTGGACTGGTGAGTTTTCTTTCCCAGGGAAAATGGCCAAAGGATGTGCCCAGGGGCCCCTGGCCCACGGCTGGGCTTTGAATGCAAAGAATCCTTATATAGAAGGATGGACCCCTGAGTGAAATTGTCCCCATCTCATACTTCTGTTGCCCTGATAGACCCAAGGGAGCCCTACAAACTGACATCAGCAACCTGGACTGGTGAGTTTTCTTTCCCAGGGAAAATGGCCAAAGGATGTGCCCAGGGGCCCCTGGCCCTGGGCTGGGCCCTGATTGCAAAGAATCCCTATATTGATGGATGGATCGCAGACCAAAGTTGTCCCCTCCTGAAACTTGTGCTGCCCTGATAGACCCAAGGGAGCCCTACAAACTGACATCAGCAACCTGGACTGGTGAGTTTTCTTTCCTAGGGAAAATGGCCAAAGAATGTGCCCTGGGGACCCTGGCACGGGGCTGGGGCCTGAATGCAAAAAATCCTTATATCGAAGGATGGACCCCAGACCGAAGTTGTCCCCTCCTCAAATTTCTGAGGCCTAGATAGACCTAAGGGAGCCCTACAAACTGACATCAGCAACCTGGACTGGTGAGTTTTCTTTCCCAGGGAAAGTGGCCAAAGGATGTGCCCAGGGGCCCCTGGCACTGGGCTGGGGCCTGACTGTGAAGAATCCCTATGTCGAATGACGGATCGCCGACCAAAGATGTCCCCTCCTCAAATTTCTGCTGCCCTGTTAGACCCAAGGGAGCCCTACAAACTGACATCAGCAACCTGGACTGGTGAATTTTCTTTCCCAGGGAAAATGGCCAAAGGATGTGCCCAGGGGCCCCTGGCCCCTGGCCAGGACTTGAATGCAAAGAATCCTTATATCGAAGGATGGACCCCAGACCGAAATTGTCCCCTCCTCAAACTTGTGCTGCCCAGATCGACCCAAGGGAGCCCTACAAACTGACAGTAGCAACCAGGGCTGGTGAATATTCTTTCCCAGAGAAAATGGCCCAAGGATGTGCCCAGGGGCCCCTGGCCCTGGGCTCGGACCTGAATGCAAAAAATCCTTATATCGAAGTATCGATCGCAGACCGAAGTTATCCCCTCCTCAAAATTGTGCTGCCCAGATAGACCCAAGGGAGCCCTAAAAATTGACATCAGCAACCTGGACTGGTGAGTTTTCTTTCCCAGGGAAAATGGCCAAAGGATGTGCCCAGGGGCCCCTGGACCTCGTCTGGGGCTTGACTGCAAAGAAACCTTATATCGAAGGATGGACCCGTGAGTGAAGTTGTCCCCATCTCATACTTCTGCTGCCCTGATAGACCCAAGGGAGCCCTACAAACTGACATCAGCAACCTGGACTGGTGAGTTTTCTTTCCCAGGGAAAATGGCCAAAGGATGTGCCCAGGGGCCCCTGGCCCTGGGCTGGGCCCTGACTGCAAAGAATCTCTATATCGAAGGATGGATCGCAGACCAAAGTTGTCCCCTCCTCAAATTTCTGCTGCCCAGTTAGACCCAAGGGAGCCCTACAAACTGGCATCAGGAACCTGGACTGGTGAGTTTTCTTTCCCAGGGAAAATGGCCAAAGGATGTGCCCAGGGGCCCCTTGCACTGGGCTGGGCCCTGACTGCAAAAAATCCATATATCGAAGGATGGACCCCAGATCGAAGTTGTCCTCTCCTGAAAGTTGTGCTGCCCTGATAGACCCAAGGGAGCCCTACAAACTGACATCAGGAACCTGGACTGGTGAGTTTTCTTTCCCAGGGAAAATGGCCAAAGGATGTGCCCAGGGGCCCCTGGCCCTGGGCTGGGCCCTGACTGCAAAGAATCTCTATATCGAAGGATGGATCGCAGACCAAAGTTGTCCCCTCCTCAAATTTCTGCTGCCCAGTTAGACCCAAGGGAGCCCTACAAACTGGCATCAGGAACCTGGACTGGTGAGTTTTCTTTCCCAGGGAAAATGGCCAAAGGATGTGCCCAGGGGCCCCTTGCACTGGGCTGGGCCCTGACTGCAAAAAATCCATATATCGAAGGATGGACCCCAGATCGAAGTTGTCCTCTCCTGAAAGTTGTGCTGCCCTGATAGACCCAAGGGAGCCCTACAAACTGACATCAGGAACCTGGACTGGTGAGTTTTCTTTCCCAGGGAAAATGGCCAAAGGATGTGCCCTGTGGACCCTTGCACTGGGCTGGGGCCTGAATGTAAAAAATCCTTATATCGAAGGATGGACCCCAGACCGAAGTTGTCCCCTCCTGAAACTTGTGCTGCCCTGATAGATTCAAGGGAGCCCTACAAACTGACATCAGCAACCTGGACTGGTGAATTTTCTTTTCCAGGGAAAATGGCCAAAGGATATGCTCAGGGGCCCCTGGCCCTGAGCTGGGCCCTGACTGCAAAGAATCCTTATATCCAAGTTTGGACCCCAAACCGAAGTTGTCCCCTCCTCAAATTTCTCCTGCCTAGATAGACCCAAGTGAGCCCTACAAACTGACATCAGAAACATGGACTGGTGAGTTTTCTTTCCCAGGGAAAATGGCCAAAGGATGTGCCCAGGGGCCCCTGGCCCCTGGCTGGGACCTGAATGCAAAATATCCCTATATCGAAGGATGGACCCCTGAGTGAAGTTGTCCCCATCTCATACTTGTGCTGCCCTGATAGACCCAAGGGAGCCCTACAAACTGACATCAGCAACCTGGACTGGTGAATTTTCTTTCCCAGGGAAAATGGCCAAAGGATGTGCCCTGTGGACCCTGGCACTGGGCTGGGGCCTGAATGTAAAAAATCCTTATATCGAAGGATGGACCCCAGACCGAAGTTGTCCCCTCCTGAAACTTGTGCTGCCCTGATAGATTCAAGGGAGCCCTACAAACTGACATCAGCAACCTGGACTGGTGAATTTTCTTTTCCAGGGAAAATGGCCAAAGGATATGCCCAGGGGCCCCTTGACCTGAGCTGGGCCCTGACTGCAAAGAATCCTTATATCCAAGTTTGGACCCCAAACCGAAGTTGTCCCCTCCTCAAATTTCTCCTGCCTAGATAGACCCAAGTGAGCCCTACAAACTGACGTCAGAAACATGGACTGGTGAGTTTTCTTTCCCAGGGAAAATGGCCAAAGGATGTGCCCAGGGGCCCCTGGCCCCTGGCTGGGACCTGAATGCAAAATATCCCTATATCGAAGGATGGACCCCTGAGTGAAGTTGTCCCCATCTCATACTTGTGCTGCCCTGATAGACCCAAGGGAGCCCTACAAACTGACATCAGCAACCTGGACTGATGAATTTTCTTTCCCAGGGAAAATGGCCAAAGGATGTGCCCAGGGGCCCCTGGCCCTGGGCTGGGGCCTGACTGTAAAGAAGCCCTATGCCGAAGGATGGATCGCAGACCAAAGTTGTACCCTCCTAAAACTTGTGCTGCCCTGTTAGACCAAAGGGAGCCCTACAAACTGACATCAGGAACCTGGACTGGTGAGTTTTCTTTCCCAGGGAAAATGGCCAAAGGATGTGCCCTGGGGACCCTGGCACTGGGCTCGGGCATGACTGCAAAAAATCCTTATATCGAAGTTTGGACCCCAAACCGAAATTGTCCCCTCCTCAAAATTGTGCTGCCCAGATAGACCCAAGGGACCCCTACAAAGTGACATAAGGAACCTGGACTGGTGAATATTCTTTCCCAGGGAAAATGGCCAAAGGTTGTGCCCAGGGGCCCCTGGCCCTGGGCTGGGCCCTGACTGCAAAGAATCCTTATATCCAAGTTTGGACCCCAAACCGAAGTTGTCCCCTCCTCAAATTTCTGCTGCCCAGATAGACCCAAGGGAGCCCTACAAACTGACATCAGGAACCTGGACTGGTGAGTTTTCTTTCCCAGGGAAAATGGCCAAAGGATGTGCCCAGGGGCCCCTTGCACTGGGCGGGGACCTGAATGCAAAAAATCCATATATCGAAGGATGGACCCCAGACCGAAGTTGTCCCCTCCTGAAAGTTGTGCTGCCCTGATAGACCCAAGGGAGCCCTACAAACTGACATAAAGAACCTGGACTGGTGAGTTTTCCTTCCCAGGGAAAATGGCCAAAGGATGTGCCCTGTGGACCCTGGCACTGGGCTCGGGCATGACTGCAAAAAATCCTTATATCGAAGTTTGGACCCCAAACCGAAATTGTCCCCTCCTCAAAATTGTGCTGCCAAGATAGACCCAAGGGAACCCTACAAAGTGACATCAGGAACCTGGACTGGTGAGTTTTCTTTCCCAGGGGAAATGGCCAAAGGATGTGCCCAGGGGCCCCTGGCACTGGGCTCGGACCTGACTGCAAAGAATCCTTATATTGAAGGATTGATCACAGACAAAAGTTGTCTCCAACTAAAACTTGTGCTGCCCTGATAGACCCAAGGGAGCCCTACAAACTGACATCAGAAACATGGACTGGTGAGTTTTCTTTCCCAGGGAAAATGGCCAAAGGATGTCCCCAGGGGCCCCTGGGCCTCGGCTGGGGCTTGACTGCAAAGAATCCTTATATCGAAGGATGGACCCCTGAGTGAAGTTGTCCCCATCTCATACTTCTGCTGCCCTGTTAGACCCAAGGGAGCCCTACAAACTGACATCAGCAACCTGGACTGGTGAATTTTCTTTCCCAGGGAAAATGGCCAAAGGATGTGCCCAGGGGACCCCGGCACTGGGCTCGGGCATGACTGCAAAAAATCCTTATATCGAAGGATGGAACCCAGACTGAAGTTGTCCCCTCCTCAAATTTCTGCTGCCCTGATAGACCCAAGGGAGCCCTACAAACTGACATCAGCAACCTGGACTGGTGAGTTTTCTTTCCCAGGGAAAATGGCCAAAGGATGTGCCCAGGGGCCCCTGGCCCACGGCTGGGCTTTGAATGCAAAGAATCCTTATATAGAAGGATGGACCCCTGAGTGAAATTGTCCCCATCTCATACTTCTGTTGCCCTGATAGACCCAAGGGAGCCCTACAAACTGACATCAGCAACCTGGACTGGTGAGTTTTCTTTCCCAGGGAAAATGGCCAAAGGATGTGCCCAGGGGCCCCTGGCCCTGGGCTGGGCCCTGATTGCAAAGAATCCCTATATTGATGGATGGATCGCAGACCAAAGTTGTCCCCTCCTGAAACTTGTGCTGCCCTGATAGACCCAAGGGAGCCCTACAAACTGACATCAGCAACCTGGACTGGTGAGTTTTCTTTCCTAGGGAAAATGGCCAAAGAATGTGCCCTGGGGACCCTGGCACGGGGCTGGGGCCTGAATGCAAAAAATCCTTATATCGAAGGATGGACCCCAGACCGAAGTTGTCCCCTCCTCAAATTTCTGAGGCCTAGATAGACCTAAGGGAGCCCTACAAACTGACATCAGCAACCTGGACTGGTGAGTTTTCTTTCCCAGGGAAAGTGGCCAAAGGATGTGCCCAGGGGCCCCTGGCACTGGGCTGGGGCCTGACTGTGAAGAATCCCTATGTCGAATGACGGATCGCCGACCAAAGATGTCCCCTCCTCAAATTTCTGCTGCCCTGTTAGACCCAAGGGAGCCCTACAAACTGACATCAGCAACCTGGACTGGTGAGTTTTCTTTCCCAGGGAAAATGGCCAAAGGATGTGCCCAGGGGCCCCTGGCCCTGGGCTGGGGCCTGACTGTAAAGAATCCCTATGTCGAAGGATGGATCGCAGACCAAAGTTGTCCCCTCCTAAAACTTGTGCTGCCCTGATAGACCCAAGGGAGCCCTACAAACTGACATCAGCAACCTGGACTGGTGAGTTTTCTTTCCCAGGGAAAATGGCCAAAGGATGTGCCCTGGGGACCCTGGCACTGGGCTCGGGCATGACTGAAAAAAATCCTTATATCGAAGTTTGGACCCCAAACCGAAATTGTCCCCTCCTCAAAATTGTGCTGCCCAGATAGACCCAAGGGACCCCTACAAAGTGACATAAGGAACCTGGACTGGTGAATATTCTTTCCCAGGGAAAATGGCCAAAGGTTGTGCCCAGGGGCCCCTGGCCCTGGGCTGGGCCCTGACTGCAAAGAATCCTTATATCCAAGTTTGGACCCCAAACCGAAGTTGTCCCCTCCTCAAATTTCTGCTGCCCAGATAGACCCAAGGGTGCCCTACAAACTGACATCAGGAACATGGACTGCTGAGTTTTCTTTGCCAGGGAAAATGGCCAAAGGATGTGCCCAGGGGCCCCTGGCCCACGGCTGGCTCTTGACTTCAAAGAATCCTTATATCGAAGGACGCACCCCAGACCAAAGTTGTCCCCATCTCATATTTCTGCTGCCCTGTTAGACCCAAGGGAGCCCTACAAACTGACATCAGCAACCTGGACTGGTGAGTTTTCTTTCCCAGGGAAAATGGCCACAGGATGTGCCCAGGGGCCCCTAGCCCACGGCTGGGGTTTGAATGCAAAGAATCCTTATATCAAAGGATGGACCCCTGAGTGAAGTTGTCCCCATCTCTTACTTCTGCGGCCCTGATAGACCCAAGGGAGCCCTACAAACTGACATCAGCAACCTGGACTGGTGAGTTTTCTTTCCTATGGAAAATGGCCAAAGGATGTACCCAGGGGCCCCTGGCCCTGGGCTGGGCCCTGACTTCAAAGAATCCCTATATTGAAGGATGGATCGCAGACCAAAGTTGTCCCCTCCTCAAATTTCTGCTGCCCAGATAGACCCAAGGGTGCCCTACAAACTGACATCAGGAACATGGACTGGTGAGTTTTCTTTCCCAGGGAAAATGGCCAAAGGATGTGCCCAGGGCGCCATGGCACTGGGCTGGGCCCTGACTGATAAGAATCCTTATATCGAAGGATGGACCCCAGACCGAAGTTGTCCCCTCCTCAAATTTCTGCTGCCCTGATAGACCCAAGGGAGCCCTACAAACTGACATCAGCAACCTGGACTGGTGAGTTTTCTTTCCCAGGGAAAATGGCCACAGGATGTGCCCAGGGGCCCCTGGCCCACGGCTGGGGTTTGAATGCAAACAATCCCGATATCGAAGGATGGACACCTGAGTGAAGTTGTCCCCATCTCATACTTCTGCTGCCCTGATAGACCCAAGGGAGCCCTACAAACTGACATCAGCAACCTGGACTGGTGAGTTTTCTTTCCCAGGGAAAATGGCCAAAGGATGTGCCCAGGGGCCCCTGGCCCCGGGCTGGGCCCTGACTGCAAAGAATCCCTATGTCGAATGACGGATTGGAGACCAAAGTTGTCCCCTCCTCAAATTTCTGCTGCCCAGATAGACCCAAGGGAGCCCTACAAACTGACATCAGGAACCTGGACTGGTGAGTTTTCTTTCCCAGGGAAAATGGCCAAAGGATGTGCCCAGGGGCTCCTTGCACTGGGCTGGGCCCTGACTGCAAAAAATCCATATATCGAAGGATGGACCCCAGATCGAAGTTGTCCCCTCCTGAAAGTTGGGCTGCCCTGATAGACCCAAGGGAGCCCTACAAACTGACATCAGGAACCTGGACTGGTGAGTTTTCTTTCCCAGGGAAAATGGCCAAAGGATGTGCCCTGTGGACCCTGGCACTGGGCTGGGGCCTGAATGTAAAAAATCCTTATATCGAAGGATGGACCCCAGACCGAAGTTGTCCCCTCCTGAAACTTTTGCTGCCCTGATAGATTCAAGGGAGCCCTACAAACTGACATCAGCAACCTGGACTGGTGAATTTTCTTTTCCAGGGAAAATGGCCAAAGGATATGCCCAGGGGCCCCTGGCCCTGAGCTGGGCCCTGACTGCAAAGAATCCTTATATCCAAGTTTGGACCCCAAACCGAAGTTGTCCCCTCCTCAAATTTCTCCTGCCTAGATAGACCCAAGTGAGCCCTACAAACTGACATCAGAAACATGGACTGGTGAGTTTTCTTTCCCAGGGAAAATGGCCAAAGGATGTGCCCAGGGGCCCCTGGCCCCTGGCTGGGACCTGAATGCAAAATATCCCTATATCGAAGGATGGACCCCTGAGTGAAGTTGTCCCCATCTCATACTTGTGCTGCCCTGATAGACCCAAGGGAGCCCTACAAACTGACATCAGCAACCTGGACTGGTGAATTTTCTTTCCCAGGGAAAATGGCCAAAGGATGTGCCCTGTGGACCCTGGCACTGGGCTGGGGCCTGAATGTAAAAAATCCTTATATCGAAGGATGGACCCCAGACCGAAGTTGTCCCCTCCTGAAACTTTTGCTGCCCTGATAGATTCAAGGGAGCCCTACAAACTGACATCAGCAACCTGGACTGGTGAATTTTCTTTTCCAGGGAAAATGGCCAAAGGATATGCCCAGGGGCCCCTGGCCCTGAGCTGGGCCCTGACTGCAAAGAATCCTTATATCCAAGTTTGGACCCCAAACCGAAGTTGTCCCCTCCTCAAATTTCTCCTGCCTAGATAGACCCAAGTGAGCCCTACAAACTGACATCAGAAACATGGACTGGTGAGTTTTCTTTCCCAGGGAAAATGGCCAAAGGATGTGCCCAGGGGCCCCTGGCCCCTGGCTGGGACCTGAATGCAAAATATCCCTATATCGAAGGATGGACCCCTGAGTGAAGTTGTCCCCATCTCATACTTGTGCTGCCCTGATAGACCCAAGGGAGCCCTACAAACTGACATCAGCAACGTGGACTGGTGAATTTTCTTTCCCAGGGAAAATGGCCAAAGGATGTGCCCTGTGGACCCTGGCACTGGGCTGGGGCCTGAATGTAAAAAATCCTTATATCGAAGGATGGACCCCAGACCGAAGTTGTCCCCTCCTGAAACTTTTGCTGCCCTGATAGATTCAAGGGAGCCCTACAAACTGACATCAGCAACCTGGACTGGTGAATTTTCTTTTCCAGGGAAAATGGCCAAAGGATATGCCCAGGGGCCCCTGGCCCTGAGCTGGGCCCTGACTGCAAAGAATCCTTATATCCAAGTTTGGACCCCAAACCGAAGTTGTCCCCTCCTCAAATTTCTCCTGCCTAGATAGACCCAAGTGAGCCCTACAAACTGACATCAGAAACATGGACTGGTGAGTTTTCTTTCCCAGGGAAAATGGCCAAAGGATGTGCCCAGGGGCCCCTGGCCCCTGGCTGGGACCTGAATGCAAAATATCCCTATATCGAAGGATGGACCCCTGAGTGAAGTTGTCCCCATCTCATACTTGTGCTGCCCTGATAGACCCAAGGGAGCCCTACAAACTGACATCAGCAACCTGGACTGGTGAATTTTCTTTCCCAGGGAAAATGGCCAAAGGACGTGCCCTGTGGACCCTGGCACTGGGCTGGGGCCTGAATGTAAAAAATCCTTATATCGAAGGATGGACCCCAGACCGAAGTTGTCCCCTCCTGAAACTTTTGCTGCCCTGATAGATTCAAGGGAGCCCTACAAACTGACATCAGCAACCTGGACTGGTGAGTTTTCTTTCCCAGGGAAAATGGCCAAAGGATGTGCCCTGGGGACCCTGGCACTGGGCTCGGGCATGACTGCAAAAAATCCTTATATCCAAGTTTGGACCCCAAACCTAAATTGTCCCCTCCTCAAAATTGTGCTGCCCAGATAGACCCAAGGGACCCCTACAAAGTGACATAAGGAACCTGGACTGGTGAATATTCTTTCCCAGGGAAAATGGCCAAAGGTTGTGCCCAGGGGCCCCTGGCCCTGGGCTGGGCCCTGACTGCAAAGAATCCTTATATCCAAGTTTGGACCCCAAACCGAAGTTGTCCCCTCCTCAAATTTCTGTTGCCCAGATAGACCCAAGGGTGCCCTACAAACTGACATCAGGAACATGGACTGGTGAGTTTTCTTTCCCAGGGAAAATGGCCAAAGGATGTGCCCAGGGGCCCCTGGCCCACGGCTGGCTCTTGACTTCAAAGAATCCTTTTATCGAAGGACGCACCCCAGACCAAAGTTGTCCCCATCTCATATTTCTGCTGCCCTGTTAGACCCAAGGGAGCCCTACAAACTGACATCAGCAACCTGGACTGGTGAGTTTTCTTTCCCAGGGAAAATGGCCACAGGATGTGCCCAGGGGCCCCTAGCCCACGGCTGGGGTTTGAATGCAAAGAATCCTTATATCAAAGGAGGGACCCCTGAGTGAAGTTGTCCCCATCTCTTACTTCTGCGGCCCTGATAGACCCAAGGGAGCCCTACAAACTGACATCAGCAACCTGGACTGGTGAGTTTTCTTTCCTATGGAAAATGGCCAAAGGATGTACCCAGGGGCCCCTGGCCCTGGGCTGGGCCCTGACTTCAAAGAATCCCTATATTGAAGGATGGATCGCAGACCAAAGTTGTCCCCTCCTCAAATTTCTGCTGCCCAGATAGACCCAAGGGAGCCCTACAAAGTGACATCCGGAACCTGGACTGGTGAGTTTTCTTTCCCAGGGAAAATGGCTAAAGGATGTGCCCAGGGGACCCTGGCACTGGGCTCGGACCTGACTGCAATGAATCCTTATATCGAAGTTTGGACCCCAGACCGAAATTGTCCCCTCCTCAAACTTGTGCTGCCCAGATCGACCCAAGGGAGCCCTACAAACTGACAGGAGCAACCGGGGCTGGTGAATATTCTTTCCCAGAGAAAATGGCCCAAGGATGTGCCCAGGGGCCCCTGGCCCTGGGCTCGGACCTGACTGCAAAAAATCCTTATATCGAAGTGTCGATCGCAGACCGAAGTTATCCCCTCCTCAAAATTGTGCTGCCCAGATAGACCCAAGCGAGCCCTAAAAATTGACATCAGCAACCTGGACTGGTGAGTTTTCTTTCCCAGGGAAAATGGCCAAAGGATGTGCCCAGGGGCCCCTGGACCTCGTCTGGGGCTTGACTGCAAAGAAACCTTATATCGAAGGATGGACCCGTGAGTGAAGTTGTCCCCATCTCATACTTGTGCTGCCCTGATAGACCCAAGGGAGCCCTACAAACTGACATCAGCAACCTGGACTGGTGAGTTTTCTTTCCCAGGGAAAATGGCCAAAGGATGTGCCCAGGGGCCCCTGGCCCTGGGCTGGGCCCTGACTGCAAAGAATCCCTATATCGAAGGATGGATCACAGACCAAAGTTGTCCCCTCCTCAAATTTCTGCTGCCCAGATAGACCCAAGGGAGCCCTACAAACTGACATCAGCAACCTGGACCGGTGAGTTTTCTTTCCCAGGGAAAATGGCCAAAGGATGTGCCCAGGGGCCCCTTGCACTGGGCTGGGGCCTGAATGTAAAAAATCCTTATATCGAAGGATGGACCCCAGACCGAAGTTGTCCCCTCCTGAAACTTGTGCTGCCCTGATAGATTCAAGGGAGCCCTACAAACTGACATCAGCAACCTGGACTGGTGAATTTTCTTTTCCAGGGAAAATGGCCAAAGGATATGCCCAGGGGCCCCTGGCCCTGAGCTGGGCCCTGACTGCAAAGAATCCTTTTATCGAAGTTTGGACCCCAAACCGAAGTTGTCCCCTCCTCAAATTTCTCCTGCCTAGATAGACCCATGTGAGCCCTACAAACTGACATCAGAAACATGGACTGGTGAGTTTTCTTTCCCAGGGAAAATGGCCAAAGGATGTGCCCAGGGGCCCCTGGCCCCTGGCTGGGACCTGAATGCAAAATATCCCTATATCGAAGGATGGACCCCTGAGTGAAGTTGTCCCCATCTCATACTTGTGCTGCCCTGATAGACCCAAGGGAGCCCTACAAACTGACATCAGCAACCTGGACTGGTGAGTTTTCTTTCCCAGGGAAAATGGCCAAAGGATGTGCCCAGGGGCCCCTGGCCCTGGGCTGGGGCCTGACTGTAAAGAATCCCTATGCCGAAGGATGGATCGCAGACCAAAGTTGTACCCGCCTAAAACTTGTGCTGCCCTGTTAGACCAAAGGGAGCCCTACAAACTGACATCAGCAACCTGGACTGGTGAGTTTTCTTTCCCAGGGAAAATGGCCAAAGGATGTGCCCTGGGGACCCTGGCACTGGGCTCGGGCATGACTGCAAAAAATCCTTATATCCAAGTTTGGACCCCAAACCGAAATTCTCCCCTCCTCAAAATTGTGCTGCCCAGATAGACCCAAGGGACCCCTACAAAGTGACATCAGGAACATGGACTGGTGAATATTCTTTCCCAGGGAAAATGGCCAAAGGTTGTGCCCAGGGGCCCCTGGCCCTGGGCTGGGCCCTGACTGCAAAGAATCCTTATATCCAAGTTTGGACCCCAAACCGAAGTTGTCCCCTCCTCAAATTTCTGCTGCCCAGATAGACCCAAGGGTGCCCTACAAACTGACATCAGGAACATGGACTGGTGAGTTTTCTTTCCCAGGGAAAATGGCCAAAGGATGTGCCCAGGGGGCCCTGGCACTGGGCTGGGCCCTGACTGCAAAGAATCCTTATATCGAAGGATGGACCCCAGACCGAAGTTGTCCCCTCCTCAAATTTCTGCTGCCCTGATAGACCCAAGGGAGCCCTACAAACTGACATCAGCAACCTGGACTGGTGAGTTTTCTTTCCCAGGGAAAATGGCCAAAGGATGTGCCCAGGGGCCCCTGGCCCACGGCTGGGGTTTGAATGCAAACAATCCATATATCGAAGGATGGACCCCTGAGTGAAGTTGTCCCCATCTCATACTTCTGCTGCCCTGATAGACCCAAGGGACCCCTACAAAGTGACATAAGGAACCTGGACTGGTGAATATTCTTTCCCAGGGAAAATGGCCAAAGGATGTGCCCAGAGGCCCCTGGCCCTGGGCTGGGCCCTGACTGCAAAGAATCCATATATCGAAGGATGGATCGCAGACCAAAGTTGTCCCCTCCTCAAATTTCTGCTGCCCAGATAGACCCAAGGGAGCCCTACAAACTGACATCAGGAACCTGGACTGGTGAGTTTTCTTTCCCAGGGAAAATGGCCAAAGGATGTGCCCTGTGGACCCTGGCACTGGGCTGGGGCCTGAATGTAAAAAATCCTTATATCGAAGGATGGACCCCAGACCGAAGTTGTCCCCTCCTGAAACTTGTGCTGCCCTGATAGATTCAAGGGAGCCCTACAAACTGACATCAGCAACCTGGACTGGTGAATTTTGTTTTCCAGGGAAAATGGCCAAAGGATATGCCCAGGGGCCCCTGGCCCTGAGCTGGGCCCTGACTGCAAAGAATCCTTATATCCAAGTTTGGACCCCAAACCGAAGTTGTCCCCTCCTCAAATTTCTCCTCCCTAGATAGACCCAAGTGAGCCCTACAAACTGACATCAGAAACATGGACTGGTGAGTTTTCTTTCCCAGGGAAAATGGCCAAAGGATGTGCCCAGGGGCCCCTGGCCCCTGGCTGGGACCGGAATGCAAAATATCCCTATATCGAAGGATGGACCCCTGAGTGAAGTTGTCCCCATCTCATACTTGTGCTGCCCTGATAGACCCAAGGGAGCCCTACAAACTGACATCAGCAACCTGGACTGGTGAATTTTCTTTCCCAGGGAAAATGGCCAAAGGATGTGCCCAGGGGCCCCTGGCCCTGGGCTGGGGCCTGACTGTAAAGAATCCCTATGCCGAAGGATGGATCGCAGACCAAAGTTGTACCCTCCTAAAACTTGTGCTGCCCTGTTAGACCAAAGGGAGCCCTACAAACTGACATCAGCAACCTGGACTGGTGAGTTTTCTTTCCCAGGGAAAATGGCCAAAGGATGTGCCCTGGGGACCCTGGCACTGGGCTCGGGCATGACTGCAAAAAATCCTTATATCCAAGTTTGGACCCCAAACCGAAATTGTCCCCTCTTCAAAATTGTGCTGCCCAGATAGACCCAAGGGACCCCTACAAAGTGACATAAGGAACCTGGACTGGTGAATATTCTTTCCCAGGGAAAATGGCCAAAGGTTGTGCCCAGGGGCCCCTGGCCCTGGGCTGGGCCCTGACTGCAAAGAATCCTTATATCCAAGTTTGGACCCCAAACCGAAGTTGTCCCCTCCTCAAATTTCTGCTGCCCAGATAGACCCAAGGGTGCCCTACAAACTGACATCAGGAACATGGACTGGTGAGTTTTCTTTGCCAGGGAAAATGGCCAAAGGATGTGCCCAGGGGCCCCTGGCCCTGGGCTGGCTCTTGACTTCAAAGAATCCTTATATCGAAGGACGCACCCCAGACCAAAGTTGTCCCCATCTCATATTTCTGCTGCCCTGTTAGACCCAAGGGAGCCCTACAAACTGACATCAGCAACCTGGACTGGTGAGTTTTCTTTCCCAGGGAAAATGGCCAAAGGATGTGCCCAGGGGCCCCTAGCCCACGGCTGGGGTTTGAATGCAAAGAATCCTTATATCAAAGGATGGACCCCTGAGTGAAGTTGTCCCCATCTCTTACTTCTGCGGCCCTGATAGACCCAAGGGAGCCCTACAAACTGACATCAGCAACCTGGACTGGTGAGTTTTCTTTCCCAGGGAAAAAGGCCACAGGATGTGCCCAGGGGGCCCTGGAACTGGGCTGGGGTTTGAATGCAAACAATCCATATATCGAAGTATGGACCCCTGAGTGAAGTTGTCCCCATCTCATACTTCTGCTGCCCTGATAGACCCAAGGGAGCCCTACAAACTGACATCAGCAACCTGGACTGGTGAGTTTTCTTTCCTATGAAAAATGGCCAAAGGATGTACCCAGGGGCCCCTGGCCCTGGGCTGGGCCCTGACTTCAAAGAATCCCTATATTGAAGGATGGATCGCAGACCAAAGTTGTCCCCTCCTCAAATTTCTGCTGCCCAGATAGACCCATGGGTGCCCTACAAACTGACATCAGGAACATGGACTGGTGAGTTTTCTTTCCCAGGGAAAATGGCCAAAGGATGTGCCCAGGGGGCCCTGGCACTGGGCTGGACCCTGACTGCAAAGAATCCTTATATCGAAGGATGGACCCCAGACCGAAGTTGTCCCCTCCTCAAATTTCTGCTGCCTAGATAGACCCAAGGGAGCCCTACAAACTGACATCAGGAACCTGGACTGGTGAGTTTTCTTTCCCAGGGAAAATGGCCAAAGGATGTGCCCAGGGGCCCCTGGCCCACGGCTGGGGTTTGAATGCAAACAATCCATATATCGAAGGATGGACCCCTGAGTGAAGTTGTCCCCATCTCATACTTCTGCTGCCCTGATAGACCCAAGGGAGCCCTACAAACTGACATCAGCAACCTGGACTGGTGAGTTTTCTTTCCCAGGGAAAATGGCCAAAGGTTGTGCCCAGGGGCCTCCGGCACTCGGCTGGGCCCTGACTGCAAAGAATCCTTATATCGAAGATTGGACCCCAGACGGAAGTTGTGCCCTCCTCAAACTTGTGCTGCCCAGATCGACCCAAGGGAGCCCTACAAACTGACATTAGCATCCGGGGCTGGTGAATATTCTTTCCCAAGGAAAATGGCCCAAGGATGTGCCCAGGGGCCCCTGGTCCTGGGCTCGGACCTGACTGCAAAAAATCCTTATATCGAAGTATCGATCGCAGACCGAAGTTATCCCCTCCTCAAAATTGTGCTGCCCTGATAGACCCAAGGGAGCCCTACAAACTGACATCAGCAACCTGGACTGGTGAGTTTTCTTTCCCAGGGAAAATGGCCAAAGGATGTGCCCAGGGGCCCCTGGCCCACGGCTGCCGTTTGAATGCAAACAATCCATATATCGAAGGATGGACCCCTGAGTGAAGTTGTCCCCTCCTCAAATTTCTGCTGCCCAGATAGACCCAAGGGAGCCCTACAAACTGACATCAGCAACCTGGACTGGTGAGTTTTCTTTCCCAGGGAAAATGGCCACAGGATGTGCCCAGGGGCCCCTTGCACTGGGCTGGGACCTGAATGCAAAAAATCCATATATCGAAGGATGGACCCCAGACCGAAGTTGTCCCCTCCTGAAAGTTGTGCTGCCCTGATAGACCCAAGGGAGCCCTACAAACTGACATCAGGAACCTGGACTGGTGAGTTTTCTTTCCCAGGGAAAATGGCCAAAGGATGTGCCCAGGGGCCCCTGGAAGTGGGCTGGGGCCTGACTTCAAAGAATCCCTATATTGAAGGATGGATCGCAGACCAAATTTGTCCCCTCCTCAAATTTCTGCTGCCCAGATAGACCCAAGGGTGCCCTACAAACTGACATCAGGAACATGGACTGGTGAGTTTTCTTTCCCAGGGAAAATGGCCAAAGGATGTGCTCAGGGGGCCATGGCACTGGGCTGGGCCCTGACTGCAAAGAATCCTTATATCGAAGGATGGACCCCAGACCGAAGTTGTCCCCTCCTCAAATTTCTGCTGCCCTGATAGACCCAAGGGAGCCCTACAAACTGACATCAGCAACCTGGACTGGTGAGTTTTCTTTCCCAGGGAAAATGGCCAAAGGATGTGCCCAGGGGCCCCTGGCCCACGGCTGGGGTTTGAATGCAAACAATCCATATATCGAAGGATGGACCCCTGAGTGAAGTTGTCCCCATCTCTTACTTCTGCGGCCCTGATAGACCCAAGGGAGCCCTACAAACTGACATCAGCAATTTGGACTGGTGACTTTTCTTTCCTATGAAAAATGGCCAAAGGATGTGCCCAGGGGCCCCTGGCCCTGGGCTGGGGCCTGACTGTAAAGAATCCCTATATCGAAGGATGGATCGCAGACCAAAGTTGTCCCCTCCTCAAATTTCTGCTGCCCTGATAGACCCAAGGGAGCCCTACAAACTGAAATCAGCAACCTGGACTGGTGAGTTTTCTTTCCCAGGGAAAATGGCCAAAGGATGTGCCCTGGGGCCCCTGGCACTGGGCTCGGACCTGACTGCAAAGAATCCTTATATCGAAGTTTGGACCCCAGGCAGAAGTTGTGCCCTCCTCAAACTTGTGCTGCCCAGATCGACCCAAGGGAGCCCTACAAACTGACATTAGCAACCGGGGCTGGTGAATATTCTTTCCCAGGGAAAATGGCCCAAGGATGTGCCCAGGGGCCCCTGGCCCTGGGCTCGGACCTGACTGCAAAAAATCCTTATATCGAAGTATCGATCGCAGACCGAAGTTATCCCCTCCTCAAAATTGTGCTGCCCAGATAGACCCAAGGGAGCCCTAAAAATTGACATCAGCAACCTGGACTGGTGAGTTTTCTTTCCCAGGGAAAATGGCCAAAGGATGTGTCCAGGGGCCCCTGGCCCTGGGCTGGCGCTTGACTTCAAAGAATCCTTATATAGAAGGATGGACCCCTGAGTGAAGTTGTCCCCATCTCATACTTCTGCTGCCCTGATAGACCCAAGGGAGCCCTACAAACTGACATCAGCAACCTGGACTGGTGAGTTTTCTTTCCCAGGGAAAATGGCCACAGGATGTGCCCAGGGGCCCCTGGAAGTGGGCTGGGGCCTGACTTCAAAGAATCCCTATATTGAAGGATGGATCGCAGACCAAATTTGTCCCCTCCTCAAATTTCTGCTGCCCAGATAGACCCAAGGGTGCCCTACAAACTGACATCAGGAACATGGACTGGTGAGTTTTCTTTCCCAGGGAAAATGGCCAAAGGATGTGCCCAGGGGGCCATGGCACTGGGCTGGGGCCTGACTGCAAAGAATCCTTATATCGAAGGATGGACCCCAGACCGAAGTTGTCCCCTCCTCAAATTTCTGCTGCCCTGATAGACCCAAGGGAGCCCTACAAACTGACATCAGCAACCTGGACTGGTGAGTTTTCTTTCCCAGGGAAAATGGCCAAAGGATGTGCCCAGGGGCCCCTGGCCCACGGCTGGGGTTCGAATGCAAACAATCCATATATCGAAGGATGGACCCCTTAGTGAAGTTATCCCCATCTCATACTTGTGCTGCCCTGATAGACCCAAGGGAGCCCTACAAACTGACATCAGCAACCTGGACTGGTGAGTTTTCTTTCCTATGGAAAATGGCCAAAGGATGTGCCCAGGGGCCTCTGGCACTCGGCTGGGCCCTGACTTCAAAGAGTCCCTATATTGAAGGATGGATCGCAGACCACAGTTGTCGCCTCCTCAAATTTCTGCTGCCCAGATAGACCCAAGGGAGCCCTACAAACTGACATCAGCAACCTGGACTGGTGAGTTTTCTTTCCCAGGGAAAATGGCCACAGGATGTGCCCAGGGGCCCCTGGAAGTGGGCTGGGGCCTGACTTCAAAGAATCCCTATATTGAAGGATGGATCGCAGACCAAATTTGTCCCCTCCTCAAATTTCTGCTGCCCAGATAGACCCAAGGGTGCCCTACAAACTGACATCAGGAACATGGACTGGTGAGTTTTCTTTCCCAGGGAAAATGGCCAAAGGATGTGCCCAGGGGGCCATGGCACTGGGCTGGGGCCTGACTGCAAAGAATCCTTATATCGAAGGATGGACCCCAGACCGAAGTTGTCCCCTCCTCAAATTTCTGCTGCCCTGATAGACCCAAGGGAGCCCTACAAACTGACATCAGCAACCTGGACTGGTGAGTTTTCTTTCCCAGGGAAAATGGCCAAAGGATGTGCCCAGGGGCCCCTGGCCCACGGCTGGGGTTCGAATGCAAACAATCCATATATCGAAGGATGGACCCCTTAGTGAAGTTATCCCCATCTCATACTTGTGCTGCCCTGATAGACCCAAGGGAGCCCTACAAACTGACATCAGCAACCTGGACTGGTGAGTTTTCTTTCACAGGGAAAATGGCCAAAGGATGTGCCCAGGGGCCTCTGGCACTCGGCTGGGCCCTGACTTCAAAGAGTCCCTATATTGAAGGATGGATCGCAGACCACAGTTGTCGCCTCCTCAAATTTCTGCTGCCCAGATAGACCCAAGGGAGCCCTACAAACTGACATCAGCAACCTGGACTGGTGAGTTTTCTTTCCCAGGGAAAATGGCCAAAGGATGTGGCCAGGGGGCCCTGGCACTGGGCTGGGCCCTGACTGCAAAGAATCCTTATATCGAAGGATGGACCCCAGACCGAAGTTGTCCCCTCCTCAAATTTCTGCTGCCCTGATAGACCCAAGGGACCCCTACAAACTGACATCAGCAACCTGGACTGGTGAGTTTTCTTTCCCAGGGAAAATGGCCAAAGGATGTGCCCAGGGGCCCCTGGCCCTGGGCTGGGGCCTGACTGTAAAGAATCCCTATATCGAAGGATGGATCACAGACCAAAGTTGTCCCCTCCTCAAATTTCTGCTGCCCTGATAGACCCAAGGGAGCCCTACAAACTGAAATCAGCAACCTGGACTGGTGAGTTTTCTTTCCCAGGGAAAATGGCCAAAGGATGTGCCCAGGGGCCCATGGCGCTGGGCTCGGATCTGACTGCAAAGAATCCTTATATCGAAGTTTGGACCCCAGACAGAAGTTGTGCCCTCCTCAAACTTGTGCTGCCCAGATCGACCCAAGGGAGCCCTACAAACTGACATTAGCAACCGGGGCTGGTGAATATTCTTTCCCAGGGAAAATGGCCCAAGGATGTGCCCAGGGGCCCCTGACCCTGGGCTCGGACCTGACTGCAAAAAATCCTTATATCGAAGTATCGATCGCAGACCGAAGTTATGCCCTCCTCAAAATAGTGCTGCCCAGATAGACCCAAGGGAGCCCTAAAAATTGACATCAGCAACCTGGACTGGTGAGTTTTCTTTCCCAGGGAAAATGGCCAAAGGATGTCCTCAGGTGCCCCTGGACCTCGGCTGAGTCTTGACTGCAAAGAATCCTTATATCGAAGGATGGACCCCTGAGTGAAGTTGTCCCCATCTCATACTTCTGCTGCCCTGATAGACCCAAGGGAGCCCTACAAACTGACATCAGCAACCTGGACTGGTGAGTTTTCTTTCCCAGGGAAAATGGCCAAAGGATGTGCCCAGGGGCCCCTGGCCCTGGGCTGGGCCCTGACTGCAAAGAATCCCTATATTGAAGGATGGATCGCAGACCAAAGTTGTCCCCTCCTCAAATTTCTGCTGCCCAGATAGACCCAAGGGAGCCCTACAAACTGACATCAGGAACCTGGACTGGTGAGTTTTCTTTCCCAGGGAAAATGGCCAAAGGATGGGCCCAGGGGCCCCTTGCACTGGGCGGGGACCTGAATGCAAAGAATCCTTATATCGAAGGATGGACCCCAGACCGAAGTTGTCCCCTCCTGAAAGTTGTGCTGCCCTGATAGACCCAAGGGAGCCCTACAAACTGACATCAGCAACCTGGACTGGTGAGTTTTCTTTCCCAGGGAAAATGGCCAAAGGATGTCCCCAGGGGCCCCTGGCCCTCGGCTGGGGCTTGACTGCAAAGAATCCTTATATCGAAGGATGGACCCCTGAGTGAAGTTGTCCCCATCTCATACTTCTGCTGCCCTGTTAGACCCAAGGGAGCCCTACAAACTGACATCAGCAACCTGGACTGGTGAATTTTCTTTCCCAGGGAAAATGGCCAAAGGATGTGCCCAGGGGACCCCGGCACTGGGCTCGGGCATGACTGCAAAAAATCCTTATATCGAAGGATGGAACCCAGACTGAAGTTGTCCCCTCCTCAAATTTCTGCTGCCCTGATAGACCCAAGGGAGCCCTACAAACTGACATCAGTAACCTGGACTGGTGAGTTTTCTTTCCCAGGGAAAATGGCCAAAGGATGTGCCCAGGGGCCCCTGGCCCACGGCTGGGCTTTGAATGCAAAGAATCCTTATATAGAAGGATGGACCCCTGAGTGAAGTTGTCCCCATCTCATACTTCTGTTGCCCTGATAGACCCAAGGGAGCCCTACAAACTGACATCAGCAACCTGGACTGGTGAGTTTTCTTTCCCAGGGAAAATGGCCAAAGGATGTGCCCAGGGGCCCCTGGCCCTGGGCTGGGACCTGACTGCAAAGAATCCCTATATTGATGGATGGATCGCAGACCAAAGTTGTCCCCTCCTGAAACTTGTGCTGCCCTGATAGACCCAAGGGAGCCCTACAAACTGACATCAGCAACCTGGACTGGTGAGTTTTCTTTCCTAGGGAAAATGGCCAAAGAATGTGCCCAGGGGCCCCTGGCCCTGGGCTGGGCCCTGACTGCAAAGAATCCCTATATCGAAGGATGGATCGCAGACCAAAGTTGTCCCCTCCTCAAATTTCTGCTGCCTAGATAGACCTAAGGGAGCCCTACAAACTGACATCAGCAACCTGGACTGGTGAGTTTTCTTTCCCAGGGAAAATGGCCAAAGGATGTGCCCAGGGGCCCCTGGCACTGGGCTGGGCCCTGACTGTGAAGAATCCCTATGTCGTATGACGGATCGCCGACCAAAGTTGTCCCCTCCTCAAATTTCTGCTGCCCTGTTAGACCAAAGGGAGCCCTACAAACTGACATCAGCAACCTGGACTGGTGAATTTTCTTTCCCAGGGAAAATGGCCAAAGGATGTGCCCAGGGGCCCCTGGCCCCAGGCGAGGACCTGAATGCAAAGAATCCTTATATCGAAGAATGGACCCCAGACCGAAATTGTCCCCTCCTCAAACTTGTGCTGCCCAGATCAACCCAAGGGAGCCCTACAAACTGACAGTAGCAACCGGGGCTGGTGAATATTCTTTCCCAGAGAAAATGGCCCAAGGATGTGCCCAGGGGCCCCTGGCCCTGGGCTCGGACCTGACTGCAAAAAATCCTTATATCGAAGTATCGATCGCAGACCGAAGTTATCCCCTCCTCAAAATTGTGCTGCCCAGATAGACCCAAGCGAGCCCTAAAAATTGACATCAGCAACCTGGACTGGTGAGTTTTCTTTCCCAGGGAAAATGGCCAAAGGATGTGCCCAGGGGCCCCTGGACCTCGTCTGGGGCTTGACTGCAAAGAAACCTTATATCGAAGGATGGACCCCTGAGTGAAGTTGTCCCCATCTCATACTTCTGCTGCCCTGATAGACCCAAGGGAGCCCTACAAACTGACATCAGCAACCTGGACTGGTGAGTTTTCTTTCCCAGGGAAAATGGCCAAAGGATGTGCCCAGGGGCCCCTGGCCCTGGGCTGGGCCCTGACTGCAAAGAATCCCTATATCGAAGGATGGATCGCAGACCAAAGTTGTCCCCTCCTCAAATTTCTGCTGCCCAGATAGACCCAAGGGAGCCCTACAAACTGACATCAGGAACCTGGACTGGTGAGTTTTCTTTCCCAGGGAAAATGGCCAAAGGATGTGCCCAGGGGCCCCTTGCACTGGGCTGGGCCCTGACTGCAAAAAATCCATATATCGAAGGATGGACCCCAGATCGAAGTTGTCCCCTCCTGAAACTTTTGCTGCCCTGATAGATTCAAGGGAGCCCTACAAACTGACATCAGCAACCTGGACTGGTGAATTTTCTTTTCCAGGGAAAATGGCCAAAGGATATGCCCAGGGGCCCCTGGCCCTGAGCTGGGCCCTGACTGCAAAGAATCCTTATATCCAAGTTTGGACCCCAAACCGAAGTTGTCCCCTCCTCAAATTTCTCCTGCCTAGATAGACCCAAGTGAGCCCTACAAACTGACATCAGAAACATGGACTGGTGAGTTTTCTTTCCCAGGGAAAATGGCCAAAGGATGTGCCCAGGGGCCCCTGGCCCCTGGCTGGGACCTGAATGCAAAATATCCCTATATCGAAGGATGGACCCCTGAGTGAAGTTGTCCCCATCTCATACTTGTGCTGCCCTGATAGACCCAAGGGAGCCCTACAAACTGACATCAGCAACCTGGACTGGTGAATTTTCTTTCCCAGGGAAAATGGCCAAAGGATGTGCCCTGGGGACCCTGGCACTGGGCTCGGGCATGACTGCAAAAAATCCTTATATCCAAGTTTGGACCCCAAACCGAAATTGTCCCCTCCTCAAAATTGTGCTGCCCAGATAGACCCAAGGGACCCCTACAAAGTGACATAAGGAACCTGGACTGGTGAATATTCTTTCCCAGGGAAAATGGCCAAAGGTTGTGCCCAGGGGCCCCTGGCCCTGGGCTGGGCCCTGACTGCAAAGAATCCTTATATCCAAGTTTGGACCCCAAACCGAAGTTGTCCCCTCCTCAAATTTCTGCTGCCCAGATAGACCCAAGGGTGCCCTACAAACTGACATCAGCAACCTGGACTGGTGAGTTTTCTTTGCCAGGGAAAATGGCCAAAGGATGTGCCCAGGGGCCCCTGGCCCTGGGCTGGCTCTTGACTTCAAAGAATCCTTATATCGAAGGACGCACCCCAGACCAAAGTTGTCCCCATCTCATATTTCTGCTGCCCTGTTAGACCCAAGGGAGCCCTACAAACTGACATCAGCAACCTGGACTGGTGAGTTTTCTTTCCCAGGGAAAATGGCCACAGGATGTGCCCAGGGGCCCCTAGCCCACGGCTGGGGTTTGAATGCAAAGAATCCTTATATCAAAGGATGGACCCCTTAGTGAAGTTGTCCCCATCTCATACTTGTGCTGCCCTGATAGACCCAAGGGAGCCCTACAAACTGACATCAGGTACATGGACTGGTGAGTTTTCTTTCCTATGGAAAATGGCCAAAGGATGTGCCCAGGGGCCTCTGGCACTCAGCTGGGCCCTGACTTCAAAGAGTCCCTATATTGAAGGATGGATCGCAGACCAAAGTTGTCGCCTCCTCAAATTTCTGCTGCCCAGATAGACCCAAGGGAGCCCTACAAACTGACATCAGAAACATGGACTGGTGAGTTTTCTTTCCCAGGGAAAATGGCCAAAGGATGTGCCCAGGGGGCCCTGGCCCTGGGCTGGGCCCTGACTGCAAAGAATCCATATATTGAAGGATGGATCGCAGACCAAAGTTGTCCCCTCCTCAAATTTCTGCTGCCCAGATAGACCCAAGGGAGCCCTACAAACTGACATCAGGAACATGGACTGGTGAGTTTTCTTTGCCAGGGAAAATGGCCAAAGGATGTGCCCAGGGGCCCCTTGCACTGGGCGGGGACCTGAATGCAAAAAATCCATATATCGAAGGATGGACCCCAGACCGAAGTTGTCCCCTCCTGAAAGTTGTGCTGCCCTGATAGACCCAAGGGAGCCCTACAAACTGACATAAAGAACCTGGACTGGTGAGTTTTCTTTCCCAGGGAAAATGGCCAAAGGATGTGCCCTGTGGACCCTGGCACTGGGCTCGGGCATGACTGCAAAAAATCCTTATATCGAAGTTTGGACCCCAAACCGAAATTGTCCCCTCCTCAAAATTGTGCTGCCAAGATAGACCCAAGGGAACCCTACAAAGTGACATCAGGAACCTGGACTGGTGAGTTTTCTTTCCCAGGGGAAATGGCCAAAGGATGTGCCCAGGGGCCCCTGGCCCTGGGCTCGGACCTGACTGCAAATAATCCTTATATTGAAGGATTGATCACAGATAAAAGTTGTCTCCAACTAAAACTTGTGCTGCCCTGATAGACCCAAGGGAGCCCTACAAACTGACATCAGCAACCTGGACTGGTGAGTTTTCTTTCCCAGGGAAAATGGCCAAAGGTTGTGCCCAGGGGCCCCTGGCCCTGGGCTGGGCCCTGACTGCAAAGAATCCCTATATTGATGGATGGATTGCAGACCAAAGTTGTCCCCTCCTGAAAGTTGTGCTGCCCTGATAGACCCAAGGGAGCCCTACAAACTGACATCAGGAACCTGGACTGGTGAGTTTTCTTTCCCAGGGAAAATGGCCAAAGGATGTGCCCTGTGGACCCTGGCACGGGGCTGGGGCCTGAATGTAAAAAATCCTTATATCGAAGGATGGACCCCAGACCGAAGTTGTCCCCTCCTGAAACTTGTGCTGCCCTGATAGACCCAAGGGAGCCCTACAAACTGACATCAGCAACCTGGACTGGTGAATTTTCTTTTCCAGGGAAAATGGCCAAAGGATATGCCCAGGGGCCCCTGGCCCTGAGCTGGGCCCTGACTGCAAAGAATCCTTATATCCAAGTTTGGACCCCAAACCGAAGTTGTCCCCTCCTCAAATTTCTCCACCCTAGATAGACCCAAGTGAGCCCTACAAACTGACATCAGAAACATGGACTGGTGAGTTTTCTTTCCCAGGGAAAATGGCCAAAGGATGTGCCCAGGGGCCCCTGGCCCCTGGCTGGGACCTGAATGCAAAATATCCCTATATCGAAGGATGGACCCCTGAGTGAAGTTGTCCCCATCTCATACTTGTGCTGCCCTGATAGACCCAAGGGAGCCCTACAAACTGACATCAGCAACCTGGACTGGTGAATTTTCTTTCCCAGGGAAAATGGCCAAAGGATGTGCCCAGGGGCCCCTGGCCCTGGGCTGGGCCCTGACTGTAAAGAATCCCTATGCCGAAGGATGGATCGCAGACCAAAGTTGTACCCTCCTAAAACTTGTGCTGCCCTGTTAGACCAAAGGGAGCCCTACAAACTGACATCAGCAACCTGGACTGGTGAGTTTTCTTTCCCAGGGAAAATGGCCAAAGGATGTGCCCTGGGGACCCTGGCACTGGGCTCGGGCATGACTGCAAAAAATCCTTATATCCAAGTTTGGACCCCAAACTGAAATTGTCCCCTCCTCAAAATTGTGCTGCCCAGATAGACCCAAGGGACCCCTACAAAGTGACATAAGGAACCTGGACTGGTGAATATTCTTTCCCAGGGAAAATGGCCAAAGGTTGTGCCCAGGGGCCCCTGGCCCTGGGCTGGGCCCTGACTGCAAAGAATCCTTATATCCAAGTTTGGACCCCAAACCGAAGTTGCCCCCTCCTCAAATTTCTGCTGCCCAGATAGACCCAAGGGTGCCCTACAAACTGACATCAGGAACATGGACTGGTGAGTTTTCTTTGCCAGGGAAAATGGCCAAAGGATGTGCCCAGGGGCCCCTGGCCCTGGGCTGGCTCTTGACTTCAAAGAATCCTTATATCGAAGGACGCACCCCAGACCAAAGTTGTCCCCATCTCATATTTCTGCTGCCCTGTTAGACCCAAGGGAGCCCTACAAACTGACATCAGCAACCTGGACTGGTGAGTTTTCTTTCCCAGGGAAAATGGCCACAGGATGTGCCCAGGGGCCCCTAGCCCACGGCTGGGGTTTGAATGCAAAGAATCCTTATATCAAAGGATGGACCCCTTAGTGAAGTTGTCCCCATCTCATACTTGTGCTGCCCTGATAGACCCAAGGGAGCCCTACAAACTGACATCAGCAACCTGGACTGGTGAGTTTTCTTTCCTATGGAAAATGGCCAAAGGATGTGCCCAGGGGCCTCTGGCACTCGGCTGGGCCCTGACTTCAAAGAGTCCCTATATTGAAGGATGGATCGCAGACCAAAGTTGTCGCCTCCTCAAATTTCTGCTGCCCAGATAGACCCAAGGGAGCCCTACAAACTGACATCAGAAACATGGACTGGTGAGTTTTCTTTCCCAGGGAAAATGGCCAAAGGATGTGGCCAGGGGGCCCTGGCCCTGGGCTGGGCCCTGACTGCAAAGAATCCATATATTGAAGGATGGATCGCAGACCAAAGTTGTCCCCTCCTCAAATTTCTGCTGCCCTGATAGACCCAAGGGAGCCCTACAAACTGACATCAGGAACCTGGACTGGTGAGTTTTCTTTCCCAGGGAAAATGGCCAAAGGATGTGCCCAGGGGCCCCTTGCACTGGGCGGGGACCTGAATGCAAAAAATCCATATATCGAAGGATGGACCCCAGACTGAAGTTGTCCCCTCCTGAAAGTTGTGCTGCCCTGATAGACCCAAGGGAGCCCTACAAACTGACATAAAGAACCTGGACTGGTGAGTTTTCTTTCCCAGGGAAAATGGCCAAAGGATGTGCCCTGTGGACCCTGGCACTGGGTTCGGGCATGACTGCAAAAAATCCTTATATCGAAGTTTGGACCCCAAACCGAAATTGTCCCCTCCTCAAAATTGTGCTGCCAAGATAGACCCAAGGGAACCCTACAAAGTGACATCAGGAACCTGGACTGGTGAGTTTTCTTTCCCAGGGGAAATGGCCAAAGGATGTGCCCAGGGGCCCCTGGCACTGGGCTCGGACCTGACTGCAAATAATCCTTATATTGAAGGATTGATCACAGACAAAAGTTGTCTCCAACTAAAACTTGTGCTGCCCTGATAGACCCAAGGGAGCCCTACAAACTGACATCAGCAACCTGGACTGGTGAGTTTTCTTTCCCAGGGAAAATGGCCAAAGGATGTGCCCAGGGGCCCCTGGCCCTGGGCTGGGCCCTGACTGCAAAGAATCCCTATATTGATGGATGGATTGCAGACCAAAGTTGTCCCCTCCTGAAAGTTGTGCTGCCCTGATAGACCCAAGGGAGCCCTACAAACTGACATCAGGAACCTGGACTGGTGAGTTTTCTTTCCCAGGGAAAATGGCCAAAGGATGTGCCCTGTGGACCCTGGCACGGGGCTGGGGCCTGAATGTAAAAAATCCTTATATCGAAGGATGGACCCCAGACCGAAGTTGTCCCCTCCTGAAACTTTTGCTGCCCTGATAGATTCAAGGGAGCCCTACAAACTGACATCAGCAACCTGGACTGGTGAATTTTCTTTTCCAGGGAAAATGGCCAAAGGATATGCCCAGGGGCCCCTGGCCCTGAGCTGGGCCCTGACTGCAAAGAATCCTTATATCCAAGTTTGGACCCCAAACCGAAGTTGTCCCCTCCTCAAATTTCTCCTGCCTAGATAGACCCAAGTGAGCCCTACAAACTGACATCAGAAACATGGACTGGTGAGTTTTCTTTCCCAGGGAAAATGGCCAAAGGATGTGCCCAGGGGCCCCTGGCCCCTGGCTGGGACCTGAATGCAAAATATCCCTATATCGAAGGATGGACCCCTGAGTGAAGTTGTCCCCATCTCATACTTGTGCTGCCCTGATAGACCCAAGGGAGCCCTACAAACTGACATCAGCAACCTGGACTGGTGAATTTTCTTTCCCAGGGAAAATGGCCAAAGGATGTGCCCTGTGGACCCTGGCACTGGGCTGGGGCCTGAATGTAAAAAATCCTTATATCGAAGGATGGACCCCAGACCGAAGTTGTCCCCTCCTGAAACTTTTGCTGCCCTGATAGATTCAAGGGAGCCCTACAAACTGACATCAGCAACCTGGACTGGTGAATTTTCTTTTCCAGGGAAAATGGCCAAAGGATATGCCCAGGGGCCCCTGGCCCTGAGCTGGGCCCTGACTGCAAAGAATCCTTATATCCAAGTTTGGACCCCAAACCGAAGTTGTCCGCTCCTCAAATTTCTCCTCCCTAGATAGACCCAAGTGAGCCCTACAAACTGACATCAGAAACATGGACTGGTGAGTTTTCTTTCCCAGGGAAAATGGCCAAAGGATGTGCCCAGGGGCCCCTGGCCCCTGGCTGGGACCTGAATGCAAAATATCCCTATATCGAAGGATGGACCCCTGAGTGAAGTTGTCCCCATCTCATACTTGTGCTGCCCTGATAGACCCAAGGGAGCCCTACAAACTGACATCAGCAACCTGGACTGGTGAATTTTCTTTCCCAGGGAAAATGGCCAAAGGATGTGCCCAGGGGCCCCTGGCCCTGGGCTGGGCCCTGACTGTAAAGAATCCCTATGCCGAAGGATGGATCGCAGACCAAAGTTGTACCCTCCTAAAACTTGTGCTGCCCTGTTAGACCAAAGGGAGCCCTACAAACTGACATCAGCAACCTGGACTGGTGAGTTTTCTTTCCCAGGGAAAATGGCCAAAGGATGTGCCCTGGGGACCCTGGCACTGGGCTCGGGCATGACTGCAAAAAATCCTTATATCCAAGTTTGGACCCCAAACCGAAGTTGTCCCCTCCTCAAAATTGTGCTGCCCAGATAGACCCAAGGGACCCCTACAAAGTGACATAAGGAACCTGGACTGGTGAATATTCTTTCCCAGGGAAAATGGCCAAAGGTTGTGCCCAGGGGCCCCTGGCCCTGGGCTGGGCCCTGACTGCAAAGAATCCTTATATCCAAGTTTGGACCCCAAACCGAAGTTGTCCCCTCCTCAAATTTCTGCTGCCCAGATAGACCCAAGGGTGCCCTACAAACTGACATCAGGAACATGGACTGGTGAGTTTTCTTTGCCAGGGAAAATGGCCAAAGGATGTGCCCAGGGGCCCCTGGCCCTGGTCTGGCTCTTGACTTCAAAGAATCCTTTTATCGAAGGACGCACCCCAGACCAAAGTTGTCCCCATCTCATATTTCTGCTGCCCTGTTAGACCCAAGGGAGCCCTACAAACTGACATCAGCAACCTGGACTGGTGAGTTTTCTTTCCCAGGGAAAATGGCCACAGGATGTGCCCAGGGGCCCCTAGCCCACGGCTGGGGTTTGAATGCAAAGAATCCTTATATCAAAGGAGGGACCCCTGAGTGAAGTTGTCCCCATCTCTTACTTCTGCGGCCCTGATAGACCCAAGGGAGCCCTACAAACTGACATCAGCAACCTGGACTGGTGAGTTTTCTTTCCTATGGAAAATGGCCAAAGGATGTACCCAGGGGCCCCTGGCCCTGGGCTGGGCCCTGACTTCAAAGAATCCCTATATTGAAGGATGGATCGCAGACCAAAGTTGTCCCCTCCTCAAATTTCTGCTGCCCAGATAGACGCAAGGGAGCCCTACAAAGTGACATCCGGAACCTGGACTGGTGAGTTTTCTTTCCCAGGGAAAATGGCCAAAGGATGTGCCCTGGGGACCCTGGCACTGGGCTCGGGCATGACTGCAAAAAATCCTTATATCCAAGTTTGGACCCCAAACTGAAATTGTCCCCTCCTCAAAATTGTGCTGCCCAGATAGACCCAAGGGACCCCTACAAAGTGACATAAGGAACCTGGACTGGTGAATATTCTTTCCCAGGGAAAATGGCCAAAGGTTGTGCCCAGGGGCCCCTGGCCCTGGGCTGGGCCCTGACTGCAAAGAATCCTTATATCCAAGTTTGGACCCCAAACCGAAGTTGCCCCCTCCTCAAATTTCTGCTGCCCAGATAGACCCAAGGGTGCCCTACAAACTGACATCAGGAACATGGACTGGTGAGTTTTCTTTGCCAGGGAAAATGGCCAAAGGATGTGCCCAGGGGCCCCTGGCCCTGGGCTGGCTCTTGACTTCAAAGAATCCTTATATCGAAGGACGCACCCCAGACCAAAGTTGTCCCCATCTCATATTTCTGCTGCCCTGTTAGACCCAAGGGAGCCCTACAAACTGACATCAGCAACCTGGACTGGTGAGTTTTCTTTCCCAGGGAAAATGGCCACAGGATGTGCCCAGGGGCCCCTAGCCCACGGCTGGGGTTTGAATGCAAAGAATCCTTATATCAAAGGATGGACCCCTTAGTGAAGTTGTCCCCATCTCATACTTGTGCTGCCCTGATAGACCCAAGGGAGCCCTACAAACTGACATCAGCAACCTGGACTGGTGAGTTTTCTTTCCTATGGAAAATGGCCAAAGGATGTGCCCAGGGGCCTCTGGCACTCGGCTGGGCCCTGACTTCAAAGAGTCCCTATATTGAAGGATGGATCGCAGACCAAAGTTGTCGCCTCCTCAAATTTCTGCTGCCCAGATAGACCCAAGGGAGCCCTACAAACTGACATCAGAAACATGGACTGGTGAGTTTTCTTTCCCAGGGAAAATGGCCAAAGGATGTGGCCAGGGGGCCCTGGCCCTGGGCTGGGCCCTGACTGCAAAGAATCCATATATTGAAGGATGGATCGCAGACCAAAGTTGTCCCCTCCTCAAATTTCTGCTGCCCTGATAGACCCAAGGGAGCCCTACAAACTGACATCAGGAACCTGGACTGGTGAGTTTTCTTTCCCAGGGAAAATGGCCAAAGGATGTGCCCAGGGGCCCCTTGCACTGGGCGGGGACCTGAATGCAAAAAATCCATATATCGAAGGATGGACCCCAGACTGAAGTTGTCCCCTCCTGAAAGTTGTGCTGCCCTGATAGACCCAAGGGAGCCCTACAAACTGACATAAAGAACCTGGACTGGTGAGTTTTCTTTCCCAGGGAAAATGGCCAAAGGATGTGCCCTGTGGACCCTGGCACTGGGTTCGGGCATGACTGCAAAAAATCCTTATATCGAAGTTTGGACCCCAAACCGAAATTGTCCCCTCCTCAAAATTGTGCTGCCAAGATAGACCCAAGGGAACCCTACAAAGTGACATCAGGAACCTGGACTGGTGAGTTTTCTTTCCCAGGGGAAATGGCCAAAGGATGTGCCCAGGGGCCCCTGGCACTGGGCTCGGACCTGACTGCAAATAATCCTTATATTGAAGGATTGATCACAGACAAAAGTTGTCTCCAACTAAAACTTGTGCTGCCCTGATAGACCCAAGGGAGCCCTACAAACTGACATCAGCAACCTGGACTGGTGAGTTTTCTTTCCCAGGGAAAATGGCCAAAGGATGTGCCCAGGGGCCCCTGGCCCTGGGCTGGGCCCTGACTGCAAAGAATCCCTATATTGATGGATGGATTGCAGACCAAAGTTGTCCCCTCCTGAAAGTTGTGCTGCCCTGATAGACCCAAGGGAGCCCTACAAACTGACATCAGGAACCTGGACTGGTGAGTTTTCTTTCCCAGGGAAAATGGCCAAAGGATGTGCCCTGTGGACCCTGGCACGGGGCTGGGGCCTGAATGTAAAAAATCCTTATATCGAAGGATGGACCCCAGACCGAAGTTGTCCCCTCCTGAAACTTTTGCTGCCCTGATAGATTCAAGGGAGCCCTACAAACTGACATCAGCAACCTGGACTGGTGAATTTTCTTTTCCAGGGAAAATGGCCAAAGGATATGCCCAGGGGCCCCTGGCCCTGAGCTGGGCCCTGACTGCAAAGAATCCTTATATCCAAGTTTGGACCCCAAACCGAAGTTGTCCCCTCCTCAAATTTCTCCTGCCTAGATAGACCCAAGTGAGCCCTACAAACTGACATCAGAAACATGGACTGGTGAGTTTTCTTTCCCAGGGAAAATGGCCAAAGGATGTGCCCAGGGGCCCCTGGCCCCTGGCTGGGACCTGAATGCAAAATATCCCTATATCGAAGGATGGACCCCTGAGTGAAGTTGTCCCCATCTCATACTTGTGCTGCCCTGATAGACCCAAGGGAGCCCTACAAACTGACATCAGCAACCTGGACTGGTGAATTTTCTTTCCCAGGGAAAATGGCCAAAGGATGTGCCCTGTGGACCCTGGCACTGGGCTGGGGCCTGAATGTAAAAAATCCTTATATCGAAGGATGGACCCCAGACCGAAGTTGTCCCCTCCTGAAACTTTTGCTGCCCTGATAGATTCAAGGGAGCCCTACAAACTGACATCAGCAACCTGGACTGGTGAATTTTCTTTTCCAGGGAAAATGGCCAAAGGATATGCCCAGGGGCCCCTGGCCCTGAGCTGGGCCCTGACTGCAAAGAATCCTTATATCCAAGTTTGGACCCCAAACCGAAGTTGTCCGCTCCTCAAATTTCTCCTCCCTAGATAGACCCAAGTGAGCCCTACAAACTGACATCAGAAACATGGACTGGTGAGTTTTCTTTCCCAGGGAAAATGGCCAAAGGATGTGCCCAGGGGCCCCTGGCCCCTGGCTGGGACCTGAATGCAAAATATCCCTATATCGAAGGATGGACCCCTGAGTGAAGTTGTCCCCATCTCATACTTGTGCTGCCCTGATAGACCCAAGGGAGCCCTACAAACTGACATCAGCAACCTGGACTGGTGAATTTTCTTTCCCAGGGAAAATGGCCAAAGGATGTGCCCAGGGGCCCCTGGCCCTGGGCTGGGCCCTGACTGTAAAGAATCCCTATGCCGAAGGATGGATCGCAGACCAAAGTTGTACCCTCCTAAAACTTGTGCTGCCCTGTTAGACCAAAGGGAGCCCTACAAACTGACATCAGCAACCTGGACTGGTGAGTTTTCTTTCCCAGGGAAAATGGCCAAAGGATGTGCCCTGGGGACCCTGGCACTGGGCTCGGGCATGACTGCAAAAAATCCTTATATCCAAGTTTGGACCCCAAACCGAAGTTGTCCCCTCCTCAAAATTGTGCTGCCCAGATAGACCCAAGGGACCCCTACAAAGTGACATAAGGAACCTGGACTGGTGAATATTCTTTCCCAGGGAAAATGGCCAAAGGTTGTGCCCAGGGGCCCCTGGCCCTGGGCTGGGCCCTGACTGCAAAGAATCCTTATATCCAAGTTTGGACCCCAAACCGAAGTTGTCCCCTCCTCAAATTTCTGCTGCCCAGATAGACCCAAGGGTGCCCTACAAACTGACATCAGGAACATGGACTGGTGAGTTTTCTTTGCCAGGGAAAATGGCCAAAGGATGTGCCCAGGGGCCCCTGGCCCTGGTCTGGCTCTTGACTTCAAAGAATCCTTTTATCGAAGGACGCACCCCAGACCAAAGTTGTCCCCATCTCATATTTCTGCTGCCCTGTTAGACCCAAGGGAGCCCTACAAACTGACATCAGCAACCTGGACTGGTGAGTTTTCTTTCCCAGGGAAAATGGCCACAGGATGTGCCCAGGGGCCCCTAGCCCACGGCTGGGGTTTGAATGCAAAGAATCCTTATATCAAAGGAGGGACCCCTGAGTGAAGTTGTCCCCATCTCTTACTTCTGCGGCCCTGATAGACCCAAGGGAGCCCTACAAACTGACATCAGCAACCTGGACTGGTGAGTTTTCTTTCCTATGGAAAATGGCCAAAGGATGTACCCAGGGGCCCCTGGCCCTGGGCTGGGCCCTGACTTCAAAGAATCCCTATATTGAAGGATGGATCGCAGACCAAAGTTGTCCCCTCCTCAAATTTCTGCTGCCCAGATAGACGCAAGGGAGCCCTACAAAGTGACATCCGGAACCTGGACTGGTGAGTTTTCTTTCCCAGGGAAAATGGCTAAAGGATGTGCCCAGGGGACCCTGGCACTGGGCTCGGACCTGACTGCAATGAATCCTTATATCGAAGTTTGGACCCCAGACCGAAATTGTCCCCTCCTCAAACTTGTGCTGCCCAGATCGACCCAAGGGAGCCCTACAAACTGACAGGAGCAACCGGGGCTGGTGAATATTCTTTCCCAGAGAAAATGGCCCAAGGATGTGCCCAGGGGCCCCTGGCCCTGGGCTCGGACCTGACTGCAAAAAATCCTTATATCGAAGTGTCGATCGCAGACCGAAGTTATCCCCTCCTCAAAATTGTGCTGCCCAGATAGACCCAAGCGAGCCCTAAAAATTGACATCAGCAACCTGGACCGGTGAGTTTTCTTTCCCAGGGAAAATGGCCAAAGGATGTGCCCAGGGGCCCCTGGACCTCGTCTGGGGCTTGACTGCAAAGAAACCTTTTATCGAAGGATGGACCCCTGAGTGAAGTTGTCCCCATCTCATAATTCTGCTGCCCTGATAGACCCAAGGGAGCCCTACAAACTGACATCAGCAACCTGGACTGGTGAGTTTTCTTTCCCAGGGAAAATGGCCAAAGGATGTGCCCAGGGGCCCCTGGCCCTGGGCTGGGCCCTGACTGCAAAGAATCCCTATATCGAAGGATGGATCGCAGACCAAAGTTGTCCCCTCCTCAAATTTCTGCTGCCCAGATAGACCCAAGGGAGCCCTACAAACTGACATCAGCAACCTGGACTGGTGAGTTTTCTTTCCCAGGGAAAATGGCCAAAGGATGTGCCCAGGGGCCCCTGGCCCACGGCTGGGGTTTGAATGCAAACAATCCATATATCGAAGGATGGACCCCTGAGTGAAGTTGTCCCCATCTCATACTTCTGCTGCCCTGATAGACCCAAGGGAGCCCTACAAACTGACATCAGCAACCTGGACTGGTGAGTTTTCTTTCCCAGGGAAAATGGCCAAAGGATGTGCCCAGAGGCCCCTGGCCCTGGGCTGGGCCCTGACTGCAAAGAATCCCTATATCGAAGGATGGATCGCAGACCAAAGTTGTCCCCTCCTCAAATTTCTGCTGCCCAGATAGACCGAAGGGAGCTCTACAAACTGACATCAGGAACCTGGACTGGTGAGTATTCTTTCCCAGGGAAAATGGCCAAAGGATGTGCCCTGTGGACCCTGGCACTGGGCTGGGGCCTGAATGTAAAAAATCCTTATATCGAAGGATGGACCCCAGACCGAAGTTGTCCCCTCCTGAAACTTGTGCTGCCCTGATAGATTCAAGGGAGCCCTACAAACTGACATCAGCAACCTGGACTGGTGAATTTTCTTTTCCAGGGAAAATGGCCAAAGGATATGCCCAGGGGCCCCTGGCCCTGAGCTGGGCCCTGACTGCAAAGAATCCTTATATCCAAGTTTGGACCCCAAACCGAAGTTGTCCCCTCCTCAAATTTCTCCACCCTAGATAGACCCAAGTGAGCCCTACAAACTGACATCAGAAACATGGACTGGTGAGTTTTCTTTCCCAGGGAAAATGGCCAAAGGATGTGCCCAGGGGCCCCTGGCCCCTGGCTGGGACCTGAATGCAAAATATCCCTATATCGAAGGATGGACCCCTGAGTGAAGTTGTCCCCATCTCATACTTGTGCTGCCCTGATAGACCCAAGGGAGCCCTACAAACTGACATCAGCAACCTGGACTGGTGAATTTTCTTTCCCAGGGAAAATGGCCAAAGGATGTGCCCAGGGGCCCCTGGCCCTGGGCTGGGGCCTGACTGTAAAAAATCCCTATGCCGAAGGATGGATCGCAGACCAAAGTTGTACCCTCCTAAAACTTGTGCTGCCCTGTTAGACCAAAGGGAGCCCTACAAACTGACATCAGCAACCTGGACTGGTGAGTTTTCTTTCCCAGGGAAAATGGCCAAAGGATGTGCCCTGGGGACCCTGGCACTGGGCTCGGGCATGACTGCAAAAAATCCTTATATCCAAGTTTGGACCCCAAACCGAAATTGTCCCCTCTTCAAAATTGTGCTGCCCAGATAGACCCAAGGGACACCTACAAAGTGACATAAGGAACCTGGACTGGTGAATATTCTTTCCCAGGGAAAATGGCCAAAGGTTGTGCCCAGGGGCCCCTGGCCCTGGGCTGGGCCCTGACTGCAAAGAATCCTTATATCCATGTTTGGACCCCAAACCGAAGTTGTCCCCTCCTCAAATTTCTGCTGCCCAGATAGACCCAAGGGTGCCCTACAAACTGACATCAGGAACATGGACTGGTGAGTTTTCTTTCCCAGGGAAAATGGCCAAAGGATGTGCCCAGGGGCCCCTGGCCCTGGGCTGGCTCTTGACTTCAAAGAATCCTTATATCGAAGGATGCACCCCAGACCAAAGTTGTCCCCATCTCATATTTCTGCTGCCCTGTTAGACCCAAGGGAGCCCTACAAACTGACATCAGCAACCTGGACTGGTGAGTTTTCTTTCCCAGGGAAAATGGCCAAAGGATGTGCCCAGGGGCCCCTAGCCCACGGCTGGGGTTTGAATGCAAAGAATCCTTATATCAAAGGATGGACCCCTGAGTGAAGTTGTCCCCATCTCTTACTTCTGCTGCCCTGATAGACCCAAGGGAGCCCTACAAACTGACATCAGCAACCTGGACTGGTGAGTTTTCTTTCCTATGGAAAATGGCCAAAGGATGTACCCAGGCGCCCCTGGCCCTGGGCTGGGCCCTGACTTCAAAGAATCCCTATATTGAAGGATGGATCGCAGACCAAAATTGTCCCCTCCTCAAATTTCTGCTGCCCAGATAGACCCAAGGGTGCCCTACAAACTGACATCAGGAACATGGACTGGTGAGTTTTCTTTCCCAGGGAAAATGGCCAAAGGATGTGCCCAGGGGGCCCTGGCACTGGGCTGGGCCCTGACTTCAAAAAATCCTTATATCGAAGGATGGACCCCAGACCGAAGTTGTCCCCTCCTCAAATTTCTGCTGCCCTGATAGACCCAAGGGAGCCCTACAAACTGACATCAGCAACCTGGACTGGTGAGTTTTCTTTCCCAGGGAAAATGGCCAAAGGATGTGCCCAGGGGGCCCTGGAACTGGGCTGGGGTTTGAATGCAAACAATCCATATATCGAAGGATGGACCCCTGAGTGAAGTTGTCCCCATCTCATACTTCTGCTGCCCTGATAGACCCAAGGGAGCCCTACAAACTGACATCAGCAACCTGGACTGGTGAGTTTTCTTTCCTATGGAAAATGGCCAAAGGATGTACCCAGGGGCCCCTGGCCCTGGGCTGGGCCCTGACTTCAAAGAATCCCTATATTGAAGGATGGATCGCAGACCAAAGTTGTCCCCTCCTCAGATTTCTGCTGCCCAGGTAGACCCAATGGTGCCCTACAAACTGACATCAGGAACATGGACTGGTGAGTTTTCTTTCCCAGGGAAAATGGCCAAAGGATGTGCCCAGGGGGCCCTGGCACTGGGCTGGGCCCTGACTGCAAAAAATCCTTATATCGAAGGATGGACCCCAGACCGAAGTTGTCCCCTCCTCAAATTTCTGCTGCCCAGATAGACCCAAGTGAGCCCTACAAACTGACATCAGCAACCTGGACTGGTGAGTTTTCTTTCCCAGGGAAAATGGCCAAAGGGTGTGCCCAGGGGCCCCTGGCCCACGGCTGCGGTTTGAATGCAAACAATCCATATATCGAAGGATGGACCCCTGAGTGAAGTTGTCCCCATCTCATACTTCTGCTGCCCTGATAGACCCAAGGGAGCCCTACAAACTGACATCAGCAACCTGGACTGGTGAGTTTTCTTTCCTATGGAAAATGGCCAAAGGTTGTACCCAGGGGCCTCCGGCACTCGGCTGGGCCCTGACTGCAAAGAATCCTTATATCGAAGATTGGACCCCAGACGGAAGTTGTGCCCTCCTCAAACTTGTGCTGCCCAGATCGACCCAAGGGAGCCCTACAAACTGACATTAGCAACCGGGGCTGGTGAATATTCTTTCCCAGGGAAAATGGCCCAAGGATGTGCCCAGGGGCCCCTGGTCCTGGGCTCGGACCTGACTGCAAAAAATCCTTATATCGAAGTATCGATCGCAGACCGAAGTTATCCCCTCCTCAAAATTGTGCTGCCCAGATAGACCCAAGGGAGCCCTAAAAATTGACATCAGCAACATGGACTGGTGAGTTTTCTTTCCTAGGGAAAATGGCCAAAGGATGTGCCCAGGGGCCCCTGGCCCTGGGCTGGCGCTTGACTTCAAAGAATCCTTATATAGAAGGATGGACCCCTGAGTGAAGTTGTCCCCATCTCATACTTCTGCTGCCCTGATAGACCCAAGGGAGCCCTACAAACTGACATCAGCAACCTGGACTGGTGAGTTTTCTTTCCCAGGGAAAATGGCCAAAGGATGTGCCCAGGGGCCCCTGGCCCACAGCTGGGGTTTGAATGCAAACAATCCATATATCGAAGGATGGACCCCTGAGTGAAGTTGTCCCCTCCTCAAATTTCTGCTGCCCAGATAGACCCAAGGGAGCCCTACAAACTGACATCAGCAACCTGGACTGGTGAGTTTTCTTTCCCAGGGAAAATGGCCAAAGGATGTGCCCAGGGGCCCCTTGCACTGGGCTGGGACCTGAATGCAAAAAATCCATATATCGAAGGATGGACCCCAGACCGAAGTTGTCCCCTCCTGAAATTTCTGCTGCCCAGATAGACCCAAGGGAGCCCTACAAACTGACATCAGGAACCTGGACTGGTGAGTTTTCTTTCCCAGGGAAAATGGCCAAAGGATGTGCCCAGGGGCCCCTTGCACTGGGCGGGGACCTGAATGCAAAAAATCCATATATCGAAGGATGGACCCCAGACCGAAGTTGTCCCCTCCTGAAAGTTGTGCTGCCCTGATAGACCCAAGGGAGCCCTACAAACTGACATAAAGAACCTGGACTGGTGAGTTTTCTTTCCCAGGGAAAATGGCCAAAGGATGTGCCCAGGGGCCCCTGGCACTGGGCTCGGACCTGACTGCAAAGAATCCTTATATCGAAGTTTGGACCCCAGGCAGAAGTTGTGCCCTCCTCAAACTTGTGCTGCCCAGATCGACCCAAGGGAGCCCTACAAACTGACATTAGCAACCGGGGCTGGTGAATATTCTTTCCCAGGGAAAATGGCCCAAGGATGTGCCCAGGGGCCCCTGGCCTTGGCTCGGACCTGACTGCAAAAAATCCTTATATCGAAGTATCGATCGCAGACCGAAGTTATCCCCTCCTCAAAATTGTGCTGCCCAGATAGACCCAAGGGAGCCCTAAAAATTGACATCAGCAACCTGGACTGGTGAGTTTTCTTTCCCAGGGAAAATGGCCAAAGGATGTGTCCAGGGGCCCCTGGCCCTGGGCTGGCGCTTGACTTCAAAGAATCCTTATATAGAAGGATGGACCCCTGAGTGAAGTTGTCCCCATCTCATACTTCTGCTGCCCTGATAGACCCAAGGGAGCCCTACAAACTGACATCAGCAACCTGGACTGGTGAGTTTTCTTTCCCAGGGAAAATGGCCACAGGATGTGCCCAGGGGCCCCTGGAAGTGGGCTGGGGCCTGACTTCAAAGAATCCCTATATCGAAGGATGGACCCCAGACCGAAGTTGTCCCCTCCTCAAATTTCTGCTGCCCTGATAGACCCAAGGGAGCCCTACAAACTGACATCAGCAACCTGGACTGGTGAGTTTTCTTTCCCAGGGAAAATGGCCAAAGGATGTGCCCAGGGGCCCCTGGCACTGGGCTCGGACCTGACTGCAAAGAATCCTTATATCGAAGTTTGGACCCCAGGCAGAAGTTGTGCCCTCCTCAAACTTGTGCTGCCCAGATCGACCCAAGGGAGCCCTACAAACTGACATTAGCAACCGGGGCTGGTGAATATTCTTTCCCAGGGAAAATGGCCCAAGGATGTGCCCAGGGGACCCTGGTCCTGGGCTCGGACCTGACTGCAAAAAATCCTTATATCGAAGTATCGATCGCAGACCGAAGTTATCCCCTCCTCAAAATTGTGCTGCCCAGATAGACCCAAGGGAGCCCTAAAAATTGACATCAGCAACCTGGACTGGTGAGTTTTCTTTCCCAGGGAAAATGGCCACAGGATGTGCCCAGGGGCCCCTGGAAGTGGGCTGGGGCCTGACTTCAAAGAATCCCTATATTGAAGGATGGATCGCAGACCAAATTTGTCCCCTCCTCAAATTTCTGCTGCCCAGATAGACCCAAGGGTGCCCTACAAACTGACATCAGGAACATGGACTGGTGAGTTTTCTTTCCCAGGGAAAATGGCCAAAGGATGTGCCCAGGGGGCCATGGCACTGGGCTGGGGCCTGACTGCAAAGAATCCTTATATCGAAGGATGGACCCCAGACCGAAGTTGTCCCCTCCTCAAATTTCTGCTGCCCTGATAGACCCAAGGGAGCCCTACAAACTGACATCAGCAACCTGGACTGGTGAGTTTTCTTTCCCAGGGAAAATGGCCAAAGGATGTGCCCAGGGGCCCCTGGCACTGGGCTCGGACCTGACTGCAAAGAATCCTTATATCGAAGTTTGGACCCCAGGCAGAAGTTGTGCCCTCCTCAAACTTGTGCTGCCCAGATCGACCCAAGGGAGCCCTACAAACTGACATTAGCAACCGGGGCTGGTGAATATTCTTTCCCAGGGAAAATGGCCCAAGGATGTGCCCAGGGGCCCCTGGTCCTGGGCTCGGACCTGACTGCAAAAAATCCTTATATCGAAGTATCGATCGCAGACCGAAGTTATCCCCTCCTCAAAATTGTGCTGCCCAGATAGACCCAAGGGAGCCCTAAAAATTGACATCAGCAACCTGGACTGGTGAGTTTTCTTTCCCAGGGAAAATGGCCAAGGATGTCCCCAGGGGCCCCTGGCCCTCGGCTGGGGCTTGACTGCAAAGAATCCTTATATCGAAGGATGGACCCCTGAGTGAAGTTGTCCCCATCTCATACTTCTGCTGCCCTGTTAGACCCAAGGGAGCCCTACAAACTGACATCAGCAACCTGGACTGGTGAATTTTCTTTCCCAGGCGAAATGGCCAAAGGATGTGCCCAGGGGACCCCGGCACTGGGCTCGGGCATGACTGCAAAAAATCCTTATATCGAAGGATGGAACCCAGACTGAAGTTGTCCCCTCCTCAAATTTCTGCTGCCCTGATAGACCCAAGGGAGCCCTACAAACTGACATCAGCAACCTGGACTGGTGAGTTTTCTTTCCCAGGGAAAATGGCCAAAGGATGTGCCCAGGGGCCCCTGGCCCACGGCTGGGCTTTGAATGCAAAGAATCCTTATATAGAAGGATGGACCCCTGAGTGAAGTTGTCCCCATCTCATACTTCTGTTGCCCTGATAGACCCAAGGGAGCCCTACAAACTGACATCAGCAACCTGGACTGGTGAGTTTTCTTTCCCAGGGAAAATGGCCAAAGGATGTGCCCAGGGGCCCCTGGCCCTGGGCTGGGCCCTGACTGCAAAGAATCCCTATATTGATGGATGGATCGCAGACCAAAGTTGTCCCCTCCTGAAACTTTTGCTGCCCTGATAGACCCAAGGGAGCCCTACAAACTGACATCAGCAACCTGGACTGGTGAGTTTTCTTTCCTAGGGAAAATGGCCAAAGAATGTGCCCTGGGGACCCTGGCACGGGGCTGGGGCCTGAATGCAAAAAATCCTTATATCGAAGGATGGACCCCAGACCGAAGTTGTCCCCTCCTCAAATTTCTGCTGCCTAGATAGACCTAAGGGAGCCCTACAAACTGACATCAGCAACCTGGACTGGTGAGTTTTCTTTCCCAGGGAAAATGGCCAAAGGATGTGCCCAGGGGCCCCTGGCACTGGGCTGGGGCCTGACTGTGAAGGATCCCTATGTCGAATGACGGATCGCCGACCAAAGTTGTCCCCTCCTCAAATTTCTGCTGCCCTGTTAGACCAAAGCGAGCCCTACAAACTGACATCAGCAACCTGGACTGGTGAATTTTCTTTCCCAGGGAAAATGGCCAAAGGATGTGCCCAGGGGCCCCTGGCCCCAGGCGAGGACCTGAATGCAAAGAATCCTTATATCGAAGAATGGACCCCAGACCGAAATTGTCCCCTCCTCAAAGTTGTGCTGCCCAGATCAACCCAAGGGAGCCCTACAAACTGACAGTAGCAACCGGGGCTGGTGAATATTCTTTCCCAGAGAAAATGGCCCAAGGATGAGCCCAGGGGCCCCTGGCCCTGGGCTCGGACCTGACTGCAAAAAATCCTTATATCGAAGTATCGATCGCAGACCGAAGTTATCCCCTCCTCAAAATTGTGCTGCCCAGATAGACCCAAGGGAGCCCTAAAAATTGACATCAGCAACCTGGACTGGTGAGTTTTCTTTCCCAGGGAAAATGGCCAAAGGATGTGCCCAGGGGCCCCTGGACCTCGTCTGGGGCTTGACTGCAAAGAAACCTTATATCGAAGGATGGACCCCTGAGTGAAGTTGTCCCCATCTCATACTTCTGCTGCCCTGATAGACCCAAGGGAGCCCTACAAACTGACATCAGCAACCTGGACTGGTGAGTTTTCTTTCCCAGGGAAAATGGCCAAAGGATGTGCCCTGTGGACCCTGGCACTGGGCTGGGGCCTGAATGTAAAAAATCCTTATATCGAAGGATGGACCCCAGACCGAAGTTGTCCCCTCCTGAAACTTTTGCTGCCCTGATAGATTCAAGGGAGCCCTACAAACTGACATCAGCAACCTGGACTGGTGAATTTTCTTTTCCAGGGAAAATGGCCAAAGGATATGCCCAGGGGCCCCTGGCCCTGAGCTGGGCCCTGACTGCAAAGAATCCTTATATCCAAGTTTGGACCCCAAACCGAAGTTGTCCCCTCCTCAAATTTCTCCTCCCTAGATAGACCCAAGTGAGCCCTACAAACTGACATCAGAAACATGGACTGGTGAGTTTTCTTTCCCAGGGAAAATGGCCAAAGGATGTGCCCAGGGGCCCCTGGCCCCTGGCTGGGACCTGAATGCAAAATATCCCTATATCGAAGGATGGACCCCTGAGTGAAGTTGTCCCCATCTCATACTTGTGCTGCCCTGATAGACCCAAGGGAGCCCTACAAACTGACATCAGCAACCTGGACTGGTGAATTTTCTTTCCCAGGGAAAATGGCCAAAGGGTGTGCCCTGTGGACCCTGGCACTGGGCTGGGGCCTGAATGTAAAAAATCCTTATATCGAAGGATGGACCCCAGACCGAAGTTGTCCCCTCCTGAAACTTGTGCTGCCCTGATAGATTCAAGGGAGCCCTACAAACTGACATCAGCAACCTGGACTGGTGAATTTTCTTTTCCAGGGAAAATGGCCAAAGGATATGCCCAGGGGCCCCTGGCCCTGAGCTGGGCCCTGACTGCAAAGAATCCTTATATCCAAGTTTGGACCCCAAACCGAAGTTGTCCCCTCCTCAAATTTCTCCTCCCTAGATAGACCCAAGTGAGCCCTACAAACTGACATCAGAAACATGGACTGGTGAGTTTTCTTTCCCAGGGAAAATGGCCAAAGGATGTGCCCAGGGGCCCCTGGCCCCTGGCTGGGACCGGAATGCAAAATATCCCTATATCGAAGGATGGACCCCTGAGTGAAGTTGTCCCCATCTCATACTTGTGCTGCCCTGATAGACCCAAGGGAGCCCTACAAACTGACATCAGCAACCTGGACTGGTGAATTTTCTTTCCCAGGGAAAATGGCCAAAGGATGTGCCCAGGGGCCCCTGGCCCTGGGCTGGGCCCTGACTGTAAAGAATCCCTATGCCGAAGGATGGATCGCAGACCAAAGTTGTACCCTCCTAAAACTTGTGCTGCCCTGTTAGACCAAAGGGAGCCCTACAAACTGACATCAGCAACCTGGACTGGTGAGTTTTCTTTCCCAGGGAAAATGGCCAAAGGATGTGCCCTGGGGACCCTGGCACTGGGCTCGGGCATGACTGCAAAAAATCCTTATATCCAAGTTTGGACCCCAAACCGAAATTGTCCCCTCCTCAAAATTGTGCTGCCCAGATAGACCCAAGGGACCCCTACAAAGTGACATAAGGAACCTGGACTGGTGAATATTCTTTCCCAGGGAAAATGGCCAAAGGTTGTGCCCAGGGGCCCCTGGCCCTGGGCTGGGCCCTGACTGCAAAGAATCCTTATATCCAAGTTTGGACCCCAAACCGAAGTTGTCCCCTCCTCAAATTTCTGCTGCCCAGATAGACCCAAGGGTGCCCTACAAACTGACATCAGGAACATGGACTGGTGAGTTTTCTTTGCCAGGGAAAATGGCCAAAGGATGTGCCCAGGGGCCCCTGGCCCTGGGCTGGCTCTTGACTTCAAAGAATCCTTATATCGAAGGACGCACCCCAGACCAAAGTTGTCCCCATCTCATATTTCTGCTGCCCTGTTAGACCCAAGGGAGCCCTACAAACTGACATCAGCAACCTGGACTGGTGAGTTTTCTTTCCCAGGGAAAATGGCCACAGGATGTGCCCAGGGGCCCCTAGCCCACGGCTGGGGTTTGAATGCAAAGAATCCTTATATCAAAGGATGGACCCCTTAGTGAAGTTGTCCCCATCTCATACTTGTGCTGCCCTGATAGACCCAAGGGAGCCCTACAAACTGACATCAGCAACCTGGACTGGTGAGTTTTCTTTCCTATGGAAAATGGCCAAAGGATGTGCCCAGGGGCCTCTGGCACTCGGCTGGGCCCTGACTTCAAAGAGTCCCTATATTGAAGGATGGATCGCAGACCAAAGTTGTCGCCTCCTCAAATTTCTGCTGCCCAGATAGACCCAAGGGAGCCCTACAAACTGACATCAGAAACATGGACTGGTGAGTTTTCTTTCCCAGGGAAAATGGCCAAAGGATGTGGCCAGGGGGCCCTGGCCCTGGGCTGGGCCCTGACTGCAAAGAATCCATATATTGAAGGATGGATCGCAGACCAAAGTTGTCCCCTCCTCAAATTTCTGCTGCCCTGATAGACCCAAGGGAGCCCTACAAACTGAAATCAGCAACCTGGACTGGTGAGTTTTCTTTCCCAGGGAAAATGGCCAAAGGATGTGCCCAGGGGCCCCTGGCACTGGGCTCGGACCTGACTGCAAAGAATCCTTATATCGAAGTTTGGACCCCAGGCAGAAGTTGTGCCCTCCTCAAACTTGTGCTGCCCAGATCGACCCAAGGGAGCCCTACAAACTGACATTAGCAACCGGGGCTGGTGAATATTCTTTCCCAGGTATAATGGCCCAAGGATGTGCCCAGGGGCCCCTGGTCCTGGGCTCGGACCTGACTGCAAAAAATCCTTATATCGAAGTATCGATCGCAGACCGAAGTTATCCCCTCCTCAAAATTGTGCTGCCCAGATAGACCCAAGGGAGCCCTAAAAATTGACATCAGCAACCTGGACTGGTGAGTTTTCTTTCCCAGGGAAAATGGCCAAAGGATGTGTCCAGGGGCCCCTGGCCCTGGGCTGGCGCTTGACTTCAAAGAATCCTTATATAGAAGGATGGACCCCTGAGTGAAGTTGTCCCCATCTCATACTTCTGCTGCCCTGATAGACCCAAGGGAGCCCTACAAACTGACATCAGCAACCTGGACTGGTGAGTTTTCTTTCCCAGGGAAAATGGCCAAAGGATGTGCCCAGGGGCCCCTGGAAGTGGGCTGGGGCCTGACTTCAAAGAATCCCTATATTGAAGGATGGATCGCAGACCAAATTTGTCCCCTCCTCAAATTTCTGCTGCCCAGATAGACCCAAGGGTGCCCTACAAACTGACATCAGGAACATGGACTGGTGAGTTTTCTTTCCCAGGGAAAATGGCCAAAGGATGTGCCCAGGGGGCCATGGCACTGGGCTGGGGCCTGACTGCAAAGAATCCTTATATCGAAGGATGGACCCCAGACCGAAGTTGTCCCCTCCTCAAATTTCTGCTGCCCTGATAGACCCAAGGGAGCCCTACAAACTGACATCAGCAACCTGGACTGGTGAGTTTTCTTTCCCAGGGAAAATGGCCAAAGGATGTGCCCAGGGGCCCCTGGCACTGGGCTCGGACCTGACTGCAAAGAATCCTTATATCGAAGTTTGGACCCCAGGCAGAAGTTGTGCCCTCCTCAAACTTGTGCTGCCCAGATCGACCCAAGGGAGCCCTACAAACTGACATTAGCAACCGGGGCTGGTGAATATTCTTTCCCAGGGAAAATGGCCCAAGGATGTGCCCAGGGGCCCCTGGTCCTGGGCTCGGACCTGACTGCAAAAAATCCTTATATCGAAGTATCGATCGCAGACCGAAGTTATCCCCTCCTCAAAATTGTGCTGCCCAGATAGACCCAAGGGAGCCCTAAAAATTGACATCAGCAACCTGGACTGGTGAGTTTTCTTTCCCAGGGAAAATGGCCAAAGGGTGTGTCCAGGGGCCCCTGGCCCTGGGCTGGCGCTTGACTTCAAAGAATCCTTATATAGAAGGATGGACCCCTGAGTGAAGTTGTCCCCATCTCATACTTCTGCTGCCCTGATAGACCCAAGGGAGCCCTACAAACTGACATCAGCAACCTGGACTGGTGAGTTTTCTTTCCTAGGGAAAATGGCCAAAGGATGTGCCCAGGGGCCCCTGGAAGTGGGCTGGGGCCTGACTTCAAAGAATCCCTATATTGAAGGATGGATCGCAGACCAAATTTGTCCCCTCCTCAAATTTCTGCTGCCCAGATAGACCCAAGGGTGCCCTACAAACTGACATCAGGAACATGGACTGGTGAGTTTTCTTTCCCAGGGAAAATGGCCAAAGGATGTGCCCAGGGGGCCATGGCACTGGGCTGGGGCCTGACTGCAAAGAATCCTTATATCGAAGGATGGACCCCAGACCGAAGTTGTCCCCTCCTCAAATTTCTGCTGCCCTGATAGACCCAAGGGAGCCCTACAAACTGACATCAGCAACCTGGACTGGTGAGTTTTCTTTCCCAGGGAAAATGGCCAAAGGATGTGCCCAGGGGCCCCTGGCCCACGGCTGGGGTTCGAATGCAAACAATCCATATATCGAAGGATGGACCCCTTAGTGAAGTTGTCCCCATCTCATACTTGTGCTGCCCTGATAGACCCAAGGGAGCCCTACAAAGTGACATAAGGAACCTGGACTGGTGAATATTCTTTCCCAGGGAAAATGGCCAAAGGTTGTGCCCAGGGGCCCCTGGCCCTGGGCTGGGCCCTGACTGCAAAGAATCCTTATATCCAAGTTTGGACCCCAAACCGAAGTTGTCCCCTCCTCAAATTTCTGCTGCCCAGATAGACCCAAGGGTGCCCTACAAACTGACATCAGGAACATGGACTGGTGAGTTTTCTTTGCCAGGGAAAATGGCCAAAGGATGTGCCCAGGGGCCCCTGGCCCTGGGCTGGCTCTTGACTTCAAAGAATCCTTATATCGAAGGACGCACCCCAGACCAAAGTTGTCCCCATCTCATATTTCTGCTGCCCTGTTAGACCCAAGGGAGCCCTACAAACTGACATCAGCAACCTGGACTGGTGAGTTTTCTTTCCCAGGGAAAATGGCCACAGGATGTGCCCAGGGGCCCCTAGCCCACGGCTGGGGTTTGAATGCAAAGAATCCTTATATCAAAGGATGGACCCCTTAGTGAAGTTGTCCCCATCTCATACTTGTGCTGCCCTGATAGACCCAAGGGAGCCCTACAAACTGACATCAGCAACCTGGACTGGTGAGTTTTCTTTCCTATGGAAAATGGCCAAAGGATGTGCCCAGGGGCCTCTGGCACTCGGCTGGGCCCTGACTTCAAAGAGTCCCTATATTGAAGGATGGATCGCAGACCAAAGTTGTCGCCTCCTCAAATTTCTGCTGCCCAGATAGACCCAAGGGAGCCCTACAAACTGACATCAGAAACATGGACTGGTGAGTTTTCTTTCCCAGGGAAAATGGCCAAAGGATGTGGCCAGGGGGCCCTGGCCCTGGGCTGGGCCCTGACTGCAAAGAATCCATATATTGAAGGATGGATCGCAGACCAAAGTTGTCCCCTCCTCAAATTTCTGCTGCCCTGATAGACCCAAGGGAGCCCTACAAACTGAAATCAGCAACCTGGACTGGTGAGTTTTCTTTCCCAGGGAAAATGGCCAAAGGATGTGCCCAGGGGCCCCTGGCACTGGGCTCGGACCTGACTGCAAAGAATCCTTATATCGAAGTTTGGACCCCAGGCAGAAGTTGTGCCCTCCTCAAACTTGTGCTGCCCAGATCGACCCAAGGGAGCCCTACAAACTGACATTAGCAACCGGGGCTGGTGAATATTCTTTCCCAGGTATAATGGCCCAAGGATGTGCCCAGGGGCCCCTGGTCCTGGGCTCGGACCTGACTGCAAAAAATCCTTATATCGAAGTATCGATCGCAGACCGAAGTTATCCCCTCCTCAATATTGTGCTGCCCAGATAGACCCAAGGGAGCCCTAAAAATTGACATCAGCAACCTGGACTGGTGAGTTTTCTTTCCCAGGGAAAATGGCCAAAGGATGTGTCCAGGGGCCCCTGGCCCTGGGCTGGCGCTTGACTTCAAAGAATCCTTATATAGAAGGATGGACCCCTGAGTGAAGTTGTCCCCATCTCATACTTCTGCTGCCCTGATAGACCCAAGGGAGCCCTACAAACTGACATCAGCAACCTGGACTGGTGAGTTTTCTTTCCCAGGGAAAATGGCCAAAGGATGTGCCCAGGGGCCCCTGGAAGTGGGCTGGGGCCTGACTTCAAAGAATCCCTATATTGAAGGATGGATCGCAGACCAAATTTGTCCCCTCCTCAAATTTCTGCTGCCCAGATAGACCCAAGGGTGCCCTACAAACTGACATCAGGAACATGGACTGGTGAGTTTTCTTTCCCAGGGAAAATGGCCAAAGGATGTGCCCAGGGGGCCATGGCACTGGGCTGGGGCCTGACTGCAAAGAATCCTTATATCGAAGGATGGACCCCAGACCGAAGTTGTCCCCTCCTCAAATTTCTGCTGCCCTGATAGACCCAAGGGAGCCCTACAAACTGACATCAGCAACCTGGACTGGTGAGTTTTCTTTCCCAGGGAAAATGGCCAAAGGATGTGCCCAGGGGCCCCTGGCACTGGGCTCGGACCTGACTGCAAAGAATCCTTATATCGAAGTTTGGACCCCAGGCAGAAGTTGTGCCCTCCTCAAACTTGTGCTGCCCAGATCGACCCAAGGGAGCCCTACAAACTGACATTAGCAACCGGGGCTGGTGAATATTCTTTCCCAGGGAAAATGGCCCAAGGATGTGCCCAGGGGCCCCTGGTCCTGGGCTCGGACCTGACTGCAAAAAATCCTTATATCGAAGTATCGATCGCAGACCGAAGTTATCCCCTCCTCAAAATTTTGCTGCCCAGATAGACCCAAGGGAGCCCTAAAAATTGACATCAGCAACCTGGACTGGTGAGTTTTCTTTCCCAGGGAAAATGGCCAAAGGGTGTGTCCAGGGGCCCCTGGCCCTGGGCTGGCGCTTGACTTCAAAGAATCCTTATATAGAAGGATGGACCCCTGAGTGAAGTTGTCCCCATCTCATACTTCTGCTGCCCTGATAGACCCAAGGGAGCCCTACAAACTGACATCAGCAACCTGGACTGGTGAGTTTTCTTTCCTAGGGAAAATGGCCAAAGGATGTGCCCAGGGGCCCCTGGAAGTGGGCTGGGGCCTGACTTCAAAGAATCCCTATATTGAAGGATGGATCGCAGACCAAATTTGTCCCCTCCTCAAATTTCTGCTGCCCAGATAGACCCAAGGGTGCCCTACAAACTGACATCAGGAACATGGACTGGTGAGTTTTCTTTCCCAGGGAAAATGGCCAAAGGATGTGCCCAGGGGGCCATGGCACTGGGCTGGGGCCTGACTGCAAAGAATCCTTATATCGAAGGATGGACCCCAGACCGAAGTTGTCCCCTCCTCAAATTTCTGCTGCAATGATAGACCCAAGGGAGCCCTACAAACTGACATCAGCAACCTGGACTGGTGAGTTTTCTTTCCCAGGGAAAATGGCCAAAGGATGTGCCCAGGGGCCCCTGGCCCACGGCTGGGGTTCGAATGCAAACAATCCATATATCGAAGGATGGACCCCTTAGTGAAGTTGTCCCCATCTCATACTTGTGCTGCCCTGATAGACCCAAGGGAGCCCTACAAACTGACATCAGCAACCTGGACTGGTGAGTTTTCTTTCCTATGGAAAATGGCCAAAGGATGTGCCCAGGGGCCTCTGGCACTCGGCTGGGCCCTGACTTCAAAGAGTCCCTATATTGAAGGATGGATCGCAGACCGAAGTTGTCGCCTCCTCAAATTTCTGCTGCCCAGATAGACCCAAGGGAGCCCTACAAACTGACATCAGCAACCTGGACTGGTGAGTTTTCTTTCCCAGGGAAAATGGCCAAAGGATGTGCCCAGGGGCCCCTGGCCCTGGGCTGGGGCCTGACTGTAAAGAATCCCTATATCGAAGGATGGATCGCAGACCAAAGTTGTCCCCTCCTCAAATTTCTGCTGCCCTGATAGACCCAAGGGAGCCCTACAAACTGACATCAGCAACCTGGACTGGTGAGTTTTCTTTCCCAGGGAAAATGGCCAAAGGATGTGCCCAGGGGCCCCTGGCACTGGGCTCGGACCTGACTGCAAAGAATCCTTATATCGAAGTTTGGACCCCAGGCAGAAGTTGTGCCCTCCTCAAACTTGTGCTGCCCAGATCGACCCAAGGGAGCCCTACAAACTGACATTAGCAACCGGGGCTGGTGAATATTCTTTCCCAGGGAAAATGGCCCAAGGATGTGCCCAGGGTCCCCTGGCCTTGGCTCGGACTTGACTGCAAAAAATCCTTATATCGAAGTATCGATCGCAGACCGAAGTTATCCCCTCCTCAAAATTGTGCTGCCCAGATAGACCCAAGGGAGCCCTAAAAATTGACATCAGCAACCTGGACTGGTGAGTTTTCTTTCCCAGGGAAAATGGCCAAAGGATGTGTCCAGGGGGCCCTGGCCCTGGGCTGGCGCTTGACTTCAAAGAATCCTTATATAGAAGGATGGACCCCTGAGTGAAGTTGTCCCCATCTCATACTTCTGCTGCCCTGATAGACCCAAGGGAGCCCTACAAACTGACATCAGCAACCTGGACTGGTGAGTTTTCTTTCCCAGGGAAAATGGCCAAAGGATGTGCCCAGGGGCCCCTGGAAGTGGGCTGGGGCCTGACTTCAAAGAATCCCTATATTGAAGGATGGATCGCAGACCAAATTTGTCCCCTCCTCAAATTTCTGCTGCCCAGATAGACCCAAGGGTGCCCTACAAACTGACATCAGGAACATGGACTGGTGAGTTTTCTTTCCCAGGGAAAATGGCCAAAGGATGTGCCCAGGGGGCCATGGCACTGGGCTGGGGCCTGACTGCAAAGAATCCTTATATCGAAGGATGGACCCCAGACCGAAGTTGTCCCCTCCTCAAATTTCTGCTGCCCTGATAGACCCAAGGGAGCCCTACAAACTGACATCAGCAACCTGGACTGGTGAGTTTTCTTTCCCAGGGAAAATGGCCAAAGGATGTGCCCAGGGGCCCCTGGCCCACGGCTGGGGTTCGAATGCAAACAATCCATATATCGAAGGATGGACCCCTTAGTGAAGTTGTCCCCATCTCATACTTGTGCTGCCCTGATAGACCCAAGGGAGCCCTACAAAGTGACATAAGGAACCTGGACTGGTGAATATTCTTTCCCAGGGAAAATGGCCAAAGGTTGTGCCCAGGGGCCCCTGGCCCTGGGCTGGGCCCTGACTGCAAAGAATCCTTATATCCAAGTTTGGACCCCAAACCGAAGTTGTCCCCTCCTCAAATTTCTGCTGCCCAGATAGACCCAAGGGTGCCCTACAAACTGACATCAGGAACATGGACTGGTGAGTTTTCTTTGCCAGGGAAAATGGCCAAAGGATGTGCCCAGGGGCCCCTGGCCCTGGGCTGGCTCTTGACTTCAAAGAATCCTTATATCGAAGGACGCACCCCAGACCAAAGTTGTCCCCATCTCATATTTCTGCTGCCCTGTTAGACCCAAGGGAGCCCTACAAACTGACATCAGCAACCTGGACTGGTGAGTTTTCTTTCCCAGGGAAAATGGCCACAGGATGTGCCCAGGGGCCCCTAGCCCACGGCTGGGGTTTGAATGCAAAGAATCCTTATATCAAAGGATGGACCCCTTAGTGAAGTTGTCCCCATCTCATACTTGTGCTGCCCTGATAGACCCAAGGGAGCCCTACAAACTGACATCAGCAACCTGGACTGGTGAGTTTTCTTTCCTATGGAAAATGGCCAAAGGATGTGCCCAGGGGCCTCTGGCACTCGGCTGGGCCCTGACTTCAAAGAGTCCCTATATTGAAGGATGGATCGCAGACCAAAGTTGTCGCCTCCTCAAATTTCTGCTGCCCAGATAGACCCAAGGGAGCCCTACAAACTGACATCAGAAACATGGACTGGTGAGTTTTCTTTCCCAGGGAAAATGGCCAAAGGATGTGGCCAGGGGGCCCTGGCCCTGGGCTGGGCCCTGACTGCAAAGAATCCATATATTGAAGGATGGATCGCAGACCAAAGTTGTCCCCTCCTCAAATTTCTGCTGCCCTGATAGACCCAAGGGAGCCCTACAAACTGAAATCAGCAACCTGGACTGGTGAGTTTTCTTTCCCAGGGAAAATGGCCAAAGGATGTGCCCAGGGGCCCCTGGCACTGGGCTCGGACCTGACTGCAAAGAATCCTTATATCGAAGTTTGGACCCCAGGCAGAAGTTGTGCCCTCCTCAAACTTGTGCTGCCCAGATCGACCCAAGGGAGCCCTACAAACTGACATTAGCAACCGGGGCTGGTGAATATTCTTTCCCAGGTATAATGGCCCAAGGATGTGCCCAGGGGCCCCTGGTCCTGGGCTCGGACCTGACTGCAAAAAATCCTTATATCGAAGTATCGATCGCAGACCGAAGTTATCCCCTCCTCAATATTGTGCTGCCCAGATAGACCCAAGGGAGCCCTAAAAATTGACATCAGCAACCTGGACTGGTGAGTTTTCTTTCCCAGGGAAAATGGCCAAAGGATGTGTCCAGGGGCCCCTGGCCCTGGGCTGGCGCTTGACTTCAAAGAATCCTTATATAGAAGGATGGACCCCTGAGTGAAGTTGTCCCCATCTCATACTTCTGCTGCCCTGATAGACCCAAGGGAGCCCTACAAACTGACATCAGCAACCTGGACTGGTGAGTTTTCTTTCCCAGGGAAAATGGCCAAAGGATGTGCCCAGGGGCCCCTGGAAGTGGGCTGGGGCCTGACTTCAAAGAATCCCTATATTGAAGGATGGATCGCAGACCAAATTTGTCCCCTCCTCAAATTTCTGCTGCCCAGATAGACCCAAGGGTGCCCTACAAACTGACATCAGGAACATGGACTGGTGAGTTTTCTTTCCCAGGGAAAATGGCCAAAGGATGTGCCCAGGGGGCCATGGCACTGGGCTGGGGCCTGACTGCAAAGAATCCTTATATCGAAGGATGGACCCCAGACCGAAGTTGTCCCCTCCTCAAATTTCTGCTGCCCTGATAGACCCAAGGGAGCCCTACAAACTGACATCAGCAACCTGGACTGGTGAGTTTTCTTTCCCAGGGAAAATGGCCAAAGGATGTGCCCAGGGGCCCCTGGCACTGGGCTCGGACCTGACTGCAAAGAATCCTTATATCGAAGTTTGGACCCCAGGCAGAAGTTGTGCCCTCCTCAAACTTGTGCTGCCCAGATCGACCCAAGGGAGCCCTACAAACTGACATTAGCAACCGGGGCTGGTGAATATTCTTTCCCAGGGAAAATGGCCCAAGGATGTGCCCAGGGGCCCCTGGTCCTGGGCTCGGACCTGACTGCAAAAAATCCTTATATCGAAGTATCGATCGCAGACCGAAGTTATCCCCTCCTCAAAATTTTGCTGCCCAGATAGACCCAAGGGAGCCCTAAAAATTGACATCAGCAACCTGGACTGGTGAGTTTTCTTTCCCAGGGAAAATGGCCAAAGGGTGTGTCCAGGGGCCCCTGGCCCTGGGCTGGCGCTTGACTTCAAAGAATCCTTATATAGAAGGATGGACCCCTGAGTGAAGTTGTCCCCATCTCATACTTCTGCTGCCCTGATAGACCCAAGGGAGCCCTACAAACTGACATCAGCAACCTGGACTGGTGAGTTTTCTTTCCTAGGGAAAATGGCCAAAGGATGTGCCCAGGGGCCCCTGGAAGTGGGCTGGGGCCTGACTTCAAAGAATCCCTATATTGAAGGATGGATCGCAGACCAAATTTGTCCCCTCCTCAAATTTCTGCTGCCCAGATAGACCCAAGGGTGCCCTACAAACTGACATCAGGAACATGGACTGGTGAGTTTTCTTTCCCAGGGAAAATGGCCAAAGGATGTGCCCAGGGGGCCATGGCACTGGGCTGGGGCCTGACTGCAAAGAATCCTTATATCGAAGGATGGACCCCAGACCGAAGTTGTCCCCTCCTCAAATTTCTGCTGCCCTGATAGACCCAAGGGAGCCCTACAAACTGACATCAGCAACCTGGACTGGTGAGTTTTCTTTCCCAGGGAAAATGGCCAAAGGATGTGCCCAGGGGCCCCTGGCCCACGGCTGGGGTTCGAATGCAAACAATCCATATATCGAAGGATGGACCCCTTAGTGAAGTTGTCCCCATCTCATACTTGTGCTGCCCTGATAGACCCAAGGGAGCCCTACAAACTGACATCAGCAACCTGGACTGGTGAGTTTTCTTTCCTATGGAAAATGGCCAAAGGATGTGCCCAGGGGCCTCTGGCACTCGGCTGGGCCCTGACTTCAAAGAGTCCCTATATTGAAGGATGGATCGCAGACCGAAGTTGTCGCCTCCTCAAATTTCTGCTGCCCAGATAGACCCAAGGGAGCCCTACAAACTGACATCAGCAACCTGGACTGGTGAGTTTTCTTTCCCAGGGAAAATGGCCAAAGGATGTGCCCAGGGGCCCCTGGCCCTGGGCTGGGGCCTGACTGTAAAGAATCCCTATATCGAAGGATGGATCGCAGACCAAAGTTGTCCCCTCCTCAAATTTCTGCTGCCCTGATAGACCCAAGGGAGCCCTACAAACTGACATCAGCAACCTGGACTGGTGAGTTTTCTTTCCCAGGGAAAATGGCCAAAGGATGTGCCCAGGGGCCCCTGGCACTGGGCTCGGACCTGACTGCAAAGAATCCTTATATCGAAGTTTGGACCCCAGGCAGAAGTTGTGCCCTCCTCAAACTTGTGCTGCCCAGATCGACCCAAGGGAGCCCTACAAACTGACATTAGCAACCGGGGCTGGTGAATATTCTTTCCCAGGGAAAATGGCCCAAGGATGTGCCCAGGGTCCCCTGGCCTTGGCTCGGACTTGACTGCAAAAAATCCTTATATCGAAGTATCGATCGCAGACCGAAGTTATCCCCTCCTCAAAATTGTGCTGCCCAGATAGACCCAAGGGAGCCCTAAAAATTGACATCAGCAACCTGGACTGGTGAGTTTTCTTTCCCAGGGAAAATGGCCAAAGGATGTGTCCAGGGGGCCCTGGCCCTGGGCTGGCGCTTGACTTCAAAGAATCCTTATATAGAAGGATGGACCCCTGAGTGAAGTTGTCCCCATCTCATACTTCTGCTGCCCTGATAGACCCAAGGGAGCCCTACAAACTGACATCAGCAACCTGGACTGGTGAGTTTTCTTTCCCAGGGAAAATGGCCAAAGGATGTGCCCAGGGGCCCCTGGAAGTGGGCTGGGGCCTGACTTCAAAGAATCCCTATATCGAAGGATGGACCCCAGACCGAAGTTGTCCCCTCCTCAAATTTCTGCTGCCCTGATAGACCCAAGGGAGCCCTACAAACTGACATCAGCAACCTGGACTGGTGAGTTTTCTTTCCCAGGGAAAATGGCCAAAGGATGTGCCCAGGGGCCCCTGGCACTGGGCTCGGACCTGACTGCAAAGAATCCTTATATCGAAGTTGGGACCCCAGGCAGAAGTTGTGCCCTCCTCAAACTTGTGCTGCCCAGATCGACCCAAGGGAGCCCTACAAACTGACATTAGCAACCGGGGCTGGTGAATATTCTTTCCCAGGGAAAATGGCCCAAGGATGTGCCCAGGGGCCCCTGGTCCTGGGCTCGGACCTGACTGCAAAAAATCCTTTTATCGAAGTATCGATCGCAGACCGAAGTTATCCCCTCCTCAAAATTGTGCTGCCCAGATAGACCCAAGGGAGCCCTAAAAATTGACATCAGCAACCTGGACTGGTGAGTTTTCTTTCCCAGGGAAAATGGCCAAAGGATGTGTCCAGGGGCCCCTGGCCCTGGGCTGGCGCTTGACTTCAAAGAATCCTTATATAGAAGGATGGACCCCTGAGTGAAGTTGTCCCCATCTCATACTTCTGCTGCCCTGATAGACCCAAGGGAGCCCTACAAACTGACATCAGCAACCTGGACTGGTGAGTTTTCTTTCCCAGGGAAAATGGCCAAAGGATGTGCCCAGGGGCCCCTGGAAGTGGGCTGGGGCCTGACTTCAAAGAATCCCTATATTGAAGGATGGATCGCAGACCAAATTTGTCCCCTCCTCAAATTTCTGCTGCCCAGATAGACCCAAGGGTGCCCTACAAACTGACATCAGGAACATGGACTGGTGAGTTTTCTTTCCCAGGGAAAATGGCCAAAGGATGTGCCCAGGGGGCCATGGCACTGGGCTGGGGCCTGACTGCAAAGAATCCTTATATCGAAGGATGGACCCCAGACCGAAGTTGTCCCCTCCTCAAATTTCTGCTGCCCTGATAGACCCAAGGGAGCCCTACAAACTGACATCAGCAACCTGGACTGGTGAGTTTTCTTTCCCAGGGAAAATGGCCAAAGGATGTGCCCAGGGGCCCCTGGCACTGGGCTCGGACCTGACTGCAAAGAATCCTTATATCGAAGTTTGGACCCCAGGCAGAAGTTGTGCCCTCCTCAAACTTGTGCTGCCCAGATCGACCCAAGGGAGCCCTACAAACTGACATTAGCAACCGGGGCTGGTGAATATTCTTTCCCAGGGAAAATGGCCCAAGGATGTGCCCAGGGGCCCCTGGTCCTGGGCTCGGACCTGACTGCAAAAAATCCTTATATCGAAGTATCGATCGCAGACCGAAGTTATCCCCTCCTCAAAATTGTGCTGCCCAGATAGACCCAAGGGAGCCCTAAAAATTGACATCAGCAACCTGGACTGGTGAGTTTTCTTTCCCAGGGAAAATGGCCAAAGGATGTGTCCAGGGGCCCCTGGCCCTGGGCTGGCGCTTGACTTCAAAGAATCCTTATATAGAAGGATGGACCCCTGAGTGAAGTTGTCCCCATCTCATACTTCTGCTGCCCTGATAGACCCAAGGGAGCCCTACAAACTGACATCAGCAACCTGGACTGGTGAGTTTTCTTTCCCAGGGAAAATGGCCAAAGGATGTGCCCAGGGGCCCCTGGAAGTGGGCTGGGGCCTGACTTCAAAGAATCCCTATATTGAAGGATGGATCGCAGACCAAATTTGTCCCCTCCTCAAATTTCTGCTGCCCAGATAGACCCAAGGGTGCCCTACAAACTGACATCAGGAACATGGACTGGTGAGTTTTCTTTCCTAGGGAAAATGGCCAAAGGATGTGCCCAGGGGGCCATGGCACTGGGCTGGGGCCTGACTGCAAAGAATCCTTATATCGAAGGATGGACCCCAGACCGAAGTTGTCCCCTCCTCAAATTTCTGCTGCCCTGATAGACCCAAGGGAGCCCTACAAACTGACATCAGCAACCTGGACTGGTGAGTTTTCTTTCCCAGGGAAAATGGCCAAAGGATGTGCCCAGGGGCCCCTGGCACTGGGCTCGGACCTGACTGCAAAGAATCCTTATATCGAAGTTTGGACCCCAGGCAGAAGTTGTGCCCTCCTCAAACTTGTGCTGCCCAGATCGACCCAAGGGAGCCCTACAAACTGACATTAGCAACCGGGGCTGGTGAATATTCTTTCCCAGGGAAAATGGCCCAAGGATGTGCCCAGGGGCCCCTGGTCCTGGGCTCGGACCTGACTGCAAAAAATCCTTATATCGAAGTATCGATCGCAGACCGAAGTTATCCCCTCCTCAAAATTGTGCTGCCCAGATAGACCCAAGGGAGCCCTAAAAATTGACATCAGCAACCTGGACTGGTGAGTTTTCTTTCCCAGGGAAAATGGCCAAAGGGTGTGTCCAGGGGCCCCTGGCCCTGGGCTGGCGCTTGACTTCAAAGAATCCTTATATAGAAGGATGGACCCCTGAGTGAAGTTGTCCCCATCTCATACTTCTGCTGCCCTGATAGACCCAAGGGAGCCCTACAAACTGACATCAGCAACCTGGACTGGTGAGTTTTCTTTCCCAGGGAAAATGGCCAAAGGATGTGCCCAGGGGCCCCTGGAAGTGGGCTGGGGCCTGACTTCAAAGAATCCCTATATTGAAGGATGGATCGCAGACCAAATTTGTCCCCTCCTCAAATTTCTGCTGCCCAGATAGACGCAAGGGTGCCCTACAAACTGACATCAGGAACATGGACTGGTGAGTTTTCTTTCCCAGGGAAAATGGCCAAAGGATGTGCCCAGGGGGCCATGGCACTGGGCTGGGGCCTGACTGCAAAGAATCCTTATATCGAAGGATGGACCCCAGACCGAAGTTGTCCCCTCCTCAAATTTCTGCTGCCCTGATAGACCCAAGGGAGCCCTACAAACTGACATCAGCAACCTGGACTGGTGAGTTTTCTTTCCCAGGGAAAATGGCCAAAGGATGTGCCCAGGGGCCCCTGGCCCACGGCTGGGGTTCGAATGCAAACAATCCATATATCGAAGGATGGACCCCTTAGTGAAGTTGTCCCCATCTCATACTTGTGCTGCCCTGATAGACCCAAGGGAGCCCTACAAACTGACATCAGCAACCTGGACTGGTGAGTTTTCTTTCCTATGGAAAATGGCCAAAGGATGTGCCCAGGGGCCTCTGGCACTCGGCTGGGCCCTGACTTCAAAGAATCCTTATATAGAAGGATGGACCCCTGAGTGAAGTTGTCCCCATCTCATACTTCTGCTGCCCTGATAGACCCAAGGGAGCCCTACAAACTGACATCAGCAACCTGGACTGGTGAATTTTCTTTCCCAGGGGAAATGGCCAAAGGATGTGCCCAGGGGACCCCGGCACTGGGCTCGGGCATGACTGCAAAAAATCCTTATATCGAAGGATGGAACCCAGACTGAAGTTGTCCCCTCCTCAAATTTCTGCTGCCCTGATAGACCCAAGGGAGCCCTACAAACTGACATCAGCAACCTGGACTGGTGAGTTTTCTTTCCCAGGGAAAATGGCCAAAGGATGTGCCCAGGGGCCCCTGGCCCACGGCTGGGCTTTGAATGCAAAGAATCCTTATATAGAAGGATGGACCCCTGAGTGAAGTTGTCCCCATCTCATACTTCTGTTGCCCTGATAGACCCAAGGGAGCCCTACAAACTGACATCAGCAACCTGGACTGGTGAGTTTTCTTTCCCAGGGAAAATGGCCAAAGGATGTGCCCAGGGGCCCCTGGCCCTGGGCTGGGACCTGAATGCAAAGAATCCCTATATTGATGGATGGATCGCAGACCAAAGTTGTCCCCTCCTGAAACTTGTGCTGCCCTGATAGACCCAAGGGAGCCCTACAAACTGACATCAGCAACCTGGACTGGTGAGTTTTCTTTCCTAGGGAAAATGGCCAAAGAATGTGCCCTGGGGACCCTGGCACGGGGCTGGGGCCTGAATGCAAAAAATCCTTATATCGAAGGATGCACCCCAGACCGAAGTTGTCCCCTCCTCAAATTTCTGCTGCCTAGATAGACCTAAGGGAGCCCTACAAACTGACATCAGCAACCTGGACTGGTGAGTTTTCTTTCCCAGGGAAAATGGCCAAAGGATGTGCCCAGGGGCCCCTGGCACTGGGCTGGGGCCTGACTGTGAAGAATCCCTATGTCGAATGACGGATCGCCGACCAAAGTTGTCCCCTCCTCAAATTTCTGCTGCCCTGTTAGACCAAAGGGAGCCCTACAAACTGACATCAGCAACCTGGACTGGTGAATTTTCTTTTCCAGGGAAAATGGCCAAAGGATGTGCCCAGGGGCCCCTGGCCCCAGGCGAGGACCTGAATGCAAAGAATCCTTATATCGAAGAATGGACCCCAGACCGAAATTGTCCCCTCCTCAAACTTGTGCTGCCCAGATCAACCCAAGGGAGCCCTACAAACTGACAGTAGCAACCGGGGCTGGTGAATATTCTTTCCCAGAGAAAATGGCCCAAGGATGTGCCCAGGGGCCCCTGGCCCTGGGCTCGGACCTGACTGCAAAAAATCCTTATATCGAAGTATCGATCGCAGACCGAAGTTATCCCCTCCTCAAAATTGTGCTGCCCAGATAGACCCAAGGGAGCCCTAAAAATTGACATCAGCAACCTGGACTGGTGAGTTTTCTTTCCCAGGGAAAATGGCCAAAGGATGTGCCCAGGGGCCCCTGGACCTCGTCTGGGGCTTGACTGCAAAGAAACCTTATATCGAAGGATGGACCCCTGAGTGAAGTTGTCCCCATCTCATACTTCTGCTGCCCTGATAGACCCAAGGGAGCCCTACAAACTGACATCAGGAACCTGGACTGGTGAGTTTTCTTTCCCAGGGAAAATGGCCAAAGGATGTGCCCAGGGGCCCCTTGCACTGGGCTGGGCCCTGACTGCAAAAAATCCATATATCGAAGGATGGACCCCAGATCGAAGTTGTCCCCTCCTGAAAGTTGTGCTGCCCTGATAGACCCAAGGGAGCCCTACAAACTGACATCAGGAACCTGGACTGGTGAGTTTTCTTTCCCAGGGAAAATGGCCAAAGGATGTGCCCTGTGGACCCTGGCACTGGGCTGGGGCCTGAATGTAAAAAATCCTTATATCGAAGGATGGACCCCAGACCGAAGTTGTCCCCTCCTGAAACTTTTGCTGCCCTGATAGATTCAAGGGAGCCCTACAAACTGACATCAGCAACCTGGACTGGTGAATTTTCTTTTCCAGGGAAAATGGCCAAAGGATGTGCCCAGGGGCCCCTGGCCCTGAGCTGGGCCCTGACTGCAAAGAATCCTTATATCCAAGTTTGGACCCCAAACCGAAGTTGTCCCCTCCTCAAATTTCTCCTCCCTAGATCGACCCAAGTGAGCCCTACAAACTGACATCAGAAACATGGACTGGTGAGTTTTCTTTCCCAGGGAAAATGGCCAAAGGATGTGCCCAGGGGCCCCTGGCCTCTGGCTGGGACCTGAATGCAAAATATCCCTATATCGAAGGATGGACCCCTGAGTGAAGTTGTCCCCATCTCATACTTGTGCTGCCCTGATAGACCCAAGGGAGCCCTACAAACTGACATCAGCAACCTGGACTGGTGAGTTTTCTTTCCCAGGGAAAATGGCCAAAGGATGTGCCCAGGGGCCCCTGGCCCACGGCTGGGCTTTGAATGCAAAGAATCCTTATATAGAAGGATGGACCCCTGAGTGAAGTTGTCCCCATCTCATACTTCTGTTGCCCTGATAGACCCAAGGGAGCCCTACAAACTGACATCAGCAACCTGGACTGGTGAGTTTTCTTTCCCAGGGAAAATGGCCAAAGGATGTACCCAGGGGCCCCTGGCCCTGGGCTGGGACCTGACTGCAAAGAATCCCTATATTGATGGATGGATCGCAGACCAAAGTTGTCCCCTCCTGAAACTTTTGCTGCCCTGATAGACCCAAGGGAGCCCTACAAACTGACATCAGCAACCTGGACTGGTGAGTTTTCTTTCCTAGGGAAAATGGCCAAAGAATGTGCCCTGGGGACCCTGGCACGGGGCTGGGGCCTGAATGCAAAAAATCCTTATATCGAAGGATGGACCCCAGACCGAAGTTGTCCCCTCCTCAAATTTCTGCTGCCCTGTTAGAACAAAGGGAGCCCTACAAACTGACATCAGCAACCTGGACTGGTGAATTTTCTTTCCCAGGGAAAATGGCCAAAGGATGTGCCCAGGGGCCCCTGGCCCCAGGCGAGGACCTGAATGCAAAGAATCCTTATATCGAAGAATGGACCCCAGACCGAAATTGTCCCCTCCTCAAACTTGTGCTGCCCAGATCAACCCAAGGGAGCCCTACAAACTGACAGTAGCAACCGGGGCTGGTGAATATTCTTTCCCAGAGAAAATGGCCCAAGGATGTGCCCAGGGGCCCCTGGCCCCTGGCTGGGACCTGAATGCAAAATATCCCTATATCGAAGGATGGACCCCTGAGTGAAGTTGTCCCCATCTCATACTTGTGCTGCCCTGATAGACCCAAGGGAGCCCTACAAACTGACATCAGCAACCTGGACTGGTGAATTTTCTTTCCCAGGGAAAATGGCCAAAGGATGTGCCCTGTGGACCCTGGCACTGGGCTGGGGCCTGAATGTAAAAAATCCTTATATCGAAGGATGGACCCCAGACCGAAGTTGTCCCCTCCTGAAACTTGTGCTGCCCTGATAGATTCAAGGGAGCCCTACAAACTGACATCAGCAACCTGGACTGGTGAATTTTCTTTTCCAGGGAAAATGGCCAAAGGATATGCCCAGGGGCCCCTGGCCCTGAGCTGGGCCCTGACTGCAAAGAATCCTTATATCCAAGTTTGGACCCCAAACCGAAGTTGTCCCCTCCTCAAATTTCTCCTCCCTAGATAGACCCAAGTGAGCCCTACAAACTGACATCAGAAACATGGACTGGTGAGTTTTCTTTCCCAGGGAAAATGGCCAAAGGATGTGCCCAGGGGCCCCTGGCCCCTGGCTGGGACCGGAATGCAAAATATCCCTATATCGAAGGATGGACCCCTGAGTGAAGTTGTCCCCATCTCATACTTGTGCTGCCCTGATAGACCCAAGGGAGCCCTACAAACTGACATCAGCAACCTGGACTGGTGAATTTTCTTTCCCAGGGAAAATGGCCAAAGGATGTGCCCAGGGGCCCCTGGCCCTGGGCTGGGCCCTGACTGTAAAGAATCCCTATGCCGAAGGATGGATCGCAGACCAAAGTTGTACCCTCCTAAAACTTGTGCTGCCCTGTTAGACCAAAGGGAGCCCTACAAACTGACATCAGCAACCTGGACTGGTGAGTTTTCTTTCCCAGGGAAAATGGCCAAAGGATGTGCCCTGGGGACCCTGGCACTGGGCTCGGGCATGACTGCAAAAAATCCTTATATCCAAGTTTGGACCCCAAACCGAAGTTGTCCCCTCCTCAAAATTGTGCTGCCCAGATAGACCCAAGGGACCCCTACAAAGTGACATAAGGAACCTGGACTGGTGAATATTCTTTCCCAGGGAAAATGGCCAAAGGTTGTGCCCAGGGGCCCCTGGCCCTGGGCTGGGCCCTGACTGCAAAGAATCCTTATATCCAAGTTTGGACCCCAAACCGAAGTTGTCCCCTCCTCAAATTTCTGCTGCCCAGATAGACCCAAGGGTGCCCTACAAACTGACATCAGGAACATGGACTGGTGAGTTTTCTTTCCCAGGGAAAATGGCCAAAGGATGTGCCCAGGGGCCCCTGGCCCTGGGCTGGCTCTTGACTTCAAAGAATCCTTATATCGAAGGACGCACCCCAGACCAAAGTTGTCCCCATCTCATATTTCTGCTGCCCTGTTAGACCCAAGGGAGCCCTACAAACTGACATCAGCAACCTGGACTGGTGAGTTTTCTTTCCCAGGGAAAATGGCCACAGGATGTGCCCAGGGGCCCCTAGCCCACGGCTGGGGTTTGAATGCAAAGAATCCTTATATCAAAGGATGGACCCCTTAGTGAAGTTGTCCCCATCTCATACTTGTGCTGCCCTGATAGACCCAAGGGAGCCCTACAAACTGACATCAGCAACCTGGACTGGTGAGTTTTCTTTCCTATGGAAAATGGCCAAAGGATGTGCCCAGGGGCCTCTGGCACTCGGCTGGGCCCTGACTTCAAAGAGTCCCTATATTGAAGGATGGATCGCAGACCAAAGTTGTCGCCTCCTCAAATTTCTGCTGCCCAGATAGACCCAAGGGAGCCCTACAAACTGACATCAGAAACATGGACTGGTGAGTTTTCTTTCCCAGGGAAAATGGCCAAAGGATGTGGCCAGGGGGCCCTGGCCCTGGGCTGGGCCCTGACTGCAAAGAATCCATATATTGAAGGATGGATCGCAGACCAAAGTTGTCCCCTCCTCAAATTTCTGCTGCCCTGATAGACCCAAGGGAGCCCTACAAACTGACATCAGCAACCTGGACTGGTGAGTTTTCTTTCCCAGGGAAAATGGCCAAAGGATGTGCCCAGGGGCCCCTGGCACTGGGCTCGGACCTGACTGCAAAGAATCCTTATATCGAAGTTTGGACCCCAGGCAGAAGTTGTGCCCTCCTCAAACTTGTGCTGCCCAGATCGACCCAAGGGAGCCCTACAAACTGACATTAGCAACCGGGGCTGGTGAATATTCTTTCCCAGGGAAAATGGCCCAAGGATGTGCCCAGGGGCCCCTGGTCCTGGGCTCGGACCTGACTGCAAAAAATCCTTATATCGAAGTATCGATCGCAGACCGAAGTTATCCCCTCCTCAAAATTGTGCTGCCCAGATAGACCCAAGGGAGCCCTAAAAATTGACATCAGCAACCTGGACTGGTGAGTTTTCTTTCCCAGGGAAAATGGCCAAAGGGTGTGTCCAGGGGCCCCTGGCCCTGGGCTGGCGCTTGACTTCAAAGATTCCTTATATAGAAGGATGGACCCCTGAGTGAAGTTGTCCCCATCTCATACTTCTGCTGCCCTGATAGACCCAAGGGAGCCCTACAAACTGACATCAGCAACCTGGACTGGTGAGTTTTCTTTCCCAGGGAAAATGGCCAAAGGATGTGCCCAGGGGCCCCTGGCACTGGGCTGGGGCCTGACTTCAAAGAATCCCTATATTGAAGGATGGATCGCAGACCAAATTTGTCCCCTCCTCAAATTTCTGCTGCCCAGATAGACCCAAGGGTGCCCTACAAACTGACATCAGGAACATGGACTGGTGAGTTTTCTTTCCCAGGGAAAATGGCCAAAGGATGTGCCCAGGGGGCCATGGCACTGGGCTGGGGCCTGACTGCAAAGAATCCTTATATCGAAGGATGGACCCCAGACCGAAGTTGTCCCCTCCTCAAATTTCTGCTGCCCTGATAGACCCAAGGGAGCCCTACAAACTGACATCAGCAACCTGGACTGGTGAGTTTTCTTTCCTATGGAAAATGGCCAAAGGATGTGCCCAGGGGCCTCTGGCACTCGGCTGGGCCCTGACTTCAAAGAGTCCCTATATTGAAGGATGGATCGCAGACCGAAGTTGTCGCCTCCTCAAATTTCTGCTGCCCAGATAGACCCAAGGGAGCCCTACAAACTGACATCAGCAACCTGGACTGGTGAGTTTTCTTTCCCAGGGAAAATGGCCAAAGGATGTGGCCAGGGGGCCCTGGCACTGGGCTGGGCCCTGACTGCAAAGAATCCTTATATCGAAGGATGGACCCCAGACAGAAGTTGTCCCCTCCTCAAATTTCTGCTGCCCTGATAGACCCAAGGGAGCCCTACAAACTGACATCAGCAACCTGGACTGGTGAGTTTTCTTTCCCAGGGAAAATGGCCAAAGGATGTGCCCAGGGGCCCCTGGCCCTGGGCTGGGGCCTGACTGTAAAGAATCCCTATATCGAAGGATGGATCACAGACCAAAGTTGTCCCCTCCTCAAATTTCTGCTGCCCTGATAGACCCAAGGGAGCCCTACAAACTGAAATCAGCAACCTGGACTGGTGAGTTTTCTTTCCCAGGGAAAATGGCCAAAGGATGTACCCAGGGGCCCCTGGCGCTGGGCTCGGATCTGACTGCAAAGGATCCTTATATCGAAGTTTGGACCCCAGACAGAAGTTGTGCCCTCCTCAAACTTGTGCTGCCCAGATCGACCCAAGGGAGCCCTACAAACTGACATTAGCAACCGGGGCTGGTGAATATTCTTTCCCAGGGAAAATGGCCCAAGGATGTGCCCAGGGGCCCCTGACCCTGGGCTCGGACCTGACTGCAAAAAATCCTTATATCGAAGTATCGATCGCAGACCGAAGTTATCCCCTCCTCAAAATAGTGCTGCCCAGATAGACCCAAGGGAGCCCTAAAAATTGACATCAGCAACCTGGACTGGTGAGTTTTCTTTCCCAGGGAAAATGGCCAAAGGATGTCCTCAGGTGCCCCTGGACCTCGACTGAGTCTTGACTGCAAAGAATCCTTATATCGAAGGATGGACCCCTGAGTGAAGTTGTCCCCATCTCATACTTCTGCTGCCCTGATAGACCCAAGGGAGCCCTACAAACTGACATCAGGAACCTGGACTGGTGAGTTTTCTTTCCCAGGGAAAATGGCCAAAGGATGTGCCCAGGGGCCCCTGGCCCTGGGCTGGGGCCTGACTGCAAAGAATCCCTATATTGAAGGATGGATCGCAGACCAAAGTTGTCCCCTCCTCAAATTTCTGCTGCCCAGATAGACCCAAGGGAGCCCTACAAACTGACATCAGGAACCTGGACTGGTGAGTTTTCTTTCCCAGGGAAAATGGCCAAAGGATGGGCCCAGGGGCCCCTTGCACTGGGCGGGGTCCTGAATGCAAAGAATCCTTATATCGAAGGATGGACCCCAGACCGAAGTTGTCCCCTCCTGAAAGTTGTGCTGCCCTGATAGACCCAAGGGAGCCCTACAAACTGACATCAGAAACATGGACTGGTGAGTTTTCTTTCCCAGGGAAAATGGCCAAAGGATGTCCCCATGGGCCCCTGGCCCTCGGCTGGGGCTTGAATGCAAAGAATCCTTATATCGAAGGATGGACCCCTGAGTGAAGTTGTCCCCATCTCATACTTCTGCTGCCTTGTTAGACCCAAGGGAGCCCTACAAACTGACATCAGCAACCTGGACTGGTGAATTTTCTTTCCCAGGGGAAATGGCCAAAGGATGTGCCCAGGGGACCCCGGCACTGGGCTCGGGCATGACTGCAAAAAATCCTTATATCGAAGGATGGAACCCAGACTGAAGTTGTCCCTCCTCAAATTTCTGCTGCCCTGATAGACCCAAGGGAGCCCTACAAACTGACATCAGCAACCTGGACTGGTGAGTTTTCTTTCCCAGGGAAAATGGCCAAAGGATGTGCCCAGGGGCCCCTGGCCCACGGCTGGGCTTTGAATGCAAAGAATCCTTATATCCAAGGATGGACCCCTGAGTGAAGTTGTCCCCATCTCATACTTCTGTTGCCCTGATAGACCCAAGGGAGCCCTACAAACTGACATCAGCAACCTGGACTGGTGAGTTTTCTTTCCCAGGGAAAATGGCCAAAGGATGTGCCCAGGGGCCCCTGGCCCTGGGCTGGGCCCTGACTGCAAAGAATCCCTATATTGATGGATGGATCGCAGACCAAAGTTGTCCCCTCCTGAAACTTGTGCTGCCCTGATAGACCCAAGGGAGCCCTACAAACTGACATCAGCAACCTGGACAGGTGAGTTTTCTTTCCTAGGGAAAATGGCCAAAGAATGTGCCCTGGGGACCCTGGCACGGGGCTGGGGCCTGAATGCAAAAAATCCTTATATCGAAGGATGGACCCCAGACCGAAGTTGTCCCCTCCTCAAATTTCTGCTGCCTAGATAGACCTAAGGGAGCCCTACAAACTGACATCAGCAACCTGGACTGGTGAGTTTTCTTTCCCAGGGAAAATGGCCAAAGGATGTGCCCAGGGGCCCCTGGCACTGGGCTGGGGCCTGACTGTGAAGAATCCCTATGTCGAATGACGGATCGCCGACCAAAGTTGTCCCCTCCTCAAATTTCTGCTGCCCTGTTAGACCAAAGGGAGCCCTACAAACTGACATCAGCAACCTGGACTGGTGAATTTTCTTTCCCAGGGAAAATGGCCAAAGGATGTGCCCAGGGGCCCCTGGCCCCAGGCGAGGACCTGAATGCAAAGAATCCTTATATCGAAGAATGGACCCCAGACCGAAATTGTCCCCTCCTCAAACTTGTGCTGCCCAGATCAACCCAAGGGAGCCCTACAAACTGACAGTAGCAACCGGGGCTGGTGAATATTCTTTCCCAGAGAAAATGGCCCAAGGATGTACCCAGGGGCCCCTGGCCCTGGGCTCGGACCTGACTGCAAAAAATCCTTATATCGAAGTATCGATCGCAGACCGAAGTTATCCCCTCCTCAAAATTGTGCTGCCCAGATAGACCCAAGCGAGCCCTAAAAATTGACATCAGCAACCTGGACTGGTGAGTTTTCTTTCCCAGGGAAAATGGCCAAAGGATGTGCCCAGGGGCCCCTGGACCTCGTCTGGGGCTTGACTGCAAAGAAACCTTATATCGAAGGATGGACCCCTGAGTGAAGTTGTCCCCATCTCATACTTCTGCTGCCCTGATAGACCCAAGGGAGCCCTACAAACTGACATCAGCAACCTGGACTGGTGAGTTTTCTTTCCCAGGGAAAATGGCCAAAGGATGTGCCCAGGGGCCCCTGGAAGTGGGCTGGGGCCTGACTTCAAAGAATCCCTATATTGAAGGATGGATCGCAGACCAAATTTGTCCCCTCCTCAAATTTCTGCTGCCCAGATAGACCCAAGGGTGCCCTACAAACTGACATCAGGAACATGGACTGGTGAGTTTTCTTTCCTAGGGAAAATGGCCAAAGGATGTGCCCAGGGGGCCATGGCACTGGGCTGGGGCCTGACTGCAAAGAATCCTTATATCGAAGGATGGACCCCAGACCGAAGTTGTCCCCTCCTCAAATTTCTGCTGCCCTGATAGACCCAAGGGAGCCCTACAAACTGACATCAGCAACCTGGACTGGTGAGTTTTCTTTCCCAGGGAAAATGGCCAAAGGATGTGCCCAGGGGCCCCTGGCACTGGGCTCGGACCTGACTGCAAAGAATCCTTATATCGAAGTTTGGACCCCAGGCAGAAGTTGTGCCCTCCTCAAACTTGTGCTGCCCAGATCGACCCAAGGGAGCCCTACAAACTGACATTAGCAACCGGGGCTGGTGAATATTCTTTCCCAGGGAAAATGGCCCAAGGATGTGCCCAGGGGCCCCTGGTCCTGGGCTCGGACCTGACTGCAAAAAATCCTTATATCGAAGTATCGATCGCAGACCGAAGTTATCCCCTCCTCAAAATTGTGCTGCCCAGATAGACCCAAGGGAGCCCTAAAAATTGACATCAGCAACCTGGACTGGTGAGTTTTCTTTCCCAGGGAAAATGGCCAAAGGGTGTGTCCAGGGGCCCCTGGCCCTGGGCTGGCGCTTGACTTCAAAGAATCCTTATATAGAAGGATGGACCCCTGAGTGAAGTTGTCCCCATCTCATACTTCTGCTGCCCTGATAGACCCAAGGGAGCCCTACAAACTGACATCAGCAACCTGGACTGGTGAGTTTTCTTTCCCAGGGAAAATGGCCAAAGGATGTGCCCAGGGGCCCCTGGAAGTGGGCTGGGGCCTGACTTCAAAGAATCCCTATATTGAAGGATGGATCGCAGACCAAATTTGTCCCCTCCTCAAATTTCTGCTGCCCAGATAGACGCAAGGGTGCCCTACAAACTGACATCAGGAACATGGACTGGTGAGTTTTCTTTCCCAGGGAAAATGGCCAAAGGATGTGCCCAGGGGGCCATGGCACTGGGCTGGGGCCTGACTGCAAAGAATCCTTATATCGAAGGATGGACCCCAGACCGAAGTTGTCCCCTCCTCAAATTTCTGCTGCCCTGATAGACCCAAGGGAGCCCTACAAACTGACATCAGCAACCTGGACTGGTGAGTTTTCTTTCCCAGGGAAAATGGCCAAAGGATGTGCCCAGGGGCCCCTGGCCCACGGCTGGGGTTCGAATGCAAACAATCCATATATCGAAGGATGGACCCCTTAGTGAAGTTGTCCCCATCTCATACTTGTGCTGCCCTGATAGACCCAAGGGAGCCCTACAAACTGACATCAGCAACCTGGACTGGTGAGTTTTCTTTCCTATGGAAAATGGCCAAAGGATGTGCCCAGGGGCCTCTGGCACTCGGCTGGGCCCTGACTTCAAAGAATCCTTATATAGAAGGATGGACCCCTGAGTGAAGTTGTCCCCATCTCATACTTCTGCTGCCCTGATAGACCCAAGGGAGCCCTACAAACTGACATCAGCAACCTGGACTGGTGAATTTTCTTTCCCAGGGGAAATGGCCAAAGGATGTGCCCAGGGGACCCCGGCACTGGGCTCGGGCATGACTGCAAAAAATCCTTATATCGAAGGATGGAACCCAGACTGAAGTTGTCCCCTCCTCAAATTTCTGCTGCCCTGATAGACCCAAGGGAGCCCTACAAACTGACATCAGCAACCTGGACTGGTGAGTTTTCTTTCCCAGGGAAAATGGCCAAAGGATGTGCCCAGGGGCCCCTGGCCCACGGCTGGGCTTTGAATGCAAAGAATCCTTATATAGAAGGATGGACCCCTGAGTGAAGTTGTCCCCATCTCATACTTCTGTTGCCCTGATAGACCCAAGGGAGCCCTACAAACTGACATCAGCAACCTGGACTGGTGAGTTTTCTTTCCCAGGGAAAATGGCCAAAGGATGTGCCCAGGGGCCCCTGGCCCTGGGCTGGGACCTGAATGCAAAGAATCCCTATATTGATGGATGGATCGCAGACCAAAGTTGTCCCCTCCTGAAACTTGTGCTGCCCTGATAGACCCAAGGGAGCCCTACAAACTGACATCAGCAACCTGGACTGGTGAGTTTTCTTTCCTAAGGAAAATGGCCAAAGAATGTGCCCTGGGGACCCTGGCACGGGGCTGGGGCCTGAATGCAAAAAATCCTTATATCGAAGGATGCACCCCAGACCGAAGTTGTCCCCTCCTCAAATTTCTGCTGCCTAGATAGACCTAAGGGAGCCCTACAAACTGACATCAGCAACCTGGACTGGTGAGTTTTCTTTCCCAGGGAAAATGGCCAAAGGATGTGCCCAGGGGCCCCTGGCACTGGGCTGGGGCCTGACTGTGAAGAATCCCTATGTCGAATGACGGATCGCCGACCAAAGTTGTCCCCTCCTCAAATTTCTGCTGCCCTGTTAGACCAAAGGGAGCCCTACAAACTGACATCAGCAACCTGGACTGGTGAATTTTCTTTTCCAGGGAAAATGGCCAAAGGATGTGCCCAGGGGCCCCTGGCCCCAGGCGAGGACCTGAATGCAAAGAATCCTTATATCGAAGAATGGACCCCAGACCGAAATTGTCCCCTCCTCAAACTTGTGCTGCCCAGATCAACCCAAGGGAGCCCTACAAACTGACAGTAGCAACCGGGGCTGGTGAATATTCTTTCCCAGAGAAAATGGCCCAAGGATGTGCCCAGGGGCCCCTGGCCCTGGGCTCGGACCTGACTGCAAAAAATCCTTATATCGAAGTATCGATCGCAGACCGAAGTTATCCCCTCCTCAAAATTGTGCTGCCCAGATAGACCCAAGGGAGCCCTAAAAATTGACATCAGCAACCTGGACTGGTGAGTTTTCTTTCCCAGGGAAAATGGCCAAAGGATGTGCCCAGGGGCCCCTGGACCTCGTCTGGGGCTTGACTGCAAAGAAACCTTATATCGAAGGATGGACCCCTGAGTGAAGTTGTCCCCATCTCATACTTCTGCTGCCCTGATAGACCCAAGGGAGCCCTACAAACTGACATCAGGAACCTGGACTGGTGAGTTTTCTTTCCCAGGGAAAATGGCCAAAGGATGTGCCCAGGGGCCCCTTGCACTGGGCTGGGCCCTGACTGCAAAAAATCCATATATCGAAGGATGGACCCCAGATCGAAGTTGTCCCCTCCTGAAAGTTGTGCTGCCCTGATAGACCCAAGGGAGCCCTACAAACTGACATCAGGAACCTGGACTGGTGAGTTTTCTTTCCCAGGGAAAATGGCCAAAGGATGTGCCCTGTGGACCCTGGCACTGGGCTGGGGCCTGAATGTAAAAAATCCTTATATCCAAGTTTGGACCCCAAACCGAAGTTGTCCCCTCCTCAAATTTCTCCTCCCTAGATCGACCCAAGTGAGCCCTACAAACTGACATCAGAAACATGGACTGGTGAGTTTTCTTTCCCAGGGAAAATGGCCAAAGGATGTGCCCAGGGGCCCCTGGCCTCTGGCTGGGACCTGAATGCAAAATATCCCTATATCGAAGGATGGACCCCTGAGTGAAGTTGTCCCCATCTCATACTTGTGCTGCCCTGATAGACCCAAGGGAGCCCTACAAACTGACATCAGCAACCTGGACTGGTGAGTTTTCTTTCCCAGGGAAAATGGCCAAAGGATGTGCCCAGGGGCCCCTGGCCCACGGCTGGGCTTTGAATGCAAAGAATCCTTATATAGAAGGATGGACCCCTGAGTGAAGTTGTCCCCATCTCATACTTCTGTTGCCCTGATAGACCCAAGGGAGCCCTACAAACTGACATCAGCAACCTGGACTGGTGAGTTTTCTTTCCCAGGGAAAATGGCCAAAGGATGTACCCAGGGGCCCCTGGCCCTGGGCTGGGACCTGACTGCAAAGAATCCCTATATTGATGGATGGATCGCAGACCAAAGTTGTCCCCTCCTGAAACTTTTGCTGCCCTGATAGACCCAAGGGAGCCCTACAAACTGACATCAGCAACCTGGACTGGTGAGTTTTCTTTCCTAGGGAAAATGGCCAAAGAATGTGCCCTGGGGACCCTGGCACGGGGCTGGGGCCTGAATGCAAAAAATCCTTATATCGAAGGATGGACCCCAGACCGAAGTTGTCCCCTCCTCAAATTTCTGCTGCCCTGTTAGAACAAAGGGAGCCCTACAAACTGACATCAGCAACCTGGACTGGTGAATTTTCTTTCCCAGGGAAAATGGCCAAAGGATGTGCCCAGGGGCCCCTGGCCCCAGGCGAGGACCTGAATGCAAAGAATCCTTATATCGAAGAATGGACCCCAGACCGAAATTGTCCCCTCCTCAAACTTGTGCTGCCCAGATCAACCCAAGGGAGCCCTACAAACTGACAGTAGCAACCGGGGCTGGTGAATATTCTTTCCCAGAGAAAATGGCCCAAGGATGTGCCCAGGGGCCCCTGGCCCCTGGCTGGGACCTGAATGCAAAATATCCCTATATCGAAGGATGGACCCCTGAGTGAAGTTGTCCCCATCTCATACTTGTGCTGCCCTGATAGACCCAAGGGAGCCCTACAAACTGACATCAGCAACCTGGACTGGTGAATTTTCTTTCCCAGGGAAAATGGCCAAAGGATGTGCCCTGTGGACCCTGGCACTGGGCTGGGGCCTGAATGTAAAAAATCCTTATATCGAAGGATGGACCCCAGACCGAAGTTGTCCCCTCCTGAAACTTGTGCTGCCCTGATAGATTCAAGGGAGCCCTACAAACTGACATCAGCAACCTGGACTGGTGAATTTTCTTTTCCAGGGAAAATGGCCAAAGGATATGCCCAGGGGCCCCTGGCCCTGAGCTGGGCCCTGACTGCAAAGAATCCTTATATCCAAGTTTGGACCCCAAACCGAAGTTGTCCCCTCCTCAAATTTCTCCTCCCTAGATAGACCCAAGTGAGCCCTACAAACTGACATCAGAAACATGGACTGGTGAGTTTTCTTTCCCAGGGAAAATGGCCAAAGGATGTGCCCAGGGGCCCCTGGCCCCTGGCTGGGACCGGAATGCAAAATATCCCTATATCGAAGGATGGACCCCTGAGTGAAGTTGTCCCCATCTCATACTTGTGCTGCCCTGATAGACCCAAGGGAGCCCTACAAACTGACATCAGCAACCTGGACTGGTGAATTTTCTTTCCCAGGGAAAATGGCCAAAGGATGTGCCCAGGGGCCCCTGGCCCTGGGCTGGGCCCTGACTGTAAAGAATCCCTATGCCGAAGGATGGATCGCAGACCAAAGTTGTACCCTCCTAAAACTTGTGCTGCCCTGTTAGACCAAAGGGAGCCCTACAAACTGACATCAGCAACCTGGACTGGTGAGTTTTCTTTCCCAGGGAAAATGGCCAAAGGATGTGCCCTGGGGACCCTGGCACTGGGCTCGGGCATGACTGCAAAAAATCCTTATATCCAAGTTTGGACCCCAAACCGAAGTTGTCCCCTCCTCAAAATTGTGCTGCCCAGATAGACCCAAGGGACCCCTACAAAGTGACATAAGGAACCTGGACTGGTGAATATTCTTTCCCAGGGAAAATGGCCAAAGGTTGTGCCCAGGGGCCCCTGGCCCTGGGCTGGGCCCTGACTGCAAAGAATCCTTATATCCAAGTTTGGACCCCAAACCGAAGTTGTCCCCTCCTCAAATTTCTGCTGCCCAGATAGACCCAAGGGTGCCCTACAAACTGACATCAGGAACATGGACTGGTGAGTTTTCTTTCCCAGGGAAAATGGCCAAAGGATGTGCCCAGGGGCCCCTGGCCCTGGGCTGGCTCTTGACTTCAAAGAATCCTTATATCGAAGGACGCACCCCAGACCAAAGTTGTCCCCATCTCATATTTCTGCTGCCCTGTTAGACCCAAGGGAGCCCTACAAACTGACATCAGCAACCTGGACTGGTGAGTTTTCTTTCCCAGGGAAAATGGCCACAGGATGTGCCCAGGGGCCCCTAGCCCACGGCTGGGGTTTGAATGCAAAGAATCCTTATATCAAAGGATGGACCCCTTAGTGAAGTTGTCCCCATCTCATACTTGTGCTGCCCTGATAGACCCAAGGGAGCCCTACAAACTGACATCAGCAACCTGGACTGGTGAGTTTTCTTTCCTATGGAAAATGGCCAAAGGATGTGCCCAGGGGCCTCTGGCACTCGGCTGGGCCCTGACTTCAAAGAGTCCCTATATTGAAGGATGGATCGCAGACCAAAGTTGTCGCCTCCTCAAATTTCTGCTGCCCAGATAGACCCAAGGGAGCCCTACAAACTGACATCAGAAACATGGACTGGTGAGTTTTCTTTCCCAGGGAAAATGGCCAAAGGATGTGGCCAGGGGGCCCTGGCCCTGGGCTGGGCCCTGACTGCAAAGAATCCATATATTGAAGGATGGATCGCAGACCAAAGTTGTCCCCTCCTCAAATTTCTGCTGCCCTGATAGACCCAAGGGAGCCCTACAAACTGACATCAGCAACCTGGACTGGTGAGTTTTCTTTCCCAGGGAAAATGGCCAAAGGATGTGCCCAGGGGCCCCTGGCACTGGGCTCGGACCTGACTGCAAAGAATCCTTATATCGAAGTTTGGACCCCAGGCAGAAGTTGTGCCCTCCTCAAACTTGTGCTGCCCAGATCGACCCAAGGGAGCCCTACAAACTGACATTAGCAACCGGGGCTGGTGAATATTCTTTCCCAGGGAAAATGGCCCAAGGATGTGCCCAGGGGCCCCTGGTCCTGGGCTCGGACCTGACTGCAAAAAATCCTTATATCGAAGTATCGATCGCAGACCGAAGTTATCCCCTCCTCAAAATTGTGCTGCCCAGATAGACCCAAGGGAGCCCTAAAAATTGACATCAGCAACCTGGACTGGTGAGTTTTCTTTCCCAGGGAAAATGGCCAAAGGATGTGTCCAGGGGCCCCTGGCCCTGGGCTGGCGCTTGACTTCAAAGATTCCTTATATAGAAGGATGGACCCCTGAGTGAAGTTGTCCCCATCTCATACTTCTGCTGCCCTGATAGACCCAAGGGAGCCCTACAAACTGACATCAGCAACCTGGACTGGTGAGTTTTCTTTCCCAGGGAAAATGGCCAAAGGATGTGCCCAGGGGCCCCTGGCACTGGGCTGGGGCCTGACTTCAAAGAATCCCTATATTGAAGGATGGATCGCAGACCAAATTTGTCCCCTCCTCAAATTTCTGCTGCCCAGATAGACCCAAGGGTGCCCTACAAACTGACATCAGGAACATGGACTGGTGAGTTTTCTTTCCCAGGGAAAATGGCCAAAGGATGTGCCCAGGGGGCCATGGCACTGGGCTGGGGCCTGACTGCAAAGAATCCTTATATCGAAGGATGGACCCCAGACCGAAGTTGTCCCCTCCTCAAATTTCTGCTGCCCTGATAGACCCAAGGGAGCCCTACAAACTGACATCAGCAACCTGGACTGGTGAGTTTTCTTTCCTATGGAAAATGGCCAAAGGATGTGCCCAGGGGCCTCTGGCACTCGGCTGGGCCCTGACTTCAAAGAGTCCCTATATTGAAGGATGGATCGCAGACCGAAGTTGTCGCCTCCTCAAATTTCTGCTGCCCAGATAGACCCAAGGGAGCCCTACAAACTGACATCAGCAACCTGGACTGGTGAGTTTTCTTTCCCAGGGAAAATGGCCAAAGGATGTGGCCAGGGGGCCCTGGCACTGGGCTGGGCCCTGACTGCAAAGAATCCTTATATCGAAGGATGGACCCCAGACAGAAGTTGTCCCCTCCTCAAATTTCTGCTGCCCTGATAGACCCAAGGGAGCCCTACAAACTGACATCAGCAACCTGGACTGGTGAGTTTTCTTTCCCAGGGAAAATGGCCAAAGGATGTGCCCAGGGGCCCCTGGCCCTGGGCTGGGGCCTGACTGTAAAGAATCCCTATATCGAAGGATGGATCACAGACCAAAGTTGTCCCCTCCTCAAATTTCTGCTGCCCTGATAGACCCAAGGGAGCCCTACAAACTGAAATCAGCAACCTGGACTGGTGAGTTTTCTTTCCCAGGGAAAATGGCCAAAGGATGTACCCAGGGGCCCCTGGCGCTGGGCTCGGATCTGACTGCAAAGGATCCTTATATCGAAGTTTGGACCCCAGACAGAAGTTGTGCCCTCCTCAAACTTGTGCTGCCCAGATCGACCCAAGGGAGCCCTACAAACTGACATTAGCAACCGGGGCTGGTGAATATTCTTTCCCAGGGAAAATGGCCCAAGGATGTGCCCAGGGGCCCCTGACCCTGGGCTCGGACCTGACTGCAAAAAATCCTTATATCGAAGTATCGATCGCAGACCGAAGTTATCCCCTCCTCAAAATAGTGCTGCCCAGATAGACCCAAGGGAGCCCTAAAAATTGACATCAGCAACCTGGACTGGTGAGTTTTCTTTCCCAGGGAAAATGGCCAAAGGATGTCCTCAGGTGCCCCTGGACCTCGACTGAGTCTTGACTGCAAAGAATCCTTATATCGAAGGATGGACCCCTGAGTGAAGTTGTCCCCATCTCATACTTCTGCTGCCCTGATAGACCCAAGGGAGCCCTACAAACTGACATCAGGAACCTGGACTGGTGAGTTTTCTTTCCCAGGGAAAATGGCCAAAGGATGTGCCCAGGGGCCCCTGGCCCTGGGCTGGGGCCTGACTGCAAAGAATCCCTATATTGAAGGATGGATCGCAGACCAAAGTTGTCCCCTCCTCAAATTTCTGCTGCCCAGATAGACCCAAGGGAGCCCTACAAACTGACATCAGGAACCTGGACTGGTGAGTTTTCTTTCCCAGGGAAAATGGCCAAAGGATGGGCCCAGGGGCCCCTTGCACTGGGCGGGGTCCTGAATGCAAAGAATCCTTATATCGAAGGATGGACCCCAGACCGAAGTTGTCCCCTCCTGAAAGTTGTGCTGCCCTGATAGACCCAAGGGAGCCCTACAAACTGACATCAGAAACATGGACTGGTGAGTTTTCTTTCCCAGGGAAAATGGCCAAAGGATGTCCCCATGGGCCCCTGGCCCTCGGCTGGGGCTTGAATGCAAAGAATCCTTATATCGAAGGATGGACCCCTGAGTGAAGTTGTCCCCATCTCATACTTCTGCTGCCTTGTTAGACCCAAGGGAGCCCTACAAACTGACATCAGCAACCTGGACTGGTGAATTTTCTTTCCCAGGGGAAATGGCCAAAGGATGTGCCCAGGGGACCCCGGCACTGGGCTCGGGCATGACTGCAAAAAATCCTTATATCGAAGGATGGAACCCAGACTGAAGTTGTCCCTCCTCAAATTTCTGCTGCCCTGATAGACCCAAGGGAGCCCTACAAACTGACATCAGCAACCTGGACTGGTGAGTTTTCTTTCCCAGGGAAAATGGCCAAAGGATGTGCCCAGGGGCCCCTGGCCCACGGCTGGGCTTTGAATGCAAAGAATCCTTATATCCAAGGATGGACCCCTGAGTGAAGTTGTCCCCATCTCATACTTCTGTTGCCCTGATAGACCCAAGGGAGCCCTACAAACTGACATCAGCAACCTGGACTGGTGAGTTTTCTTTCCCAGGGAAAATGGCCAAAGGATGTGCCCAGGGGCCCCTGGCCCTGGGCTGGGCCCTGACTGCAAAGAATCCCTATATTGATGGATGGATCGCAGACCAAAGTTGTCCCCTCCTGAAACTTGTGCTGCCCTGATAGACCCAAGGGAGCCCTACAAACTGACATCAGCAACCTGGACAGGTGAGTTTTCTTTCCTAGGGAAAATGGCCAAAGAATGTGCCCTGGGGACCCTGGCACGGGGCTGGGGCCTGAATGCAAAAAATCCTTATATCGAAGGATGGACCCCAGACCGAAGTTGTCCCCTCCTCAAATTTCTGCTGCCTAGATAGACCTAAGGGAGCCCTACAAACTGACATCAGCAACCTGGACTGGTGAGTTTTCTTTCCCAGGGAAAATGGCCAAAGGATGTGCCCAGGGGCCCCTGGCACTGGGCTGGGGCCTGACTGTGAAGAATCCCTATGTCGAATGACGGATCGCCGACCAAAGTTGTCCCCTCCTCAAATTTCTGCTGCCCTGTTAGACCAAAGGGAGCCCTACAAACTGACATCAGCAACCTGGACTGGTGAATTTTCTTTCCCAGGGAAAATGGCCAAAGGATGTGCCCAGGGGCCCCTGGCCCCAGGCGAGGACCTGAATGCAAAGAATCCTTATATCGAAGAATGGACCCCAGACCGAAATTGTCCCCTCCTCAAACTTGTGCTGCCCAGATCAACCCAAGGGAGCCCTACAAACTGACAGTAGCAACCGGGGCTGGTGAATATTCTTTCCCAGAGAAAATGGCCCAAGGATGTACCCAGGGGCCCCTGGCCCTGGGCTCGGACCTGACTGCAAAAAATCCTTATATCGAAGTATCGATCGCAGACCGAAGTTATCCCCTCCTCAAAATTGTGCTGCCCAGATAGACCCAAGCGAGCCCTAAAAATTGACATCAGCAACCTGGACTGGTGAGTTTTCTTTCCCAGGGAAAATGGCCAAAGGATGTGCCCAGGGGCCCCTGGACCTCGTCTGGGGCTTGACTGCAAAGAAACCTTATATCGAAGGATGGACCCCTGAGTGAAGTTGTCCCCATCTCATACTTCTGCTGCCCTGATAGACCCAAGGGAGCCCTACAAACTGACATCAGCAACCTGGACTGGTGAGTTTTCTTTCCCAGGGAAAATGGCCAAAGGATGTGCCCAGGGGCCCCTGGCCCTGGGCTGGGCCCTGACTGCAAAAAATCCATATATCGAAGGATGGACCCCAGATCGAAGTTGTCCCCTCCTGAAAGTTGTGCTGCCCTGATAGACCCAAGGGAGCCCTACAAACTGACATCAGGAACCTGGACTGGTGAGTTTTCTTTCCCAGGGAAAATGGCCAAAGGATGTGCCCTGTGGACCCTGGCACTGGGCTGGGGCCTGAATGTAAAAAATCCTTATATCGAAGGATGGACCCCAGACCGAAGTTGTCCCCTCCTGAAACTTTTGCTGCCCTGATAGATTCAAGGGAGCCCTACAAACTGACATCAGCAACCTGGACTGGTGAATTTTCTTTTCCAGGGAAAATGGCCAAAGGATATGCCCAGGGGCCCCTGGCCCTGAGCTGGGCCCTGACTGCAAAGAATCCTTATATCCAAGTTTGGACCCCAAACCGAAGTTGTCCCCTCCTCAAATTTCTGCTGCCCAGATAGACCCAAGGGAGCCCTACAAACTGACATCAGGAACCTGGACTGGTGAGTTTTCTTTCCCAGGGAAAATGGCCAAAGGATGTGCCCAGGGGCCCCTGGCCCCTGGCTGGGACCTGAATGCAAAATATCCCTATATCGAAGGATGGACCCCTGAGTGAAGTTGTCCCCATCTCATACTTGTGCTGCCCTGATAGACCCAAGGGAGCCCTACAAACTGACATCAGCAACCTGGACTGGTGAATTTTCTTTCCCAGGGAAAATGGCCAAAGGATGTGCCCTGTGGACCCTGGCACTGGGCTGGGGCCTGAATGTAAAAAATCCTTATATCGAAGGATGGACCCCAGACCGAAGTTGTCCCCTCCTGAAACTTGTGCTGCCCTGATAGATTCAAGGGAGCCCTACAAACTGACATCAGCAACCTGGACTGGTGAATTTTCTTTTCCAGGGAAAATGGCCAAAGGATATGCCCAGGGGCCCCTGGCCCTGAGCTGGGCCCTGACTGCAAAGAATCCTTATATCCAAGTTTGGACCCCAAACCGAAGTTGTCCCCTCCTCAAATTTCTCCTCCCTAGATAGACCCAAGTGAGCCCTACAAACTGACATCAGAAACATGGACTGGTGAGTTTTCTTTCCCAGGGAAAATGGCCAAAGGATGTGCCCAGGGGCCCCTGGCCCCTGGCTGGGACCTGAATGCAAAATATCCCTATATCGAAGGATGGACCCCTGAGTGAAGTTGTCCCCATCTCATACTTGTGCTGCCCTGATAGACCCAAGGGAGCCCTACAAACTGACATCAGCAGCCTGGACTGGTGAATTTTCTTTACCAGGGAAAATGGCCAAAGGATGTGCCCAGGGGCCCCTGGCCCTGGGCTGGGCCCTGACTGTAAAGAATCCCTATGCCGAAGGATGGATCGCAGACCAAAGTTGTACCCTCCTAAAACTTGTGCTGCCCTGTTAGACCAAAGGGAGCCCTACAAACTGACATCAGCAACCTGGACTGGTGAGTTTTCTTTCCCAGGGAAAATGGCCAAAGGATGTGCCCTGGGGACCCTGGCACTGGGCTCGGGCATGACTGCAAAAAATCCTTATATCCAAGTTTGGACCCCAAACCGAAATTGTCCCCTCCTCAAAACTGTGCTGCCCAGATAGACCCAAGGGAGCCCTACAAAGTGACATAAGGAACCTGGACTGGTGAATATTCTTTCCCAGGGAAAATGGCCAAAGGTTGTGCCCAGGGGCCCCTGGCCCTGGGCTGGGCCCTGACTGCAAAGAATCCTTATATCCAAGTTTGGACCCCAAACCGAAGTTGTCCCCTCCTCAAATTTCTGCTGCCCAGATAGACCCAAGGGTGCCCTACAAACTGACATCAGGAACATGGACTGGTGAGTTTTCTTTGCCAGGGAAAATGGCCAAAGGATGTGCCCAGGGGCCCCTGGCCCTGGGCTGGCTCTTGACTTCAAAGAATCCTTATATCGAAGGACGCACCCCAGACCAAAGTTGTCCCCATCTCATATTTCTGCTGCCCTGTTAGACCCAAGGGAGCCCTACAAACTGACATCAGCAACCTGGACTGGTGAGTTTTCTTTCCCAGGGAAAATGGCCAAAGGATGTGCCCAGGGGCCCCTAGCCCACGGCTGGGGTTTGAATGCAAAGAATCCTTATATCAAAGGATGGACCCCTTAGTGAAGTTGTCCCCATCTCATACTTGTGCTGCCCTGATAGACCCAAGGGAGCCCTACAAACTGACATCAGCAACCTGGACTGGTGAGTTTTCTTTCCTATGGAAAATGGCCAAAGGATGTGCCCAGGGGCCTCTGGCACTCGGCTGGGCCCTGACTTCAAAGAGTCCCTATATTGAAGGATGGATCGCAGACCAAAGTTGTCCCCTCCTCAAATTTCTGCTGCCCAGATAGACCCAAGGGAGCCCTACAAACTGACATCAGAAACATGGACTGGTGAGTTTTCTTTCCCAGGGAAAATGGCCAAAGGATGTGGCCAGGGGGCCCTGGCCCTGGGCTGGGCCCTGACTGCAAAGAATCCATATATTGAAGGATGGATCGCAGACCAAAGTTGTCCCCTCCTCAAATTTCTGCTGCCCAGATAGACCCAAGGGAGCCCTACAAACTGACATCAGGAACCTGGACTGGTGAGTTTTCTTTCCCAGGGAAAATGGCCAAAGGATGTGCCCAGGGGCCCCTTGCACTGGGCGGGGACCTGAATGCAAAAAATCCATATATCGAAGGATGGACCCCAGATCGAAGTTGTCCCCTCCTGAAAGTTGTGCTGCCCTGATAGACCCAAGGGAGCCCTACAAACTGACATAAAGAACCTGGACTGGTGAGTTTTCTTTCCCAGGGAAAATGGCCAAAGGATGTGCCCTGTGGACCTTGGCACTGGGCTCGGGCATGACTGCAAAAAATCCTTATATCGAAGTTTGGACCCCAAACCGAAATTGTCCCCTCCTCAAAATTGTGCTGCCAAGATAGACCCAAGGGAACCCTACAAAGTGACATCAGGAACCTGGACTGGTGAGTTTTCTTTCCCAGGGGAAATGGCCAAAGGATGTGCCCAGGGGCCCCTGGCACTGGGCTCGGACCTGACTGCAAATAATCCTTATATTGAAGGATTGATCACAGACAAAAGTTGTCTCCAACTAAAACTTGTGCTGCCCTGATAGACCCAAGGGAGCCCTACAAACTGACATCAGCAACCTGGACTGGTGAGTTTTCTTTCCCAGGGAAAATGGCCAAAGGATGTGCCCAGGGGCCCCTGGCCCTGGGCTGGGCCCTGACTGCAAAGAATCCCTATATTGATGGATGGATTGCAGACCAAAGTTGTCCCCTCCTGAAACTTGTGCTGCCCTGATAGACCCAAGGGAGCCCTACAAACTGACATCAGGAACCTGGACTGGTGAGTTTTCTTTCCCAGGGAAAATGGCCAAAGGATGTGCCCTGTGGACCCTGGCACGGGGCTGGGGCCTGAATGTAAAAAATCCTTATATCGAAGGATGGACCTCAGACCGAAGTTGTCCCCTCCTGAAACTTTTGCTGCCCTGATAGATTCAAGGGAGCCCTACAAACTGACATCAGCAACCTGGACTGGTGAATTTTCTTTTCCAGGGAAAATGGCCAAAGGATATGCCCAGGGGCCCCTGGCCCTGAGCTGGGCCCTGACTGCAAAGAATCCTTATATCCAAGTTTCGACCCCAAACCGAAGTTGTCCCCTCCTCAAATTTCTCCTGCCTAGATAGACCCAAGTGAGCCCTACAAACTGACATCAGAAACATGGACTGGTGAGTTTTCTTTCCCAGGGAAAATGGCCAAAGGATGTGCCCAGGGGCCCCTGGCCCCTGGCTGGGACCTGAATGCAAAATATCCCTATATCGAAGGATGGACCCCTGAGTGAAGTTGTCCCCATCTCATACTTGTGCTGCCCTGATAGACCCAAGGGAGCCCTACAAACTGACATCAGCAACCTGGACTGGTGAGTTTTCTTTCCCAGGGAAAATGGCCAAAGGATGTGCCCAGGGGGCCATGGCACTGGGCTGGGCCCTGACTGATAAGAATCCTTATATCGAAGGATGGACCCCAGACCGAAGTTGTCCCCTCCTCAAATTTCTGCTGCCCTGATAGACCCAAGGGAGCCCTACAAACTGACATCAGCAACCTGGACTGGTGAGTTTTCTTTCCCAGGGAAAATGGCCAAAGGATGTGCCCAGGGGCCCCTGGCCCACAACTGGGGTTTGAATGCAAACAATCCCGATATCGAAGGATGGACCCCTGAGTGAAGTTGTCCCCATCTCATACTTCTGCTGCCCTGATAGACCCAAGGGAGCCCTACAAACTGACATCAGCAACCTGGACTGGTGAGTTTTCTTTCCCAGGGAAAATGGCCAAAGGATGTGCCCAGGGGCCCCTGGCCCTGGGCTGGGCCCTGACTGCAAAGAATCCCTATATCGAAGGATGGATCGCAGACCAAAGTTGTCCCCTCCTCAAATTTCTGCTGCCCAGATAGACCCAAGGGAGCCCTACAAACTGACATCAGGAACCTGGACTGGTGAGTTTTCTTTCCCAGGGAAAATGGACAAAGGATGTGCCCAGGGGCCCCTTGCACTGGGCTGGGCCCTGACTGCAAAAAATCCATATATCGAAGGATGGACCCCAGATCGAAGTTGTCCCCTCCTGAAAGTTGTGCTGCCCTGATAGACCCAAGGGAGCCCTACAAACTGACATCAGGAACCTGGACTGGTGAGTTTTCTTTCCCAGGGAAAATGGCCAAAGGATGTGCCCTGTGGACCCTGGCACTGGGCTGGGGCCTGAATGTAAAAAATCCTTATATCGAAGGATGGACCCCAGACCGAAGTTGTCCCCTCCTGAAACTTTTGCTGCCCTGATAGATTCAAGGGAGCCCTACAAATTGACATCAGCAACCTGGACTGGTGAATTTTCTTTTCCAGGGAAAATGGCCAAAGGATATGCCCAGGGGCCCCTGGCCCTGAGCTGGGCCCTGACTGCAAAGAATCCTTATATCCAAGTTTGGACCCCAAACCGAAGTTGTCCCCTCCTCAAATTTCTCCTGCCTAGATAGACCCAAGTGAGCCCTACAAACTGACATCAGAAACATGGACTGGTGAGTTTTCTTTCCCAGGGAAAATGGCCAAAGGATGTGCCCAGGGGCCCCTGGCCCCTGGCTGGGACCTGAATGCAAAATATCCCTATATCGAAGGATGGACCCCTGAGTGAAGTTGTCCCCATCTCATACTTGTGCTGCCCTGATAGACCCAAGGGAGCCCTACAAACTGACATCAGCAACCTGGACTGATGAATTTTCTTTCCCAGGGAAAATGGCCAAAGGATGTGCCCAGGGGCCCCTGGCCCTGGGCTGGGGCCTGACTGTAAAGAAGCCCTATGCCGAAGGATGGATCGCAGACCAAAGTTGTACCCTCCTAAAACTTGTGCTGCCCTGTTAGACCAAAGGGAGCCCTACAAACTGACATCAGGAACCTGGACTGGTGAGTTTTCTTTCCCAGGGAAAATGGCCAAAGGATGTGCCCTGGGGACCCTGGCACTGGGCTCGGGCATGACTGCAAAAAATCCTTATATCGAAGTTTGTACCCCAAACCGAAATTTTCCCCTCCTCAATATTGTGCTGCCCAGATAGACCCAAGGGACCCCTACAAAGTGACATAAGGAACCTGGACTGGTGAATATTCTTTCCCAGGGAAAATGGCCAAAGGTTGTGCCCAGGGGCCCCTGGCCCTGGGCTGGGCCCTGACTGCAAAGAGTCCTTATATCCAAGTTTGGACCCCAAACCGAAGTTGTCCCCTCCTCAAATTTCTGCTGCCCAGATAGACCCAAGGGAGCCCTACAAACTGACATCAGGAACATGGACTGGTGAGTTTTCTTTGCCAGGGAAAATGGCCAAAGTATGTGCCCAGGGGCCCCTGGCCCTGGGCTGGCTCTTGACTTCAAAGAATCCTTATATCGAAGGACGCACCCCAGACCAAAGTTGTCCCCATCTCATATTTCTGCTGCCCTGTTAGACCCAAGGGAGCCCTACAAAGTGACATCAGCAACCTGGACTGGTGAGTTTTCTTTCCCAGGGAAAATGGCCACAGGATGTGCCCAGGGGCCCCTAGCCCACGGCTGGGGTTTCAATGCAAAGAATCCTTATATCAAAGGATGGACCCCTTAGTGAAGTTGTCCCCATCTCTTACTTCTGCGGCCCTGATAGACCCAAGGGAGCCCTACAAACTGACATCAGCAACCTGGACTGGTGAGTTTTCTTTCCTATGGAAAATGGCCAAAGGATGTACCCAGGGGCCCCTGGCCCTGGGCTGGGCCCTGACTTCAAAGAATCCCTATATTGAAGGATGGATCGCAGACCAAAGTTGTCCCCTCCTCAAATTTCTGCTGCCCAGATAGACCCAAGGGTGCCCTACAAACTGACATCAGGAACATGGACTGGTGAGTTTTCTTTCCCAGGGAAAATGGCCAAAGGATGTGCCCAGGGGGCCATGGCACTGGGCTGGGCCCTGACTGATAAGAATCCTTATATCGAAGGATGGACCCCAGACCGAAGTTGTCCCCTCCTCAAATTTCTGCTGCCCTGATAGACCCAAGGGAGCCCTACAAACTGACATCAGCAACCTGGACTGGTGAGTTTTCTTTCCCAGGGAAAATGGCCACAGGATGTGCCCAGGGGCCCCTGGCCCACGGCTGGGGTTTGAATGCAAACAATCCCGATATCGAAGGATGGACCCCTGAGTGAAGTTGTCCCCATCTCATACTTCTGCTGCCCTGATAGACCCAAGGGAGCCCTACAAACTGACATCAGCAACCTGGACTGGTGAGTTTTCTTTCCCAGGGAAAATGGCCAAAGGATGTGCCCAGGGGCCCCTGGCCCTGGGCTGGGCCCTGACTTCAAAGAATCCCTATGTCGAATGACGGATCGGAGACCAAAGTTGTCCCCTCCTCAAATTTCTGCTGCCCAGATAGACCCAAGGGAGCCCTACAAACTGACATCAGCAACCTGGACTGGTGAGTTTTCTTTCCCAGGGAAAATGGCCACAGGATGTGCCCAGGGGCCCCTTGCACTGGGCTGGGCCCTGACTGCAAAAAATCCACATATCGAAGTATGGACCCCAGATCGAAGTTGTCCCCTCCTGAAAGTTGTGCTGCCCTGATAGACCCAAGGGAGCCCTACAAACTGACATCAGGAACCTGGACTGGTGAGTTTTCTTTCCCAGGGAAAATGGCCAAAGGATGTGCCCTGTGGACCCTGGCACTGGGCTGGGGCCTGAATGTAAAAAATCCTTATATCGAAGGATGGACCCCAAACCGAAGTTGTCCCCTCCTGAAACTTTTGCTGCCCTGATAGATTCAAGGGAGCCCTACAAACTGACATCAGCAACCTGGACTGGTGAATTTTCTTTTCCAGGGAAAATGGCCAAAGGATATGCCCAGGGGCCCCTGGCCCTGAGCTGGGCCCTGACTGCAAAGAATCCTTATATCCAAGTTTGGACCCCAAACCGAAGTTGTCCCCTCCTCAAATTTCTCCTGCCTAGATAGACCCAAGTGAGCCCTACAAACTGACATCAGAAACATGGACTGGTGAGTTTTCTTTCCCAGGGAAAATGGCCAAAGGATGTGCCCAGGGGCCCCTGGCCCCTGGCTGGGACCTGAATGCAAAATATCCCTATATCGAAGGATGGACCCCTGAGTGAAGTGTCCCCATCTCATACTTGTGCTGCCCTGATAGACCCAAGGGAGCCCTACAAACTGACATCAGCAACCTGGACTGGTGAATTTTCTTTCCCAGGGAAAATGGCCAAAGGATGTGCCCTGTGGACCCTGGCACTGGGCTGGGGCCTGAATGTAAAAAATCCTTATATCGAAGGATGGACCCCAGACCGAAGTTGTCCCCTCCTGAAACTTTTGCTGCCCTGATAGATTCAAGGGAGCCCTACAAACTGACATCAGCAACCTGGACTGGTGAATTTTCTTTTCCAGGGAAAATGGCCAAAGGATATGCCCAGGGGCCCCTGGCCCTGAGCTGGGCCCTGACTGCAAAGAATCCTTATATCCAAGTTTGGACCCCAAACCGAAGTTGTCCGCTCCTCAAATTTCTCCTCCCTAGATAGACCCAAGTGAGCCCTACAAACTGACATCAGAAACATGGACTGGTGAGTTTTCTTTCCTATGGAAAATGGCCAAAGGATGTACCCAGGGGCCCCTGGCCCTGGGCTGGGCCCTGACTTCAAAGAATCCCTATATTGAAGGATGGATCGCAGACCAAAGTTGTCCCCTCCTCAAATTTCTGCTGCCCAGATAGACCCAAGGGTGCCCTACAAACTGACATCAGGAACATGGACTGGTGAGTTTTCTTTCCCAGGGAAAATGGCCAAAGGATGTGCCCAGGGGGCCATGGCACTGGGCTGGGCCCTGACTGATAAGAATCCTTATATCGAAGGATGGACCCCAGACCGAAGTTGTCCCCTCCTCAAATTTCTGCTGCCCTGATAGACCCAAGGGAGCCCTACAAACTGACATCAGCAACCTGGACTGGTGAGTTTTCTTTCCCAGGGAAAATGGCCACAGGATGTGCCCAGGGGCCCCTGGCCCACGGCTGGGGTTTGAATGCAAACAATCCCGATATCGAAGGATGGACCCCTGAGTGAAGTTGTCCCCTCCTCAAATTTCTGCTGCCCTGATAGACCCAAGGGAGCCCTACAAACTGACATCAGCAACCTGGACTGGTGAGTTTTCTTTCCCAGGGAAAATGGCCAAAGGATGTACCCAGGGGCCCCTGGCCCTGGGCTGGGCCCTGACTTCAAAGAATCCCTATATTGAAGGATGGATCGCAGACCAAAGTTGTCCCCTCCTCAAATTTCTGCTGCCCAGATAGACCCAAGGGTGCCCTACAAACTGACATCAGGAACATGGACTGGTGAGTTTTCTTTCCCAGGGAAAATGGCCAAAGGATGTGCCCAGGGGGCCATGGCACTGGGCTGGGCCCTGACTGATAAGAATCCTTATATCGAAGGATGGACCCCAGACCGAAGTTGTCCCCTCCTCAAATTTCTGCTGCCCTGATAGACCCAAGGGAGCCCTACAAACTGACATCAGCAACCTGGACTGGTGAGTTTTCTTTCCCAGGGAAAATGGCCACAGGATGTGCCCAGGGGCCCCTGGCCCACGGCTGGGGTTTGAATGCAAACAATCCCGATATCGAAGGATGGACCCCTGAGTGAAGTTGTCCCCATCTCATACTTCTGCTGCCCTGATAGACCCAAGGGAGCCCTACAAACTGACATCAGCAACCTGGACTGGTGAGTTTTCTTTCCCAGGGAAAATGGCCAAAGGATGTGCCCAGGGGCCCCTGGCCCTGGGCTGGGCCCTGACTGCAAAGAATCCCTATGTCGAATGACGGATCGGAGACCAAAGTTGTCCCCTCCTCAAATTTCTGCTGCCCAGATAGACCCAAGGGAGCCCTACAAACTGACATCAGCAACCTGGACTGGTGAGTTTTCTTTCCCAGGGAAAATGGCCACAGGATGTGCCCAGGGGCCCCTTGCACTGGGCTGGGCCCTGACTGCAGAAAATCCACATATCGAAGGATGGACCCCAGATCGAAGTTGTCCCCTCCTGAAAGTTGTGCTGCCCTGATAGACCCAAGGGAGCCCTACAAACTGACATCAGGAACCTGGACTGGTGAGTTTTCTTTCCCAGGGAAAATGGCCAAAGGATGTGCCCTGTGGACCCTGGCACTGGGCTGGGGCCTGAATGTAAAAAATCCTTATATCGAAGGATGGACCCCAGACCGAAGTTGTCCCCTCCTGAAACTTTTGCTGCCCTGATAGATTCAAGGGAGCCCTACAAACTGACATCAGCAACCTGGACTGGTGAATTTTCTTTTCCAGGGAAAATGGCCAAAGGATATGCCCAGGGGCCCCTGGCCCTGAGCTGGGCCCTGACTGCAAAGAATCCTTATATCCAAGTTTGGACCCCAAACCGAAGTTGTCCCCTCCTCAAATTTCTCCTGCCTAGATAGACCCAAGTGAGCCCTACAAACTGACATCAGAAACATGGACTGGTGAGTTTTCTTTCCCAGGGAAAATGGCCAAAGGATGTGCCCAGGGGCCCCTGGCCCCTGGCTGGGACCTGAATGCAAAATATCCCTATATCGAAGGATGGACCCCTGAGTGAAGTGTCCCCATCTCATACTTGTGCTGCCCTGATAGACCCAAGGGAGCCCTACAAACTGACATCAGCAACCTGGACTGGTGAATTTTCTTTCCCAGGGAAAATGGCCAAAGGATGTGCCCTGTGGACCCTGGCACTGGGCTGGGGCCTGAATGTAAAAAATCCTTATATCGAAGGATGGACCCCAGACCGAAGTTGTCCCCTCCTGAAACTTTTGCTGCCCTGATAGATTCAAGGGAGCCCTACAAACTGACATCAGCAACCTGGACTGGTGAATTTTCTTTTCCAGGGAAAATGGCCAAAGGATATGCCCAGGGGCCCCTGGCCCTGAGCTGGGCCCTGACTGCAAAGAATCCTTATATCCAAGTTTGGACCCCAAACCGAAGTTGTCCGCTCCTCAAATTTCTCCTCCCTAGATAGACCCAAGTGAGCCCTACAAACTGACATCAGAAACATGGACTGGTGAGTTTTCTTTCCTATGGAAAATGGCCAAAGGATGTACCCAGGGGCCCCTGGCCCTGGGCTGGGCCCTGACTTCAAAGAATCCCTATATTGAAGGATGGATCGCAGACCAAAGTTGTCCCCTCCTCAAATTTCTGCTGCCCAGATAGACCCAAGGGTGCCCTACAAACTGACATCAGGAACATGGACTGGTGAGTTTTCTTTCCCAGGGAAAATGGCCAAAGGATGTGCCCAGGGGGCCATGGCACTGGGCTGGGCCCTGACTGATAAGAATCCTTATATCGAAGGATGGACCCCAGACCGAAGTTGTCCCCTCCTCAAATTTCTGCTGCCCTGATAGACCCAAGGGAGCCCTACAAACTGACATCAGCAACCTGGACTGGTGAGTTTTCTTTCCCAGGGAAAATGGCCACAGGATGTGCCCAGGGGCCCCTGGCCCACGGCTGGGGTTTGAATGCAAACAATCCCGATATCGAAGGATGGACCCCTGAGTGAAGTTGTCCCCATCTCATACTTCTGCTGCCCTGATAGACCCAAGGGAGCCCTACAAACTGACATCAGCAACCTGGACTGGTGAGTTTTCTTTCCCAGGGAAAATGGCCAAAGGATGTACCCAGGGGCCCCTGGCCCTGGGCTGGGCCCTGACTTCAAAGAATCCCTATATTGAAGGATGGATCGCAGACCAAAGTTGTCCCCTCCTCAAATTTCTGCTGCCCAGATAGACCCAAGGGTGCCCTACAAACTGACATCAGGAACATGGACTGGTGAGTTTTCTTTCCCAGGGAAAATGGCCAAAGGATGTGCCCAGGGGGCCATGGCACTGGGCTGGGCCCTGACTGATAAGAATCCTTATATCGAAGGATGGACCCCAGACCGAAGTTGTCCCCTCCTCAAATTTCTGCTGCCCTGATAGACCCAAGGGAGCCCTACAAACTGACATCAGCAACCTGGACTGGTGAGTTTTCTTTCCCAGGGAAAATGGCCACAGGATGTGCCCAGGGGCCCCTGGCCCACGGCTGGGGTTTGAATGCAAACAATCCCGATATCGAAGGATGGACCCCTGAGTGAAGTTGTCCCCATCTCATACTTCTGCTGCCCTGATAGACCCAAGGGAGCCCTACAAACTGACATCAGCAACCTGGACTGGTGAGTTTTCTTTCCCAGGGAAAATGGCCAAAGGATGTGCCCAGGGGCCCCTGGCCCTGGGCTGGGCCCTGACTGCAAAGAATCCCTATGTCGAATGACGGATCGGAGACCAAAGTTGTCCCCTCCTCAAATTTCTGCTGCCCAGATAGACCCAAGGGAGCCCTACAAACTGACATCAGCAACCTGGACTGGTGAGTTTTCTTTCCCAGGGAAAATGGCCACAGGATGTGCCCAGGGGCCCCTTGCACTGGGCTGGGCCCTGACTGCAGAAAATCCACATATCGAAGGATGGACCCCAGATCGAAGTTGTCCCCTCCTGAAAGTTGTGCTGCCCTGATAGACCCAAGGGAGCCCTACAAACTGACATCAGGAACCTGGACTGGTGAGTTTTCTTTCCCAGGGAAAATGGCCAAAGGATGTGCCCTGTGGACCCTGGCACTGGGCTGGGGCCTGAATGTAAAAAATCCTTATATCGAAGGATGGACCCCAGACCGAAGTTGTCCCCTCCTGAAACTTTTGCTGCCCTGATAGATTCAAGGGAGCCCTACAAACTGACATCAGCAACCTGGACTGGTGAATTTTCTTTTCCAGGGAAAATGGCCAAAGGATATGCCCAGGGGCCCCTGGCCCTGAGCTGGGCCCTGACTGCAAAGAATCCTTATATCCAAGTTTGGACCCCAAACCGAAGTTGTCCCCTCCTCAAATTTCTCCTGCCTAGATAGACCCAAGTGAGCCCTACAAACTGACATCAGAAACATGGACTGGTGAGTTTTCTTTCCCAGGGAAAATGGCCAAAGGATGTGCCCAGGGGCCCCTGGCCCTGGGCTGGGGCCTGACTGTAAAGAATCCCTATGCCGAAGGATGGATCGCAGACCAAAGTTGTACCCTCCTAAAACTTGTGCTGCCCTGTTAGACCAAAGGGAGCCCTACAAACTGACATCAGCAACCTGGACTGGTGAGTTTTCTTTCCCAGGGAAAATGGCCAAAGGATGTGCCCTGGGGACCCTGGCACTGGGCTCGGGCATGACTGCAAAAAATTCTTATATCCAAGTTTGGACCCCAAACCGAAATTGTCCCCTCCTCAAAATTGTGCTGCCCAGATAGACCCAAGGGACCCCTACAAAGTGACATAAGGAACCTGGACTGGTGAATATTCTTTCCCAGGGAAAATGGCCAAAGGTTGTGCCCAGGGGCCCCTGGCCCTGGGCTGGGCCCTGACTGCAAAGAATCCTTATATCCAAGTTTGGACCCCAAACCGAAGTTGTCCCCTCCTCAAATTTCTGCTGCCCAGATAGACCCAAGGGTGCCCTACAAACTGACATCAGGAACATGGACTGGTGAGTTTTCTTTGCCAGGGAAAATGGCCAAAGGATGTGCCCAGGGGCCCCTGGCCCTGGGCTGGCTCTTGACTTCAAAGAATCCTTATATCGAAGGACGCACCCCAGACCAAAGTTGTCCCCATCTCATATTTCTGCTGCCCTGTTAGACCCAAGGGAGCCCTACAAACTGACATCAGCAACCTGGACTGGTGAGTTTTCTTTCCCAGGGAAAATGGCCACAGGATGTGCCCAGGGGCCCCTAGCCCACGGCTGGGGTTTGAATGCAAAGAATCCTTATATCAAAGGAGGGACCCCTGAGTGAAGTTGTCCCCATCTCTTACTTCTGCGGCCCTGATAGACCCAAGGGAGCCCTACAAACTGACATCAGCAACCTGGACTGGTGAGTTTTCTTTCCTATGGAAAATGGCCAAAGGATGTACCCAGGGGCCCCTGGCCCTGGGCTGGGCCCTGACTTCAAAGAATCCCTATATTGAAGGATGGATCGCAGACCAAAGTTGTCCCCTCCTCAAATTTCTGCTGCCCAGATAGACCCAAGGGTGCCCTACAAACTGACATCAGGAACATGGACTGGTGAGTTTTCTTTCCCAGGGAAAATGGCCAAAGAATGTGCCCAGGGGGCCATGCCACTGGGCTGGGCCCTGACTGCAAAGAATCCCTATATTGATGGATGGATCGCAGACCAAAGTTGTCCCCTCCTGAAACTTGTGCTGCCCTGATAGACCCAAGGGAGCCCTACAAACTGACATCAGCAACCTGGACTGGTGAGTTTTCTTTCCTAGGGAAAATGGCCAAAGAATGTGCCCTGGGGACCCTGGCACGGGGCTGGGGCCTGAATGCAAAAAATCCTTATATCGAAGGATGGACCCCAGACCGAAGTTGTCCCCTCCTCAAATTTCTGCTGCCTAGATAGACCTAAGGGAGCCCTACAAACTGACATCAGCAACCTGGACTGGTGAATTTTCTTTCCCAGGGAAAATGGCCAAAGGATGTGCCCAGGGGCCCCTGGCACTGGGCTGGGGCCTGACTGTGAAGAATCCCTATGTCGAATGACGGATCGGAGACCAAAGTTGTCCCCTCCTCAAATTTCTGCTGCCCTGTTAGACCAAAGGGAGCCCTACAAACTGACATCAGCAACCTGGACTGGTGAATTTTCTTTCCCAGGGAAAATGGCCAAAGGATGTGCCCAGGGGCCCCTGGCCCCTGGCGAGGACCTGAATGCAAAGAATCCTTATATCGAAGAATGGACCCCAGACCGAAATTGTCCCCTCCTCAAACTTGTGCTGCCCAGATAGACCCAAGGGAGCCCTACAAAGTGACCTCCGGAACCTGGACTGGTGAGTTTTCTTTCCCAGGGAAAATGGCTAAAGGATGTGCCCAGGGGACCCTGGCACTGGGCTCGGACCTGACTGCAATGAATCCTTATATCGAAGTTTGGACCCCAGACCGAAATTGTCCCCTCCTCAAACTAGTGCTGCCCAGATCGACCCAAGGGAGCCCTACAAACTGACAGTAGCAACCGGGGCTGGTGAATATTCTTTCCCAGAGAAAATGGCCCAAGGATGTGCCCAGGGGCCCCTGGCCCTGGGCTCGGACCTGACTGCAAAAAATCCATATATCGAAGTGTCGATCGCAGACCGAAGTTATCCCCTACTCAAAATTGTGCTGCCCAGATAGACCCAAGCGAGCCCTAAAAATTGACATCAGCAACCTGGACTGGTGAGTTTTCTTTCCCAGGGAAAATGGGCAAAGGATGTGCCCAGGGGCCCCTGGACCTCGTCTGGGCCCTGACTGCAAAGAATCCCTATATCGAAGGATGGATCGCAGACCAAAGTTGTCCCCTCCTCAAATTTCTGCTGCCCTGATAGACCCAAGGGAGCCCTACAAACTGACATCAGCAACCTGGACTGGTGAGTTTTCTTTCCCAGGGAAAATGGCCAAAGGATGTGCCCAGGGGCCCCTGGCCCTGGGCTGGGCCCTGACTGCAAAGAATCCCTATATCGAAGGATGGATCGCAGACCAAAGTTGTCCCCTCCTCAAATTTCTGCTGCCCAGATAGACCCAAGGGAGCCCTACAAACTGACATCAGCAACCTGGACTGGTGAGTTTTCTTTCCCAGGGAAAATGGCCAAAGGATGTGCCCAGGGGCCCCTTGCACTGGGCTGGGCCCTGACTGCAAAAAATCCATATATCGAAGGATGAACCCCAGATCGAAGTTGTCCCCTCCTGAAAGTTGTGCTGCCCTGATAGACCCAAGGGAGCCCTACAAACTGACATCAGCAACCTGGACTGGTGAATTTTCTTTCCCAGGGAAAATGGCCAAAGGATGTGCCCTGTGGACTCTGGCACTGGGCTGGGGCCTGAATGTAAAAAATCCTTATATCGAAGGATGGACCCCAGACCGAAGTTGTCCCCTCCTGAAACTTGTGCTGCCCTGATAGATTCAAGGGAGCCCTACAAACTGACATCAGCAACCTGGACTGGTGAATTTTCTTTTCCAGGGAAAATGGCCAAAGGATATGCCCAGGGGCCCCTGGCCCTGAGCTGGGCCCTGACTGCAAAGAATCCTTATATCCAAGTTTGGACCCCAAACCGAAGTTGTCCCCTCCTCAAATTTCTCCACCCTAGATAGACCCAAGTGAGCCCTACAAACTGACATCAGAAACATGGACTGGTGAGTTTTCTTTCCCAGGGAAAATGGCCAAAGGATGTGCCCAGGGGCCCCTGGCCCCTGGCTGGGACCTGAATGCAAAATATCCCTATATCGAAGGATGGACCCCTGAGTGAAGTTGTCCCCATCTCATACTTCTGCTGCCGTGATAGACCCAAGGGAGCCCTACAAACTGACATCAGCAACCTGGACTGGTGAGTTTTCTTTCCCAGGGAAAATGGCCAAAGGATGTGCCCAGGGGCCCCTGGCCCTGGGCTGGGCCCTGACTGCAAAGAATCCCTATATCGAAGGATGGATCGCAGACCAAAGTTGTCCCCTCCTCAAATTTCTGCTGCCCAGATAGACCCAAGGGAGCCCTACAAACTGACATCAGCAACCTGGACTGGTGAGTTTTCTTTCCTAGGGAAAATGGCCAAAGAATGTGCCCTGGGGACCCTGGCACTGGGCTGGGGCCTGAATGCAAAAAATCCTTATATCGAAGTTTGGACCCCAGACCGAAATTGTCCCCTCCTCAAATTTCTGCTGCCTAGATAGACCTAAGGGAGCCCTACAAACTGACATCAGCAACCTGGACTGGTGAATTTTCTTTCCCAGGGAAAATGGCCAAAGGATGTGCCCAGGGGCCCCTGGCACTGGGCTGGGGCCTGACTGTGAAGAATCCCTATGTCGAATGACGGATCGGAGACCAAAGTTGTCCCCTCCTCAAATTTCTGCTGCCCTGTTAGACCAAAGGGAGCCCTACAAACTGACATCAGCAACCTGGACTGGTGAATTTTCTTTCCCAGGGAAAATGGCCAAAGGATGTGCCCAGGGGCCCCTGGCCCCTGGCGAGGACCTGAATGCAAAGAATCCTTATATCGAAGAATGGACCCCAGACCGAAATTGTCCCCTCCTCAAACTTGTGCTGCCCAGATAGACCCAAGGGAGCCCTACAAAGTGACATCCGGAGCCTGGACTGGTGAGTTTTCTTTCCCAGAGAAAATGGCTAAAGGATGTGCCCAGGGGACCCTGGCACTGGGCTCGGACCTGACTGCAATGAATCCTTATATCCAAGTTTGGACCCCAAACCGAAATTCTCCCCTCCTCAAAATTGTGCTGCCCAGATAGACCCAAGGGACCCCTACAAAGTGACATAAGGAACCTGGACTGGTGAATATTCTTTCCCAGGGAAAATGGCCAAAGGTTGTGCCCAGGGGCCCCTGGCCCTGGGCTGGGCCCTGACTGCAAAGAATCCTTATATCCAAGTTTGGACCCCAAACCGAAGTTGTCCCCTCCTCAAATTTCTGCTGCCCAGATAGACCCAAGTGTGCCCTAAAAACTGACATCAGGAACATGGACTGGTGAGTTTTCTTTGCCAGGGAAAATGGCCAAAGGATGTGCCCAGGGGCCCCTGGCCCTGGGCTGGCTCTTGACTTCAAAGAATCCTTATATCGAAGGATGGACCCCAGACCGAAGTTGTCCCCATCTCATATTTCTGCTGCCCTGATAGACCCAAGGGAGCCCTACAAACTGACATCAGCAACCTGGACTGGTGAATTTTCTTTCCCAGGGAAAATGGCCACAGGATGTGCCCAGGGGCCCCTAGCCCACGGCTGGGGTTTGAATGCAAAGAATCCTTATATCAAAGGATGGACCCCTGAGTGAAGTTGTCCCCATCTCTTACTTCTGCGGCCCTGATAGACCCAAGGGAGCCCTACAAACTGACATCAGCAACCTGGACTGGTGAGTTTTCTTTCCTATGGAAAATGGCCAAAGGATGTACCCAGGGGCCCCTGGCCCTGGGCTGGGCCCTGACTTCAAAGAATCCCTATATTGAAGGATGGATCGCAGACCAAAGTTGTCCCCTCCTCAAATTTCTGCTGCCCAGATAGACCCAAGGGTGCCCTACAAACTGACATCAGGAACATGGACTGGTGAGTTTTCTTTCCCAGGGAAAATGGCCAAAGGATGTGCCCAGGGGGCCCTGGCACTGGGCTGGGCCCTGACTGCAAAGAATCCTTATATCGAAGGATGGACCCCAGACCGAAGTTGTCCCCTCCTCAAATTTCTGCTGCCCTGATAGACCCAAGGGAGCCTTACAAACTGACATCAGCAACCTGGACTGGTGAGTTTTCTTTCCCAGGGAAAATGGCCAAAGGATGTGCCCAGGGGCCCCTGGCCCATGGCTGGGGTTTGAATGCAAACAATCCATATATCGAAGGATGGACCCCTGAGTGAAGTTGTCCCCATCTCATACTTCTGCTGCCCTGATAGACCCAAGGGAGCCCTACAAACTGACATCAGCAACCTGGACTGGTGAGTTTTCTTTCCCAGGGAAAATGGCCAAAGGATGTGCCCAGAGGCCCCTGGCCCTGGGCTGGGCCCTGACTGCAAAGAATCCCTATATCGAAGGATGGATCGCAGACCAAAGTTGTCCCCTCCTCAAATTTCTGCTGCCCAGATAGACCCAAGGGAGCCCTACAAACTGACATCAGGAACCTGGACTGGTGAGTTTTCTTTCCCAGGGAAAATGGCCAAAGGATGTGCCCTGTGGACCCTGGCACTGGGCTGGGGCCTGAATGTAAAAAATCCTTATATCGAAGGATGGACCCCAGACCGAAGTTGTACCCTCCTGAAACTTGTGCTGCCCTGATAGATTCAAGGGAGCCCTACAAACTGACATCAGCAACCTGGACTGGTGAATTTTCTTTTCCAGGGAAAATGGCCAAAGGATATGCCCAGGGGCCCCTGGCCCTGAGCTGGGCCCTGACTGCAAAGAATCCTTATATCCAAGTTTGGACCCCAAACCGAAGTTGTCCCCTCCTCAAATTTCTCCACCCTAGATAGACCCAAGTGAGCCCTACAAACTGACATCAGAAACATGGACTGGTGAGTTTTCTTTCCCAGGGAAAATGGCCAAAGGATGTGCCCAGGGGCCCCTGGCCCCTGGCTGGGACCTGAATGCAAAATATCCCTATATCGAAGGATGGACCCCTGAGTGAAGTTGTCCCCATCTCATACTTCTGCTGCCCTGATAGACCCAAGGGAGCCCTACAAACTGACATCAGCAACCTGGACTGGTGAGTTTTCTTTCCCAGGGAAAATGGCCAAAGGATGTGCCCAGGGGCCCCTGGCCCTGGGCTGGGCCCTGACTGCAAAGAATCCCTATATCGAAGGATGGATCGCAGACCAAAGTTGTCCCCTCCTCAAATTTCTGCTGCCCAGATAGACCCAAGGGAGCCCTACAAACTGACATCAGCAACCTGGACTGGTGAGTTTTCTTTCCCAGGGAAAATGGCCAAAGGATGTGCCCAGGGGCCCCTTGCACTGGGCTGGGCCCTGACTGCAAAAAATCCATATATCGAAGGATGGACCCCAGATCGAAGTTGTCCCCTCCTGAAAGTTGTGCTGCCCTGATAGACCCAAGGGAGCCCTACAAACTGACATCAGCAACCTGGACTGGTGAATTTTCTTTCCCAGGGAAAATGGCCAAAGGATGTGCCCTGTGGACTCTGGCACTGGGCTGGGGCCTGAATGTAAAAAATCCTTATATCGAAGGATGGACCCCAGACCGAAGTTGTCCCCTCCTGAAACTTGTGCTGCCCTGATAGATTCAAGGGAGCCCTACAAACTGACATCAGCAACCTGGACTGGTGAATTTTCTTTTCCAGGGAAAATGGCCAAAGGATATGCCCAGGGGCCCCTGGCCCTGAGCTGGGCCCTGACTGCAAAGAATCCTTATATCCAAGTTTGGACCCCAAACCGAAGTTGTCCCCTCCTCAAATTTCTCCACCCTAGATAGACCCAAGTAAGCCCTACAAACTGACATCAGAAACATGGACTGGTGGAGTTTTCTTTCCCAGGGAAAATGGCCAAAGGATGTGCCCAGGGGCCCCTGGCCCCTGGCTGGGACCTGAATGCAAAATATCCCTATATCGAAGGATGGACCCCTGAGTGAAGTTGTCCCCATCTCATACTTGTGCTGCCCTGATAGACCCAAGGGAGCCCTACAAACTGACATCAGCAACCTGGACTGGTGAGTTTTCTTTCCCAGGGAAAATGGCCAAAGGATGTGCCCAGGGGCCCCTGGCCCTGGGCTGGGGCCTGACTGTAAAGAATCCCTATGCCGAAGGATGGATCGCAGACCAAAGTTGTACCCGCCTAAAACTTGTGCTGCCCTGTTAGACCAAAGGGAGCCCTACAAACTGACATCAGCAACCTGGACTGGTGAGTTTTCTTTCCCAGGGAAAATTGCCAAAGGATGTGCCCTGGGGACCCTGGCACTGGGCTCGGGCATGACTGCAAAAAATCCTTATATCCAAGTTTGGACCCCAAACCGAAATTCTCCCCTCCTCAAAATTGTGCTGCCCAGATAGACCCAAGGGACCCCTACAAAGTGACATAAGGAACCTGGACTGGTGAATATTCTTTCCCAGGGAAAATGGCCAAAGGTTGTGCCCAGGGGCCCCTGGCCCTGGGCTGGGCCCTGACTGCAAAGAATCCTTATATCCAAGTTTGGACCCCAAACCGAAGTTGTCCCCTCCTCAAATTTCTGCTGCCCAGATAGACCCAAGGGTGCCCTACAAACTGACATCAGGAACATGGACTGGTGAGTTTTCTTTGCCAGGGAAAATGGCCAAAGGATGTGCCCAGGGGCCCCTGGCCCTGGGCTGGCTCTTGACTTCAAAGAATCCTTATATCGAAGGACGCACCCCAGACCAAAGTTGTCCCCATCTCATATTTCTGCTGCCCTGATAGACCCAAGGGAGCCCTACAAACTGACATCAGCAACCTGGACTGGTGAATTTTCTTTCCCAGGGAAAATGGCCACAGGATGTGCCCAGGGGCCCCTAGCCCACGGCTGGGGTTTGAATGCAAAGAATCCTTATATCAAAGGATGGACCCCTGAGTGAAGTTGTCCCCATCTCTTACTTCTGCGGCCCTGATAGACCCAAGGGAGCCCTACAAACTGACATCAGCAACCTGGACTGGTGAGTTTTCTTTCCTATGGAAAATGGCCAAAGGATGTACCCAGGGGCCCCTGGCCCTGAGCTGGGCCCTGACTTCAAAGAATCCCTATATCGAAGGATGGATCGCAGACCAAAGTTGTCCCCTCCTCAAATTTCTGCTGCCCAGATAGACCCAAGGGAGCCCTACAAACTGACATCAGCAACCTGGACTGGTGAGTTTTCTTTCCTAGGGAAAATGGCCAAAGAATGTGCCCTGGGGACCCTGGCACTGGGCTGGGGCCTGAATGCAAAAAATCCTTATATCGAAGTTTGGACCCCAGACCGAAGTTGTCCCCTCCTCAAATTTCTGCTGCCTAGATAGACCTAAGGGAGCCCTACAAACTGACATCAGCAACCTGGACTGGTGAATTTTCTTTCCCAGGGAAAATGGCCAAAGGATGTGCCCAGGGGCCCCTGGCACTGGGCTGGGGCCTGACTGTGAAGAATCCCTATGTCGAATGACGGATCGGAGACCAAAGTTGTCCCCTCCTCAAATTTCTGCTGCCCTGTTAGACCAAAGGGAGCCCTACAAACTGACATCAGCAACCTGGACTGGTGAATTTTCTTTCCCAGGGAAAATGGCCAAAGGATGTGCCCAGGGGCCCCTGGCCCCTGGCGAGGACCTGAATGCAAAGAATCCTTATATCGAAGAATGGACCCCAGACCGAAATTGTCCCCTCCTCAAACTTGTGCTGCCCAGATAGACCCAAGGGAGCCCTACAAAGTGACATCCGGAGCCTGGACTGGTGAGTTTTCTTTCCCAGGGAAAATGGCTAAAGGATGTGCCCAGGGGACCCTGGCACTGGGCTCGGACCTGACTGCAATGAATCCTTATATCCAAGTTTGGACCCCAAACCGAAATTCTCCCCTCCTCAAAATTGTGCTGCCCAGATAGACCCAAGGGACCCCTACAAAGTGACATAAGGAACCTGGACTGGTGAATATTCTTTCCCAGGGAAAATGGCCAAAGGTTGTGCCCAGGGGCCCCTGGCCCTGGGCTGGGCCCTGACTGCAAAGAATCCTTATATCCAAGTTTGGACCCCAAACCGAAGTTGTCCCCTCCTCAAATTTCTGCTGCCCAGATAGACCCAAGTGTGCCCTAAAAACTGACATCAGGAACATGGACTGGTGAGTTTTCTTTGCCAGGGAAAATGGCCAAAGGATGTGCCCAGGGGCCCCTGGCCCTGGGCTGGCTCTTGACTTCAAAGAATCCTTATATCGAAGGACGCACCCAGGACCAAAGTTGTCCCCATCTCATATTTCTGCTGCCCTGATAGACCCAAGGGAGCCCTACAAACTGACATCAGCAACCTGGACTGGTGAATTTTCTTTCCCAGGGAAAATGGCCACAGGATGTGCCCAGGGGCCCCTAGCCCACGGCTGGGGTTTGAATGCAAAGAATCCTTATATCAAAGGATGGACCCCTGAGTGAAGTTGTCCCCATCTCTTACTTCTGCGGCCCTGATAGACCCAAGGGAGCCCTACAAACTGACATCAGCAACCTGGACTGGTGAGTTTTCTTTCCTATGGAAAATGGCCAAAGGATGTACCCAGGGGCCCCTGGCCCTGGGCTGGGCCCTGACTTCAAAGAATCCCTATATTGAAGGATGGATCGCAGACCAAAGTTGTCCCCTCCTCAAATTTCTGCTGCCCAGATAGACCCAAGGGTGCCCTACAAACTGACATCAGGAACATGGACTGGTGAGTTTTCTTTCCCAGGGAAAATGGCCAAAGGATGTGCCCAGGGGGCCCTGGCACTGGGCTGGGCCCTGACTGCAAAGAATCCTTATATCGAAGGATGGACCCCAGACCGAAGTTGTCCCCTCCTCAAATTTCTGCTGCCCTGATAGACCCAAGGGAGCCCTACAAACTGACATCAGCAACCTGGACTGGTGAGTTTTCTTTCCCAGGGAAAATGGCCAAAGGATGTGCCCAGGGGCCCCTGGCCCATGGCTGGGGTTTGAATGCAAACAATCCATATATCGAAGGATGGACCCCTGAGTGAAGTTGTCCCCATCTCATACTTCTGCTGCCCTGATAGACCCAAGGGAGCCCTACAAACTGACATCAGCAACCTGGACTGGTGAGTTTTCTTTCCCAGGGAAAATGGCCAAAGGATGTGCCCAGAGGCCCCTGGCCCTGGGCTGGGCCCTGACTGCAAAGAATCCCTATATCGAAGGATGGATCGCAGACCAAAGTTGTCCCCTCCTCAAATTTCTGCTGCCCAGATAGACCCAAGGGAGCCCTACAAACTGACATCAGGAACCTGGACTGGTGAGTTTTCTTTCCCAGGGAAAATGGCCAAAGGATGTGCCCTGTGGACCCTGGCACTGGGCTGGGGCCTGAATGTAAAAAATCCTTATATCGAAGGATGGACCCCAGACCGAAGTTGTACCCTCCTGAAACTTGTGCTGCCCTGATAGATTCAAGGGAGCCCTACAAACTGACATCAGCAACCTGGACTGGTGAATTTTCTTTTCCAGGGAAAATGGCCAAAGGATATGCCCAGGGGCCCCTGGCCCTGAGCTGGGCCCTGACTGCAAAGAATCCTTATATCCAAGTTTGGACCCCAAACCGAAGTTGTCCCCTCCTCAAATTTCTCCACCCTAGATAGACCCAAGTGAGCCCTACAAACTGACATCAGAAACATGGACTGGTGAGTTTTCTTTCCCAGGGAAAATGGCCAAAGGATGTGCCCAGGGGCCCCTGGCCCCTGGCTGGGACCTGAATGCAAAATATCCCTATATCGAAGGATGGACCCCTGAGTGAAGTTGTCCCCATCTCATACTTCTGCTGCCCTGATAGACCCAAGGGAGCCCTACAAACTGACATCAGCAACCTGGACTGGTGAGTTTTCTTTCCCAGGGAAAATGGCCAAAGGATGTGCCCAGGGGCCCCTGGCCCTGGGCTGGGCCCTGACTGCAAAGAATCCCTATATCGAAGGATGGATCGCAGACCAAAGTTGTCCCCTCCTCAAATTTCTGCTGCCCAGATAGACCCAAGGGAGCCCTACAAACTGACATCAGCAACCTGGACTGGTGAGTTTTCTTTCCCAGGGAAAATGGCCAAAGGATGTGCCCAGGGGCCCCTTGCACTGGGCTGGGCCCTGACTGCAAAAAATCCATATATCGAAGGATGGACCCCAGATCGAAGTTGTCCCCTCCTGAAAGTTGTGCTGCCCTGATAGACCCAAGGGAGCCCTACAAACTGACATCAGCAACCTGGACTGGTGAATTTTCTTTCCCAGGGAAAATGGCCAAAGGATGTGCCCTGTGGACTCTGGCACTGGGCTGGGGCCTGAATGTAAAAAATCCTTATATCGAAGGATGGACCCCAGACCGAAGTTGTCCCCTCCTGAAACTTGTGCTGCCCTGATAGATTCAAGGGAGCCCTACAAACTGACATCAGCAACCTGGACTGGTGAATTTTCTTTTCCAGGGAAAATGGCCAAAGGATATGCCCAGGGGCCCCTGGCCCTGAGCTGGGCCCTGACTGCAAAGAATCCTTATATCCAAGTTTGGACCCCAAACCGAAGTTGTCCCCTCCTCAAATTTCTCCACCCTAGATAGACCCAAGTGAGCCCTACAAACTGACATCAGAAACATGGACTGGTGGAGTTTTCTTTCCCAGGGAAAATGGCCAAAGGATGTGCCCAGGGGCCCCTGGCCCCTGGCTGGGACCTGAATGCAAAATATCCCTATATCGAAGGATGGACCCCTGAGTGAAGTTGTCCCCATCTCATACTTGTGCTGCCCTGATAGACCCAAGGGAGCCCTACAAACTGACATCAGCAACCTGGACTGGTGAGTTTTCTTTCCCAGGGAAAATGGCCAAAGGATGTGCCCAGGGGCCCCTGGCCCTGGGCTGGGGCCTGACTGTAAAGAATCCCTATGCCGAAGGATGGATCGCAGACCAAAGTTGTACCCGCCTAAAACTTGTGCTGCCCTGTTAGACCAAAGGGAGCCCTACAAACTGACATCAGCAACCTGGACTGGTGAGTTTTCTTTCCCAGGGAAAATTGCCAAAGGATGTGCCCTGGGGACCCTGGCACTGGGCTCGGGCATGACTGCAAAAAATCCTTATATCCAAGTTTGGACCCCAAACCGAAATTCTCCCCTCCTCAAAATTGTGCTGCCCAGATAGACCCAAGGGACCCCTACAAAGTGACATAAGGAACCTGGACTGGTGAATATTCTTTCCCAGGGAAAATGGCCAAAGGTTGTGCCCAGGGGCCCCTGGCCCTGGGCTGGGCCCTGACTGCAAAGAATCCTTATATCCAAGTTTGGACCCCAAACCGAAGTTGTCCCCTCCTCAAATTTCTGCTGCCCAGATAGACCCAAGGGTGCCCTACAAACTGACATCAGGAACATGGACTGGTGAGTTTTCTTTGCCAGGGAAAATGGCCAAAGGATGTGCCCAGGGGCCCCTGGCCCTGGGCTGGCTCTTGACTTCAAAGAATCCTTATATCGAAGGACGCACCCCAGACCAAAGTTGTCCCCATCTCATATTTCTGCTGCCCTGATAGACCCAAGGGAGCCCTACAAACTGACATCAGCAACCTGGACTGGTGAATTTTCTTTCCCAGGGAAAATGGCCACAGGATGTGCCCAGGGGCCCCTAGCCCACGGCTGGGGTTTGAATGCAAAGAATCCTTATATCAAAGGATGGACCCCTGAGTGAAGTTGTCCCCATCTCTTACTTCTGCGGCCCTGATAGACCCAAGGGAGCCCTACAAACTGACATCAGCAACCTGGACTGGTGAGTTTTCTTTCCTATGGAAAATGGCCAAAGGATGTACCCAGGGGCCCCTGGCCCTGAGCTGGGCCCTGACTTCAAAGAATCCCTATATTGAAGGATGGATCGCAGACCAAAGTTGTCCCCTCCTCAAATTTCTGCTGCCCAGATAGACCCAAGGGTGCCCTACAAACTGACATCAGGAACATGGACTGGTGAGTTTTCTTTCCCAGGGAAAATGGCCAAAGGATGTGCCCAGGGGGCCCTGGCACTGGGCTGGGCCCTGACTGCAAAGAATCCTTATATCGAAGGATGGACCCCAGACCGAAGTTGTCCCCTCCTCAAATTTCTGCTGCCCTGATAGACCCAAGGGAGCTCTAAAAATTGACATCAGCAACCTGGACTGGTGAGTTTTCTTTGCCAGGGAAAATGGCCAAAGGATGTGCCCAGGGGCCCCTGGACCTCGTCTGGGGCTTGACTGCAAAGAAACCTTTTATCGAAGGATGGACCCCTGAGTGAAGTTGTCCCCATCTCATACTTCTGCTGCCCTGATAGACCCAAGGGAGCCCTACAAACTGACATCAGCAACCTGGACTGGTGAGTTTTCTTTCCCAGGGAAAATGGCCAAAGGATGTGCCCAGGGGCCCCTGGCCCTGGGCTGGGCCCTGACTGCAAAGAATCCCTATATCGAAGGATGGATCGCAGACCAAAGTTGTCCCCTCCTCAAATTTCTGCTGCCCAGATAGACCCAAGGGAGCCCTACAAACTGACATCAGCAACCTGGACTGGTGAGTTTTCTTTCCTAGGGAAAATGGCCAAAGAATGTGCCCTGGGGACCCTGGCACGGGGCTGGGGCCTGAATGCAAAAAATCCTTATATCGAAGGATGGACCCCAGACCGAAGTTGTCCCCTCCTCAAATTTCTGCTGCCTAGATAGACCTAAGGGAGCCCTACAAACTGACATCAGCAACCTGGACTGGTGAATTTTCTTTCCCAGGGAAAATGGCCAAAGGATGTGCCCAGGGGCCCCTGGCACTGGGCTGGGGCCTGACTGTGAAGAATCCCTATGTCGAATGACGGATCGGAGACCAAAGTTGTCCCCTCCTCAAATTTCTGCTGCCCTGTTAGACCAAAGGGAGCCCTACAAACTGACATCAGCAACCTGGACTGGTGAATTTTCTTTCCCAGGGAAAATGGCCAAAGGATGTGCCCAGGGGCCCCTGGCCCCTGGCGAGGACCTGAATGCAAAGAATCCTTATATCGAAGAATGGACCCCAGACCGAAATTGTCCGCTCCTCAAACTTGTGCTGCCCAGATAGACCCAAGGGACCCCTACAAAGTGACATCCGGAACCTGGACTGGTGAGTTTTCTTTCCCAGGGAAAATGGCTAAAGGATGTGCCCAGGGGACCCTGGCACTGGGCTCGGACCTGACTGCAATGAATCCTTATATCGAAGTTTGGACCCCAGACCGAAATTGTCCCCTCCTCAAACTTGTGCTGCCCAGATCGACCCAAGGGAGCCCTACAAACTGACAGTAGCAACCGGGGCTGGTGAATATTCTTTCCCAGAGAAAATGGCCCAAGGATGTGCCCAGGGGCCCCTGGCCCTGGGCTCGGACCTGACTGCAAAAAATCCTTATATCGAAGTGTCGATCGCAGACCGAAGTTATCCCCTCCTCAAAATTGTGCTGCCCAGATAGACCCAAGCGAGCCCTAAAAATTGACATCAGCAACCTGGACTGGTGAGTTTTCTTTCCCAGGGAAAATGGCCAAAGGATGTGCCCAGGGGCCCCTGGACCTCGTCTGGGGCTTGACTGCAAAGAAACCTTTTATCGAAGGATGGACCCCTGAGTGAAGTTGTCCCCATCTCATACTTGTGCTGCCCTGATAGACCCAAGGGAGCCCTACAAACTGACATCAGCAACCTGGACTGGTGAGTTTTCTTTCCCAGGGAAAATGGCCAAAGGATGTGCCCAGGGGCCCCTGGCCCACAGCTGGGCCCTGACTGCAAAGAATCCCTATATCGAAGGATGGATCGCAGACCAAAGTTGTCCCCTCCTCAAATTTCTGCTGCCCAGATAGACCCAAGGGAGCCCTACAAACTGACATCAGCAACCTGGACTGGTGAGTTTTCTTTCCCAGGGAAAATGGCCAAAGGATGTGCCCAGGGGCCCCTTGCACTGGGCTGGGCCCTGACTGCAAAAAATCCATATATCGAAGGATGGACCCCAGATCGAAGTTGTCCCCTCCTGAAAGTTGTGCTGCCCTGATAGACCCAAGGGAGCCCTACAAACTGACATCAGCAACCTGGACTGGTGAATTTTCTTTCCCAGGGAAAATGGCCAAAGGATGTGCCCTGTGGACTCTGGCACTGGGCTGGGGCCTGAATGTAAAAAATCCTTATATCGAAGGATGTACCCCAGACCGAAGTTGTCCCCTCCTGAAACTTGTGCTGCCCTGATAGATTCAAGGGAGCCCTACAAACTGACATCAGCAACCTGGACTGGTGAATTTTCTTTCCCAGGGAAAATGGCCAAAGGATATGCCCAGGGGCCCCTGGCCCTGAGCTGGGCCCTGACTGCAAAGAATCCTTATATCCAAGTTTGGACCCCAAACCGAAGTTGTCCCCTCCTCAAATTTCTCCTGCCTAGATAGACCCAAGTGAGCCCTACAAACTGACATCCGAAACATGGACTGGTGAGTTTTCTTTCCCAGGGAAAATGGCCAAAGGATGTGCCCAGGGGCCCCTGGCCCCTGGCTGGGACCTGAATGCAAAATATCCCTATATCGAAGGATGGACCCCTGAGTGAAGTTGTCCCCATCTCATACTTGTGCTGCCCTGATAGACCCAAGGGAGCCCTACAAACTGACATCAGCAACCTGGACTGGTGAGTTTTCTTTCCCAGGGAAAATGGCCAAAGGATGTGCCCAGGGGCCCCTGGCCCTGGGCTGGGGCCTGACTGTAAAGAATCCCTATGCCGAAGGATGGATCGCAGACCAAAGTTGTACCCGCCTAAAACTTGTGCTGCCCTGTTAGACCAAAGGGAGCCCTACAAACTGATATCAGCAACCTGGACTGGTGAGTTTTCTTTCCCAGGGAAAATGGCCAAAGGATGTGCCCTGGGGACCCTGGCACTGGGCTCGGGCATGACTGCAAAAAATCCTTATATCCAAGTTTGGACCCCAAACCGAAATTCTCCCCTCCTCAAAATTGTGCTGCCCAGATAGACCCAAGGGACCCCTACAAAGTGACATAAGGAACCTGGACTGGTGAATATTCTTTCCCAGGGAAAATGGCCAAAGGTTGTGCCCAGGGGCCCCTGGCTTTGGGCTGGGCCCTGACTGCAAAGAATCCTTATATCCAAGTTTGGACCCCAAACCGAAGTTGTCCCCTCCTCAAATTTCTGCTGCCCAGATAGACCCAAGGGTGCCCTACAAACTGACATCAGGAACATGGACTGGTGAGTTTTCTTTGCCAGGGAAAATGGCCAAAGGATGTGCCCAGGGGCCCCTGGCCCTGGGCTGGCTCTTGACTTCAAAGAATCCTTATATCGAAGGACGCACCCAGGACCAAAGTTGTCCCCATCTCATATTTCTGCTGCCCTGATAGACCCAAGGGAGCCCTACAAACTGACATCAGCAACCTGGACTGGTGAATTTTCTTTCCCAGGGAAAATGGCCACAGGATGTGCCCAGGGGCCCCTAGCCCACAGCTGGGGTTTGAATGCAAAGAATTCTTATATGAAAGGATGGACCCCTGAGTGAAGTTGTCCCCATCTCTTACTTCTGCGGCCCTGATAGACCCAAGTGAGCCCTACAAACTGACATCAGCAACCTGGACTGGTGAGTTTTCTTTCCTATGGAAAATGGCCAAAGGATGTACCCAGGGGCCCCTGGCCCTGGGCAGGGCCCTGACTTCAAAGAATCCCTATATTGAAGGATGGATCGCAGACCAAAGTTGTCCCCTCCTCAAATTTCTGCTGCCCAGATAGACCCAAGGGTGCCCTAAAAACTGACATCAGGAACATGGACTGGTGAGTTTTCTTTCCCAGGGAAAATGGCCAAAGGATGTGCCCAGGGGGCCCTGGCACTGGGCTGGGCCCTGACTGCAAAGAATCCTTATATCGAAGGATGGACCCCAGACCGAAGTTGTCCCCTCCTCAAATTTCTGCTGCCCTGATAGACCCAAGGGAGCCCTACAAACTGACATCAGCAACCTGGACTGGTGAGTTTTCTTTCCCAGGGAAAATGGCCAAAGGATGTGCCCAGGGGCCCCTGGCCCACGGCTGGGGTTTGAATGCAAACAATCCATATATCGAAGGATGGACCCCTGAGTGAAGTTGTCCCCATCTCATACTTCTGCTGCCCTGATAGACCCAAGGGAGCCCTACAAACTGACATCAGCAACCTGGACTGGTGAGTTTTCTTTCCTATGGAAAATGGCCAAAGGATGTACCCAGGGGCCCCTGGCCCTGGGCTGGGCCCTGACTTCAAAGAATCCCTATATTGAAGGATGGATCACAGACCAAAGTTGTCCCCTCCTCAAATTTCTGCTGCCCAGATAGACCCAAGGGTGCCCTACAAACTGACATCAGGAACATGGACTGGTGAGTTTTCTTTCCCAGGGAAAATGGCCAAAGGATGTGCCCAGGGGGCCCTGGCACTGGGCTGGGCCCTGACTGCAAAGAATCCTTATATCGAAGGATGGACCCCAGACCGAAGTTGTCCCCTCCTCAAATTTCTGCTGCCCTGATAGACCCAAGGGAGCCCTACAAACTGACATCAGCAACCTGGACTGGTGAGTTTTCTTTCCCAGGGAAAATGGCCAAAGGATGTGCCCAGGGGCCCCTGGCCCACGGCTGGGGTTTGAATGCAAACAATCCATATATCGAAGGATGGACCCCTGAGTGAAGTTGTCCCCATCTCATACTTCTGCTGCCCTGATAGACCCAAGGGAGCCCTACAAACTGCCATCAGCAACCTGGACTGGTGAGTTTTCTTTCCCAGGGAAAATGGCCAAAGGATGTGCCCAGAGGCCCCTGGCCCTGGGCTGGGCCCTGACTGCAAAGAATCCCTATATCGAAGGATGGATCGCAGACCAAAGTTGTCCCCTCCTCAAATTTCTGCTGCCCAGATAGACCCAAGGGAGCCCTACAAACTGACATCAGGAACCTGGACTGGTGAGTTTTCTTTCCCAGGGAAAATGGCCAAAGGATGTGCCCTGTGGACCCTGGCACTGGGCTGGGGCCTGAATGTAAAAAATCCTTATATCGAAGGATGGACCCCAGACCGAAGTTGTCCCCTCCTGAAACTTGTGCTGCCCTGATAGATTCAAGGGAGCCCTACAAACTGACATCAGCAACCTGGACTGGTGAATTTTCTTTTCCAGGGAAAATGGCCAAAGGATATGGCCAGGGGCCCCTGGCCCTGAGCTGGGCCCTGACTGCAAAGAATCCTTATATCCAAGTTTGGACCCCAAACCGAAGTTGTCCCCTCCTCAAATTTCTCCACCCTAGATAGACCCAAGTGAGCCCTACAAACTGACATCAGAAACATGGACTGGTGAGTTTTCTTTCCCAGGGAAAATGGCCAAAGGATGTGCCCAGGGGCCCCTGGCCCCTGGCTGGGACCTGAATGCAAAATATCCCTATATCGAAGGATGGACCCCTGAGTGAAGTTGTCCCCATCTCATACTTGTGCTGCCCTGATAGACCCAAGGGAGCCCTACAAACTGACATCAGCAACCTGGACTGGTGAATTTTCTTTCCCAGGGAAAATGGCCAAAGGATGTGCCCAGGGGCCCCTGGCCCTGGGCTGGGCCCTGACTGCAAAGAATCCCTATATCGAAGGATGGATCGCAGACCAAAGTTGTCCCCTCCTCAAATTTCTGCTGCCCAGATAGACCCAAGGGAGCCCTACAAACTGACATCAGCAACCTGGACTGGTGAGTTTTCTTTCCTATGGAAAATGGCCAAAGGATGTACCCAGGGGCCCCTGGCCCTGGGCAGGGCCCTGACTTCAAAGAATCCCTATATTGAAGGATGGATCGCAGACCAAAGTTGTCCCCTCCTCAAATTTCTGCTGCCCAGATAGACCCAAGGGTGCCCTACAAACTGACATCAGGAACATGGACTGGTGAGTTTTCTTTCCCAGGGAAAATGGCCAAAGGATGTGCCCAGGGGGCCCTGGCACTGGGCTGGGCCCTGACTGCAAAGAATCCTTATATCGAAGGATGGACCCCAGACCGAAGTTGTCCCCTCCTCAAATTTCTGCTGCCCTGATAGACCCAAGGGAGCCCTACAAACTGACATCAGCAACCTGGACTGGTGAGTTTTCTTTCCCAGGGAAAATGGCCAAAGGATGTGCCCAGGGGCCCCTGGCCCACGGCTGGGGTTTGAATGCAAACAATCCATATATCGAAGGATGGACCCCTGAGTGAAGTTGTCCCCATCTCATACTTCTGCTGCCCTGATAGACCCAAGGGAGCCCTACAAACTGACATCAGCAACCTGGACTGGTGAGTTTTCTTTCCTATGGAAAATGGCCAAAGGATGTACCCAGGGGCCCCTGGCCCTGGGCTGGGCCCTGACTTCAAAGAATCCCTATATTGAAGGATGGATCACAGACCAAAGTTGTCCCCTCCTCAAATTTCTGCTGCCCAGATAGACCCAAGGGTGCCCTACAAACTGACATCAGGAACATGGACTGGTGAGTTTTCTTTCCCAGGGAAAATGGCCAAAGGATGTGCCCAGGGGGCCCTGGCACTGGGCTGGGCCCTGACTGCAAAGAATCCTTATATCGAAGGATGGACCCCAGACCGAAGTTGTCCCCTCCTCAAATTTCTGCTGCCCTGATAGACCCAAGGGAGCCCTACAAACTGACATCAGCAACCTGGACTGGTGAGTTTTCTTTCCCAGGGAAAATGGCCAAAGGATGTGCCCAGGGGCCCCTGGCCCACGGCTGGGGTTTGAATGCAAACAATCCATATATCGAAGGATGGACCCCTGAGTGAAGTTGTCCCCATCTCATACTTCTGCTGCCCTGATAGACCCAAGGGAGCCCTACAAACTGCCATCAGCAACCTGGACTGGTGAGTTTTCTTTCCCAGGGAAAATGGCCAAAGGATGTGCCCAGAGGCCCCTGGCCCTGGGCTGGGCCCTGACTGCAAAGAATCCCTATATCGAAGGATGGATCGCAGACCAAAGTTGTCCCCTCCTCAAATTTCTGCTGCCCAGATAGACCCAAGGGAGCCCTACAAACTGACATCAGGAACCTGGACTGGTGAGTTTTCTTTCCCAGGGAAAATGGCCAAAGGATGTGCCCTGTGGACCCTGGCACTGGGCTGGGGCCTGAATGTAAAAAATCCTTATATCGAAGGATGGACCCCAGACCGAAGTTGTCCCCTCCTGAAACTTGTGCTGCCCTGATAGATTCAAGGGAGCCCTACAAACTGACATCAGCAACCTGGACTGGTGAATTTTCTTTTCCAGGGAAAATGGCCAAAGGATATGGCCAGGGGCCCCTGGCCCTGAGCTGGGCCCTGACTGCAAAGAATCCTTATATCCAAGTTTGGACCCCAAACCGAAGTTGTCCCCTCCTCAAATTTCTCCACCCTAGATAGACCCAAGTGAGCCCTACAAACTGACATCAGAAACATGGACTGGTGAGTTTTCTTTCCCAGGGAAAATGGCCAAAGGATGTGCCCAGGGGCCCCTGGCCCCTGGCTGGGACCTGAATGCAAAATATCCCTATATCGAAGGATGGACCCCTGAGTGAAGTTGTCCCCATCTCATACTTGTGCTGCCCTGATAGACCCAAGGGAGCCCTACAAACTGACATCAGCAACCTGGACTGGTGAATTTTCTTTCCCAGGGAAAATGGCCAAAGGATGTGCCCAGGGGCCCCTGGCCCTGGGCTGGGCCCTGACTGCAAAGAATCCCTATATCGAAGGATGGATCGCAGACCAAAATTGTCCCCTCCTCAAATTTCTGCTGCCCAGATAGACCCAAGGGAGCCCTACAAACTGACATCAGCAACCTGGACTGGTGAGTTTTCTTTCCCAGGGAAAATGGCCAAAGGATGTGCCCAGGGGCCCCTTGCTCTGGGCTGGGACCTGAATTCAAAAAATTCATATATCGAAGGATGGACCCCAGATCGAAGTTGTCCCCTCCTGAAAGTTGGGCTGCCCTGATAGACCCAAGGGAGCCCTACAAACTGACATCAGCAACCTGGACTGGTGAGTTTTCTTTCCTATGGAAAATGGCCAAAGGATGTGCCCAGGGGCCTCTGGCACTCGGCTGGGCCCTGACTTCAAAGAGTCCCTATATTGAAGGATGGATCGCAGACCAAAGTTGTCGCCTCCTCAAATTTCTGCTGCCCAGATAGACCCAAGGGAGCCCTACAAACTGACATCAGCAACCTGGACTGGTGAGTTTTCTTTCCCAGGGAAAATGGCCAAAGGATGTGGCCAGGGGGCCCTGGCACTGGGCTGGGCCCTGACTGCAAAGAATCCTTATATCGAAGGATGGACCCCAGACCGAAGTTGTCCCCTCCTCAAATTTCTGCTGCCCTGATAGACCCAAGGGAGCCCTACAAACTGACATCAGCAACCTGGACTGGTGAGTTTTCTTTCCCAGGGAAAATGGCCAAAGGATGTGCCCAGGGGCCCCTGGCCCTGGGCTGGGCCCTGACTGCAAAGAATCCCTATATTGATGGATGGATCGCAGACCGAAATTGTCCCCTCCTGAAACTTGTGCTGCCCTGATAGACCCAAGGGAGCCCTACAAACTGACATCAGCAACCTGGACTGGTGAGTTTTCTTTCCTAGGGAAAATGGCCAAAGAATGTGCCCTGGGGACCCTGGCACGGGGCTGGGGCCTGAATGCAAAAAATCCTTATATCGAAGGATGGACCCCAGACCGAAGTTGTCCCCTCCTCAAATTTCTGCTGCCTAGATAGACCTAAGGGAGCCCTACAAACTGACATCAGCAACCTGGACTGGTGAATTTTCTTTCCCAGGGAAAATGGCCAAAGGATGTGCCCAGGGGCCCCTGGCCCCAGGCGAGGACCTGAATGCAAAGAATCCTTATATCGAAGAATGGACCCCAGACCGAAATTGTCCCCTCCTCAAACTTGTGCTGCCCAGATCAACCCAAGGGAGCCCTACAAACTGACAGTAGCAACCGGGGCTGGTGAATATTCTTTCCCAGAGAAAATGGCCCAAGGATGTGCCCAGGGGCCCCTGGCCCTGGGCTCGGACCTGACTGCAAAAAATCCTTATATCGAAGTATCGATCGCAGACCGAAGTTATCCCCTCCTCAAAATTGTGCTGCCCAGATAGACCCAAGCGAGCCCTAAAAATTGACATCAGCAACCTGGACTGGTGAGTTTTCTTTCCCAGGGAAAATGGCCAAAGGATGTGCCCAGGGGCCCCTGGACCTCGTCTGGGGCTTGACTGGAAAGAAACCTTATATCGAAGGATGGACCCCTGAGTGAAGTTGTCCCCATCTCATACTTCTGCTGCCCTGATAGACCCAAGGGAGCCCTACAAACTGACATCAGCAACCTGGACTGGTGAGTTTTCTTTCCCAGGGAAAATGGCCAAAGGATGTGCCCAGGGGCCCCTGGCCCTGGGCTGGGCCCTGACTGCAAAGAATCCCTATATCGAAGGATGGATCGCAGACCAAAGTTGTCCCCTCCTCAAATTTCTGCTGCCCAGATAGACCCAAGGGAGCCCTACAAACTGACATCAGGAACCTGGACTGGTGAGTTTTCTTTCCCAGGGAAAATGGCCAAAGGATGTGCCCAGGGGCCCCTTGCACTGGGCTGGGCCCTGACTGCAAAAAATCCATATATCGAAGGATGGACCCCAGATCGAAGTTGTCCCCTCCTGAAAGTTGTGCTGCCCTGATAGACCCAAGTGATCCCTACAAACTGACATTAGAAACCTGGACTGGTGAGTTTTCTTTCCCAGGGAAAATGGCCAAAGGATGTGCCCTGTGGACCCTGGCACTGGGCTGGGGCCTGAATGTAAAAAATCCTTATATCGAAGGATGGACCCCAGACCGAAGTTGTCCCCTCCTGAAACTTTTGCTGCCCTGATAGATTCAAGGGAGCCCTACAAACTGACATCAGCAACCTGGACTGGTGAATTTTCTTTTCCAGGGAAAATGGCCAAAGGATATGCCCAGGGGCCCCTGGCCCTGAGCTGGGCCCTGACTGCAAAGAATCCTTATATCCAAGTTTGGACCCCAAACCGAAGTTGTCCCCTCCTCAAATTTCTCCTGCCTAGATAGACCCAAGTGAGCCCTACAAACTGACATCAGAAACATGGACTGGTGAGTTTTCTTTCCCAGGGAAAATGGCCAAAGGATGTGCCCAGGGGCCCCTGGCCCCTGGCTGGGACCTGAATGCAAAATATCCCTATATCGAAGGATGGACCCCTGAGTGAAGTTGTCCCCATCTCATACTTGTGCTGCCCTGATAGACCCAAGGGAGCCCTACAAACTGACATCAGCAACCTGGACTGGTGAATTTTCTTTCCCAGGGAAAATGGCCAAAGGATGTGCCCAGGAGCCCCTGGCCCTGGGCTGGGCCCTGACTGTAAAGAATCCCTATGCCGAAGGATGGATCGCAGACCGAAGTTGTCCCCTCCTCAAATTTCTGCTGCCCTGATAGACCCAAGGGAGCCCTACAAACTGACATCAGGAACCTGGACTGGTGAGTTTTCTTTCCCAGGGAAAATGGCCAAAGGATGTGCCCAGGGGCCCCTGGCCCTGGGCTGGGCCCTGACTGCAAAGAATCCCTATATTGATGGATGGATCGCAGACCAAAGTTGTCCCCTCCTGAAACTTGTGCTGCCCTGATAGACCCAAGGGAGCCCTACAAACTGACATCAGCAACCTGGACTGGTGAGTTTTCTTTCCTAGGGAAAATGGCCAAAGAATGTGCCCTGGGGACCCTGGCACGGGGCTGGGGCCTGAATGCAAAAAATCCTTATATCGAAGGATGGACCCCAGACCGAAGTTGTCCCCTCCTCAAATTTCTGCTGCCTAGATAGACCTAAGGGAGCCCTACAAACTGACATCAGCAACCTGGACTGGTGAGTTTTCTTTCCCAGGGAAAATGGCCAAAGGATGTGCCCAGGGGCCCCTGGCACTGGGCTGGGGCCTGACTGTGAAGAATCCCTATGTCGAATGTCGGATCGCCGACCAAAGTTGTCCCCTCCTCAAATTTCTGCTGCCCTGTTAGACCAAAGGGAGCCCTACAAACTGACATCAGCAACCTGGACTGGTGAATTTTCTTTCCCAGGGAAAATGGCCAAAGGATGTGCCCAGGGGCCCCTGGCCCCAGGCGAGGACCTGAATGCAAAGAATCCTTATATCGAAGAATGGACCCCAGACCGAAATTGTCCCCTCCTCAAACTTGTGCTGCCCAGATCAACCCAAGGGAGCCCTACAAACTGACAGTAGCAACCGGGGCTGGTGAATATTCTTTCCCAGAGAAAATGGCCCAAGGATGTGCCCAGGGGCCCCTGGCCCTGGGCTCGGACCTGACTGCAAAAAATCCTTATATCGAAGTATCGATCGCAGACCGAAGTTATCCCCTCCTCAAAATTGTGCTGCCCAGATAGACCCAAGCGAGCCCTAAAAATTGACATCAGCAACCTGGACTGGTGAGTTTTCTTTCCCAGGGAAAATGGCCAAAGGATGTGCCCAGGGGCCCCTGGACCTCGTCTGGGGATTGACTGCAAAGAAACCTTATATCGAAGGATGGACCCCTGAGTGAAGTTGTCCCCATCTCATACTTCTGCTGCCCTGATAGACCCAAGGGAGCCCTACAAACTGACATCAGCAACCTGGACTGGTGAGTTTTCTTTCCCAGGGAAAATGGCCAAAGGATGTGCCCAGGGGCCCCTGGCCCTGGGCTGGGCCCTGACTGCAAAGAATCCCTATATCGAAGGATGGATCGCAGACCAAAGTTGTCCCCTCCTCAAATTTCTGCTGCCCAGATAGACCCAAGGGAGCCCTACAAACTGACATCAGGAACCTGGACTGGTGAGTTTTCTTTCCCAGGGAAAATGGCCAAAGGATGTGCCCAGGGGCCCCTTGCACTGGGCTGGGCCCTGACTGCAAAAAATCCATATATCGAAGGATGGACCCCAGATCGAAGTTGTCCCCTCCTGAAAGTTGTGCTGCCCTGATAGACCCAAGTGATCCCTACAAACTGACATTAGAAACCTGGACTGGTGAGTTTTCTTTCCCAGGGAAAATGGCCAAAGGATGTGCCCTGTGGACCCTGGCACTGGGCTGGGGCCTGAATGTAAAAAATCCTTATATCGAAGGATGGACCCCAGACCGAAGTTGTCCCCTCCTGAAACTTTTGCTGCCCTGATAGATTCAAGGGAGCCCTACAAACTGACATCAGCAACCTGGACTGGTGAATTTTCTTTCCCAGGGAAAATGGCCACAGGATGTGCCCAGGGGCCCCTAGCCCACGGCTGGGGTTTGAATGCAAAGAATCCTTATATCAAAGGATGGACCCCTGAGTGAAGTTGTCCCCATCTCTTACTTCTGCGGCCCTGATAGACCCAAGGGAGCCCTACAAACTGACATCAGCAACCTGGACTGGTGAGTTTTCTTTCCTATGGAAAATGGCCAAAGGATGTACCCAGGGGCCCCTGGCCCTGGGCTGGGCCCTGACTTCAAAGAATCCCTATATTGAAGGATGGATCGCAGACCAAAGTTGTCCCCTCCTCAAATTTCTGCTGCCCAGATAGACCCAAGGGTGCCCTACAAACTGACATCAGGAACATGGACTGGTGAGTTTTCTTTGCCAGGGAAAATGGCCAAAGGATGTGCCCAGGGGGCCCTGGCACTGGGCTGGGCCCTGACTGCAAAGAATCCTTATATCGAAGGATGGACCCCAGACCGAAGTTGTCCCCTCCTCAAATTTCTGCTGCCCTGATAGACCCAAGGGAGCCCTACAAACTGACATCAGCAACCTGGACTGGTGAGTTTTCTTTCCCAGGGAAAATGGCCAAAGGATGTGCCCAGGGGCCCCTGGCCCACGGCTGGGGTTTGAATGCAAACAATCCATATATCGAAGGATGGACCCCTGAGTGAAGTTGTCCCCATCTCATACTTCTGCTGCCCTGATAGACCCAAGGGAGCCCTACAAACTGACATCAGCAACCTGGACTGGTGAGTTTTCTTTCCCAGGGAAAATGGCCAAAGGATGTGCCCAGAGGCCCCTGGCCCTGGGCTGGGCCCTGACTGCAAAGAATCCCTATATCGAAGGATGGATCGCAGACCAAAGTTGTCCCCTCCTCAAATTTCTGCTGCCCAGATAGAACCAAGGGAGCCCTACAAACTGACATCAGGAACCTGGACTGGTGAGTTTTCTTTCCCAGGGAAAATGGCCAAAGGATGTGCCCTGTGGACCCTGGCACTGGGCTGGGGCCTGAATGTAAAAAATCCTTATATCGAAGGATGGACCCCAGACCGAAGTTGTCCCCTCCTGAAACTTGTGCTGCCCTGATACATTCAAGGGAGCCCTACAAACTGACATCAGCAACCTGGACTGGTGAATTTTCTTTTCCAGGGAAAATGGCCAAAGGATATGCCCAGGGGCCCCTGGCCCTGAGCTGGGCCCTGACTGCAAAGAATCCTTATATCCAAGTTTGGACCCCAAACCGAAGTTGTCCCCTCCTCAAATTTCTCCACCCTAGATAGACCCAAGTGAGCCCTACAAACTGACATCAGAAACATGGACTGGTGAGTTTTCTTTCCCAGGGAAAATGGCCAAAGGATGTGTCCAGGGGCCCCTGGCCCACAGCTGGGACCTGAATGCAAAATATCCCTATATCGAAGGATGGACCCCTGAGTGAAGTTGTCCCCATCTCATACTTGTGCTGCCCTGATAGACCCAAGGGAGCCCTACAAACTGACATCAGCAACCTGGACTGGTGAATTTTCTTTCCCAGGGAAAATGGCCAAAGGATGTGCCCAGGGGCCCCTGGCCCTGGGCTAGGGCCTGACTGTAAAGAATCCCTATGCCGAAGGATGGATCGCAGACCAAAGTTGTACCCTCCTAAAACTTGTGCTGCCCTGTTAGACCAAAGGGAGCCCTACAAACTGACATCAGCAACCTGGACTGGTGAGTTTTCTTTCCCAGGGAAAATGGCCAAAGGATGTGCCCTGGGGACCCTGGCACTGGGCTCGGGCATGACTGCAAAAAATCCTTATATCCAAGTTTGGACCCCAAACCGAAATTGTCCCCTCTTCAAAATTGTGCTGCCCAGATAGACCCAAGGGACCCCTACAAAGTGACATAAGGAACCTGGACTGGTGAATATTCTTTCCCAGGGAAAATGGCCAAAGGTTGTGCCCAGGGGCCCCTGGCCCTGGGCTGGGCCCTGACTGCAAAGAATCCTTATATCCAAGTTTGGACCCCAAACCGAAGTTGTCCCCTCCTCAAATTTCTGCTGCCCAGATAGACCCAAGGGTGCCCTACAAACTGACATCAGGAACATGGACTGGTGAGTTTTCTTTGCCAGGGAAAATGGCCAAAGGATGTGCCCAGGGGGCCCCTGGCCCTGGGCTGGCTCTTGACTTCAAAGAATCCTTATATCGAAGGACGCACCCCAGACCAAAGTTGTCCCCATCTCATATTTCTGCTGCCCTGTTAGACCCAAGGGAGCCCTACAAACTGACATCAGCAACCTGGACTGGTGAGTTTTCTTTCCCAGGGAAAATGGCCAAAGGATGTGCCCAGGGGCCCCTAGCCCACGGCTGGGGTTTAAATGCAAAGAATCCTTATATCAAAGGATGGACCCCTGAGTGAAGTTGTCCCCATCTCTTACTTCTGCGGCCCTGATAGACCCAAGGGAGCCCTACAAACTGACATCAGCAACCTGGACTGGTGAGTTTTCTTTCCTATGGAAAATGGCCAAAGGATGTACCCAGGGGCCCCTGGCCCTGGGCTGGGCCCTGACTTCAAAGAATCCCTATATTGGAGGATGGATCGCAGACCAAAGTTGTCCCCTCCTCAAATTTCTGCTGCCCAGATAGACCCAAGGGTGCCCTACAAACTGACATCAGGAACATGGACTGGTGAGTTTTCTTTCCCAGGGAAAATGGCCAAAGGATGTGCCCAGGGGGCCCTATCACTGGGCTGGGCCCTGACTGCAAAGAATCCTTATATCGAAGGATGGACCCCAGACCGAAGTTGTCCCCTCCTCAAATTTCTGCTGCCCTGATAGACCCAAGGGAGCCCTACAAACTGACATCAGCAACCTGGACTGGTGAGTTTTCTTTCCCAGGGAAAATGGCCAAAGGATGTGCCCAGGGGCCCCTGGCCCACGGCTGGGGTTTGAATGCAAACAATCCATATATCGAAGGATGGACCCCTGAGTGAAGTTGTCCCCATCTCATACTTCTGCTGCCCTGATAGACCCAAGGGAGCCCTACAAACTGACATCAGCAACCTGGACTGGTGAGTTTTCTTTCCCAGGGAAAATGGCCAAAGGATGTGCCCTGTGGACCCTGGCACTGGGCTGGGGCCTGAATGTAAAAAATCCTTATATCGAAGGATGGACCCCTGACCGAAGTTGTCCCCTCCTGAAACTTGTGCTGCCCTGATACATTCAAGGGAGCCCTACAAACTGACATCAGCAACCTGGACTGGTGAATTTTCTTTTCCAGGGAAAATGGCCAAAGGATATGCCCAGGGGCCCCTGGCCCTGAGCTGGGCCCTGACTGCAAAGAATCCTTATATCCAAGTTTGGACCCCAAACCGAAGTTGTCCCCTCCTCAAATTTCTCCACCCTAGATAGACCCAAGTGAGCCCTACAAACTGACATCAGAAACATGGACTGGTGAGTTTTCTTTCCCAGGGAAAATGGCCAAAGGATGTGCCCAGGGGCCCCTGGCCCCTGGCTGGGACCTGAATGCAAAATATCCCTATATCGAAGGATGGACCCCTGAGTGAAGTTGTCCCCATCTCATACTTGTGCTGCCCTGATAGACCCAAGGGAGCCCTACAAACTGACATCAGCAACCTGGACTGGTGAATTTTCTTTCCCAGGGAAAATGGCCAAAGGATGTGCCCAGGGGCCCCTGGCCCTGGGCTGGGCCCTGACTGCAAAGAATCCCTATATCGAAGGATGGATCGCAGACCAAAGTTGTCCCCTCCTCAAATTTCTGCTGCCCAGATAGACCCAAGGGAGCCCTACAAACTGACATCAGCAACCTGGACTGGTGAGTTTTCTTTCCCAGGGAAAATGGCCAAAGGATGTGCCCAGGGGCCCCTTGCACTGGGCTGGGACCTGAATTCAAAAAATTCATATATCGAAGGATGGACCCCAGATCGAAGTTGTCCCCTCCTGAAAGTTGTGCTGCCCTGATAGACCCAAGGGAGCCCTACAAACTGACATCAGCAACCTGGACTGGTGAGTTTTCTTTCCCAGGGAAAATGGCCCAAGGATGTGCCCAGGGGGCCCTGGCACTGGGCTGGGCCCTGACTGCAAAGAATCCTTATATCGAAGGATGGACCCCAGACCGAAGTTGTCCCCTCCTCAAATTTCTGCTGCCCTGATAGACCCAAGGGAGCCCTACAAACTGACATCAGCAACCTGGACTGGTGAGTTTTCTTTCCCAGGGAAAAAGGCCACAGGATGTGCCCAGGGGGCCCTGGAACTGGGCTGGGGTTTGAATGCAAACAATCCATATATCGAAGGATGGACCCCTGAGTGAAGTTGTCCCCATCTCATACTTGTGCTGCCCTGATAGACCCAAGGGAGCCCTACAAACTGACATCAGCAACCTGGACTGGTGAGTTTTCTTTCCTATGGAAAATGGCCAAAGGATGTACCCAGGGGCCCCTGGCCCTGGGCTGGGCCCTGACTTCAAAGAATCCCTATATTGAAGGATGGATCGCAGACCAAAGTTGTCCCCTCCTCAAATTTCTGCTGCCCAGATAGACCCAAGGGTGCCCTACAAACTGACATCAGGAACATGGACTGGTGAGTTTTCTTTCCCAGGGAAAATGGCCAAAGGATGTGCCCAGGGGGCCCTGGCACTGGGCTGGACCCTGACTGCAAAGAATCCTTATATCGAAGGATGGACCCCAGACCGAAGTTGTCCCCTCCTCAAATTTCTGCTGCCCTGATAGACCCAAGGGAGCCCTACAAACTGACATCAGCAACCTGGACTGGTGAGTTTTCTTTCCCAGGGAAAATGGCCAAAGGATGTGCCCAGGGGCCCCTGGCCCACGGCTGCGGTTTGAATGCAAACAATCCATATATCGAAGGATGGACCCCTGAGTGAAGTTGTCCCCATCTCATACTTCTGCTGCCCTGATAGACCCAAGGGAGCCCTACAAACTGACATCAGCAACCTGGACTGGTGAGTTTTCTTTCCTATGGAAAATGGCCAAAGGATGTGCCCAGGGGCCTCCGGCACTCGGCTGGGCCCTGACTGCAAAGAATCCTTATATCGAAGATTGGACCCCAGACGGAAGTTGTGCCCTCCTCAAACTTGTGCTGCCCAGATCGACCCAAGGGAGCCCTACAAACTGACATTAGCAACCGGGGCTGGTGAATATTCTTTCCCAGGGAAAATGGCCCAAGGATGTGCCCAGGGGCCCCTGGTCCTGGGCTCGGACCTGACTGCAAAAAATCCTTATATCGAAGTATCGATCGCAGACCGAAGTTATCCCCTCCTCAAAATTGTGCTGCCCAGATAGACCCAAGGGAGCCCTAAAAATTGACATCAGCAACCTGGACTGGTGAGTTTTCTTTCCTAGGGAAAATGGCCAAAGGATGTGCCCAGGGGCCCCTGGCCCTGGGCTGGCGCTTGACTTCAAAGAATCCTTATATCGAAGGATGGACCCCTGAGTGAAGTTGTCCCCATCTCATACTTCTGCTGCCCTGATAGACCCAAGGGAGCCCTACAAACTGACATCAGCAACCTGGACTGGTGAGTTTTCTTTCCCAGGGAAAATGGCCAAAGGATGTGCCCAGGGGCCCCTGGCCCACGGCTGCGGTTTGAATGCAAACAATCCATATATCGAAGGATGGACCCCTAAGTGAATTTGTCCCCTCCTCAAATTTCTGCTGCCCAGATAGACCCAAGGGAGCCCTACAAACTGACATCAGGAACATGGACTGGTGAGTTTTCTTTCCCAGGGAAAATGGCCAAAGGATGTGCCAAGGGGGCCATGGCACTGGGCTGGGGCCTGACTGCAAAGAATCCTTATATCGAAGGATGGACCCCAGACCGAAGTTGTCCCCTCCTCAAATTTCTGCTGCCCTGATAGACCCAAGGGAGCCCTACAAACTGACATCAGCAACCTGGACTGGTGAGTTTTCTTTCCCAGGGAAAATGGCCAAAGGATGTGCCCAGGGGCCCCTGGCCCACGGCTGGGGTTTGAATGCAAACAATCCATATATCGAAGGATGGACCCCTTAGTGAAGTTGTCCCCATCTCATACTTGTGCTGCCCTGATAGACCCAAGGGAGCCCTACAAACTGACATCAGCAACCTGGACTGGTGAGTTTTCTTTCCTATGGAAAATGGCCAAAGGATGTGCCCAGGGGCCTCTGGCACTCGGCTGGGCCCTGACTTCAAAGAGTCCCTATATTGAAGGATGGATCGCAGACCAAAGTTGTCGCCTCCTCAAATTTCTGCTGCCCAGATAGACCCAAGGGAGCCCTACAAACTGACATCAGCAACCTGGACTGGTGAGTTTTCTTTCCCAGGGAAAATGGCCAAAGGATGTGGCCAGGGGGCCCTGGCACTGGGCTGGGCCCTGACTGCAAAGAATCCTTATATCGAAGGATGGACCCCAGACCGAAGTTGTCCCCTCCTCAAATTTCTGCTGCCTAGATAGACCTAAGGGAGCCCTACAAACTGACATCAGCAACCTGGACTGGTGAGTTTTCTTTCCCAGGGAAAATGGCCAAAGGATGTGCCCAGGGGCCCCTGGCACTGGGCTGGGGCCTGACTGTGAAGAATCCCTATGTCGAATGTCGGATCGCCGACCAAAGTTGTCCCCTCCTCAAATTTCTGCTGCCCTGTTAGACCAAAGGGAGCCCTACAAACTGACATCAGCAACCTGGACTGGTGAATTTTCTTTCCCAGGGAAAATGGCCAAAGGATGTGCCCAGGGGCCCCTGGCCCCAGGCGAGGACCTGAATGCAAAGAATCCTTATATCGAAGAATGGACCCCAGACCGAAATTGTCCCCTCCTCAAACTTGTGCTGCCCAGATCAACCCAAGGGAGCCCTACAAACTGACAGTAGCAACCGGGGCTGGTGAATATTCTTTCCCAGAGAAAATGGCCCAAGGATGTGCCCAGGGGCCCCTGGCCCTGGGCTCGGACCTGACTGCAAAAAATCCTTATATCGAAGTATCGATCGCAGACCGAAGTTATCCCCTCCTCAAAATTGTGCTGCCCAGATAGACCCAAGCGAGCCCTAAAAATTGACATCAGCAACCTGGACTGGTGAGTTTTCTTTCCCAGGGAAAATGGCCAAAGGATGTGCCCAGGGGCCCCTGGACCTCGTCTGGGGCTTGACTGCAAAGAAACCTTATATCGAAGGATGGACCCCTGAGTGAAGTTGTCCCCATCTCATACTTCTGCTGCCCTGATAGACCCAAGGGAGCCCTACAAACTGACATCAGCAACCTGGACTGGTGAGTTTTCTTTCCCAGGGAAAATGGCCAAAGGATGTGCCCAGGGGCCCCTGGCCCTGGGCTGGGCCCTGACTGCAAAGAATCCCTATATCGAAGGATGGATCGCAGACCAAAGTTGTCCCCTCCTCAAATTTCTGCTGCCCAGATAGACCCAAGGGAGCCCTACAAACTGACATCAGGAACCTGGACTGGTGAGTTTTCTTTCCCAGGGAAAATGGCCAAAGGATGTGCCCAGGGGCCCCTTGCACTGGGCTGGGCCCTGACTGCAAAAAATCCATATATCGAAGGATGGACCCCAGATCGAAGTTGTCCCCTCCTGAAAGTTGTGCTGCCCTGATAGACCCAAGTGATCCCTACAAACTGACATTAGAAACCTGGACTGGTGAGTTTTCTTTCCCAGGGAAAATGGCCAAAGGATGTGCCCTGTGGACCCTGGCACTGGGCTGGGGCCTGAATGTAAAAAATCCTTATATCGAAGGATGGACCCCAGACCGAAGTTGTCCCCTCCTGAAACTTTTGCTGCCCTGATAGATTCAAGGGAGCCCTACAAACTGACATCAGCAACCTGGACTGGTGAATTTTCTTTTCCAGGGAAAATGGCCAAAGGATATGCCCAGGGGCCCCTGGCCCTGAGCTGGGCCCTGACTGCAAAGAATCCTTATATCCAAGTTTGGACCCCAAACCGAAGTTGTCCCCTCCTCAAATTTCTCCTGCCTAGATAGACCCAAGTGAGCCCTACAAACTGACATCAGAAACATGGACTGGTGAGTTTTCTTTCCCAGGGAAAATGGCCAAAGGATGTGCCCAGGGGCCCCTGGCCCCTGGCTGGGACCTGAATGCAAAATATCCCTATATCGAAGGATGGACCCCTGAGTGAAGTTGTCCCCATCTCATACTTCTGCTGCCCTGATAGACCCAAGGGAGCCCTACAAACTGACATCAGCAACCTGGACTGGTGAATTTTCTTTCCCAGGGAAAATGGCCAAAGGATGTGCCCAGGGGCCCCTGGCCCTGGGCTGGGCCCTGACTGTAAAGAATCCCTATGCCGAAGGATGGATCGCAGACCGAAGTTGTCCCCTCCTCAAATTTCTGCTGCCCTGATAGACCCAAGGGAGCCCTACAAACTGACATCAGCAACCTGGACTGGTGAGTTTTCTTTCCCAGGGAAAATGGCCAAAGGATGTGCCCAGGGGCCCCTGGCCCTGGGCTGGGCCCTGACTGCAAAGAATCCCTATATTGATGGATGGATCGCAGACCAAAGTTGTCCCCTCCTGAAACTTGTGCTGCCCTGATAGACCCAAGGGAGCCCTACAAACTGACATCAGCAACCTGGACTGGTGAGTTTTCTTTCCTAGGGAAAATGGCCAAAGAATGTGCCCTGGGGACCCTGGCACGGGGCTGGGGCCTGAATGCAAAAAATCCTTATATCGAAGGATGGACCCCAGACCGAAGTTGTCCCCTCCTCAAATTTCTGCTGCCTAGATAGACCTAAGGGAGCCCTACAAACTGACATCAGCAACCTGGACTGGTGAGTTTTCTTTCCCAGGGAAAATGGCCAAAGGATGTGCCCAGGGGCCCCTGGCACTGGGCTGGGGCCTGACTGTGAAGAATCCCTATGTCGAATGTCGGATCGCCGACCAAAGTTGTCCCCTCCTCAAATTTCTGCTGCCCTGTTAGACCAAAGGGAGCCCTACAAACTGACATCAGCAACCTGGACTGGTGAATTTTCTTTCCCAGGGAAAATGGCCAAAGGATGTGCCCAGGGGCCCCTGGCCCCAGGCGAGGACCTGAATGCAAAGAATCCTTATATCGAAGAATGGACCCCAGACCGAAATTGTCCCCTCCTCAAACTTGTGCTGCCCAGATCAACCCAAGGGAGCCCTACAAACTGACAGTAGCAACCGGGGCTGGTGAATATTCTTTCCCAGAGAAAATGGCCCAAGGATGTGCCCAGGGGCCCCTGGCCCTGGGCTCGGACCTGACTGCAAAAAATCCTTATATCGAAGTATCGATCGCAGACCGAAGTTATCCCCTCCTCAAAATTGTGCTGCCCAGATAGACCCAAGCGAGCCCTAAAAATTGACATCAGCAACCTGGACTGGTGAGTTTTCTTTCCCAGGGAAAATGGCCAAAGGATGTGCCCAGGGGCCCCTGGACCTCGTCTGGGGCTTGACTGCAAAGAAACCTTATATCGAAGGATGGACCCCTGAGTGAAGTTGTCCCCATCTCATACTTCTGCTGCCCTGATAGACCCAAGGGAGCCCTACAAACTGACATCAGCAACCTGGACTGGTGAGTTTTCTTTCCCAGGGAAAATGGCCAAAGGATGTGCCCAGGGGCCCCTGGCCCTGGGCTGGGCCCTGACTGCAAAGAATCCCTATATCGAAGGATGGATCGCAGACCAAAGTTGTCCCCTCCTCAAATTTCTGCTGCCCAGATAGACCCAAGGGAGCCCTACAAACTGACATCAGCAACCTGGACTGGTGAGTTTTCTTTCCCAGGGAAAATGGCCAAAGGATGTGCCCAGGGGCCCCTTGCACTGGGCTGGGCCCTGACTGCAAAAAATCCATATATCGAAGGATGGACCCCAGATCGAAGTTGTCCCCTCCTGAAAGTTGTGCTGCCCTGATAGACCCAAGTGATCCCTACAAACTGACATTAGAAACCTGGACTGGTGAGTTTTCTTTCCCAGGGAAAATGGCCAAAGGATGTGCCCTGTGGACCCTGGCACTGGGCTGGGGCCTGAATGTAAAAAATCCTTATATCGAAGGATGGACCCCAGACCGAAGTTGTCCCCTCCTGAAACTTTTGCTGCCCTGATAGATTCAAGGGAGCCCTACAAACTGACATCAGCAACCTGGACTGGTGAATTTTCTTTTCCAGGGAAAATGGCCAAAGGATATGCCCAGGGGCCCCTGGCCCTGAGCTGGGCCCTGACTGCAAAGAATCCTTATATCCAAGTTTGGACCCCAAACCGAAGTTGTCCCCTCCTCAAATTTCTCCTGCCTAGATAGACCCAAGTGAGCCCTACAAACTGACATCAGAAACATGGACTGGTGAGTTTTCTTTCCCAGGGAAAATGGCCAAAGGATGTGCCCAGGGGCCCCTGGCCCCTGGCTGGGACCTGAATGCAAAATATCCCTATATCGAAGGATGGACCCCTGAGTGAAGTTGTCCCCATCTCATACTTGTGCTGCCCTGATAGACCCAAGGGAGCCCTACAAACTGACATCAGCAACCTGGACTGGTGAATTTTCTTTCCCAGGGAAAATGGCCAAAGGATGTGCCCAGGGGCCCCTGGCCCTGGGCTGGGCCCTGACTGTAAAGAATCCCTATGCCGAAGGATGGATCGCAGACCAAAGTTGTACCCTCCTAAAACTTGTGCTGCCCTGTTAGACCAAAGGGAGCCCTACAAACTGACATCAGCAACCTGGACTGGTGAGTTTTCTTTCCCAGGGAAAATGGCCAAAGGATGTGCCCTGGGGACCCTGGCACTGGGCTCGGCCATGACTGCAAAAAATCATTATATCCAAGTTTGGACCCCAAAACGAAATTGTCCCCTCCTCAAAATTGTGCTGCCCAGATAGACCCAAGCGACCCCTACAAAGTGACATAAGGAACCTGGACTTGTGAATATTCTTTCCCAGGGAAAATGGCCAAAGGTTGTGCCCTGGGGCCCCTGGCCCTGGGCTGGGCCCTGACTGCAAAGAATCCTTATATCCAAGTTTGGACCCCAAACCGAAGTTGTCCCCTCCTCAAATTTCTGCTGCCCAGATAGACCCAAGGGTGCCCTACAAACTGACATCAGGAACATGGACTGGTGAGTTTTCTTTCCCAGGGAAAATGGGCAAAGGATGTGCCCAGGGGCCCCTGGCCCTGGGCTGGCTCTTGACTTCAAAGAATCCTTATATCGAAGGACGCACCCCAGACCAAAGTTGTCCCCATCTCATATTTCTGCTGCCCTGTTAGACCCAAGGGAGCCCTACAAACTGACATCAGCAACCTGGACTGGTGAGTTTTCTTTCCCAGGGAAAATGGCCACAGGATGTGCCCAGGGGCCCCTAGCCCACGGCTGGGGTTTGAATGCAAAGAATCCTTATATCAAAGGATGGACCCCTTAGTGAAGTTATCCCCATCTCATACTTGTGCTGCCCTGATAGACCCAAGGGAGCCCTACAAACTGACATCAGCAACCTGGACTGGTGAGTTTTCTTTCCTATGGAAAATGGCCAAAGGATGTGCCCAGGGGCCTCTGGCACTCGGCTGGGCCCTGACTTCAAAGAGTCCCTATATTGAAGGATGGATCGCAGACCAAAATTGTCGCCTCCTCAAATTTCTGCTGCCCAGATAGACCCAAGGGAGCCCTACAAACTGACATCAGAAACATGGACTGGTGAGTTTTCTTTCCCAGGGAAAATGGCCAAAGGATGTGGCCAGGGGGCCCTGGCCCTGGGCTGGGCCCTGACTGCAAAGAATCCATATATTGAAGGATGGATCGCAGACCAAAGTTGTCCCCTCCTCAAATTTCTGCTGCCCAGATAGACCCAAGGGAGCCCTACAAACTGACATCAGGAACCTGGACTGGTGAGTTTTCTTTCCCAGGGAAAATGGCCAAAGGATGTGCCCAGGGGCCCCTTGCACTGGGCGGGGACCTGAATGCAAAAAATCCATATATCGAAGGATGGACCCCAGACCGAAGTTGTCCCCTCCTCAAATTTCTGCTGCCCTGATAGACCCAAGGGAGCCCTACAAACTGACATAAAGAACCTGGACTGGTGAGTTTTCTTTCCCAGGGAAAATGGCCAAAGGATGTGCCCTGTGGACCCTGGCCCTGGGCTCGGGCATGACTGCAAAAAATCCTTATATCGAAGTTTGGACCCCAACCGAAATTGTCCCCTCCTCAAAATTGTGCTGCCAAGATAGACCCAAGGGAACCCTACAAAGTGACATCAGGAACCTGGACTGGTGAGTTTTCTTTCCCAGGGGAAATGGCCAAAGAATGTGCCCAGGGGCCCCTGGCACTGGGCTCGGACCTGACTGCAAATAATCCTTATATTGAAGGATTGATCACAGACAAAAGTTGTCTCCAACTAAAACTTGTGCTGCCCTGATAGACCCAAGGGAGCCCTACAAACTGACATCAGCAACCTGGACTGGTGAGTTTTCTTTCCCAGGGAAAATGGCCAAAGGATGTGCCCAGGGGCCCCTGGCCCTGGGCTGGGCCCTGACTGCAAAGAATCCCTATATTGATGGATGGATTGCAGACCAAAGTTGTCCCCTCCTGAAACTTGTGCTGCCCTGATAGACCCAAGGGAGCCCTACAAACTGACATCAGCAACCTGGACTGGTGAGTTTTCTTTCCTAGGGAAAATGGCCAAAGAATGTGCCCTGGGGACCCTGGCACGGGGCTGGGGCCTGAATGCAAAAAATCCTTATATCGAAGGATGGACCCCAGACCGAAGTTGTCCCCTCCTCAAATTTCTGCTGCCTAGATAGACCTAAGGGAGCCCTACAAACTGACATCAGCAACCTGGACTGGTGAGTTTTCTTTCCCAGGGAAAATGGCCAAAGGATGTGCCCAGGGGCCCCTGGCACTGGGCTGGGGCCTGACCGTGAAGAATCCCTATGTTGAATGACGGATCGCCGACCAAAGTTGTCCCCTCCTCAAATTTCTGGTGCCCTGTTAGACCAAAGGGAGCCCTACAAACTGACATCAGCAACCTGGACTGGTGAATTTTCTTTCCCAGGGAAAATGGCCAAAGGATGTGCCCAGGGGCCCCTGGCCCCTGGCGAGGACCTGAATGCAAAGAATCCTTATATCGAAGAATGGACCCCAGACCGAAATTGTCCCCTCCTCAAACTTGTGCTGCCCTGATAGACCCAAGGGAGCCCTACAAAGTGACATCCGGAACCTGGACTGGTGAGTTTTCTTTCCCAGGGAAAATGGCCAAAGGATGTGCCCAGGGGCCCCTGGACCTCGTCTGGGGCTTGACTGCAAAGAAACCTTATATCCAAGTTTGGACCCCAAACCGAAGTTGTCCCCTCCTCAAATTTCTCCTGCCTAGATAGACCCAAGTGAGCCCTACAAACTGACATCAGAAACATGGACTGGTGAGTTTTCTTTCCCAGGGAAAATGGCCAAAGGATGTGCCCAGGGGCCCCTGGCCCCTGGCTGGGACCTGAATGCAAAATATCCCTATATCGAAGGATGGACCCCTGAGTGAAGTTGTCCCCATCTCATACTTGTGCTGCCCTGATAGACCCAAGGGAGCCCTACAAACTGACATCAGCAACCTGGACTGGTGAATTTTCTTTCCCAGGGAAAATGGCCAAAGGATGTGCCCAGGGGCCCCAGGCCCTGGGCTGGGGCCTTACTGTAAAAAATCCCTATGCCGAAGGATGGATCGCAGACCAAAGTTGTACCCTCCTAAAACTTGTGCTGCCCTGTTAGACCAAAGGGAGCCCTACAAACTGACATCAGCAACCTGGACTGGTGAGTTTTCTTTCCCAGGGAAAATGGCCAAAGGATGTGCCCTGGGGACCCTGGCACTGGGCTCGGGCATGACTGCAAAAAATCCTTATATCGAAGTCTGGACCCCAAACCGAAATTGTCCCCTCCTCAAAATTGTGCTGCCAAGATAGACCCAAGGGACCCCTACAAATTGACATAAGGAACCTGGACTGGTGAATATTCTTTCCCAGGGAAAATGGCCAAAGGTTGTGCCCAGGGGCCCCTGGCCCTGGGCTGGGCCCTGACTGCAAAGAATCCTTATATCCAAGTTTGGACCCCAAACCGAAGTTGTCCCCTCCTCAAATTTCTGCTGCCCAGATAGACCCAAGGATGCCCTACAAACTGACATCAGGAACATGGACTGGTGAGTTTTCTTTGCCAGGGAAAATGGCCAAAGGATGTGCCCAGGGACCCCTGGCCCTGGGCTGGCTCTTGACTTCAAAGAATCCTTATATCGAAGGACGCACCCCAGACCAAAGTTGTCCCCATCTCATATTTCTGCTGCCCTGTTAGACCCAAGGGAGCCCTACAAACTGACATCAGCAACCTGGACTGGTGAGTTTTCTTTCCCAGGGAAAATGGCCACAGGATGTGCCCAGGGGCCCCTAGCCCACGGCTGGGGTTTGAATGCAAAGAATCCTTATATCAAAGGATGGACCCCTGAGTGAAGTTGTCCCCATCTCTTACTTCTGTGGCCCTGATAGACCCAAGGGAGCCCTACAAACTGACATCAGCAACCTGGACTGGTGAGTTTTCTTTCCCAGGGAAAATGGCCAAAGGATGTACCCAGGGGCCCCTGGCCCTGGGCTGGGCCCTGACTTCAAAGAATCCCTATATTGAAGGATGGATCGCAGACCAAAGTTGTCCCCTCCTCAAATTTCTGCTGCCCAGATAGACCCAAGGGTGCCCAACAAACTGACATCAGGAACATGGACTGGTGAGTTTTCTTTCCCAGGGAAAATGGCCAAAGGATGTGCCCAGGGGGCCCTGGCACTGGGCTGGGCCCTGACTGCAAAGAATCCTTATATCGAAGGATGGACCCCAGACCGAAGTTGTCCCCTCCTCAAATTTCTGCTGCCCTGATAGACCCAAGGGAGCCCTACAAACTGACATCAGGAACCTGGACTGGTGAGTTTTCTTTCCCAGGGAAAATGGCCAAAGGATGTGCCCAGGGGCCCCTGGCCCACGGCTGGGGTTTGAATGCAAACAATCCATATATCGAAGGATGGACCCCTGAGTGAAGTTGTCCCCATCTCATACTTCTGCTGCCCTGATAGACCCAAGGGAGCCCTACAAACTGACATCAGCAACCTGGACTGGTGAGTTTTCTTTCCTATGGAAAATGGCCAAAGGATGTGCCCAGGGGCCTCCGGCACTCGGCTGGGCACTGACTTCAAAGAGTCCCTATATTGAAGGATGGATTGCAGACCAAAGTTGTCGCCTCCTCAAATTTCTGCTGCCCAGATAGACCCAAGGGAGCCCTACAAACTGACATCAGCAACCTGGACTGGTGAGTTTTCTTTCCCAGGGAAAATGGCCAAAGGATGTGGCCATTGGGCCCTGGCACTGGGCTGGGCCCTGACTGCAAAGAATCCTTATATCGAAGGATGGACCCCAGACCGAAGTTGTCCCCTCCTCAAATTTCTGCTGCCCTGATAGACCCAAGGGAGCCCTACAAACTGACATCAGCAACCTGGACTGGTGAGTTTTCTTTCCCAGGGAAAATGGCCACAGGATGTGCCCAGGGGCCCCTGGCCCACGGCTGGGGTTTGAATGCAAACAATCCCGATATCGAAGGATGGACCCCTGAGTGAAGTTGTCCCCATCTCATACTTCTGCTGCCCTGATAGACCCAAGGGAGCCCTACAAACTGACATCAGCAACCTGGACTGGTGAGTTTTCTTTCCCAGGGAAAATGGCCAAAGGATGTGCCCAGGGGCCCCTGGCCCTGGGCTGGGCCCTGACTGCAAAGAATCCCTATATCGAAGGATGGATCGCAGACCAAAGTTGTCCCCTCCTCAAATTTCTGCTGCCCAGATAGACCCAAGGGAGCCCTACAAACTGACATCAGGAACCTGGACTGGTGAGTTTTCTTTCCCAGGGAAAATGACCAAAGGATGTGCCCAGGGGCCCCTTGCACTGGGCGGGCCCTGACTGCAAAAAATCCATATATCGAAGGATGGACCCCAGATCGAAGTTGTCCCCTCCTGAAAGTTGTGCTGCCCTGATAGACCCAAGGGAGCCCTACAAACTGACATCAGAAACATGGACTGGTGAGTTTTCTTTCCCAGGGAAAATGGCCAAAGGATGTGCCCAGGGGCCCCGGGCCCCTGGCTGGGACCTGAATGCAAAATATCCCTATATCGAAGGATGGACCCCTGAGTGAAGTTGTCCCCATCTCATACTTGTGCTGCCCTGATAGACCCAAGGGAGCCCTACAAACTGACATCAGCAACCTGGACTGGTGAATTTTCTTTCCCAGGGAAAATGGCCAAAGGATGTGCCCTGTGGACCCTGGCACTGGGCTGGGGCCTGAATGTAAAAAATCTTTATATCGAAGGATGGACCCCAGACCGAAGTTGTCCCCTCCTGAAACTTGTGCTGCCCTGATAGATTCAAGGGAGCCCTACAAACTGACATCAGCAACCTGGACTGGTGAATTTTCTTTTACAGGGAAAATGGCCAAAGGATATGCCCAGGGGCCCCTGGCCCTGAGCTGGGCCCTGACTGCAAAGAATCCTTATATCCAAGTTTGGACCCCAAACCGAAGTTGTCCCCTCCTCAAATTTCTCCTCCCTAGATAGACCCAAGTGAGCCCTACAAACTGACATCAGAAACATGGACTGGTGGAGTTTTCTTTCCCAGGGAAAATGGCCAAAGGATGTGCCCAGGGGCCCCTGGCCCCTGGCTGGGACCTGAATGCAAAATATCCCTATATCGAAGGATGGACCCCTGAGTGAAGTTGTCCCCATCTCATACTTCTGCTGCCCTGATAGACCCAAGGGAGCCCTACAAACTGACATCAGAAACATGGACTGGTGAGTTTTCTTTCCCAGGGAAAATGGCCAAAGGATGTGCCCAGGGGCCCCTGGCCCTGGGCTGGGGCCTGACTGTAAAGAATCCTCATGCCGAAGGATGGATCGCAGACCAAAGTTGTACCCTCCTAAAACTTGTGCTGCCCTGTTAGACCAAAGGGAGCCCTACAAACTGACATCAGCAACCTGGACTGGTGAGTTTTCTTTCCCAGGGAAAATGACCAAAGGATGTGCCCTGGGGACCCTGGCACTGGGCTCGGGCATGACTGCAAAAAATCCTTATATCGAAGTTTGGACCCCAAACCGAAATTGTCCCCTCCTCAAAATTGTGCTGCCCAGATAGACCCAAGGGACCCCTACAAAGTGACATAAGGAACCTGGACTGGTGAATATTCTTTCCCAGGGAAAATGGCCAAAGGTTGTGCCCAGGGGCCCCTGGCCCTGGGCTGGGGCCCTGACTGCAAAGAATCCTTATATCCAAGTTTGGACCCCAAACCGAAGTTCTCCCCTCCTCAAATTTCTGCTGCCCAGATAGACCCAAGGGTGCCCTACAAACTGACATCAGGAACATGGACTGGTGAGTTTTCTTTGCCAGGGAAAATGGCCAAAGGATGTGCCCAGGGGCCCCTGGCCCTGGGCTGGCTCTTGACTTCAAAGAATCCTTATATCGAAGGACGCACCCCAGACCAAAGTTGTCCCCATCTCATATTTCTGATGCCCTGTTAGACCCAAGGGAGCCCTACAAACTGACATCAGCAACCTGGACTGGTGAGTTTTCTTTCCCAGGGAAAATGGCCACAGGATGTGCCCAGGGGCCCCTAGCCCACGGCTGGGGTTTGAATGCAAAGAATCCTTATATCAAAGGATGGACCCCTGAGTGAAGTTGTCCCCATCTCTTACTTCTGCGGCCCTGATAGACCCAAGGGAGCCCTACAAACTGACATCAGCAACCTGGACTGGTGAGTTTTCTTTCCTATGGAAAATGGCCAAAGGATGTACCCAGGGGCCCCCGGCCCTGGGCTGGGCCCTGACTTCAAAGAATCCCTATATTGAAGGATGGATCGCAGACCAAAGTTGTCCCCTCCTCAAATTTCTGCTGCCCAGATAGACCCAAGGGTGCCCTACAAACTGACATCAGGAACATGGACTGGTGAGTTTTCTTTCCCAGGGAAAATGGCCAAAGGATGTGCCCAGGGGGCCATGGCACTGGGCTGGGCCCTGACTGATAAGAATCCTTATATCGAAGGATGGACCCCAGACCGAAGTTGTCCCCTCCTCAAATTTCTGCTGCCCTGATAGACCCAAGGGAGCCCTACAAACTGACATCAGCAACCTGGACTGGTGAGTTTTCTTTCCCAGGGAAAATGGCCAAAGGATGTGCCCAGGGGCCCCTGGCCCACGGCTGGGGTTTGAATGCAAACAATCCCGATATCGAAGGATGGACCCCTGAGTGAAGTTGTCCCCATCTCATACTTCTGCTGCCCTGATAGACCCAAGGGAGCCCTACAAACTGACATCAGGAACCTGGACTGGTGAGTTTTCTTTCCCAGGGAAAATGGCCAAAGGATGTGCCCAGGGGCCCCTGGCCCTGGGCTGGGCCCTGACTGCAAAGAATCCCTATATCGAAGGATGGATAGCAGACCAAAGTTGTCCCCTCCTCAAATTTCTGCTGCCCAGATAGACCCAAGGGAGCCCTACAAACTGACATCAGGAACCTGGACTGGTGAGTTTTCTTTCCCAGGGAAAATGGCCAAAGGATGTTCCCCGGGCCCCTTGCACTGGGCGGGCCCTGACTGCAAAAAATCCATATATCGAAGGATGGACCCCAGATCGAAGTTGTCCCCTCCTGAAAGTTGTGCTGCCCTGATAGACCCAAGGGAGCCCTACAAACTGACATAAAGAACCTGGACTGGTGAGTTTTCTTTCCCAGGGAAAATGGCCAAAGGATGTGCCCTGTGGACCCTGGCACTGGGCTGGGGCCTGAATGTAAAAAATCCTTATATCGAAGGATGGACCCCAGACCGAAGTTGTCCCCTCCTGAAACTTTTGCTGCCCTGATAGATTCAAGGGAGCCCTACAAACTGACATCAGCAACCTGGACTGGTGAATTTTCTTTTCCAGGGACAATGTCCAAAGGATATGCCCAGGGGCCCCTGGCCCTGAGCTGGGCCCTGACTGCAAAGAATCCTTATATCCAAGATTGGACCCCAAACCGAAGTTGTCCCCTCCTCAAATTTCTCCTGCCTAGATAGACCCAAGTGAGCCCTACAAACTGACATCAGAAACATGGACTGGTGAGTTTTCTTTCCCAGGGAAAATGGCCAAAGGATGTGCCCAGGGGCCCCTGGCCCCTGGCTGGGACCTGAATGCAAAATATCCCTATATCGAAGGATGGACCCCTGAGTGAAGTTGTCCCCATCTCATACTTGTGCTGCCCTGATAGACCCAAGGGAGCCCTACAAACTGACATCAGCAACCTGGACTGGTGAATATTCTTTCCCAGGGAAAATGGCCAAAGGATGTGCCCTGTGGACCCTGGCACTGGGCTGGGGCCTGAACGTAAAAAATCCTTATATCGAAGGATGGACCCCAGACCGAAGTTGTCCCCTCCTGAAACTTGTGCTGCCCTGATAGATTCAAGGGAGCCCTACAAACTGACATCAGCAACCTGGACTGGTGAATTTTCTTTTCCAGGGAAAATGGCCAAAGGATATGCCCAGGGGCCCCTGGCCCTGAGCTGGGCCCTGACTGCAAAGAATCCTTATATCCAAGTTTGGACCCCAAACCGAAGTTGTCCCCTCCTCAAATTTCTCCTCCCTAGATAGACCCAAGTGAGCCCTACAAACTGACATCAGAAACATGGACTGGTGGAGTTTTCTTTCCCAGGGAAAATGGCCAAAGGATGTGCCCAGGGGACCATGGCACTGGGCTGGGCCCTGACTGATAAGAATCCTTATATCGAAGGATGGACCCCAGACCGAAGTTGTCCCCTCCTTAAATTTCTGCTGCCCTGATAGACCCAAGGGAGCCCTACAAACTGACATCAGCAACCTGGACTGGTGAGTTTTCTTTCCCAGGGAAAATGGCCAAAGGATGTGCCCAGGGGCCCCTGGCCCTGAGCTGGGCCCTGACTGCAAAGAATCCTTATATCCAAGTTTGGACCCCAAACCGAAGTTGTCCCCTCCTCAAATTTCTCCTCCCTAGATAGACCCAAGTGAGCCCTACAAACTGACATCAGAAACATGGACTGGTGAGTTTTCTTTCCCAGGGAAAATGGCCAAAGGATGTGCCCAGGGGCCCCTGGCCCCTGGCTGGGACCTGAATGCAAAATATCCCTATATCGAAGGATGGACCCCTGAGTGAAGTTGTCCCCATCTCATACTTCTGCTGCCCTGATAGACCCAAGGGAGCCCTACAAACTGACATCAGCAACCTGGACTGGTGAATTTTCTTTCCCAGGGAAAATGGCCAAAGGATGTGCCCAGGGGCCCCTGGCCCTGGGCTGGGGCCTGACTGTAAAGAATCCCTATGCCGAAGGATGGATCGCAGACCAAAGTTGTACCCTCCTAAAACTTGTGCTGCCCTGTTAGACCAAAGGGAGCCCTACAAACTGACATCAGCAACCTGGACTGGTGAGTTTTCTTTCCCAGGGAAAATGGCCAAAGGATGTGCCCTGGGGACCCTGGCACTGGGCTCGGGCATGACTGCAAAAAATCCTTATATCGAAGTTTGGACCCCAAACCGAAATAGTCCCCTCCTCAAAATTGTGCTGCCCAGATAGACCCAAGGGAGCCCTACAAAGTGACATAAGGAACCTGGACTGGTGAATATTCTTTCCCAGGGAAAATGGCCACAGGATGTGCCCAGGGGCCCCTGGCCCACGGCTGGGGTTTGAATGCAAACAATCCCGATATCGAAGGATGGACCCCTGAGTGAAGTTGTCCCCATCTCATACTTCTGCTGCCCTGATAGACCCAAGGGAGCCCTACAAACTGACATCAGCAACCTGGACTGGTGAGTTTTCTTTCCCAGGGAAAATGGCCAAAGGATGTGCCCAGGGGCCCCTGGCCCTGGGCTGGGCCCTGACTGCAAAGAATCCCTATATCGAAGGATGGATCGCAGACCAAAGTTGTACCCTCCTAAAACTTGTGCTGCCCTGTTAGACCAAAGGGAGCCCTACAAACTGACATCAGCAACCTGGACTGGTGAGTTTTCTTTCCCAGGGAAAATGACCAAAGGATGTGCCCTGGGGACCCTGGCACTGGGCTCGGGCATGACTGCAAAAAATCCTTATATCGAAGTTTGGACCCCAAACCGAAATTGTCCCCTCCTCAAAATTGTGCTGCCCAGATAGACCCAAGGGACCCCTACAAAGTGACATAAGGAACCTGGACTGGTGAATATTCTTTCCCAGGGAAAATGGCCAAAGGTTGTGCCCAGGGGCCCCTGGCCCTGGGCTGGGGCCCTGACTGCAAAGAATCCTTATATCCAAGTTTGGACCCCAAACCGAAGTTCTCCCCTCCTCAAATTTCTGCTGCCCAGATAGACCCAAGGGTGCCCTACAAACTGACATCAGGAACATGGACTGGTGAGTTTTCTTTGCCAGGGAAAATGGCCAAAGGATGTGCCCAGGGGCCCCTGGCCCTGGGCTGGCTCTTGACTTCAAAGAATCCTTATATCGAAGGACGCACCCCAGACCAAAGTTGTCCCCATCTCATATTTCTGATGCCCTGTTAGACCCAAGGGAGCCCTACAAACTGACATCAGCAACCTGGACTGGTGAGTTTTCTTTCCCAGGGAAAATGGCCACAGGATGTGCCCAGGGGCCCCTAGCCCACGGCTGGGGTTTGAATGCAAAGAATCCTTATATCAAAGGATGGACCCCTGAGTGAAGTTGTCCCCATCTCTTACTTCTGCGGCCCTGATAGACCCAAGGGAGCCCTACAAACTGACATCAGCAACCTGGACTGTTGAGTTTTCTTTCCTATGGAAAATGGCCAAAGGATGTACCCAGGGGCCCCCGGCCCTGGGCTGGGCCCTGACTTCAAAGAATCCCTATATTGAAGGATGGATCGCAGACCAAAGTTGTCCCCTCCTCAAATTTCTGCTGCCCAGATAGACCCAAGGGTGCCCTACAAACTGACATCAGGAACATGGACTGGTGAGTTTTCTTTCCCAGGGAAAATGGCCAAAGGATGTGCCCAGGGGGCCATGGCACTGGGCTGGGCCCTGACTGATAAGAATCCTTATATCGAAGGATGGACCCCAGACCGAAGTTGTCCCCTCCTCAAATTTCTGCTGCCCTGATAGACCCAAGGGAGCCCTACAAACTGACATCAGCAACCTGGACTGGTGAGTTTTCTTTCCCAGGGAAAATGGCCAAAGGATGTGCCCAGGGGCCCCTGGCCCACGGCTGGGGTTTGAATGCAAACAATCCCGATATCGAAGGATGGACCCCTGAGTGAAGTTGTCCCCATCTCATACTTCTGCTGCCCTGATAGACCCAAGGGAGCCCTACAAACTGACATCAGGAACCTGGACTGGTGAGTTTTCTTTCCCAGGGAAAATGGCCAAAGGATGTGCCCAGGGGCCCCTGGCCCTGGGCTGGGCCCTGACTGCAAAGAATCCCTATATCGAAGGATGGATAGCAGACCAAAGTTGTCCCCTCCTCAAATTTCTGCTGCCCAGATAGACCCAAGGGAGCCCTACAAACTGACATCAGGAACCTGGACTGGTGAGTTTTCTTTCCCAGGGAAAATGGCCAAAGGATGTTCCCCGGGCCCCTTGCACTGGGCGGGCCCTGACTGCAAAAAATCCATATATCGAAGGATGGACCCCAGATCGAAGTTGTCCCCTCCTGAAAGTTGTGCTGCCCTGATAGACCCAAGGGAGCCCTACAAACTGACATCAGGAACCTGGACTGGTGAGTTTTCTTTCCCAGGGAAAATGGCCAAAGGATGTGCCCTGTGGACCCTGGCACTGGGCTGGGGCCTGAATGTAAAAAATCCTTATATCGAAGGATGGACCCCAGACCGAAGTTGTCCCCTCCTGAAACTTTTGCTGCCCTGATAGATTCAAGGGAGCCCTACAAACTGACATCAGCAACCTGGACTGGTGAATTTTCTTTTCCAGGGACAATGGCCAAAGGATATGCCCAGGGGCCCCTGGCCCTGAGCTGGGCCCTGACTGCAAAGAATCCTTATATCCAAGTTTGGACCCCAAACCGAAGTTGTCCCCTCCTCAAATTTCTCCTGCCTAGATAGACCCAAGTGAGCCCTACAAACTGACATCAGAAACATGGACTGGTGAGTTTTCTTTCCCAGGGAAAATGGCCAAAGGATGTGCCCAGGGGCCCCTGGCCCCTGGCTGGGACCTGAATGCAAAATATCCCTATATCGAAGGATGGACCCCTGAGTGAAGTTGTCCCCATCTCATACTTGTGCTGCCCTGATAGACCCAAGGGAGCCCTACAAACTGACATCAGCAACCTGGACTGGTGAATATTCTTTCCCAGGGAAAATGGCCAAAGGATGTGCCCTGTGGACCCTGGCACTGGGCTGGGGCCTGAACGTAAAAAATCCTTATATCGAAGGATTGACCCCAGACCGAAGTTGTCCCCTCCTGAAACTTGTGCTGCCCTGATAGATTCAAGGGAGCCCTACAAACTGACATCAGCAACCTGGACTGGTGAATTTTCTTTTCCAGGGAAAATGGCCAAAGGATATGCCCAGGGGCCCCTGGCCCTGAGCTGGGCCCTGACTGCAAAGAATCCTTATATCCAAGTTTGGACCCCAAACCGAAGTTGTCCCCTCCTCAAATTTCTCCTCCCTAGATAGACCCAAGTGAGCCCTACAAACTGACATCAGAAACATGGACTGGTGGAGTTTTCTTTCCCAGGGAAAATGGCCAAAGGATGTGCCCAGGGGACCATGGCACTGGGCTGGGCCCTGACTGATAAGAATCCTTATATCGAAGGATGGACCCCAGACCGAAGTTGTCCCCTCCTCAAATTTCTGCTGCCCTGATAGACCCAAGGGAGCCCTACAAACTGACATCAGCAACCTGGACTGGTGAGTTTTCTTTCCCAGGGAAAATGGCCAAAGGATGTGCCCAGGGGCCCCTGGCCCTGAGCTGGGCCCTGACTGCAAAGAATCCTTATATCCAAGTTTGGACCCCAAACCGAAGTTGTCCCCTCCTCAAATTTCTCCTCCCTAGATAGACCCAAGTGAGCCCTACAAACTGACATCAGAAACATGGACTGGTGAGTTTTCTTTCCCAGGGAAAATGGCCAAAGGATGTGCCCAGGGGCCCCTGGCCCCTGGCTGGGACCTGAATGCAAAATATCCCTATATCGAAGGATGGACCCCTGAGTGAAGTTGTCCCCATCTCATACTTCTGCTGCCCTGATAGACCCAAGGGAGCCCTACAAACTGACATCAGCAACCTGGACTGGTGAATTTTCTTTCCCAGGGAAAATGGCCAAAGGATGTGCCCAGGGGCCCCTGGCCCTGGGCTGGGGCCTGACTGTAAAGAATCCCTATGCCGAAGGATGGATCGCAGACCAAAGTTGTACCCTCCTAAAACTTGTGCTGCCCTGTTAGACCAAAGGGAGCCCTACAAACTGACATCAGCAACCTGGACTGGTGAGTTTTCTTTCCCAGGGAAAATGGCCAAAGGATGTGCCCTGGGGACCCTGGCACTGGGCTCGGGCATGACTGCAAAAAATCCTTATATCGAAGTTTGGACCCCAAACCGAAATAGTCCCCTCCTCAAAATTGTGCTGCCCAGATAGACCCAAGGGACCCCTACAAAGTGACATAAGGAACCTGGACTGGTGAATATTCTTTCCCAGGGAAAATGGCCAAAGGTTGTGCCCAGGGGCCCCTGGACCTGGGCTGGGGCCCTGACTGCAAAGAATCCTTATATCCAAGTTTGGACCCCAAACCGAAGTTCTCCCCTCCTCAAATTTCTGCTGCCCAGATAGACCCAAGGGTGCCCTACAAACTGACATCAGGAACATGGACTGGTGAGTTTTCTTTGCCAGGGAAAATGGCCAAAGGATGTGCCCAGGGGCCCCTGGCCCTGGGCTGGCTCTTGACTTCAAAGAATCCTTATATCGAAGGACGCACCCCAGACCAAAGTTGTCCCCATCTGATATTTCTGCTGCCCTGTTAGACCCAAGGGAGCCCTACAAACTGACATCAGGAACCTGGACTGGTGAGTTTTCTTTCCCAGGGAAAATGGCCACAGGATGTGCCCAGGGGCCCCTAGCCCACGGCTGGGGTTTGAATGCAAAGAATCCTTATATCAAAGGATGGACCCCTGAGTGAAGTTGTCCCCATCTCTTACTTCTGCGGCCCTGATAGACCCAAGGGAGCCCTACAAACTGACATCAGCAACCTGGACTGGTGAGTTTTCTTTCCTATGGAAAATGGCCAAAGGATGTACCCAGGGGCCCCTGGCCCTGGGCTGGGCCCTGACTTCAAAGAATCCCTATATTGAAGGATGGATCGCAGACCAAAGTTGTCCCCTCCTCAAATTTCTGCTGCCCAGATAGACCCAAGGGTGCCCTACAAACTGACATCAGGAACATGGACTGGTGAGTTTTCTTTCCCAGGGAAAATGGCCAAAGGATGTGCCCAGGGGGCCATGGCACTGGGCTGGGCCCTGACTGATAAGAATCCTTATATCGAAGGATGGACCCCAGACCGAAGTTGTCCCCTCCTCAAATTTCTGCTGCCCTGATAGACCCAAGGGAGCCCTACAAACTGACATCAGCAACCTGGACTGGTGAGTTTTCTTTCCCAGGGAAAATGGCCAAAGGATGTGCCCAGGGGCCCCTGGCCCACAACTGGGGTTTGAATGCAAACAATCCCGATATCGAAGGATGGACCTCTGAGTGAAGTTGTCCCCATCTCATACTTCTGCTGCCCTGATAGACCCAAGGGAGCCCTACAAACTGACATCAGGAACCTGGACTGGTGAGTTTTCTTTCCCAGGGAAAATGGCCAAAGGATGTGCCCAGGGGCCCCTGGCCCTGGGCTGGGCCCTGACTGCAAAGAATCCCTATATCGAAGGATGGATAGCAGACCAAAGTTGTCCCCTCCTCAAATTTCTGCTGCCCAGATAGACCCAAGGGAGCCCTACAAACTGACATCAGGAACCTGGACTGGTGAGTTTTCTTTCCCAGGGAAAATGGCCAAAGGATGTGCCCAGGGGCCCCTTGCACTGGGCGGGCCCTGACTGCAAAAAATCCATATATCGAAGGATGGACCCCAGATCGAAGTTGTCCCCTCCTGAAAGTTGTGCTGCCCTGATAGACCCAAGGGAGCCCTACAAACTGACATCAGGAACCTGGACTGGTGAGTTTTCTTTCCCAGGGAAAATGGCCAAAGGATGTGCCCTGTGGACCCTGGCACTGGGCTGGGGCCTGAATGTAAAAAATCCTTATATCGAAGGATGGACCCCAGACCGAAGTTGTCCCCTCCTGAAACTTTTGCTGCCCTGATAGATTCAAGGGAGCCCTACAAACTGACATCAGCAACCTGGACTGGTGAATTTTCTTTTCCAGGGAAAATGGCCAAAGGATATGCCCAGGGGCCCCTGGCCCTGAGCTGGGCCCTGACTGCAAAGAATCCTTATATCCAAGTTTGGACCCCAAACCGAAGTTGTCCCCTCCTCAAATTTCTCCTGCCTAGATAGACCCAAGTGAGCCCTACAAACTGACATCAGAAACATGGACTGGTGAGTATTCTTTCCCAGGGAAAATGGCCAAAGGATGTGCCCAGGGGCCCCTGGCCCCTGGCTGGGACCTGAATGCAAAATATCCCTATATCGAAGGATGGACCCCTGAGTGAAGTTGTCCCCATCTCATACTTGTGCTGCCCTGATAGACCCAAGGGAGCCCTACAAACTGACATCAGCAACCTGGACTGGTGAATTTTCTTTCCCAGGGAAAATGGCCAAAGGATGAGCCCTGTGGACCCTGGCACTGGGCTGGGGACTGAATGTAAAAAATCCTTATATCGAAGGATGGACCCCAGACCGAAGTTGTCCCCTCCTGAAACTTGTGCTGCCCTGATAGATTCAAGGGAGCCCTACAAACTGACATCAGCAACCTGGACTGGTGAATTTTCTTTTACAGGGAAAATGGCCAAAGGATATGCCCAGGGGCCCCTGGCCCTGAGCTGGGCCCTGACTGCAAAGAATCCTTATATCCAAGTTTGGACCCCAAACCGAAGTTGTCCCCTCCTCAAATTTCTCCTCCCTAGATAGACCCAAGTGAGCCCTACAAACTGACATCAGAAACATGGACTGGTGGAGTTTTCTTTCCCAGGGAAAATGGCCAAAGGATGTGCCCAGGGGCCCCTGGCCCCTGGCTGGGACCTGAATGCAAAATATCCCTATATCGAAGGATGGACCCCTGAGTGAAGTTGTCCCCATCTCATACTTCTGCTGCCCTGATAGACCCAAGGGAGCCCTACAAACTGACATCAGAAACATGGACTGGTGAGTTTTCTTTCCCAGGGAAAATGGCCAAAGGATGTGCCCAGGGGCCCCTGGCCCTGGGCTGGGGCCTGACTGTAAAGAATCCCTATGCCGAAGGATGGATCGCAGACCAAAGTTGTACCCTCCTAAAACTTGTGCTGCCCTGTTAGACCAAAGGGAGCCCTACAAACTGACATCAGCAACCTGGACTGGTGAGTTTTCTTTCCCAGGGAAAATGGCCAAAGGATGTGCCCTGGGGACCCTGGCACTGGGCTCGGGCATGACTGCAAAAAATCCTTATATCGAAGTTTGGATCCCAAACCGAAATAGTCCCCTCCTCAAAATTGTGCTGCCCAGATAGACCCAAGGGACCTCTACAAAGTGACATAAGGAACCTGGACTGGTGAATATTCTTTCCCAGGGAAAATGGCCAAAGGTTGTGCCCAGGGGCCCCTGGCCCTGGGCTGGGGCCCTGACTGCAAAGAATCCTTATATCCAAGTTTGGACCCCAAACCGAAGTTGTCCCCTCCTCAAATTTCTGCTGCCCAGATAGACCCAAGGGTGCCCTACAAACTGACATCAGGAACATGGACTGGTGAGTTTTCTTTGCCAGGGAAAATGGCCAAAGGATGTGCCCAGGGGCCCCTGGCCCTGGGCTGGCTCTTGACTTCAAAGAATCCTTATATCGAAGGACGCACCCCAGACCAAAGTTGTCCCCATCTCATATTTCTGCTGCCCTGTTAGACCCAAGGGAGCCCTACAAACTGACATCAGCAACCTGGACTGGTGAGTTTTCTTTCCCAGGGAAAATGGCCACAGGATGTGCCCAGGGGCCCCTAGCCCACGGCTGGGGTTTGAATGCAAAGAATCCTTATATCAAAGGATGGACCCCTGAGTGAAGTTGTCCCCATCTCTTACTTCTGCGGCCATGATAGACCCAAGGGAGCCCTACAAACTGACATCAGCAACCTGGACTGGTGAGTTTTCTTTCCTATGGAAAATGGCCAAAGGATGTACCCAGGGGCCCCTGGCCCTGGGCTGGGCCCTGACTTCAAAGAATCCCTATATTGAAGGATGGATCGCAGACCAAAGTTGTCCCCTCCTCAAATTTCTGCTGCCCAGATAGACCCAAGGGTGCCCTACAAACTGACATCAGGAACATGGACTGGTGAGTTTTCTTTCCCAGGGAAAATGGCCAAAGGATGTGCCCAGGGGGCCATGGCACTGGGCTGGGCCCTGACTGATAAGAATCCTTATATCGAAGGATGGACCCCAGACCGAAGTTGTCCCCTCCTCAAATTTCTGCTGCCCTGATAGACCCAAGGGAGCCCTACAAACTGACATCAGCAACCTGGACTGGTGAGTTTTCTTTCCCAGGGAAAATGGCCACAGGATGTGCCCAGGGGCCCCTGGCCCACGGCTGGGGTTTGAATGCAAACAATCCCGATATCGAAGGATGGACCCCTGAGTGAAGTTGTCCCCATCTCATACTTCTGCTTCCCTGATAGACCCAAGGGAGCCCTACAAACTGACATCAGCAACCTGGACTGGTGAGTTTTCTTTCCCAGGGAAAATGGCCAAAGGATGTGCCCAGGGGCCCCTGGCCCTGGGCTGGGCCCTGACTGCAAAGAATCCCTATATCGAAGGATGGATCGCAGACCAAAGTTGTCCCCTCCTCAAATTTCTGCTGCCCAGATAGACCCAAGGGAGCCCTACAAACTGACATCAGGAACCTGGACTGGTGAGTTTTCTTTCCCAGGGAAAATGGCCAAAGGATGTGCCCAGGGGCCCCTTGCACTGGGCTGGGCCCTGACTGCAAAAAATCCATATATCGAAGGATGGACCCCAGATCGAAGTTGTCCCCTCCTGAAAGTTGTGCTGCCCTGATAGACCCAAGGGAGCCCTACAAACTGACATCAGGAACCTGGACTGGTGAGTTTTCTTTCCCAGGGAAAATGGCCAAAGGATGTGCCCTGTGGACCCTGGCACTGGGCTGGGGCCTGAATGTAAAAAATCCTTATATCGAAGGATGGACCCCAGACCGAAGTTGTCCCCTCCTGAAACTTGTGCTGCCCTGATAGATTCAAGGGAGCCCTACAAACTGACATCAGCAACCTGGACTGGTGAATTTTCTTTTCCAGGGAAAATGGCCAAAGGATATGCCCAGGGGCCCCTGGCCCTGAGCTGGGCCCTGACTGCAAAGAATCCTTATATCCAAGTTTGGACCCCAAACCGAAGTTGTCCCCTCCTCAAATTTCTCCTCCCTAGATAGACCCAAGTGAGCCCTACAAACTGACATCAGAAACATGGACTGGTGAGTTTTCTTTCCCAGGGAAAATGGCCAAAGGATGTGCCAAGGGGCCCCTGGCCCCTGGCTGGGACCTGAATGCAAAATATCCCTATATCGAAGGATGGACCCCTGAGTGAAGTTGTCCCCATCTCATACTTGTGCTGCCCTGATAGACCCAAGGGAGCCCTACAAACTGACATCAGCAACCTGGACTGGTGAATTTTCTTTCCCAGGGAAAATGGCCAAAGGATGTGCCCTGTGGACCCTGGCACTGGGCTGGGGCCTGAATGTAAAAAATCCTTATATCGAAGGATGGACCCCAGACCGAAGTTGTCCCCTCCTGAAACTTGTGCTGCCCTGATAGATTCAAGGGAGCCCTACAAACTGACATCAGCAACCTGGACTGGTGAATTTTCTTTTCCAGGGAAAATGGCCAAAGGATATGCCCAGGGGCCCCTGGCCCTGAGCTGGGCCCTGACTGCAAAAAATCCTTATATCCAAGTTTGGACCCCAAACCGAAGTTGTCCCCTCCTCAAATTTCTCCTCCCTAGATAGACCCAAGTGAGCCCTACAAACTGACATCAGAAACATGGACTGGTGGAGTTTTCTTTCCCAGGGAAAATGGCCAAAGGATGTGCCCAGGGGCCCCTGGCCCCTGGCTGGGACCTGAATGCAAAATATCCCTATATCGAAGGATGGACCCCTGAGTGAAGTTGTCCCCATCTCATACTTCTGCTGCCCTGATAGACCCAAGGGAGCCCTACAAACTGACATCAGAAACATGGACTGGTGAGTTTTCTTTCCCAGGGAAAATGGCCAAAGGATGTGCCCAGGGGCCCCTGGCCCTGGGCTGGGGCCTGACTGTAAAGAATCCCTATGCCGAAGGATGGATCGCAGACCAAAGTTGTACCCTCCTAAAACTTGTGCTGCCCTGTTAGACCAAAGGGAGCCCTACAAACTGACATCAGCAACCTGGACTGGTGAGTTTTCTTTCCCAGGGAAAATGGCCAAAGGATGTGCCCTGGGGTCCCTGGCACTGGGCTCGGGCATGACTGCAAAAAATCCTTATATCGAAGTTTGCACCCCAAACCGAAATTGTCCCCTCCTCAAAATTGTGCTGCCCAGATAGACCCAAGGGACCCCTACAAAGTGACATAAGGAACCTGGACTGGTGAATATTCTTTCCCAGGGAAAATGGCCAAAGGTTGTGCCCAGGGGCCCCTGGCCCTGGGCTGGGGCCCTGACTGCAAAGAATCCTTATATCCAAGTTTGGACCCCAAACCGAAGTTGTCCCCTCCTCAAATTTCTGCTGCCCAGATAGACCCAAGGGTGCCCTACAAACTGACATCAGGAACATGGACTGGTGAGTTTTCTTTGCCAGGGAAAATGGCCAAAGGATGTGCCCAGGGGCCCCTGGCCCTGGGCTGGCTCTTGACTTCAAAGAATCCTTATATCGAAGGACGCACCCCAGACCAAAGTTGTCCCCATCTCATATTTCTGCTGCCCTGTTAGACCCAAGGGAGCCCTACAAACTGACATCAGCAACCTGGACTGGTGAATTTTCTTTCCCAGGGAAAATGGCCACAGGATGTGCCCAGGGGCCCCTAGCCCACGGCTGGGGTTTGAATGCAAAGAATCCTTATATCAAAGGATGGACCCCTGAGTGAAGTTGTCCCCATCTCTTACTTCTGCGGCCCTGATAGACCCAAGGGAGCCCTACAAACTGACATCAGCAACCTGGACTGGTGAGTTTTCTTTCCTATGGAAAATGGCCAAAGGATGTACCCAGGGGCCCCTGGCCCTGGGCTGGGCCCTGACTTCAAAGAATCCCTATATTGAAGGATGGATCGCAGACCAAAGTTGTCCCCTCCTCAAATTTCTGCTGCCCAGATAGACCCAAGGGTGCCCTACAAACTGACATCAGGAACATGGACTGGTGAGTTTTCTTTCCCAGGGAAAATGGCCAAAGGATGTGCCCAGGGGGCCATGGCACTGGGCTGGGCCCTGACTGATAAGAATCCTTATATCGAAGGATGGACCCCAGACCGAAGTTGTCCCCTCCTCAAATTTCTGCTGCCCTGATAGACCCAAGGGAGCCCTACAAACTGACATCAGCAACCTGGACTGGTGAGTTTTCTTTCCCAGGGAAAATGGCCAAAGGATGTGCCCAGGGGCCCCTGGCCCTGAGCTGGGCCCTGACTGCAAAGAATCCTTATATCCAAGTTTGGACCCCAAACCGAAGTTGTCCCCTCCTCAAATTTCTCCTCCCTAGATAGACCCAAGTGAGCCCTACAAACTGACATCAGAAACATGGACTGGTGAGTTTTCTTTCCCAGGGAAAATGGCCAAAGGATGTGCCCAGGGGCCCCTGGCCCCTGGCTGGGACCTGAATGCAAAATATCCCTATATCGAAGGATGGACCCCTGAGTGAAGTTGTCCCCATCTCATACTTGTGCTGCCCTGATAGACCCAAGGGAGCCCTACAAACTGACATCAGCAACCTGGACTGGTGAATTTTCTTTCCCAGGGAAAATGGCCAAAGGATGTGCCCTGTGGACCCTGGCACTGGGCTGGGGACTGAATGTAAAAAATCCTTATATCGAAGGATGGACCCCAGACCGAAGTTGTCCCCTCCTGAAACTTGTGCTGCCCTGATAGATTCAAGGGAGCCCTACAAACTGACATCAGCAACCTGGACTGGTGAATTTTCTTTTCCAGGGAAAATGGCCAAAGGATATGCCCAGGGGCCCCTGGCCCTGAGCTGGGCCCTGACTGCAAAGAATCCTTATATCCAAGTTTGGACCCCAAACCGAAGTTGTCCCCTCCTCAAATTTCTCCTCCCTAGATAGACCCAAGTGAGCCCTACAAACTGACATCAGAAACATGGACTGGTGGAGTTTTCTTTCCCAGGGAAAATGGCCAAAGGATGTGCCCAGGGGCCCCTGGCCCCTGGCTGGGACCTGAATGCAAAATATCCCTATATCGAAGGATGGACCCCTGAGTGAAGTTGTCCCCATCTCATACTTCTGCTGCCCTGATAGACCCAAGGGAGCCCTACAAACTGACATCAGAAACATGGACTGGTGAGTTTTCTTTCCCAGGGAAAATGGCCAAAGGATGTGCCCAGGGGCCCCTGGCCCTGGGCTGGGGCCTGACTGTAAAGAATCCCTATGCCGAAGGATGGATCGCAGACCAAAGTTGTACCCTCCTAAAACTTGTGCTGCCCTGTTAGACCAAAGGGAGCCCTACAAACTGACATCAGCAACCTGGACTGGTGAGTTTTCTTTCCCAGGGAAAATGGCCAAAGGATGTGCCCTGGGGACCCTGGCACTGGGCTCGGGCATGACTGCAAAAAATCCTTATATCGAAGTTTGGACCCCAAACCGAAATTGTCCCCTCCTCAAAATTGTGCTGCCCAGATAGACCCAAGGGACCCCTACAAAGTGACATAAGGAACCTGGACTGGTGAATATTCTTTCCCAGGGAAAATGGCCAAAGGTTGTGCCCAGGGGCCCCTGGCCCTGGGCTGGGGCCCTGACTGCAAAGAATCCTTATATCCAAGTTTGGACCCCAAACCGAAGTTGTCCCCTCCTCAAATTTCTGCTGCCCAGATAGACCCAAGGGTGCCCTACAAACTGACATCAGGAACATGGACTGGTGAGTTTTCTTTGCCAGGGAAAATGGCCAAAGGATGTGCCCAGGGGCCCCTGGCCCTGGGCTGGCTCTTGACTTCAAAGAATCCTTATATCGAAGGACGCACCCCAGACCAAAGTTGTCCCCATCTCATATTTCTGCTGCCCTGTTAGACCCAAGGGAGCCCTACAAACTGACATCAGCAACCTGGACTGGTGAGTTTTCTTTCCCAGGGAAAATGGCCACAGGATGTGCCCAGGGGCCCCTAGCCCACGGCTGGGGTTTGAATGCAAAGAATCCTTATATCAAAGGATGGACCCCTGAGTGAAGTTGTCCCCATCTCTTACTTCTGCGGCCATGATAGACCCAAGGGAGCCCTACAAACTGACATCAGCAACCTGGACTGGTGAGTTTTCTTTCCTATGGAAAATGGCCAAAGGATGTACCCAGGGGCCCCTGGCCCTGGGCTGGGCCCTGACTTCAAAGAATCCCTATATTGAAGGATGGATCGCAGACCAAAGTTGTCCCCTCCTCAAATTTCTGCTGCCCAGATAGACCCAAGGGTGCCCTACAAACTGACATCAGGAACATGGACTGGTGAGTTTTCTTTCCCAGGGAAAATGGCCAAAGGATGTGCCCAGGGGGCCATGGCACTGGGCTGGGCCCTGACTGATAAGAATCCTTATATCGAAGGATGGACCCCAGACCGAAGTTGTCCCCTCCTCAAATTTCTGCTGCCCTGATAGACCCAAGGGAGCCCTACAAACTGACATCAGCAACCTGGACTGGTGAGTTTTCTTTCCCAGGGAAAATGGCCACAGGATGTGCCCAGGGGCCCCTGGCCCACGGCTGGGGTTTGAATGCAAACAATCCCGATATCGAAGGATGGACCCCTGAGTGAAGTTGTCCCCATCTCATACTTCTGCTGCCCTGATAGACCCAAGGGAGCCCTACAAACTGACATCAGGAACCTGGACTGGTGAGTTTTCTTTCCCAGGGAAAATGGCCAAAGGATGTGCCCAGGGGCCCCTGGCCCTGGGCTGGGCCCTGACTGCAAAGAATCCCTATATCGAAGGATGGATCGCAGACCAAAGTTGTCCCCTCCTCAAATTTCTGCTGCCCAGATAGACCCAAGGGAGCCCTACAAACTGACATCAGGAACCTGGACTGGTGAGTTTTCTTTCCCAGGGAAAATGGCCAAAGGATGTGCCCAGGGGCCCCTTGCACTGGGCTGGGCCCTGACTGCAAAAAATCCATATATCGAAGGATGGACCCCAGATCGAAGTTGTCCCCTCCTGAAAGTTGTGCTGCCCTGATAGACCCAAGGGAGCCCTACAAACTGACATCAGGAACCTGGACTGGTGAGTTTTCTTTCCCAGGGAAAATGGCCAAAGGATGTGCCCTGTGGACCCTGGCACTGGGCTGGGGCCTGAATGTAAAAAATCCTTATATCGAAGGATGGACCCCAGACCGAAGTTGTCCCCTCCTGAAACTTGTGCTGCCCTGATAGATTCAAGGGAGCCCTACAAACTGACATCAGCAACCTGGACTGGTGAATTTTCTTTTCCAGGGAAAATGGCCAAAGGATATGCCCAGGGGCCCCTGGCCCTGAGCTGGGCCCTGACTGCAAAGAATCCTTATATCCAAGTTTGGACCCCAAACCGAAGTTGTCCCCTCCTCAAATTTCTCCTCCCTAGATAGACCCAAGTGAGCCCTACAAACTGACATCAGAAACATGGACTGGTGAGTTTTCTTTCCCAGGGAAAATGGCCAAAGGATGTGCCAAGGGGCCCCTGGCCCCTGGCTGGGACCTGAATGCAAAATATCCCTATATCGAAGGATGGACCCCTGAGTGAAGTTGTCCCCATCTCATACTTGTGCTGCCCTGATAGACCCAAGGGAGCCCTACAAACTGACATCAGCAACCTGGACTGGTGAATTTTCTTTCCCAGGGAAAATGGCCAAAGGATGTGCCCTGTGGACCGTGGCACTGGGCTGGGGACTGAATGTAAAAAATCCTTATATCGAAGGATGGACCCCAGACCGAAGTTGTCCCCTCCTGAAACTTGTGCTGCCCTGATAGATTCAAGGGAGCCCTACAAACTGACATCAGCAACCTGGACTGGTGAATTTTCTTTTCCAGGGAAAATGGCCAAAGGATATGCCCAGGGGCCCCTGGCCCTGAGCTGGGCCCTGACTGCAAAGAATCCTTATATCCAAGTTTGGACCCCAAACCGAAGTTGTCCCCTCCTCAAATTTCTCCTCCCTAGATAGACCCAAGTGAGCCCTACAAACTGACATCAGAAACATGGACTGGTGGAGTTTTCTTTCCCAGGGAAAATGGCCAAAGGATGTGCCCAGGGGCCCCTGGCCCCTGGCTGGGACCTGAATGCAAAATATCCCTATATCGAAGGATGGACCCCTGAGTGAAGTTGTCCCCATCTCATACTTCTGCTGCCCTGATAGACCCAAGGGAGCCCTACAAACTGACATCAGAAACATGGACTGGTGAGTTTTCTTTCCCAGGGAAAATGGCCAAAGGATGTGCCCAGGGGCCCCTGGCCCTGGGCTGGGGCCTGACTGTAAAGAATCCCTATGCCGAAGGATGGATCGCAGACCAAAGTTGTACCCTCCTAAAACTTGTGCTGCCCTGTTAGACCAAAGGGAGCCCTACAAACTGACATCAGCAACCTGGACTGGTGAGTTTTCTTTCCCAGGGAAAATGGCCAAAGGATGTGCCCTGGGGTCCCTGGCACTGGGCTCGGGCATGACTGCAAAAAATCCTTATATCGAAGTTTGGACCCCAAACCGAAATTGTCCCCTCCTCAAAATTGTGCTGCCCAGATAGACCCAAGGGACCCCTACAAAGTGACATAAGGAACCTGGACTGGTGAATATTCTTTCCCAGGGAAAATGGCCAAAGGTTGTGCCCAGGGGCCCCTGGCCCTGGGCTGGGGCCCTGACTGCAAAGAATCCTTATATCCAAGTTTGGACCCCAAACCGAAGTTGTCCCCTCCTCAAATTTCTGCTGCCCAGATAGACCCAAGGGTGCCCTACAAACTGACATCAGGAACATGGACTGGTGAGTTTTCTTTGCCAGGGAAAATGGCCAAAGGATGTGCCCAGGGGCCCCTGGCCCTGGGCTGGCTCTTGACTTCAAAGAATCCTTATATCGAAGGACGCACCCCAGACCAAAGTTGTCCCCATCTCATATTTCTGCTGCCCTGTTAGACCCAAGGGAGCCCTACAAACTGACATCAGCAACCTGGACTGGTGAATTTTCTTTCCCAGGGAAAATGGCCACAGGATGTGCCCAGGGGCCCCTAGCCCACGGCTGGGGTTTGAATGCAAAGAATCCTTATATCAAAGGATGGACCCCTGAGTGAAGTTGTCCCCATCTCTTACTTCTGCGGCCCTGATAGACCCAAGGGAGCCCTACAAACTGACATCAGCAACCTGGACTGGTGAGTTTTCTTTCCTATGGAAAATGGCCAAAGGATGTACCCAGGGGCCCCTGGCCCTGGGCTGGGCCCTGACTTCAAAGAATCCCTATATTGAAGGATGGATCGCAGACCAAAGTTGTCCCCTCCTCAAATTTCTGCTGCCCAGATAGACCCAAGGGTGCCCTACAAACTGACATCAGGAACATGGACTGGTGAGTTTTCTTTCCCAGGGAAAATGGCCAAAGGATGTGCCCAGGGGGCCATGGCACTGGGCTGGGCCCTGACTGATAAGAATCCTTATATCGAAGGATGGACCCCAGACCGAAGTTGTCCCCTCCTCAAATTTCTGCTGCCCTGATAGACCCAAGGGAGCCCTACAAACTGACATCAGCAACCTGGACTGGTGAGTTTTCTTTCCCAGGGAAAATGGCCAAAGGATGTGCCCAGGGGCCCCTGGCCCACAACTGGGGTTTGAATGCAAACAATCCCGATAACGAAGGATGGACCCCTGAATGAAGTTGTCCCCATCTCATACTTCTGCTGCCCTGATAGACCCAAGGGAGCCCTACAAACTGACATCAGCAACCTGGACTGGTGAGTTTTCTTTCCCAGGGAAAATGGCCAAAGGATGTGCCCAGGGGCCCCTGGCCCTGGGCTGGGCCCTGACTGCAAAGAATCCCTATATCGAAGGATGGATCGCAGACCAAAGTTGTCCCCTCCTCAAATTTCTGCTGCCCAGATAGACCCAAGGGAGCCCTACAAACTGACATCAGGAACCTGGACTGGTGAGTTTTCTTTCCCAGGGAAAATGGCCAAAGGATGTGCCCAGGGGCCCCTTGCACTGGGCGGGCCCTGACTGCAAAAAATCCATATATCGAAGGATGGACCCCAGATCGAAGTTGTCCGCTCCTGAAAGTTGTGCTGCCCTGATAGACCCAAGGGAGCCCTACAAACTGACATCAGGAACCTGGACTGGTGAGTTTTCTTTCCCAGGGAAAATGGCCAAAGGATGTGCCCTGTGGACCCTGGCACTGGGCTGGGGCCTGAATGTAAAAAATCCTTATATCGAAGGATGGACCCCAGACCGAAGTTGTCCCCTCCTGAAACTTGTGCTGCCCTGATAGATTCAAGGGAGCCCTACAAACTGACATCAGCAACCTGGACTGGTGAATTTTCTTTTCCAGGGAAAATGGCCAAAGTATATGCCCAGGGGCCCCTGGCCCTGAGCTGGGCCCTGACTGCAAAGAATCCTTATATCCAAGTTTGGACCCCAAACCGAAGTTCTCCCCTCCTCAAATTTCTCCTGCCTAGATAGACCCAAGTGAGCCCTACAAACTGACATCAGAAACATGGACTGGTGAGTTTTCTTTCCCAGGGAAAATGGCCAAAGGATGTGCCCAGGGGCCCCTGGCCCCTGGCTGGGACCTGAATGCAAAATATCCCTATATCGAAGGATGGACCCCTGAGTGAAGTTGTCCCCATCTCATACTTCTGCTGCCCTGATAGACCCAAGGGAGCCCTACAAACTGACATCAGCAACCTGGACTGGTGAATTTTCTTTCCCAGGGAAAATGGCCAAAGCATGTGCCCTGTGGACCCTGGCACTGGGCTGGGGCCTGAATGTAAAAAATCCTTATATCGAAGGATGGACCCCAGACCGCAGTTGTCCCCTCCTGAAACTTGTGCTGCCCTGATAGATTCAAGGGAGCCCTACAAACTGACATCAGGAACCTGGACTGGTGAATTTTCTTTTCCAGGGAAAATGGCCAAAGGATATGCCCAGGGGCCCCTGGCCCTGAGCTGGGCCCTGACTGCAAAGAATCCTTATATCCAAGTTTGGACCCCAAACCGAAGTTGTCCCCTCCTCAAATTTCTCCTCCCTAGATAGACCCAAGTGAGCCCTACAAACTGACATCAGAAACATGGACTGGTGAGTTTTCTTTCCCAGGGAAAATGGCCAAAGGATGTGCCCAGGGGCCCCTGGCCCCTGGCTGGGACCTGAATGCAAAATATCCCTATATCGAAGGATGGACCCCTGAGTGAAGTTGTCCCCATCTCATACTTGTGCTGCCCAGATAGAACCAAGGGAGCCCTACAAACTGACATCAGCAACCTGGACTGGTGAATTTTCTTTCCCAGGGAAAATGGCCAAAGGATGTGCCCAGGGGCCCCTGGCCCTGGGCTGGGGCCTGACTGTAAAAAATCCCTATGCCGAAGGATGGATCGCAGACCAAAGTTGTACCCTCCTAAAACTTGTGCTGCCCTGTTAGACCAAAGGGAGCCCTACAAACTGACATCAGCAACCTGGACTGGTGAGTTTTCTTTCCCAGGGAAAATGGCCAAAGGATGTGCCCTGGGGACCCTGGCACTGGGCTCGGGCATGACTGCAAAAAATCCTTATATCCATGTTTGGACCCCAAACCGAAATTGTCCCCTCCTCAAAATTGTGCTGCCCAGATAGACCCAAGGGACCCCTACAAAGTGACATAAGGAACCTGGACTGGTGAATATTCTTTCCCAGGGAAAATGGCCAAAGGTTGTGCCCAGGGGCCCCTGGCCCTGGGCTGGGCCCTGACTGCAAAGAATCCTTATATCCAAGTTTGGACCCCAAACCGAAGTTGTCCCCTCCTCAAATTTCTGCTGCCCAGATAGACCCAAGGGTGCCCTACAAACTGACATCAGGAACATGGACTGGTGAGTTTTCTTTCCCAGGGAAAATGGCCAAAGGATGTGCCCAGGGGCCCCTGGCCCTGGGCTGGCCCTTGACTTCAAAGAATCCTTATATCGAAGGACGCACCCCAGACCAAAGTTGTCCCCATCTCATATTTCTGCTGCCCTGTTAGACCCAAGGGAGCCCTACAAACTGACATCAGCAACCTGGACTGGTGAGTTTTCTTTCCCAGGGAAAATGGCCAAAGGATGTGCCCAGGGGCCCCTAGCCCACGGCTGGGGTTTGAATGCAAAGAATCCTTATATCAAAGGATGGACCCCTGAGTGAAGTTGTCCCCATCTCTTACTTCTGCGGCCCTGATAGACCCAAGGGAGCCCTACAAACTGACATCAGCAACCTGGACTGGTGAGTTTTCTTTCCTATGGAAAATGGTCAAAGGATGTACCCAGGGGCCCCTGGCCCTGGGCTGGGCCCTGACTTCAAAGAATCCCTATATTGAAGGATGGATCGCAGACCAAAGTTGTCCCCTCCTCAAATTTCTGCTGCCCAGATAGACCCAAGGGTGCCCTACAAACTGACATCAGAAACATGGACTGGTGAGTTTTCTTTCCCAGGGAAAATGGCCAAAGGATGTGCCCAGGGGGCCATGGCACTGGGCTGGGCCCTGACTGATAAGAATCCTTATATCGAAGGATGGACCCCAGACCGAAGTTGTCCCCTCCTCAAATTTCTGCTGCCCTGATAGACCCAAGGGAGCCCTACAAACTGACATCAGCAACCTGGACTGGTGAGTTTTCTTTCCCAGGGAAAATGGCCACAGGATGTGCCCAGGGGCCCCTGGCCCACGGCTGGGGTTTGAATGCAAACAATCCCGATATCGAAGGATGGACCCCTGAGTGAAGTTGTCCCCATCTCATACTTCTGCTGCCCTGATAGACCCAAGGGAGCCCTACAAACTGACATCAGCAACCTGGACTGGTGAGTTTTCTTTCCCAGGGAAAATGGCCAAAGGATGTGCCCAGGGGCCCCTGGCCCTGGGCTGGGCCCTGACTGCAAAGAATCCCTATATCGAAGGATGGATCGCAGACCAAAGTTGTCCCCTCCTCAAATTTCTGCTGCCCAGATAGACCCAAGGGAGCCCTACAAACTGACATCAGGAACCTGGACTGGTGAGTTTTCTTTCCCAGGGAAAATGGCCAAAGGATGTGCCCAGGGGACACTTGCACTGGGCTGGGCCCTGACAGCAAAAAATCCATATATCGAAGGATGGACCCCAGATCGAAGTTGTCCCCTCCTGAAAGTTGTGCTGCCCTGATAGACCCAAGGGAGCCCTACAAACTGACATCAGGAACCTGGACTGGTGAGTTTTCTTTCCCAGGGAAAATGGCCAAAGGATGTGCCCTGTGGACCCTGGCACTGGGCTGGGGCCTGAATGTAAAAAATCCTTATATCGAAGGATGGACCCCAGACCGAAGTTGTCCCCTCCTGAAACTTTTGCTGCCCTGATAGATTCAAGGGAGCCCTACAAACTGACATCAGCAACCTGGACTGGTGAATTTTCTTTTCCAGGGAAAATGGCCAAAGGTTATGCCCAGGGGCCCCTGGCCCTGAGTTGGGCCCTGACTGCAAAGAATCCTTATATCCAAGTTTGGACCCCAAACCGAAGTTGTCCCCTCCTCAAATTTCTCCTGCCTAGATAGACCCAAGTGAGCCCTACAAACTGACATCAGAAACATGGACTGGTGAGTTTTCTTTCCCAGGGAAAATGGCCAAAGGATGTGCCCAGGGGCCCCTGGCCCCTGGCTGGGACCTGAATGCAAAATATCCCTATATCGAAGGATGGACCCCTGAGTGAAGTTGTCCCCATCTCATACTTGTGCTGCCCTGATAGACCCAAGGGAGCCCTACAAACTGACATCAGCAACCTGGACTGGTGAATTTTCTTTCCCAGGGAAAATGGCCAAAGGATGTGCCCAGGGGCCCCAGGCCCTGGGCTGGGGCCTTACTGTAAAAAATCCCTATGCCGAAGGATGGATCGCAGACCAAAGTTGTACCCTCCTAAAACTTGTGCTGCCCTGTTAGACCAAAGGGAGCCCTACAAACTGACATCAGCAACCTGGACTGGTGAGTTTTCTTTCCCAGGGAAAATGGCCAAAGGATGTGCCCTGGGGACCCTGGCACTGGGCTCGGGCATGACTGCAAAAAATCCTTATATCGAAGTCTGGACCCCAAACCGAAATTGTCCCCTCCTCAAAATTGTGCTGCCAAGATAGACCCAAGGGACCCCTACAAATTGACATAAGGAACCTGGACTGGTGAATATTCTTTCCCAGGGAAAATGGCCAAAGGTTGTGCCCAGGGGCCCCTGGCCCTGGGCTGGGCCCTGACTGCAAAGAATCCTTATATCCAAGTTTGGACCCCAAACCGAAGTTGTCCCCTCCTCAAATTTCTGCTGCCCAGATAGACCCAAGGATGCCCTACAAACTGACATCAGGAACATGGACTGGTGAGTTTTCTTTGCCAGGGAAAATGGCCAAAGGATGTGCCCAGGGACCCCTGGCCCTGGGCTGGCTCTTGACTTCAAAGAATCCTTATATCGAAGGACGCACCCCAGACCAAAGTTGTCCCCATCTCATATTTCTGCTGCCCTGTTAGACCCAAGGGAGCCCTACAAACTGACATCAGCAACCTGGACTGGTGAGTTTTCTTTCCCAGGGAAAATGGCCACAGGATGTGCCCAGGGGCCCCTAGCCCACGGCTGGGGTTTGAATGCAAAGAATCCTTATATCAAAGGATGGACCCCTGAGTGAAGTTGTCCCCATCTCTTACTTCTGTGGCCCTGATAGACCCAAGGGAGCCCTACAAACTGACATCAGCAACCTGGACTGGTGAGTTTTCTTTCCTATGGAAAATGGCCAAAGGATGTACCCAGGGGCCCCTGGCCCTGGGCTGGGCCCTGACTTCAAAGAATCCCTATATTGAAGGATGGATCGCAGACCAAAGTTGTCCCCTCCTCAAATTTCTGCTGCCCAGATAGACCCAAGGGTGCCCAACAAACTGACATCAGGAACATGGACTGGTGAGTTTTCTTTCCCAGGGAAAATGGCCAAAGGATGTGCCCAGGGGGCCCTGGCACTGGGCTGGGCCCTGACTGCAAAGAATCCTTATATCGAAGGATGGACCCCAGACCGAAGTTGTCCCCTCCTCAAATTTCTGCTGCCCTGATAGACCCAAGGGAGCCCTACAAACTGACATCAGGAACCTGGACTGGTGAGTTTTCTTTCCCAGGGAAAATGGCCAAAGGATGTGCCCAGGGACCCCTGGCCCACGGCTGGGGTTTGAATGCAAACAATCCATATATCGAAGGATGGACCCCTGAGTGAAGTTGTCCCCATCTCATACTTCTGCTGCCCTGATAGACCCAAGGGAGCCCTACAAACTGACATCAGCAACCTGGACTGGTGAGTTTTCTTTCCTATGGAAAATGGCCAAAGGATGTGCCCAGGGGCCTCCGGCACTCGGCTGGGCACTGACTTCAAAGAGTCCCTATATTGAAGGATGGATTGCAGACCAAAGTTGTCGCCTCCTCAAATTTCTGCTGCCCAGATAGACCCAAGGGAGCCCTACAAACTGACATCAGCAACCTGGACTGGTGAGTTTTCTTTCCCAGGGAAAATGGCCAAAGGATGTGGCCATTGGGCCCTGGCACTGGGCTGGGCCCTGACTGCAAAGAATCCTTATATCGAAGGATGGACCCCAGACCGAAGTTGTCCCCTCCTCAAATTTCTGCTGCCCTGATAGACCCAAGGGAGCCCTACAAACTGACATCAGCAACCTGGACTGGTGAGTTTTCTTTCCCAGGGAAAATGGCCACAGGATGTGCCCAGGGGCCCCTGGCCCACGGCTGGGGTTTGAATGCAAACAATCCCGATATCGAAGGATGGACCCCTGAGTGAAGTTGTCCCCATCTCATACTTCTGCTGCCCTGATAGACCCAAGGGAGCCCTACAAACTGACATCAGCAACCTGGACTGGTGAGTTTTCTTTCCCAGGGAAAATGGCCAAAGGATGTGCCCAGGGGCCCCTGGCCCTGGGCTGGGCCCTGACTGCAAAGAATCCCTATATCGAAGGATGGATCGCAGACCAAAGTTGTCCCCTCCTCAAATTTCTGCTGCCCAGATAGACCCAAGGGAGCCCTACAAACTGACATCAGGAACCTGGACTGGTGAGTTTTCTTTCCCAGGGAAAATGGCCAAAGGATGTGCCCAGGGGCCCCTTGCACTGGGCTGGGCCCTGACAGCAAAAAATCCATATATCGAAGGATGGACCCCAGATCGAAGTTGTCCCCTCCTGAAAGTTGTGCTGCCCTGATAGACCCAAGGGAGCCCTACAAACTGACATCAGCAACCTGGACTGGTGAGTTTTCTTTCCCAGGGAAAATGGCCAAAGGATGTGCCCAGGGGCCCCTGGCCCTGGGCTGGGCCCTGACTGCAAAGAATCCCTATATCGAAGGACGCACCCCAGACCAAAGTTGTCCCCATCTCATATTTCTGCTGCCCTGTTAGACCCAAGGGAGCCCTACAAACTGACATCAGCAACCTGGACTGGTGAATTTTCTTTCCCAGGGAAAATGGCCAAAGCATGTGCCCTGTGGACCCTGGCACTGGGCTGGGGCCTGAATGTAAAAAATCCTTATATCGAAGGATGGACCCCAGACCGAAGTTGTCCCCTCCTGAAACTTGTGCTGCCCTGATAGATTCAAGGGAGCCCTACAAACTGACATCAGCAACCTGGACTGGTGAATTTTCTTTCCCAGGGAAAATGGCCAAAGGATATGCCCAGGGGCCCCTGGCCCTGAGCTGGGCCCTGACTGCAAAGAATCCTTATATCCAAGTTTGGACCCCAAACCGAAGTTGTCCCCTCCTCAAATTTCTCCTCCCTAGATAGACCCAAGTGAGCCCTACAAACTGACATCAGAAACATGGACTGGTGAGTTTTCTTTCCCAGGGAAAATGGCCAAAGGATGTGCCCAGGGGCCCCTGGCCCCTGGCTGGGACCTGAATGCAAAATATCCCTATATCGAAGGATGGACCCCTGAGTGAAGTTGTCCCCATCTCATACTTGTGCTGCCCTGATAGAACCAAGGGAGCCCTACAAACTGACATCAGCAACCTGGACTGGTGAATTTTCTTTCCCAGGGAAAATGGCCAAAGGATGTGCCCAGGGGCCCCTGGCCCTGGGCTGGGGCCTGACTGTAAAAAATCCCTATGCCGAAGGATGGATCGCAGACCAAAGTTGTACCCTCCTAAAACTTGTGCTGCCCTGTTAGACCAAAGGGAGCCCTACAAACTGACATCAGCAACCTGGACTGGTGAGTTTTCTTTCCCAGGGAAAATGGCCAAAGGATGTGCCCTGGGGACCCTGGCACTGGGCTCGGGCATGACTGCAAAAAATCCTTATATCCAAGTTTGGACCCCAAACCGAAATTGTCCCCTCCTCAAAATTGTGCTGCCCAGATAGACCCAAGGGACCCCTACAAAGTGACATAAGGAACTTGGACTGGTGAATATTCTTTCCCAGGGAAAATGGCCAAAGGTTGTGCCCAGGGGCCCCTGGCCCTGGGCTGGGCCCTGACTGCAAAGAATCCTTATATCCAAGTTTGGACCCCAAACCGAAGTTGTCCCCTCCTCAAATTTCTGCTGCCCAGATAGACCCAAGGGTGCCCTACAAACTGACATCAAGAACATGGACTGGTGAGTTTTCTTTCCCAGGGAAAATGGCCAAAGGATGTGCCCAGGGGCCCCTGGCCCTGGGCTGGCTCTTGACTTCAAAGAATCCTTATATCGAAGGACGCACCCCAGACCAAAGTTGTCCCCATCTCATATTTCTGCTGCCCTGTTAGACCCAAGGGAGCCCTACAAACTGACATCAGCAACCTGGACTGGTGAATTTTCTTTCCCAGGGAAAATGGCCACAGGATGTGCCCAGGGGCCCCTAGCCCACGGCTGGGGTTTGAATGCAAAGAATCCTTATATCAAAGGATGGACCCCTGAGTGAAGTTGTCCCCATCTCTTACTTCTGCGGCCCTGATAGACCCAAGGGAGCCCTACAAACTGACATCAGCAACCTGGACTGGTGAGTTTTCTTTCCTATGGAAAATGGCCAAAGGATGTACCCAGGGGCCCCTGGCCCTGGGCTGGGCCCTGACTTCAAAGAATCCCTATATTGAAGGATGGATCGCAGACCAAAGTTGTCCCCTCCTCAAATTTCTGCTGCCCAGATAGACCCAAGGGTGCCCTACAAACTGACATCAGGAACATGGACTGGTGAGTTTTCTTTCCCAGGGAAAATGGCCAAAGGATGTGCCCAGGGGGCCATGGCACTGGGCTGGGCCCTGACTGATAAGAATCCTTATATCGAAGGATGGACCCCAGACCGAAGTTGTCCCCTCCTCAAATTTCTGCTGCCCTGATAGACCCAAGGGAGCCCTACAAACTGACATCAGCAACCTGGACTGGTGAGTTTTCTTTCCCAGGGAAAATGGCCAAAGGATGTGCCCAGGGGCCCCTGGCCCACAACTGGGGTTTGAATGCAAACAATCCCGATATCGAAGGATGGACCCCTGAGTGAAGTTGTCCCCGTCTCATACTTCTGCTGCCCTGATAGACCCAAGGGAGCCCTACAAACTGACATCAGCAACCTGGACTGGTGAGTTTTCTTTCCCAGGGAAAATGGCCAAAGGATGTGCCCAGGGGCCCCTGGCCCTGGGCTGGGCCCTGACTGCAAAGAATCCCTATATCGAAGGATGGATCGCAGACCAAAGTTGTCCCCTCCTCAAATTTCTGCTGCCCAGATAGACCCAAGGGAGCCCTACAAACTGACATCAGGAACCTGGACTGGTGAGTTTTCTTTCCCAGGGAAAATGGCCAAAGGATGTGCCCAGGGGCCCCTTGCACTGGGCGGGCCCTGACTGCAAAAAATCCATATATCGAAGGATGGACCCCAGATCGAAGTTGTCCCCTCCTGAAAGTTGTGCTGCCCTGATAGACCCAAGGGAGCCCTACAAACTGACATCAGGAACCTGGACTGGTGAGTTTTCTTTCCCAGGGAAAATGGCCAAAGGATGTGCCCTGTGGACCCTGGCACTGGGCTGGGGCCTGAATGTAAAAAATCCTTATATCGAAGGATGGACCCCAGACCGAAGTTGTCCCCTCCTGAAACTTTTGCTGCCCTGATAGATTCAAGGGAGCCCTACAAACTGACATCAGCAACCTGGACTGGTGAATTTTCTTTTCCAGGGAAAATGGCCAAAGTATATGCCGAGGGGCCCCTGGCCCTGAGCTGGGCCCTGACTGCAAAGAATCCTTATATCCAAGTTTGGACCCCAAACCGAAGTTCTCCCCTCCTCAAATTTCTCCTGCCTAGATAGACCCAAGTGAGCCCTACAAACTGACATCAGAAACATGGACTGGTGAGTTTTCTTTCCCAGGGAAAATGGCCAAAGGATGTGCCCAGGGGCCCCTGGCCGCTGGCTGGGACCTGAATGCAAAATATCCCTATATCGAAGGATGGACCCCTGAGTGAAGTTGTCCCCATCTCATACTTGTGCTGCCCTGATAGACCCAAGGGAGCCCTACAAACTGACATCAGCAACCTGGACTGGTGAATTTTCTTTCCCAGGGAAAATGGCCAAAGCATGTGCCCTGTGGACCCTGGCACTGGGCTGGGGCCTGAATGTAAAAAATCCTTATATCGAAGGATGGACCCCAGACCGAAGTTGTCCCCTCCTGAAACTTGTGCTGCCCTGATAGATTCAAGGGAGCCCTACAAACTGACATCAGCAACCTGGACTGGTGAATTTTCTTTTCCAGGGGAAATGGCCAAAGGATATGCCCAGGGGCCCCTGGCCCTGAGCTGGGCCCTGACTGCAAAGAATCCTTATATCCAAGTTTGGACCCCAAACCGAAGTTGTCCCCTCCTCAAATTTCTCCTCCCTAGATAGACCCAAGTGAGCCCTACAAACTGACATCAGAAACATGGACTGGTGAGTTTTCTTTCCCAGGGAAAATGGCCAAAGGATGTGCCCAGGGGCCCCTGGCCCCTGGCTGGGACCTGAATGCAAAATATCCCTATATCGAAGGATGGACCCCTGAGTGAAGTTGTCCCCATCTCATACTTGTGCTGCCCAGATAGAACCAAGGGAGCCCTACAAACTGACATCAGCAACCTGGACTGGTGAATTTTCTTTCCCAGGGAAAATGGCCAAAGGATGTGCCCAGGGGCCCCTGGCCCTGGGCTGGGGCCTTACTTTAAAAAATCCCTATGCCGAAGGATGGATCGCAGACCAAAGTTGTACCCTCTTAAAACTTGTGCTGCCCTGTTAGACCAAAGGGAGCCCTACAAACTGACATCAGCAACCTGGACTGGTGAGTTTTCTTTCCCAGGGAAAATGGCCAAAGGATGTGCCCTGGGGACCCTGGCACTGGGCTCGGGCATGACTGCAAAAAATCCTTATATCCAAGTTTGGACCCCAAACCGAAATTGTCCCCTCCTCAAAATTGTGCTGCCCAGATAGACCCAAGGGACCCCTACAAAGTGACATAAGGAACCTGGACTGGTGAATATTCTTTCCCAGGGAAAATGGCCAAAGGTTGTGCCCAGGGGCCCCTGGCCCTGGGCTGGGCCCTGACTGCAAAGAATCCTTATATCCAAGTTTGGACCCCAAACCGAAGTTGTCCCCTCCTCAAATTTCTGCTGCCCAGATAGACCCAAGGGTGCCCTACAAACTGACATCAGGAACATGGACTGGTGAGTTTTCTTTCCCAGGGAAAATGGCCAAAGGATGTGCCCAGGGGCCCCTGGCCCTGGGCTGGCTCTTGACTTCAAAGAATCCTTATATCGAAGGACGCACCCCAGACCAAAGTTGTCCCCATCTCATATTTCTGCTGCCCTGTTAGACCCAAGGGAGCCCTACAAACTGACATCAGCAACCTGGACTGGTGAGTTTTCTTTCCCAGGGAAAATGGCCACAGGATGTGCCCAGGGGCCCCTAGCCCACGGCTGGGGTTTGAATGCAAAGAATCCTTATATCAAAGGATGGACCCCTGAGTGAAGTTGTCCCCATCTCTTACTTCTGCGGCCCTGATAGACCCAAGGGAGCCCTACAAACTGACATCAGCAACCTGGACTGGTGAGTTTTCTTTCCTATGGAAAATGGCCAAAGGATGTACCCAGGGGCCCCTGGCCCTGGGCTGGGCCCTGACTTCAAAGAATCCCTATATTGAAGGATGGATCGCACACCAAAGTTGTCCCCTCCTCAAATTTCTGCTGCCCAGATAGACCCAAGGGTGCCCTACAAACTGACATCAGGAACATGGACTGGTGAGTTTTCTTTCCCAGGGAAAATGGCCAAAGGATGTGCCCAGGGGGCCATGGCACTGGGCTGGGCCCTGACTTCAAAGAATCCCTATATCGAAGGATGGACCCCAGACCGAAGTTGTCCCCTCCTCAAATTTCTGCTGCCCTGATAGACCCAAGTGAGCCCTACAAACTGACATCAGAAACATGGACTGGTGAGTTTTCTTTCCCAGGGAAAATGGCCAAAGGATGTGCCCAGGGGCCCCTGGCCCCTGGCTGGGACCTGAATGCAAAATATCCCTATATCGAAGGATGGACCCCTGAGTGAAGTTGTCCCCATCTCATACTTGTGCTGCCCTGATAGAACCAAGGGAGCCCTACAAACTGACATCAGCAACCTGGACTGGTGAGTTTTCTTTCCCAGGGAAAATGGCCAAAGGATGTGCCCTGGGGACCCTGGCACTGGGCTCGGGCATGACTGCAAAAAATCCTTATATCCAAGTTTGGACCCCAAACCGAAATTGTCCCCTCCTCAAAATTGTGCTGCCCAGATAGACCCAAGGGACCCCTACAAAGTGACATAAGGAACTTGGACTGGTGAATATTCTTTCCCAGGGAAAATGGCCAAAGGTTGTGCCCAGGGGCCCCTGGCCCTGGGCTGGGCCCTGACTGCAAAGAATCCTTATATCCAAGTTTGGACCCCAAACCGAAGTTGTCCCCTCCTCAAATTTCTGCTGCCCAGATAGACCCAAGGGTGCCCTACAAACTGACATCAAGAACATGGACTGGTGAGTTTTCTTTCCCAGGGAAAATGGCCAAAGGATGTGCCCAGGGGCCCCTGGCCCTGGGCTGGCTCTTGACTTCAAAGAATCCTTATATCGAAGGACGCACCCCAGACCAAAGTTGTCCCCATCTCATATTTCTGCTGCCCTGTTAGACCCAAGGGAGCCCTACAAACTGACATCAGCAACCTGGACTGGTGAATTTTCTTTCCCAGGGAAAATGGCCACAGGATGTGCCCAGGGGCCCCTAGCCCACGGCTGGGGTTTGAATGCAAAGAATCCTTATATCAAAGGATGGACCCCTGAGTGAAGTTGTCCCCATCTCTTACTTCTGCGGCCCTGATAGACCCAAGGGAGCCCTACAAACTGACATCAGCAACCTGGACTGGTGAGTTTTCTTTCCTATGGAAAATGGCCAAAGGATGTACCCAGGGGCCCCTGGCCCTGGGCTGGGCCCTGACTTCAAAGAATCCCTATATTGAAGGATGGATCGCAGACCAAAGTTGTCCCCTCCTCAAATTTCTGCTGCCCAGATAGACCCAAGGGTGCCCTACAAACTGACATCAGGAACATGGACTGGTGAGTTTTCTTTCCCAGGGAAAATGGCCAAAGGATGTGCCCAGGGGGCCATGGCACTGGGCTGGCCCCTGACTGATAAGAATCCTTATATCGAAGGATGGACCCCAGACCGAAGTTGTCCCCTCCTCAAATTTCTGCTGCCCTGATAGACCCAAGGGAGCCCTACAAACTGACATCAGCAACCTGGACTGGTGAGTTTTCTTTCCCAGGGAAAATGGCCAAAGGATGTGCCCAGGGGCCCCTGGCCCACAACTGGGGTTTGAATGCAAACAATCCCGATATCGAAGGATGGACCCCTGAGTGAAGTTGTCCCCGTCTCATACTTCTGCTGCCCTGATAGACCCAAGGGAGCCCTACAAACTGACATCAGCAACCTGGACTGGTGAATTTTCTTTCCCAGGGAAAATGGCCAAAGGATGTGCCCAGGGGCCCCTGGCCCTGGGCTGGGGCCTTACTGTAAAAAATCCCTATGCCGAAGGATGGATCGCAGACCAAAGTTGTACCCTCCTAAAACTTGTGCTGCCCTGTTAGACCAAAGGGAGCCCTACAAACTGACATCAGCAACCTGGACTGGTGAGTTTTCTTTCCCAGGGAAAATGGCCAAAGGATGTGCCCTGGGGACCCTGGCACCGGGCTCGGGCATGACTGCAAAAAATCCTTATATCCAAGTTTGGACCCCAAACCGAAATTGTCCCCTCCTCAAAATTGTGCTGCCCAGATAGACCCAAGGGACCCCTACAAAGTGACATAAGGAACCTGGACTGGTGAATATTCTTTCCCAGGGAAAATGGCCAAAGGATGTGCCCAGGGGCCCCTGGCCCCTGGCTGGGACCTGAATGCAAAATATCCCTATATCGAAGGATGGACCCCTGAGTGAAGTTGTCCCCATCTCATACTTGTGCTGCCCAGATAGAACCAAGGGAGCCCTACAAACTGACATCAGCAACCTGGACTGGTGAATTTTCTTTCCCAGGGAAAATGGCCAAAGGATGTGCCCAGGGGCCCCTGGCCCTGGGCTGGGGCCTGACTGTAAAAAATCCCTATGCCGAAGGATGGATCGCAGACCAAAGTTGTACCCTCCTAAAACTTGTGCTGCCCTGTTAGACCAAAGGGAGCCCTACAAACTGACATCAGCAACCTGGACTGGTGAGTTTTCTTTCCCAGGGAAAATGGCCAAAGGATGTGCCCTGGGGACCCTGGCACTGGGCTCGGGCATGACTGCAAAAAATCCTTATATCCATGTTTGGACCCCAAACCGAAATTGTCCCCTCCTCAAAATTGTGCTGCCCAGATAGACCCAAGGGACCCCTACAAAGTGACATAAGGAACCTGGACTGGTGAATATTCTTTCCCAGGGAAAATGGCCAAAGGTTGTGCCCAGGGGCCCCTGGCCCTGGGCTGGGCCCTGACTGCAAAGAATCCTTATATCCAAGTTTGGACCCCAAACCGAAGTTGTCCCCTCCTCAAATTTCTGCTGCCCAGATAGACCCAAGGGTGCCCTACAAACTGACATCAGGAACATGGACTGGTGAGTTTTCTTTCCCAGGGAAAATGGCCAAAGGATGTGCCCAGGGGCCCCTGGCCCTGGGCTGGCCCTTGACTTCAAAGAATCCTTATATCGAAGGACGCACCCCAGACCAAAGTTGTCCCCATCTCATATTTCTGCTGCCCTGTTAGACCCAAGGGAGCCCTACAAACTGACATCAGCAACCTGGACTGGTGAGTTTTCTTTCCCAGGGAAAATGGCCAAAGGATGTGCCCAGGGGCCCCTAGCCCACGGCTGGGGTTTGAATGCAAAGAATCCTTATATCAAAGGATGGACCCCTGAGTGAAGTTGTCCCCATCTCTTACTTCTGCGGCCCTGATAGACCCAAGGGAGCCCTACAAACTGACATCAGCAACCTGGACTGGTGAGTTTTCTTTCCTATGGAAAATGGTCAAAGGATGTACCCAGGGGCCCCTGGCCCTGGGCTGGGCCCTGACTTCAAAGAATCCCTATATTGAAGGATGGATCGCAGACCAAAGTTGTCCCCTCCTCAAATTTCTGCTGCCCAGATAGACCCAAGGGTGCCCTACAAACTGACATCAGAAACATGGACTGGTGAGTTTTCTTTCCCAGGGAAAATGGCCAAAGGATGTGCCCAGGGGGCCATGGCACTGGGCTGGGCCCTGACTGATAAGAATCCTTATATCGAAGGATGGACCCCAGACCGAAGTTGTCCCCTCCTCAAATTTCTGCTGCCCTGATAGACCCAAGGGAGCCCTACAAACTGACATCAGCAACCTGGACTGGTGAGTTTTCTTTCCCAGGGAAAATGGCCACAGGATGTGCCCAGGGGCCCCTGGCCCACGGCTGGGGTTTGAATGCAAACAATCCCGATATCGAAGGATGGACCCCTGAGTGAAATTGTCCCCATCTCATACTTCTGCTGCCCTGATAGACCCAAGGGAGCCCTACAAACTGACATCAGCAACCTGGACTGGTGAGTTTTCTTTCCCAGGGAAAATGGCCAAAGGATGTGCCCAGGGGCCCCTGGCCCTGGGCTGGGCCCTGACTGCAAAGAATCCCTATATCGAAGGATGGATCGCAGACCAAAGTTGTCCCCTCCTCAAATTTCTGCTGCCCAGATAGACCCAAGGGAGCCCTACAAACTGACATCAGGAACCTGGACTGGTGAGTTTTCTTTCCCAGGGAAAATGGCCAAAGGATGTGCCCAGGGGACACTTGCACTGGGCTGGGCCCTGACAGCAAAAAATCCATATATCGAAGGATGGACCCCAGATCGAAGTTGTCCCCTCCTGAAAGTTGTGCTGCCCTGATAGACCCAAGGGAGCCCTACAAACTGACATCAGGAACCTGGACTGGTGAGTTTTCTTTCCCAGGGAAAATGGCCAAAGGATGTGCCCTGTGGACCCTGGCACTGGGCTGGGGCCTGAATGTAAAAAATCCTTATATCGAAGGATGGACCCCAGACCGAAGTTGTCCCCTCCTGAAACTTTTGCTGCCCTGATAGATTCAAGGGAGCCCTACAAACTGACATCAGCAACCTGGACTGGTGAATTTTCTTTTCCAGGGAAAATGGCCAAAGGTTATGCCCAGGGGCCCCTGGCCCTGAGTTGGGCCCTGACTGCAAAGAATCCTTATATCCAAGTTTGGACCCCAAACCGAAGTTGTCCCCTCCTCAAATTTCTCCTGCCTAGATAGACCCAAGTGAGCCCTACAAACTGACATCAGAAACATGGACTGGTGAGTTTTCTTTCCCAGGGAAAATGGCCAAAGGATGTGCCCAGGGGCCCCTGGCCCCTGGCTGGGACCTGAATGCAAAATATCCCTATATCGAAGGATGGACCCCTGAGTGAAGTTGTCCCCATCTCATACTTGTGCTGCCCTGATAGACCCAAGGGAGCCCTACAAACTGACATCAGCAACCTGGACTGGTGAATTTTCTTTCCCAGGGAAAATGGCCAAAGGATGTGCCCAGGGGCCCCAGGCCCTGGGCTGGGGCCTTACTGTAAAAAATCCCTATGCCGAAGGATGGATCGCAGACCAAAGTTGTACCCTCCTAAAACTTGTGCTGCCCTGTTAGACCAAAGGGAGCCCTACAAACTGACATCAGCAACCTGGACTGGTGAGTTTTCTTTCCCAGGGAAAATGGCCAAAGGATGTGCCCTGGGGACCCTGGCACTGGGCTCGGGCATGACTGCAAAAAATCCTTATATCGAAGTCTGGACCCCAAACCGAAATTGTCCCCTCCTCAAAATTGTGCTGCCAAGATAGACCCAAGGGACCCCTACAAATTGACATAAGGAACCTGGACTGGTGAATATTCTTTCCCAGGGAAAATGGCCAAAGGTTGTGCCCAGGGGCCCCTGGCCCTGGGCTGGGCCCTGACTGCAAAGAATCCTTATATCCAAGTTTGGACCCCAAACCGAAGTTGTCCCCTCCTCAAATTTCTGCTGCCCAGATAGACCCAAGGATGCCCTACAAACTGACATCAGGAACATGGACTGGTGAGTTTTCTTTGCCAGGGAAAATGGCCAAAGGATGTGCCCAGGGACCCCTGGCCCTGGGCTGGCTCTTGACTTCAAAGAATCCTTATATCGAAGGACGCACCCCAGACCAAAGTTGTCCCCATCTCATATTTCTGCTGCCCTGTTAGACCCAAGGGAGCCCTACAAACTGACATCAGCAACCTGGACTGGTGAGTTTTCTTTCCCAGGGAAAATGGCCACAGGATGTGCCCAGGGGCCCCTAGCCCACGGCTGGGGTTTGAATGCAAAGAATCCTTATATCAAAGGATGGACCCCTGAGTGAAGTTGTCCCCATCTCTTACTTCTGTGGCCCTGATAGACCCAAGGGAGCCCTACAAACTGACATCAGCAACCTGGACTGGTGAGTTTTCTTTCCTATGGAAAATGGCCAAAGGATGTACCCAGGGGCCCCTGGCCCTGGGCTGGGCCCTGACTTCAAAGAATCCCTATATTGAAGGATGGATCGCAGACCAAAGTTGTCCCCTCCTCAAATTTCTGCTGCCCAGATAGACCCAAGGGTGCCCAACAAACTGACATCAGGAACATGGACTGGTGAGTTTTCTTTCCCAGGGAAAATGGCCAAAGGATGTGCCCAGGGGGCCCTGGCACTGGGCTGGGCCCTGACTGCAAAGAATCCTTATATCGAAGGATGGACCCCAGACCGAAGTTGTCCCCTCCTCAAATTTCTGCTGCCCTGATAGACCCAAGGGAGCCCTACAAACTGACATCAGGAACCTGGACTGGTGAGTTTTCTTTCCCAGGGAAAATGGCCAAAGGATGTGCCCAGGGACCCCTGGCCCACGGCTGGGGTTTGAATGCAAACAATCCATATATCGAAGGATGGACCCCTGAGTGAAGTTGTCCCCATCTCATACTTCTGCTGCCCTGATAGACCCAAGGGAGCCCTACAAACTGACATCAGCAACCTGGACTGGTGAGTTTTCTTTCCTATGGAAAATGGCCAAAGGATGTGCCCAGGGGCCTCCGGCACTCGGCTGGGCACTGACTTCAAAGAGTCCCTATATTGAAGGATGGATTGCAGACCAAAGTTGTCGCCTCCTCAAATTTCTGCTGCCCAGATAGACCCAAGGGAGCCCTACAAACTGACATCAGCAACCTGGACTGGTGAGTTTTCTTTCCCAGGGAAAATGGCCAAAGGATGTGGCCATTGGGCCCTGGCACTGGGCTGGGCCCTGACTGCAAAGAATCCTTATATCGAAGGATGGACCCCAGACCGAAGTTGTCCCCTCCTCAAATTTCTGCTGCCCTGATAGACCCAAGGGAGCCCTACAAACTGACATCAGCAACCTGGACTGGTGAGTTTTCTTTCCCAGGGAAAATGGCCACAGGATGTGCCCAGGGGCCCCTGGCCCACGGCTGGGGTTTGAATGCAAACAATCCCGATATCGAAGGATGGACCCCTGAGTGAAGTTGTCCCCATCTCATACTTCTGCTGCCCTGATAGACCCAAGGGAGCCCTACAAACTGACATCAGCAACCTGGACTGGTGAGTTTTCTTTCCCAGGGAAAATGGCCAAAGGATGTGCCCAGGGGCCCCTGGCCCTGGGCTGGGCCCTGACTGCAAAGAATCCCTATATCGAAGGATGGATCGCAGACCAAAGTTGTCCCCTCCTCAAATTTCTGCTGCCCAGATAGACCCAAGGGAGCCCTACAAACTGACATCAGGAACCTGGACTGGTGAGTTTTCTTTCCCAGGGAAAATGGCCAAAGGATGTGCCCAGGGGCCCCTTGCACTGGGCTGGGCCCTGACAGCAAAAAATCCATATATCGAAGGATGGACCCCAGATCGAAGTTGTCCCCTCCTGAAAGTTGTGCTGCCCTGATAGACCCAAGGGAGCCCTACAAACTGACATCAGCAACCTGGACTGGTGAGTTTTCTTTCCCAGGGAAAATGGCCAAAGGATGTGCCCAGGGGCCCCTGGCCCTGGGCTGGGCCCTGACTGCAAAGAATCCCTATATCGAAGGACGCACCCCAGACCAAAGTTGTCCCCATCTCATATTTCTGCTGCCCTGTTAGACCCAAGGGAGCCCTACAAACTGACATCAGCAACCTGGACTGGTGAATTTTCTTTCCCAGGGAAAATGGCCAAAGCATGTGCCCTGTGGACCCTGGCACTGGGCTGGGGCCTGAATGTAAAAAATCCTTATATCGAAGGATGGACCCCAGACCGAAGTTGTCCCCTCCTGAAACTTGTGCTGCCCTGATAGATTCAAGGGAGCCCTACAAACTGACATCAGCAACCTGGACTGGTGAATTTTCTTTCCCAGGGAAAATGGCCAAAGGATATGCCCAGGGGCCCCTGGCCCTGAGCTGGGCCCTGACTGCAAAGAATCCTTATATCCAAGTTTGGACCCCAAACCGAAGTTGTCCCCTCCTCAAATTTCTCCTCCCTAGATAGACCCAAGTGAGCCCTACAAACTGACATCAGAAACATGGACTGGTGAGTTTTCTTTCCCAGGGAAAATGGCCAAAGGATGTGCCCAGGGGCCCCTGGCCCCTGGCTGGGACCTGAATGCAAAATATCCCTATATCGAAGGATGGACCCCTGAGTGAAGTTGTCCCCATCTCATACTTGTGCTGCCCTGATAGAACCAAGGGAGCCCTACAAACTGACATCAGCAACCTGGACTGGTGAATTTTCTTTCCCAGGGAAAATGGCCAAAGGATGTGCCCAGGGGCCCCTGGCCCTGGGCTGGGGCCTGACTGTAAAAAATCCCTATGCCGAAGGATGGATCGCAGACCAAAGTTGTACCCTCCTAAAACTTGTGCTGCCCTGTTAGACCAAAGGGAGCCCTACAAACTGACATCAGCAACCTGGACTGGTGAGTTTTCTTTCCCAGGGAAAATGGCCAAAGGATGTGCCCTGGGGACCCTGGCACTGGGCTCGGGCATGACTGCAAAAAATCCTTATATCCAAGTTTGGACCCCAAACCGAAATTGTCCCCTCCTCAAAATTGTGCTGCCCAGATAGACCCAAGGGACCCCTACAAAGTGACATAAGGAACTTGGACTGGTGAATATTCTTTCCCAGGGAAAATGGCCAAAGGTTGTGCCCAGGGGCCCCTGGCCCTGGGCTGGGCCCTGACTGCAAAGAATCCTTATATCCAAGTTTGGACCCCAAACCGAAGTTGTCCCCTCCTCAAATTTCTGCTGCCCAGATAGACCCAAGGGTGCCCTACAAACTGACATCAAGAACATGGACTGGTGAGTTTTCTTTCCCAGGGAAAATGGCCAAAGGATGTGCCCAGGGGCCCCTGGCCCTGGGCTGGCTCTTGACTTCAAAGAATCCTTATATCGAAGGACGCACCCCAGACCAAAGTTGTCCCCATCTCATATTTCTGCTGCCCTGTTAGACCCAAGGGAGCCCTACAAACTGACATCAGCAACCTGGACTGGTGAATTTTCTTTCCCAGGGAAAATGGCCACAGGATGTGCCCAGGGGCCCCTAGCCCACGGCTGGGGTTTGAATGCAAAGAATCCTTATATCAAAGGATGGACCCCTGAGTGAAGTTGTCCCCATCTCTTACTTCTGCGGCCCTGATAGACCCAAGGGAGCCCTACAAACTGACATCAGCAACCTGGACTGGTGAGTTTTCTTTCCTATGGAAAATGGCCAAAGGATGTACCCAGGGGCCCCTGGCCCTGGGCTGGGCCCTGACTTCAAAGAATCCCTATATTGAAGGATGGATCGCAGACCAAAGTTGTCCCCTCCTCAAATTTCTGCTGCCCAGATAGACCCAAGGGTGCCCTACAAACTGACATCAGGAACATGGACTGGTGAGTTTTCTTTCCCAGGGAAAATGGCCAAAGGATGTGCCCAGGGGGCCATGGCACTGGGCTGGGCCCTGACTGATAAGAATCCTTATATCGAAGGATGGACCCCAGACCGAAGTTGTCCCCTCCTCAAATTTCTGCTGCCCTGATAGACCCAAGGGAGCCCTACAAACTGACATCAGCAACCTGGACTGGTGAGTTTTCTTTCCCAGGGAAAATGGCCAAAGGATGTGCCCAGGGGCCCCTGGCCCACAACTGGGGTTTGAATGCAAACAATCCCGATATCGAAGGATGGACCCCTGAGTGAAGTTGTCCCCGTCTCATACTTCTGCTGCCCTGATAGACCCAAGGGAGCCCTACAAACTGACATCAGCAACCTGGACTGGTGAGTTTTCTTTCCCAGGGAAAATGGCCAAAGGATGTGCCCAGGGGCCCCTGGCCCTGGGCTGGGCCCTGACTGCAAAGAATCCCTATATCGAAGGATGGATCGCAGACCAAAGTTGTCCCCTCCTCAAATTTCTGCTGCCCAGATAGACCCAAGGGAGCCCTACAAACTGACATCAGGAACCTGGACTGGTGAGTTTTCTTTCCCAGGGAAAATGGCCAAAGGATGTGCCCAGGGGCCCCTTGCACTGGGCGGGCCCTGACTGCAAAAAATCCATATATCGAAGGATGGACCCCAGATCGAAGTTGTCCCCTCCTGAAAGTTGTGCTGCCCTGATAGACCCAAGGGAGCCCTACAAACTGACATCAGGAACCTGGACTGGTGAGTTTTCTTTCCCAGGGAAAATGGCCAAAGGATGTGCCCTGTGGACCCTGGCACTGGGCTGGGGCCTGAATGTAAAAAATCCTTATATCGAAGGATGGACCCCAGACCGAAGTTGTCCCCTCCTGAAACTTTTGCTGCCCTGATAGATTCAAGGGAGCCCTACAAACTGACATCAGCAACCTGGACTGGTGAATTTTCTTTTCCAGGGAAAATGGCCAAAGTATATGCCGAGGGGCCCCTGGCCCTGAGCTGGGCCCTGACTGCAAAGAATCCTTATATCCAAGTTTGGACCCCAAACCGAAGTTCTCCCCTCCTCAAATTTCTCCTGCCTAGATAGACCCAAGTGAGCCCTACAAACTGACATCAGAAACATGGACTGGTGAGTTTTCTTTCCCAGGGAAAATGGCCAAAGGATGTGCCCAGGGGCCCCTGGCCGCTGGCTGGGACCTGAATGCAAAATATCCCTATATCGAAGGATGGACCCCTGAGTGAAGTTGTCCCCATCTCATACTTGTGCTGCCCTGATAGACCCAAGGGAGCCCTACAAACTGACATCAGCAACCTGGACTGGTGAATTTTCTTTCCCAGGGAAAATGGCCAAAGCATGTGCCCTGTGGACCCTGGCACTGGGCTGGGGCCTGAATGTAAAAAATCCTTATATCGAAGGATGGACCCCAGACCGAAGTTGTCCCCTCCTGAAACTTGTGCTGCCCTGATAGATTCAAGGGAGCCCTACAAACTGACATCAGCAACCTGGACTGGTGAATTTTCTTTTCCAGGGGAAATGGCCAAAGGATATGCCCAGGGGCCCCTGGCCCTGAGCTGGGCCCTGACTGCAAAGAATCCTTATATCCAAGTTTGGACCCCAAACCGAAGTTGTCCCCTCCTCAAATTTCTCCTCCCTAGATAGACCCAAGTGAGCCCTACAAACTGACATCAGAAACATGGACTGGTGAGTTTTCTTTCCCAGGGAAAATGGCCAAAGGATGTGCCCAGGGGCCCCTGGCCCCTGGCTGGGACCTGAATGCAAAATATCCCTATATCGAAGGATGGACCCCTGAGTGAAGTTGTCCCCATCTCATACTTGTGCTGCCCAGATAGAACCAAGGGAGCCCTACAAACTGACATCAGCAACCTGGACTGGTGAATTTTCTTTCCCAGGGAAAATGGCCAAAGGATGTGCCCAGGGGCCCCTGGCCCTGGGCTGGGGCCTTACTTTAAAAAATCCCTATGCCGAAGGATGGATCGCAGACCAAAGTTGTACCCTCTTAAAACTTGTGCTGCCCTGTTAGACCAAAGGGAGCCCTACAAACTGACATCAGCAACCTGGACTGGTGAGTTTTCTTTCCCAGGGAAAATGGCCAAAGGATGTGCCCTGGGGACCCTGGCACTGGGCTCGGGCATGACTGCAAAAAATCCTTATATCCAAGTTTGGACCCCAAACCGAAATTGTCCCCTCCTCAAAATTGTGCTGCCCAGATAGACCCAAGGGACCCCTACAAAGTGACATAAGGAACCTGGACTGGTGAATATTCTTTCCCAGGGAAAATGGCCAAAGGTTGTGCCCAGGGGCCCCTGGCCCTGGGCTGGGCCCTGACTGCAAAGAATCCTTATATCCAAGTTTGGACCCCAAACCGAAGTTGTCCCCTCCTCAAATTTCTGCTGCCCAGATAGACCCAAGGGTGCCCTACAAACTGACATCAGGAACATGGACTGGTGAGTTTTCTTTCCCAGGGAAAATGGCCAAAGGATGTGCCCAGGGGCCCCTGGCCCTGGGCTGGCTCTTGACTTCAAAGAATCCTTATATCGAAGGACGCACCCCAGACCAAAGTTGTCCCCATCTCATATTTCTGCTGCCCTGTTAGACCCAAGGGAGCCCTACAAACTGACATCAGCAACCTGGACTGGTGAGTTTTCTTTCCCAGGGAAAATGGCCACAGGATGTGCCCAGGGGCCCCTAGCCCACGGCTGGGGTTTGAATGCAAAGAATCCTTATATCAAAGGATGGACCCCTGAGTGAAGTTGTCCCCATCTCTTACTTCTGCGGCCCTGATAGACCCAAGGGAGCCCTACAAACTGACATCAGCAACCTGGACTGGTGAGTTTTCTTTCCTATGGAAAATGGCCAAAGGATGTACCCAGGGGCCCCTGGCCCTGGGCTGGGCCCTGACTTCAAAGAATCCCTATATTGAAGGATGGATCGCACACCAAAGTTGTCCCCTCCTCAAATTTCTGCTGCCCAGATAGACCCAAGGGTGCCCTACAAACTGACATCAGGAACATGGACTGGTGAGTTTTCTTTCCCAGGGAAAATGGCCAAAGGATGTGCCCAGGGGGCCATGGCACTGGGCTGGGCCCTGACTTCAAAGAATCCCTATATCGAAGGATGGACCCCAGACCGAAGTTGTCCCCTCCTCAAATTTCTGCTGCCCTGATAGACCCAAGTGAGCCCTACAAACTGACATCAGAAACATGGACTGGTGAGTTTTCTTTCCCAGGGAAAATGGCCAAAGGATGTGCCCAGGGGCCCCTGGCCCCTGGCTGGGACCTGAATGCAAAATATCCCTATATCGAAGGATGGACCCCTGAGTGAAGTTGTCCCCATCTCATACTTGTGCTGCCCTGATAGAACCAAGGGAGCCCTACAAACTGACATCAGCAACCTGGACTGGTGAGTTTTCTTTCCCAGGGAAAATGGCCAAAGGATGTGCCCTGGGGACCCTGGCACTGGGCTCGGGCATGACTGCAAAAAATCCTTATATCCAAGTTTGGACCCCAAACCGAAATTGTCCCCTCCTCAAAATTGTGCTGCCCAGATAGACCCAAGGGACCCCTACAAAGTGACATAAGGAACTTGGACTGGTGAATATTCTTTCCCAGGGAAAATGGCCAAAGGTTGTGCCCAGGGGCCCCTGGCCCTGGGCTGGGCCCTGACTGCAAAGAATCCTTATATCCAAGTTTGGACCCCAAACCGAAGTTGTCCCCTCCTCAAATTTCTGCTGCCCAGATAGACCCAAGGGTGCCCTACAAACTGACATCAAGAACATGGACTGGTGAGTTTTCTTTCCCAGGGAAAATGGCCAAAGGATGTGCCCAGGGGCCCCTGGCCCTGGGCTGGCTCTTGACTTCAAAGAATCCTTATATCGAAGGACGCACCCCAGACCAAAGTTGTCCCCATCTCATATTTCTGCTGCCCTGTTAGACCCAAGGGAGCCCTACAAACTGACATCAGCAACCTGGACTGGTGAATTTTCTTTCCCAGGGAAAATGGCCACAGGATGTGCCCAGGGGCCCCTAGCCCACGGCTGGGGTTTGAATGCAAAGAATCCTTATATCAAAGGATGGACCCCTGAGTGAAGTTGTCCCCATCTCTTACTTCTGCGGCCCTGATAGACCCAAGGGAGCCCTACAAACTGACATCAGCAACCTGGACTGGTGAGTTTTCTTTCCTATGGAAAATGGCCAAAGGATGTACCCAGGGGCCCCTGGCCCTGGGCTGGGCCCTGACTTCAAAGAATCCCTATATTGAAGGATGGATCGCAGACCAAAGTTGTCCCCTCCTCAAATTTCTGCTGCCCAGATAGACCCAAGGGTGCCCTACAAACTGACATCAGGAACATGGACTGGTGAGTTTTCTTTCCCAGGGAAAATGGCCAAAGGATGTGCCCAGGGGGCCATGGCACTGGGCTGGCCCCTGACTGATAAGAATCCTTATATCGAAGGATGGACCCCAGACCGAAGTTGTCCCCTCCTCAAATTTCTGCTGCCCTGATAGACCCAAGGGAGCCCTACAAACTGACATCAGCAACCTGGACTGGTGAGTTTTCTTTCCCAGGGAAAATGGCCAAAGGATGTGCCCAGGGGCCCCTGGCCCACAACTGGGGTTTGAATGCAAACAATCCCGATATCGAAGGATGGACCCCTGAGTGAAGTTGTCCCCGTCTCATACTTCTGCTGCCCTGATAGACCCAAGGGAGCCCTACAAACTGACATCAGCAACCTGGACTGGTGAATTTTCTTTCCCAGGGAAAATGGCCAAAGGATGTGCCCAGGGGCCCCTGGCCCTGGGCTGGGGCCTTACTGTAAAAAATCCCTATGCCGAAGGATGGATCGCAGACCAAAGTTGTACCCTCCTAAAACTTGTGCTGCCCTGTTAGACCAAAGGGAGCCCTACAAACTGACATCAGCAACCTGGACTGGTGAGTTTTCTTTCCCAGGGAAAATGGCCAAAGGATGTGCCCTGGGGACCCTGGCACCGGGCTCGGGCATGACTGCAAAAAATCCTTATATCCAAGTTTGGACCCCAAACCGAAATTGTCCCCTCCTCAAAATTGTGCTGCCCAGATAGACCCAAGGGACCCCTACAAAGTGACATAAGGAACCTGGACTGGTGAATATTCTTTCCCAGGGAAAATGGCCAAAGGATGTGCCCAGGGGCCCCTGGCCCTGGGCTGGGCCCTGACTGCAAAGAATCCTTATATCCAAGTTTGGACCCCAAACCGAAGTTGTCCCCTCCTCAAATTTCTGCTGCCCAGATAGACCCAAGGGTGCCCTACAAACTGACATCAGGAACATGGACTGGTGAGTTTTCTTTCCCAGGGAAAATGGCCAAAGGATGTGCCCAGGGGCCCCTGGCCCTGGGCTGGCTCTTGACTTCAAAGAATCCTTATATCGAAGGACGCACCCCAGACCAAAGTTGTCCCCATCTCATATTTCTGCTGCCCTGTTAGACCCAAGGGAGCCCTACAAACTGACATCAGCAACCTGGACTGGTGAGTTTTCTTTCCCAGGGAAAATGGCCACAGGATGTGCCCAGGGGCCCCTAGCCCACGGCTGGGGTTTGAATGCAAAGAATCCTTATATCAAAGGATGGACCCCTGAGTGAAGTTGTCCCCATCTCTTACTTCTGCGGCCCTGATAGACCCAAGGGAGCCCTACAAACTGACATCAGCAACCTGGACTGGTGAGTTTTCTTTCCTATGGAAAATGGCCAAAGGATGTACCCAGGGGCCCCTGGCCCTGGGCTGGGCCCTGACTTCAAAGAATCCCTATATTGAAGGATGGATCGCAGACCAAAGTTGTCCCCTCCTCAAATTTCTGCTGCCCAGATAGACCCAAGGGTGCCCTACAAACTGACATCAGGAACATGGACTGGTGAGTTTTCTTTCCCAGGGAAAATGGCCAAAGGATGTGCCCAGGGGGCCATGGCACTGGGCTGGGCCCTGACTTCAAAGAATCCCTATATCGAAGGATGGACCCCAGACCGAAGTTGTCCCCTCCTCAAATTTCTGCTGCCCTGATAGACCCAAGGGAGCCCTACAAACTGACATCAGGAACCTGGACTGGTGAGTTTTCTTTCCCAGGGAAAATGGCCAAAGGATGTGCCCTGTGGACCCTGGCACTGGGCTGGGGCCTGAATGTAAAAAATCCTTATATCGAAGGATGGACCCCAGACCGAAGTTGTCCCCTCCTGAAACTTGTGCTGCCCTGATACATTCAAGGGAGCCCTACAAACTGACATCAGCAACCTGGACTGGTGAATTTTCTTTCCCAGGGAAAATGGCCAAAGGATATGCCCAGGGGCCCCTGGCCCTGAGTTGGGCCCTGACTGCAAAAAATCCTTATATCCAAGTTTGGACCCCAAACCGAAGTTGTCCCCTCCTCAAATTTCTCCTCCCTAGATAGACCCAAGTGAGCCCTACAAACTGACATCAGAAACATGGACTGGTGGAGTTTTCTTTCCCAGGGAAAATGGCCAAAGGATGTGCCCAGGGGCCCCTGGCCCCTGGCTGGGACCTGAATGCAAAATATCCCTATATCGAAGGATGGACCCCTGAGTGAAGTTGTCCCCATCTCATACTTCTGCTGCCCTGATAGACCCAAGGGAGCCCTACAAACTGACATCAGAAACATGGACTGGTGAGTTTTCTTTCCCAGGGAAAATGGCCAAAGGATGTGGCCAGGGGCCCCTGGCCCTGGGCTGGGGCCTGACTGTAAAGAATCCCTATGCCGAAGGATGGATCGCAGACCAAAGTTGTACCCTCCTAAAACTTGTGCTGCCCTGTTAGACCAAAGGGAGCCCTACAAACTGACATCAGCAACCTGGACTGGTGAGTTTTCTTTCCCAGGGAAAATGGCCAAAGGATGTGCCCTGGGGTCCCTGGCACTGGGCTCGGGCATGACTGCAAAAAATCCTTATATCGAAGTTTGGACCCCAAACCGAAATTGTCCCCTCCTCAAAATTGTGCTGCCCAGATAGACCCAAGGGACCCCTACAAAGTGACATAAGGAACCTGGACTGGTGAATATTCTTTCCCAGGGAAAATGGCCAAAGGTTGTGCCCAGGGGCCCCTGGCCCTGGGCTGGGGCCCTGACTGCAAAGAATCCTTATATCCAAGTTTGGACCCCAAACCGAAGTTGTCCCCTCCTCAAATTTCTGCTGCCCAGATAGACCCAAGGGTGCCCTACAAACTGACATCAGGAACATGGACTGGTGAGTTTTCTTTGCCAGGGAAAATGGCCAAAGGATGTGCCCAGGGGCCCCTGGCCCTGGGCTGGCTCTTGACTTCAAAGAATCCTTATATCGAAGGACGCACCCCAGACCAAAGTTGTCCCCATCTCATATTTCTGCTGCCCTGTTAGACCCAAGGGAGCCCTACAAACTGACATCAGCAACCTGGACTGGTGAGTTTTCTTTCCCAGGGAAAATGGCCAAAGGATATGCCCAGGGGCCCCTGGCCCTGAGCTGGGCCCTGACTGCAAAGAATCCTTATATCCAAGTTTGGACCCCAAACCGAAGTTGTCCCCTCCTCAAATTTCTCCTCCCTAGATAGACCCAAGTGAGCCCTACAAACTGACATCAGAAACATGGACTGGTGGAGTTTTCTTTCCCAGGGAAAATGGCCAAAGGATGTGCCCAGGGGCCCCTGGCCCCTGGCTGGGACCTGAATGCAAAATATCCCTATATCGAAGGATGGACCCCTGAGTGAAGTTGTCCCCATCTCATACTTCTGCTGCCCTGATAGACCCAAGGGAGCCCTACAAACTGACATCAGAAACATGGACTGGTGAGTTTTCTTTCCCAGGGAAAATGGCCAAAGGATGTGCCCAGGGGCCCCTGGCCCTGGGCTGGGGCCTGACTGTAAAGAATCCCTATGCCGAAGGATGGATCGCAGACCAAAGTTGTACCCTCCTAAAACTTGTGCTGCCCTGTTAGACCAAAGGGAGCCCTACAAACTGACATCAGCAACCTGGACTGGTGAGTTTTCTTTCCCAGGGAAAATGGCCAAAGGATGTGCCCTGGGGACCCTGGCACTGGGCTCGGGCATGACTGCAAAAAATCCTTATATCGAAGTTTGGACCCCAAACCGAAATAGTCCCCTCCTCAAAATTGTGCTGCCCAGATAGACCCAAGGGACCCCTACAAAGTGACATAAGGAACCTGGACTGGTGAATATTCTTTCCCAGGGAAAATGGCCAAAGGTTGTGCCCAGGGGCCCCTGGCCCTGGGCTGGGGCCCTGACTGCAAAGAATCCTTATATCCAAGTTTGGACCCCAAACCGAAGTTGTCCCCTCCTCAAATTTCTGCTGCCCAGATAGACCCAAGGGTGCCCTACAAACTGACATCAGGAACATGGACTGGTGAGTTTTCTTTGCCAGGGAAAATGGCCAAAGGATGTGCCCAGGGGCCCCTGGCCCTGGGCTGGCTCTTGACTTCAAAGAATCCTTATATCGAAGGACGCACCCCAGACCAAAGTTGTCCCCATCTCATATTTCTGCTGCCCTGTTAGACCCAAGGGAGCCCTACAAACTGACATCAGCAACCTGGACTGGTGAGTTTTCTTTCCCAGGGAAAATGGCCACAGGATGTGCCCAGGGGCCCCTAGCCCACGGCTGGGGTTTGAATGCAAAGAATCCTTATATCAAAGGATGGACCCCTGAGTGAAGTTGTCCCCATCTCTTACTTCTGCGGCCCTGATAGACCCAAGGGAGCCCTACAAACTGACATCAGCAACCTGGACTGGTGAGTTTTCTTTCCTATGGAAAATGGCCAAAGGATGTACCCAGGGGCCCCTGGCCCTGGGCTGGGCCCTGACTTCAAAGAATCCCTATATTGAAGGATGGATCGCAGACCAAAGTTGTCCCCTCCTCAAATTTCTGCTGCCCAGATAGACCCAAGGGTGCCCTACAAACTGACATCAGGAACATGGACTGGTGAGTTTTCTTTCCCAGGGAAAATGGCCAAAGGATGTGCCCAGGGGGCCATGGCACTGGGCTGGGCCCTGACTGATAAGAATCCTTATATCGAAGGATGGACCCCAGACCGAAGTTGTACCCTCCTCAAATTTCTGCTGCCCTGATAGACCCAAGGGAGCCCTACAAACTGACATCAGCAACCTGGACTGGTGAGTTTTCTTTCCCAGGGAAAATGGCCAAAGGATGTGCCCAGGGGCCCCTGGCCCTGAGCTGGGCCCTGACTGCAAAGAATCCTTATATCCAAGTTTGGACCCCAAACCGAAGTTGTCCCCTCCTCAAATTTCTCCTCCCTAGATAGACCCAAGTGAGCCCTACAAACTGACATCAGAAACATGGACTGGTGAGTTTTCTTTCCCAGGGAAAATGGCCAAAGGATGTGCCCAGGGGCCCCTGGCCCCTGGCTGGGACCTGAATGCAAAATATCCCTATATCGATGGATGGACCCCTGAGTGAAGTTGTCCCCATCTCATACTTGTGCTGCCCTGATAGACCCAAGGGAGCCCTACAAACTGACATCAGCAACCTGGACTGGTGAATTTTCTTTCCCAGGGAAAATGGCCAAAGGATGTGCCCTGTGGACCCTGGCACTGGGCTGGGGACTGAATGTAAAAAATCCTTATATCGAAGGATGGACCCCAGACCGAAGTTGTCCCCTCCTGAAACTTGTGCTGCCCTGATAGATTCAAGGGAGCCCTACAAACTGACATCAGCAACCTGGACTGGTGAATTTTCTTTTCCAGGGAAAATGGCCAAAGGATATGCCCAGGGGCCCCTGGCCCTGAGCTGGGCCCTGACTGCAAAGAATCCTTATATCCAAGTTTGGACCCCAAACCGAAGTTGTCCCCTCCTCAAATTTCTCCTCCCTAGATAGACCCAAGTGAGCCCTACAAACTGACATCAGAAACATGGACTGGTGGAGTTTTCTTTCCCAGGGAAAATGGCCAAAGGATGTGCCCAGGGGCCCCTGGCCCCTGGCTGGGACCTGAATGCAAAATATCCCTATATCGAAGGATGGACCCCTGAGTGAAGTTGTCCCCATCTCATACTTCTGCTGCCCTGATAGACCCAAGGGAGCCCTACAAACTGACATCAGAAACATGGACTGGTGAGTTTTCTTTCCCAGGGAAAATGGCCAAAGGATGTGCCCAGGGGCCCCTGGCCCTGGGCTGGGGCCTGACTGTAAAGAATCCCTATGCCGAAGGATGGATCGCAGACCAAAGTTGTACCCTCCTAAAACTTGTGCTGCCCTGTTAGACCAAAGGGAGCCCTACAAACTGACATCAGCAACCTGGACTGGTGAGTTTTCTTTCCCAGGGAAAATGGCCAAAGGATGTGCCCTGGGGACCCTGGCACTGGGCTCGGGCATGACTGCAAAAAATCCTTATATCGAAGTTTGGACCCCAAACCGAAATAGTCCCCTCCTCAAAATTGTGCTGCCCAGATAGACCCAAGGGACCCCTACAAAGTGACATAAGGAACCTGGACTGGTGAATATTCTTTCCCAGGGAAAATGGCCAAAGGTTGTGCCCAGGGGCCCCTGGCCCTGGGCTGGGGCCCTGACTGCAAAGAATCCTTATATCCAAGTTTGGACCCCAAACCGAAGTTGTCCCCTCCTCAAATTTCTGCTGCCCAGATAGACCCAAGGGTGCCCTACAAACTGACATCAGGAACATGGACTGGTGAGTTTTCTTTGCCAGGGAAAATGGCCAAAGGATGTGCCCAGGGGCCCCTGGCCCTGGGCTGGCTCTTGACTTCAAAGAATCCTTATATCGAAGGACGCACCCCAGACCAAAGTTGTCCCCATCTCATATTTCTGCTGCCCTGTTAGACCCAAGGGAGCCCTACAAACTGACATCAGCAACCTGGACTGGTGAGTTTTCTTTCCCAGGGAAAATGGCCAAAGGATGTGCCCAGGGGCCCCTAGCCCACGGCTGGGGTTTGAATGCAAAGAATCCTTATATCAAAGGATGGACCCCTGAGTGAAGTTGTCCCCATCTCTTACTTCTGCGGCCATGATAGACCCAAGGGAGCCCTACAAACTGACATCAGCAACCTGGACTGGTGAGTTTTCTTTCCTATGGAAAATGGCCAAAGGATGTACCCAGGGGCCCCTGGCCCTGGGCTGGGCCCTGACTTCAAAGAATCCCTATATTGAAGGATGGATCGCAGACCAAAGTTGTCCCCTCCTCAAATTTCTGCTGCCCAGATAGACCCAAGGGTGCCCTACAAACTGACATCAGGAACATGGACTGGTGAGTTTTCTTTCCCAGGGAAAATGGCCAAAGGATGTGCCCAGGGGGCCATGGCACTGGGCTGGGCCCTGACTGATAAGAATCCTTATATCGAAGGATGGACCCCAGACCGAAGTTGTCCCCTCCTCAAATTTCTGCTGCCCTGATAGACCCAAGGGAGCCCTACAAACTGACATCAGCAACCTGGACTGGTGAGTTTTCTTTCCCAGGGAAAATGGCCACAGGATGTGCCCAGGGGCCCCTGGCCCACGGCTGGGGTTTGAATGCAAACAATCCCGATATCGAAGGATGGACCCCTGAGTGAAGTTGTCCCCATCTCATACTTCTGCTGCCCTGATAGACCCAAGGGAGCCCTACAAACTGACATCAGCAACCTGGACTGGTGAGTTTTCTTTCCCAGGGAAAATGGCCAAAGGATGTGCCCAGGGGCCCCTGGCCCTGGGCTGGGCCCTGACTGCAAAGAATCCCTATATCGAAGGATGGATCGCAGACCAAAGTTGTCCCCTCCTCAAATTTCTGCTGCCCAGATAGACCCAAGGGAGCCCTACAAACTGACATCAGGAACCTGGACTGGTGAGTTTTCTTTCCCAGGGAAAATGGCCAAAGGATGTGCCCAGGGGCCCCTTGCACTGGGCTGGGCCCTGACTGCAAAAAATCCATATATCGAAGGATGGACCCCAGATCGAAGTTGTCCCCTCCTGAAAGTTGTGCTGCCCTGATAGACCCAAGGGAGCCCTACAAACTGACATCAGGAACCTGGACTGGTGAGTTTTCTTTCCCAGGGAAAATGGCCAAAGGATGTGCCCTGTGGACCCTGGCACTGGGCTGGGGCCTGAATGTAAAAAATCCTTATATCGAAGGATGGACCCCAGACCGAAGTTGTCCCCTCCTGAAACTTTTGCTGCCCTGATAGATTCAAGGGAGCCCTACAAACTGACATCAGCAACCTGGACTGGTGAATTTTCTTTTCCAGGGAAAATGGCCAAAGGATATGCCCAGGGGCCCCTGGCCCTGAGCTGGGCCCTGACTGCAAAGAATCCTTATATCCAAGTTTGGACCCCAAACCGAAGTTGTCCCCTCCTCAAATTTCTCCTCCCTAGATAGACCCAAGTGAGCCCTACAAACTGACATCAGAAACATGGACTGGTGAGTTTTCTTTCCCAGGGAAAATGGCCAAAGGATGTGCCAAGGGGCCCCTGGCCCCTGGCTGGGACCTGAATGCAAAATATCCCTATATCGAAGGATGGACCCCTGAGTGAAGTTGTCCCCATCTCATACTTGTGCTGCCCTGATAGACCCAAGGGAGCCCTACAAACTGACATCAGCAACCTGGACTGGTGAATTTTCTTTCCCAGGGAAAATGGCCAAAGGATGTGCCCTGTGGACCGTGGCACTGGGCTGGGGACTGAATGTAAAAAATCCTTATATCGAAGGATGGACCCCAGACCGAAGTTGTCCCCTCCTGAAACTTGTGCTGCCCTGATAGATTCAAGGGAGCCCTACAAACTGACATCAGCAACCTGGACTGGTGAATTTTCTTTTCCAGGGAAAATGGCCAAAGGATATGCCCAGGGGCCCCTGGCCCTGAGCTGGGCCCTGACTGCAAAGAATCCTTATATCCAAGTTTGGACCCCAAACCGAAGTTGTCCCCTCCTCAAATTTCTCCTCCCTAGATAGACCCAAGTGAGCCCTACAAACTGACATCAGAAACATGGACTGGTGGAGTTTTCTTTCCCAGGGAAAATGGCCAAAGGATGTGCCCAGGGGCCCCTGGCCCCTGGCTGGGACCTGAATGCAAAATATCCCTATATCGAAGGATGGACCCCTGAGTGAAGTTGTCCCCATCTCATACTTCTGCTGCCCTGATAGACCCAAGGGAGCCCTACAAACTGACATCAGAAACATGGACTGGTGAGTTTTCTTTCCCAGGGAAAATGGCCAAAGGATGTGCCCAGGGGCCCCTGGCCCTGGGCTGGGGCCTGACTGTAAAGAATCCCTATGCCGAAGGATGGATCGCAGACCAAAGTTGTACCCTCCTAAAACTTGTGCTGCCCTGTTAGACCAAAGGGAGCCCTACAAACTGACATCAGCAACCTGGACTGGTGAGTTTTCTTTCCCAGGGAAAATGGCCAAAGGATGTGCCCTGGGGTCCCTGGCACTGGGCTCGGGCATGACTGCAAAAAATCCTTATATCGAAGTTTGGACCCCAAACCGAAATTGTCCCCTCCTCAAAATTGTGCTGCCCAGATAGACCCAAGGGACCCCTACAAAGTGACATAAGGAACCTGGACTGGTGAATATTCTTTCCCAGGGAAAATGGCCAAAGGTTGTGCCCAGGGGCCCCTGGCCCTGGGCTGGGGCCCTGACTGCAAAGAATCCTTATATCCAAGTTTGGACCCCAAACCGAAGTTGTCCCCTCCTCAAATTTCTGCTGCCCAGATAGACCCAAGGGTGCCCTACAAACTGACATCAGGAACATGGACTGGTGAGTTTTCTTTGCCAGGGAAAATGGCCAAAGGATGTGCCCAGGGGCCCCTGGCCCTGGGCTGGCTCTTGACTTCAAAGAATCCTTATATCGAAGGACGCACCCCAGACCAAAGTTGTCCCCATCTCATATTTCTGCTGCCCTGTTAGACCCAAGGGAGCCCTACAAACTGACATCAGCAACCTGGACTGGTGAATTTTCTTTCCCAGGGAAAATGGCCACAGGATGTGCCCAGGGGCCCGTAGCCCACGGCTGGGGTTTGAATGCAAAGAATCCTTATATCAAAGGATGGACCCCTGAGTGAAGTTGTCCCCATCTCTTACTTCTGCGGCCCTGATAGACCCAAGGGAGCCCTACAAACTGACATCAGCAACCTGGACTGGTGAGTTTTCTTTCCTATGGAAAATGGCCAAAGGATGTACCCAGGGGCCCCTGGCCCTGGGCTGGGCCCTGACTTCAAAGAATCCCTATATTGAAGGATGGATCGCAGACCAAAGTTGTCCCCTCCTCAAATTTCTGCTGCCCAGATAGACCCAAGGGTGCCCTACAAACTGACATCAGGAACATGGACTGGTGAGTTTTCTTTCCCAGGGAAAATGGCCAAAGGATGTGCCCAGGGGGCCCTGGCACTGGGCTGGGCCCTGACTGCAAAGAATCCTTATATCGAAGGATGGACCCCAGACCGAAGTTGTCCCCTCCTCAAATTTCTGCTGCCCTGATAGACCCAAGGGAGCCCTACAAACTGACATCAGCAACCTGGACTGGTGAGTTTTCTTTCCCAGGGAAAATGGCCAAAGGATGTGCCCAGGGGCCCCTGGCCCACAACTGGGGTTTGAATGCAAACAATCCCGATAACGAAGGATGGACCCCTGAATGAAGTTGTCCCCATCTCATACTTCTGCTGCCCTGATAGACCCAAGGGAGCCCTACAAACTGACATCAGCAACCTGGACTGGTGAGTTTTCTTTCCCAGGGAAAATGGCCAAAGGATGTGCCCAGGGGCCTCCGGCACTCGGCTGGGCACTGACTTCAAAGAGTCCCTATATTGAAGGATGGATTGCAGACCAAAGTTGTCGCCTCCTCAAATTTCTGCTGCCCAGATAGACCCAAGGGAGCCCTACAAACTGACATCAGCAACCTGGACTGGTGAGTTTTCTTTCCCAGGGAAAATGGCCAAAGGATGTGGCCATTGGGCCCTGGCACTGGGCTGGGCCCTGACTGCAAAGAATCCTTATATCGAAGGATGGACCCCAGACCGAAGTTGTCCCCTCCTCAAATTTCTGCTGCCCTGATAGACCCAAGGGAGCCCTACAAACTGACATCAGCAACCTGGACTGGTGAGTTTTCTTTCCCAGGGAAAATGGCCACAGGATGTGCCCAGGGGCCCCTGGCCCACGGCTGGGGTTTGAATGCAAACAATCCCGATATCGAAGGATGGACCCCTGAGTGAAGTTGTCCCCATCTCATACTTCTGCTGCCCTGATAGACCCAAGGGAGCCCTACAAACTGACATCAGCAACCTGGACTGGTGAGTTTTCTTTCCCAGGGAAAATGGCCAAAGGATGTGCCCAGGGGCCCCTGGCCCTGGGCTGGGCCCTGACTGCAAAGAATCCCTATATCGAAGGATGGATCGCAGACCAAAGTTGTCCCCTCCTCAAATTTCTGCTGCCCAGATAGACCCAAGGGAGCCCTACAAACTGACATCAGCAACCTGGACTGGTGAGTTTTCTTTCCCAGGGAAAATGGCCAAAGGATGTTCCCAGGTGCCTCTTGCACTGGGCTGGGCCCTGACAGCAAAAAATCCATATATCGAAGGATGGACCCCAGATCGAAGTTGTCCCCTCCTGAAAGTTGTGCTGCCCTGATAGACCCAAGGGAGCCCTACAAACTGACATCAGGAACCTGGACTGGCGAGTTTTCTTTCCCAGGGAAAATGGCCAAAGGATGTGCCCAGGGGCCCCTGGCCCTGGGCTGGGCCCTGACTGCAAAGAATCCCTATATCGAAGGACGCACCCCAGACCAAAATTGTCCGCATCTCATATTTCTGCTGCCCTGTTAGACCCAAGGGAGCCCTACAAACTGACATCAGCAACCTGGACTGGTGAATTTTCTTTCCCAGGGAAAATGGCCAAAGCATGTGCCCTGTGGACCCTGGCACTGGGCTGGGGCCTGAATGTAAAAAATCCTTATATCGAAGGATGGACCCCAGACCGAAGTTGTCCCCTCCTGAAACTTGTGCTGCCCTGATAGATTCAAGGAAGCCCTACAAACTGACATCAGCAACCTGGACTGGTGAATTTTCTTTCCCAGGGAAAATGGCCAAAGGATATGCCCAGGGGCCCCTGGCCCTGAGCTGGGCCCTGACTGCAAAGAATCCTTATATCCAAGTTTGGACCCCAAACCGAAGTTGTCCCCTCCTCAAATTTCTCCTCCCTAGATAGACCCAAGTGAGCCCTACAAACTGACATCAGAAACATGGACTGGTGAGTTTTCTTTCCCAGGGAAAATGGCCAAAGGATGTGCCCAGGGGCCCCTGGCCCCTGGCTGGGACCTGAATGCAAAATATCCCTATATCGAAGGATGGACCCCTGAGTGAAGTTGTCCCCATCTCATACTTGTGCTGCCCTGATAGACCCAAGGGAGCCCTACAAACTGACATCAGCAACCTGGACTGGTGAATTTTCTTTCCCAGGGAAAATGGCCAAAGGATGTGCCCAGGGGCCCTGGCCCTGGGCTGGGGCCTGACTGTAAAAAATCCCTATGCCGAAGGATGGATCGCAGACCAAAGTTGTACCCTCCTAAAACTTGTGCTGCCCTGTTAGACCAAAGGGAGCCCTACAAACTGACATCAGCAACCTGGACTGGTGAGTTTTCTTTCCCAGGGAAAATGGCCAAAGGATGTGCCCTGGGGACCCTGGCACTGGGCTCGGGCATGACTGCAAAAAATCCTTATATCCAAGTTTGGACCCCAAACCGAAATTGTCCCCTCCTCAAAATTGTGCTGCCCAGATAGACCCAAGGGACCCCTACAAAGTGACATAAGGAACTTGGACTGGTGAATATTCTTTCCCAGGGAAAATGGCCAAAGGTTGTGCCCAGGGGCCCCTGGCCCTGGGCTGGGCCCTGACTGCAAAGAATCCTTATATCCAAGTTTGGACCCCAAACCGAAGTTGTCCCCTCCTCAAATTTCTGCTGCCCAGATAGACCCAAGGGTGCCCTACAAACTGACATCAAGAACATGGACTGGTGAGTTTTCTTTCCCAGGGAAAATGGCCAAAGGATGTGCCCAGGGGCCCCTGGCCCTGGGCTGGCTCTTGACTTCAAAGAATCCTTATATCGAAGGACGCACCCCAGACCAAAGTTGTCCCCATCTCATATTTCTGCTGCCCTGTTAGACCCAAGGGAGCCCTACAAACTGACATCAGCAACCTGGACTGGTGAATTTTCTTTCCCAGGGAAAATGGCCACAGGATGTGCCCAGGGGCCCCTAGCCCACGGCTGGGGTTTGAATGCAAAGAATCCTTATATCAAAGGATGGACCCCTGAGTGAAGTTGTCCCCATCTCTTACTTCTGCGGCCCTGATAGACCCAAGGGAGCCCTACAAACTGACATCAGCAACCTGGACTGGTGAGTTTTCTTTCCTATGGAAAATGGCCAAAGGATGTACCCAGGGGCCCCTGGCCCTGGGCTGGGCCCTGACTTCAAAGAATCCCTATATTGAAGGATGGATCGCAGACCAAAGTTGTCCCCTCCTCAAATTTCTGCTGCCCAGATAGACCCAAGGGTGCCCTACAAACTGACATCAGGAACATGGACTGGTGAGTTTTCTTTCCCAGGGAAAATGGCCAAAGGATGTGCCCAGGGGGCCATGGCACTGGGCTGGGCCCTGACTGATAAGAATCCTTATATCGAAGGATGGACCCCAGACCGAAGTTGTCCCCTCCTCAAATTTCTGCTGCCCTGATAGACCCAAGGGAGCCCTACAAACTGACATCAGCAACCTGGACTGGTGAGTTTTCTTTCCCAGGGAAAATGGCCAAAGGATGTGCCCAGGGGCCCCTGGCCCACAACTGGGGTTTGAATGCAAACAATCCCGATATCGAAGGATGGACCCCTGAGTGAAGTTGTCCCCGTCTCATACTTCTGCTGCCCTGATAGACCCAAGGGAGCCCTACAAACTGACATCAGCAACCTGGACTGGTGAGTTTTCTTTCCCAGGGAAAATGGCCAAAGGATGTGCCCAGGGGCCCCTGGCCCTGGGCTGGGCCCTGACTGCAAAGAATCCCTATATCGAAGGATGGATCGCAGACCAAAGTTGTCCCCTCCTCAAATTTCTGCTGCCCAGATAGACCCAAGGGAGCCCTACAAACTGACATCAGGAACCTGGACTGGTGAGTTTTCTTTCCCAGGGAAAATGGCCAAAGGATGTGCCCAGGGGCCCCTTGCACTGGGCGGGCCCTGACTGCAAAAAATCCATATATCGAAGGATGGACCCCAGATCGAAATTGTCCCCTCCTGAAAGTTGTGCTGCCCTGATAGACCCAAGGGAGCCCTACAAACTGACATCAGGAACCTGGACTGGTGAGTTTTCTTTCCCAGGGAAAATGGCCAAAGGATGTGCCCTGTGGACCCTGGCACTGGGCTGGGGCCTGAATGTAAAAAATCCTTATATCGAAGGATGGACCCCAGACCGAAGTTGTCCCCTCCTGAAACTTTTGCTGCCCTGATAGATTCAAGGGAGCCCTACAAACTGACATCAGCAACCTGGACTGGTGAATTTTCTTTTCCAGGGAAAATGGCCAAAGTATATGCCGAGGGGCCCCTGGCCCTGAGCTGGGCCCTGACTGCAAAGAATCCTTATATCCAAGTTTGGACCCCAAACCGAAGTTCTCCCCTCCTCAAATTTCTCCTGCCTAGATAGACCCAAGTGAGCCCTACAAACTGACATCAGAAACATGGACTGGTGAGTTTTCTTTCCCAGGGAAAATGGCCAAAGGATGTGCCCAGGGGCCCCTGGCCGCTGGCTGGGACCTGAATGCAAAATATCCCTATATCGAAGGATGGACCCCTGAGTGAAGTTGTCCCCATCTCATACTTGTGCTGCCCTGATAGACCCAAGGGAGCCCTACAAACTGACATCAGCAACCTGGACTGGTGAATTTTCTTTCCCAGGGAAAATGGCCAAAGCATGTGCCCTGTGGACCCTGGCACTGGGCTGGGGCCTGAATGTAAAAAATCCTTATATCGAAGGATGGACCCCAGACCGAAGTTGTCCCCTCCTGAAACTTGTGCTGCCCTGATAGATTCAAGGGAGCCCTACAAACTGACATCAGCAACCTGGACTGGTGAATTTTCTTTTCCAGGGGAAATGGCCAAAGGATATGCCCAGGGGCCCCTGGCCCTGAGCTGGGCCCTGACTGCAAAGAATCCTTATATCCAAGTTTGGACCCCAAACCGAAGTTGTCCCCTCCTCAAATTTCTCCTCCCTAGATAGACCCAAGTGAGCCCTACAAACTGACATCAGAAACATGGACTGGTGAGTTTTCTTTCCCAGGGAAAATGGCCAAAGGATGTGCCCAGGGGCCCCTGGCCCCTGGCTGGGACCTGAATGCAAAATATCCCTATATCGAAGGATGGACCCCTGAGTGAAGTTGTCCCCATCTCATACTTGTGCTGCCCAGATAGAACCAAGGGAGCCCTACAAACTGACATCAGCAACCTGGACTGGTGAATTTTCTTTCCCAGGGAAAATGGCCAAAGGATGTGCCCAGGGGCCCCTGGCCCTGGGCTGGGGCCTGACTGTAAAAAATCCCTATGCCGAAGGATGGATCGCAGACCAAAGTTGTACCCTCCTAAAACTTGTGCTGCCCTGTTAGACCAAAGGGAGCCCTACAAACTGACATCAGCAACCTGGACTGGTGAGTTTTCTTTCCCAGGGAAAATGGCCAAAGGATGTGCCCTGGGGACCCTGGCACTGGGCTCGGGCATGACTGCAAAAAATCCTTATATCCAAGTTTGGACCCCAAACCGAAATTGTCCCCTCCTCAAAATTGTGCTGCCCAGATAGACCCAAGGGACCCCTACAAAGTGACATAAGGAACCTGGACTGGTGAATATTCTTTCCCAGGGAAAATGGCCAAAGGTTGTGCCCAGGGGCCCCTGGCCCTGGGCTGGGCCCTGACTGCAAAGAATCCTTATATCCAAGTTTGGACCCCAAACCGAAGTTGTCCCCTCCTCAAATTTCTGCTGCCCAGATAGACCCAAGGGTGCCCTACAAACTGACATCAGGAACATAGACTGGTGAGTTTTCTTTCCCAGGGAAAATGGCCAAAGGATGTGCCCAGGGGCCCCTGGCCCTGGGCTGGCTCTTGACTTCAAAGAATCCTTATATCGAAGGACGCACCCCAGACCAAAGTTGTCCCCATCTCATATTTCTGCTGCCCTGTTAGACCCAAGGGAGCCCTACAAACTGACATCAGCAACCTGGACTGGTGAGTTTTCTTTCCCAGGGAAAATGGCCACAGGATGTGCCCAGGGGCCCCTAGCCCACGGCTGGGGTTTGAATGCAAAGAATCCTTATATCAAAGGATGGACCCCTGAGTGAAGTTGTCCCCATCTCTTACTTCTGCGGCCCTGATAGACCCAAGGGAGCCCTACAAACTGACATCAGCAACCTGGACTGGTGAGTTTTCTTTCCTATGGAAAATGGCCAAAGGATGTACCCAGGGGCCCCTGGCCCTGGGCTGGGCCCTGACTTCAAAGAATCCCTATATTGAAGGATGGATCGCAGACCAAAGTTGTCCCCTCCTCAAATTTCTGCTGCCCAGATAGACCCAAGGGTGCCCTACAAACTGACATCAGGAACATGGACTGGTGAGTTTTCTTTCCCAGGGAAAATGGCCAAAGGATGTGCCCAGGGGGCCATGGCACTGGGCTGGGCCCTGACTTCAAAGAATCCCTATATCGAAGGATGGACCCCAGACCGAAGTTGTCCCCTCCTCAAATTTCTGCTGCCCTGATAGACCCAAGTGAGCCCTACAAACTGACATCAGAAACATGGACTGGTGAGTTTTCTTTCCCAGGGAAAATGGCCAAAGGATGTGCCCAGGGGCCCCTGGCCCCTGGCTGGGACCTGAATGCAAAATATCCCTATATCGAAGGATGGACCCCTGAGTGAAGTTGTCCCCATCTCATACTTGTGCTGCCCTGATAGAACCAAGGGAGCCCTACAAACTGACATCAGCAACCTGGACTGGTGAATTTTCTTTCCCAGGGAAAATGGCCAAAGGATGTGCCCAGGGGCCCCTGGCCCTGGGCTGGGGCCTGACTGTAAAAAATCCCTATGCCGAAGGATGGATCGCAGACCAAAGTTGTACCCTCCTAAAACTTGTGCTGCCCTGTTAGACCAAAGGGAGCCCTACAAACTGACATCAGCAACCTGGACTGGTGAGTTTTCTTTCCCAGGGAAAATGGCCAAAGGATGTGCCCAGGGGGCCATGGCACTGGGCTGGGGCCTGACTGATAAGAATCCTTATATCGAAGGATGGACCCCAGACCGAAGTTGTCCCCTCCTCAAATTTCTGCTGCCCTGATAGACCCAAGGGAGCCCTACAAACTGACATCAGCAACCTGGACTGGTGAGTTTTCTTTCCCAGGGAAAATGGCCAAAGGATGTGCCCAGGGGCCCCTGGCCCACAACTGGGGTTTGAATGCAAACAATCCCGATATCGAAGGATGGACCCCTGAGTGAAGTTGTCCCCGTCTCATACTTCTGCTGCCCTGATAGACCCAAGGGAGCCCTACAAACTGACATCAGCAACCTGGACTGGTGAGTTTTCTTTCCCAGGGAAAATGGCCAAAGGATGTGCCCAGGGGCCCCTGGCCCTGGGCTGGGCCCTGACTGCAAAGAATCCCTATATCGAAGGATGGATCGCAGACCAAAGTTGTCCCCTCCTCAAATTTCTGCTGCCCAGATAGACCCAAGGGAGCCCTACAAACTGACATCAGGAACCTGGACTGGTGAGTTTTCTTTCCCAGGGAAAATGGCCAAAGGATGTGCCCAGGGGCCCCTTGCACTGGGCGGGCCCTGACTGCAAAAAATCCATATATCGAAGGATGGACCCCAGATCGAAGTTGTCCCCTCCTGAAAGTTGTGCTGCCCTGATAGACCCAAGGGAGCCCTACAAACTGACATCAGGAACCTGGACTGGTGAGTTTTCTTTCCCAGGGAAAATGGCCAAAGGATGTGCCCTGTGGATCCTGGCACTGAGCTGGGGCCTGAATGTAAAAAATCCTTATATCGAAGGATGGACCCCAGACCGAAGTTGTCCCCTCCTGAAACTTTTGCTGCCCTGATAGATTCAAGGGAGCCCTACAAACTGACATCAGCAACCTGGACTGGTGAATTTTCTTTTCCAGGGAAAATGGCCAAAGTATATGCCGAGGGGCCCCTGGCCCTGAGCTGGGCCCTGACTGCAAAGAATCCTTATATCCAAGTTTGGACCCCAAACCGAAGTCCTCCCCTCCTCAAATTTCTCCTGCCTAGATAGACCCAAGTGAGCCCTACAAACTGACATCAGAAACATGGACTGGTGAGTTTTCTTTCCCAGGGAAAATGGCCAAAGGATGTGCCCAGGGGCCCCTGGCCGCTGGCTGGGACCTGAATGCAAAATATCCCTATATCGAAGGATGGACCCCTGAGTGAAGTTGTCCCCATCTCATACTTGTGCTGCCCTGATAGACCCAAGGGAGCCCTACAAACTGACATCAGCAACCTGGACTGGTGAATTTTCTTTCCCAGGGAAAATGGCCAAAGCATGTGCCCTGTGGACCCTGGCACTGGGCTGGGGCCTGAATGTAAAAAATCCTTATATCGAAGGATGGACCCCAGACCGAAGTTGTCCCCTCCTGAAACTTGTGCTGCCCTGATAGATTCAAGGGAGCCCTACAAACTGACATCAGCAACCTGGACTGGTGAATTTTCTTTTCCAGGGAAAATGGCCAAAGGATATGCCCAGGGGCCCCTGGCCCTGAGCTGGGCCCTGACTGCAAAGAATCCTTATATCCAAGTTTGGACCCCAAACCGAAGTTGTCCCCTCCTCAAATTTCTCCTCCCTAGATAGACCCAAGTGAGCCCTACAAACTGACATCAGAAACATGGACTGGTGAGTTTTCTTTCCCAGGGAAAATGGCCAAAGGATGTGCCCAGGGGCCCCTGGCCCCTGGCTGGGACCTGAATGCAAAATATCCCTATATCGAAGGATGGACCCCTGAGTGAAGTTGTCCCCATCTCATACTTGTGCTGCCCAGATAGAACCAAGGGAGCCCTACAAACTGACATCAGCAACCTGGACTGGTGAATTTTCTTTCCCAGGGAAAATGGCCAAAGGATGTGCCCAGGGGCCCCTGGCCCTGGGCTGGGGCCTTACTGTAAAAAATCCCTATGCCGAAGGATGGATCGCAGACCAAAGTTGTACCCTCCTAAAACTTGTGCTGCCCTGTTAGACCAAAGGGAGCCCTACAAACTGACATCAGCAACCTGGACTGGTGAGTTTTCTTTCCCAGGGAAAATGGCCAAAGGATGTGCCCTGGGGACCCTGGCACTGGGCTCGGGCATGACTGCAAAAAATCCTTATATCCAAGTTTGGACCCCAAACCGAAGTTGTCCCCTCCTCAAATTTCTGCTGCCCAGATAGACCCAAGGGTGCCCTACAAACTGACATCAGGAACATGGACTGGTGAGTTTTCTTTCCCAGGGAAAATGGCCAAAGGATGTGCCCAGGGGCCCCTGGCCCTGGGCTGGCTCTTGACTTCAAAGAATCCTTATATCGAAGGACGCACCCCAGACCAAAGTTGTCCCCATCTCATATTTCTGCTGCCCTGTTAGACCCAAGGGAGCCCTACAAACTGACATCAGCAACCTGGACTGGTGAGTTTTCTTTCCCAGGGAAAATGGCCACAGGATGTGCCCAGGGGCCCCTAGCCCACGGCTGGGGTTTGAATGCAAAGAATCCTTATATCAAAGGATGGACCCCTGAGTGAAGTTGTCCCCATCTCTTACTTCTGCGGCCCTGATAGACCCAAGGGAGCCCTACAAACTGACATCAGCAACCTGGACTGGTGAGTTTTCTTTCCTATGGAAAATGGCCAAAGGATGTACCCAGGGGCCCCTGGCCCTGGGCTGGGCCCTGACTTCAAAGAATCCCTATATTGAAGGATGGATCGCAGACCAAAGTTGTCCCCTCCTCAAATTTCTGCTGCCCAGATAGACCCAAGGGTGCCCTACAAACTGACATCAGGAACATGGACTGGTGAGTTTTCTTTCCCAGGGAAAATGGCCAAAGGATGTGCCCAGGGGGCCATGGCACTGGGCTGGGCCCTGACTTCAAAGAATCCCTATATCGAAGGATGGACCCCAGACCGAAGTTGTCCCCTCCTCAAATTTCTGCTGCCCTGATAGACCCAAGGGAGCCCTACAAACTGACATCAGGAACCTGGACTGGTGAGTTTTCTTTCCCAGGGAAAATGGCCAAAGGATGTGCCCAGGGGCCCCTGGCCCTGGGCTGGGCCCTGACTGCAAAGAATCGCTATATCGAAGGATGGATCGCAGACCAAAGTTGTCCCCTCCTCAAATTTCTGCTGCCCAGATAGACCCAAGGGAGCCCTACAAACTGACATCAGGAACCTGGACTGGTGAGTTTTCTTTCCCAGGGAAAATGGCCAAAGGATGTGCCCAGGGGACACTTGCACTGGGCTGGGCCCTGACAGCAAAAAATCCATATATCGAAGGATGGACCCCAGATCGAAGTTGTCCCCTCCTGAAAGTTGTGCTGCCCTGATAGACCCAAGGGAGCCCTACAAACTGACATCAGGAACCTGGACTGGTGAGTTTTCTTTCCCAGGGAAAATGGCCAAAGGATGTGCCCTGTGGACCCTGGCACTGGGCTGGGGCCTGAATATAAAAAATCCTTATATCGAAGGATGGACCCCAGACCGAAGTTGTCCCCTCCTGAAACTTTTGCTGCCCTGATAGATTCAAGGGAGCCCTACAAACTGACATCAGCAACCTGGACTGGTGAATTTTCTTTTCCAGGGAAAATGGCCAAAGGATATGCCCAGGGGCCCCTGGCCCTGAGTTGGGCCCTGACTGCAAAGAATCCTTATATCCAAGTTTGGACCCCAAACCGAAGTTGTCCCCTCCTCAAATTTCTCCTGCCTAGATAGACCCAAGTGAGCCCTACAAACTGACATCAGAAACATGGACTGGTGAGTTTTCTTTCCCAGGGAAAATGGCCAAAGGATGTGCCCAGGGGCCCCTGGCCCCTGGCTGGGACCTGAATGCAAAATATCCCTATATCGAAGGATGGACCCCTGAGTGAAGTTGTCCCCATCTCATACTTGTGCTGCCCTGATAGACCCAAGGGAGCCCTACAAACTGACATCAGCAACCTGGACTGGTGAATTTTCTTTCCCAGGGAAAATGGCCAAAGGATGTGCCCAGGGGCCCCTGGCCCTGGGCTGGGGCCTTACTGTAAAAAATCCCTATGCCGAAGGATGGATCGCAGACCAAAGTTGTACCCTCCTAAAACTTGTGCTGCCCTGTTAGACCAAAGGGAGCCCTACAAACTGACATCAGCAACCTGGACTGGTGAGTTTTCTTTCCCAGGGAAAATGGCCAAAGGATGTGCCCTGGGGACCCTGGCACTGGGCTCGGGCATGACTGCAAAAAATCCTTATATCCAAGTTTGGACCCCAAACCGAAATTGTCCCCTCCTCCAAATTGTGCTGCCCAGATAGACCCAAGGGACCCCTACAAAGTGACATAAGGAACCTGGACTGGTGAATATTCTTTCCCAGGGAAAATGGCCAAAGGTTGTGCCCAGGGGCCCCTGGCCCTGGGCTGGGCCCTGACTGCAAAGAATCCTTATATCCAAGTTTGGACCCCAAACCGAAGTTGTCCCCTCCTCAAATTTCTGCTGCCCAGATAGACCCAAGGGTGCCCTACAAACTGACATCAGGAACATGGACTGGTGAGTTTTCTTTCCCAGGGAAAATGGCCAAAGGATGTGCCCAGGGGCCCCTGGCCCTGGGCTGGCTCTTGACTTCAAAGAATCCTTATATCGAAGGACGCACCCCAGACCAAAGTTGTCCCCATCTCATATTTCTGCTGCCCTGTTAGACCCAAGGGAGCCCTACAAACTGACATCAGCAACCTGGACTGGTGAGTTTTCTTTCCCAGGGAAAATGGCCACAGGATGTGCCCAGGGGCCCCTAGCCCACGGCTGGGGTTTGAATGCAAAGAATCCTTATATCAAAGGATGGACCCCTGAGTGAAGTTGTCCCCATCTCTTACTTCTGCGGCCCTGATAGACCCAAGGGAGCCCTACAAACTGACATCAGCAACCTGGACTGGTGAGTTTTCTTTCCTATGGAAAATGGCCAAAGGATGTACCCAGGGGCCCCTGGCCCTGGGCTGGGCCCTGACTTCAAAGAATCCCTATATTGAAGGATGGATCGCAGACCAAAGTTGTCCCCTCCTCAAATTTCTGCTGCCCAGATAGACCCAAGGGTGCCCTACAAACTGACATCAGGAACATGGACTGGTGAGTTTTCTTTCCCAGGGAAAATGGCCAAAGGATGTGCCCTGTGGACCCTGGCACTGGGCTGGGGCCTGACTTCAAAGAATCCCTATATCGAAGGATGGACCCCAGACCGAAGTTGTCCCCTCCTCAAATTTCTGCTGCCCTGATAGACCCAAGGGAGCCCTACAAACTGACATCAGCAACCTGGACTGGTGAGTTTTCTTTCCCAGGGAAAATGGCCAAAGGATGTGCCCAGGGGCCCCTGGCCCTGGGCTGGGCCCTGACTGCAAAGAATCGCTATATCGAAGGATGGATCGCAGACCAAAGTTGTCCCCTCCTCAAATTTCTGCTGCCCAGATAGACCCAAGGGAGCCCTACAAACTGACATCAGGAACCTGGACTGGTGAGTTTTCTTTCCCAGGGAAAATGGCCAAAGGATGTGCCCAGGGGACACTTGCACTGGGCTGGGCCCTGACAGCAAAAAATCCATATATCGAAGGATGGACCCCAGATCGAAGTTGTCCCCTCCTGAAAGTTGTGCTGCCCTGATAGACCCAAGGGAGCCCTACAAACTGACATCAGGAACCTGGACTGGTGAGTTTTCTTTCCCAGGGAAAATGGCCAAAGGATGTGCCCTGTGGACCCTGGCACTGGGCTGGGGCCTGAATATAAAAAATCCTTATATCGAAGGATGGACCCCAGACCGAAGTTGTCCCCTCCTGAAACTTTTGCTGCCCTGATAGATTCAAGGGAGCCCTACAAACTGACATCAGCAACCTGGACTGGTGAATTTTCTTTTCCAGGGAAAATGGCCAAAGGATATGCCCAGGGGCCCCTGGCCCTGAGTTGGGCCCTGACTGCAAAGAATCCTTATATCCAAGTTTGGACCCCAAACCGAAGTTGTCCCCTCCTCAAATTTCTCCTGCCTAGATAGACCCAAGTGAGCCCTACAAACTGACATCAGAAACATGGACTGGTGAGTTTTCTTTCCCAGGGAAAATGGCCAAAGGATGTGCCCAGGGGCCCCTGGCCCCTGGCTGGGACCTGAATGCAAAATATCCCTATATCGAAGGATGGACCCCTGAGTGAAGTTGTCCCCATCTCATACTTGTGCTGCCCTGATAGACCCAAGGGAGCCCTACAAACTGACATCAGCAACCTGGACTGGTGAATTTTCTTTCCCAGGGAAAATGGCCAAAGGATGTGCCCAGGGGCCCCTGGCCCTGGGCTGGGGCCTTACTGTAAAAAATCCCTATGCCGAAGGATGGATCGCAGACCAAAGTTGTACCCTCCTAAAACTTGTGCTGCCCTGTTAGACCAAAGGGAGCCCTACAAACTGACATCAGCAACCTGGACTGGTGAGTTTTCTTTCCCAGGGAAAATGGCCAAAGGATGTGCCCTGGGGACCCTGGCACTGGGCTCGGGCATGACTGCAAAAAATCCTTATATCCAAGTTTGGACCCCAAACCGAAATTGTCCCCTCCTCAAAATTGTGCTGCCACAGATAGACCCAAGGGACCCCTACAAAGTGACATAAGGAACCTGGACTGGTGAATATTCTTTCCCAGGGAAAATGGCCAAAGGTTGTGCCCAGGGGCCCCTGGCCCTGGGCTGGGCCCTGACTGCAAAGAATCCTTATATCCAAGTTTGGACCCCAAACCGAAGTTGTCCCCTCCTCAAATTTCTGCTGCCCAGATAGACCCAAGGATGCCCTACAAACTGACATCAGGAACATGGACTGGTGAGTTTTCTTTGCCAGGGAAAATGGCCAAAGGATGTGCCCAGGGACCCCTGGCCCTGGGCTGGCTCTTGACTTCAAAGAATCCTTATATCGAAGGACGCACCCCAGACCAAAGTTGTCCCCATCTCATATTTCTGCTGCCCTGTTAGACCCAAGGGAGCCCTACAAACTGACATCAGCAACCTGGACTGGTGAGTTTTCTTTCCCAGGGAAAATGGCCACAGGATGTGCCCAGGGGCCCCTAGCCCACGGCTGGGGTTTGAATGCAAAGAATCCTTATATCAAAGGATGGACCCCTGAGTGAAGTTGTCCCCATCTCTTACTTCTGCGGCCCTGATAGACCCAAGGGAGCCCTACAAACTGACATCAGCAACCTGGACTGGTGAGTTTTCTTTCCTATGGAAAATGGCCAAAGGATGTACCCAGGGGCCCCTGGCCCTGGGCTGGGCCCTGACTTCAAAGAATCCCTATATTGAAGGATGGATCGCAGACCAAAGTTGTCCCCTCCTCAAATTTCTGCTGCCCAGATAGACCCAAGGGTGCCCTACAAACTGACATCAGGAACATGGACTGGTGAGTTTTCTTTCCCAGGGAAAATGGCCAAAGGATGTGCCCAGGGGGCCATGGCACTGGGCTGGGCCCTGACTTCAAGGAATCCCTATATCGAAGGATGGACCCCAGACCGAAGTTGTCCCCTCCTCAAATTTCTGCTGCCCTGATAGACCCAAGGGAGCCCTACAAACTGACATCAGCAACCTGGACTGGTGAGTTTTCTTTCCCAGGGAAAATGGCCAAAGGATGTGCCCTGTGGACCCTGGCACTGGGCTGGGGCCTGAATGTAAAAAATCCTTATATCGAAGGATGGACCCCAGATCGAAGTTGTCCCCTCCTGAAAGTTGTGCTGCCCTGATAGACCCAAGGGAGCCCTACAAACTGACATCAGGAACCTGGACTGGTGAGTTTTCTTTCCCAGGGAAAATGGCCAAAGGATGTGCCCTGTGGACCCTGGCACTGGGCTGGGGCCTGAATATAAAAAATCCTTATATCGAAGGATGGACCCCAGACCGAAGTTGTCCCCTCCTGAAACTTTTGCTGCCCTGATAGATTCAAGGGAGCCCTACAAACTGACATCAGCAACCTGGACTGGTGAATTTTCTTTTCCAGGGAAAATGGCCAAAGGATATGCCCAGGGGCCCCTGGCCCTGAGTTGGGCCCTGACTGCAAAGAATCCTTATATCCAAGTTTGGACCCCAAACCGAAGTTGTCCCCTCCTCAAATTTCTCCTGCCTAGATAGACCCAAGTGAGCCCTACAAACTGACATCAGAAACATGGACTGGTGAGTTTTCTTTCCCAGGGAAAATGGCCAAAGGATGTGCCCAGGGGCCCCTGGCCCCTGGCTGGGACCTGAATGCAAAATATCCCTATATCGAAGGATGGACCCCTGAGTGAAGTTGTCCCCATCTCATACTTGTGCTGCCCTGATAGACCCAAGGGAGCCCTACAAACTGACATCAGCAACCTGGACTGGTGAATTTTCTTTCCCAGGGAAAATGGCCAAAGGATGTGCCCAGGGGCCCCTGGCCCTGGGCTGGGGCCTTACTGTAAAAAATCCCTATGCCGAAGGATGGATCGCAGACCAAAGTTGTACCCTCCTAAAACTTGTGCTGCCCTGATAGACCCAAGGGTGCCCTACAAACTGACATCAGGAACATGGACTGGTGAGTTTTCTTTCCCAGGGAAAATGGCCAAAGGATGTGCCCAGGGGCCCCTGGCCCTGGGCTGGCTCTTGACTTCAAAGAATCCTTATATCGAAGGACGCACCCCAGACCAAAGTTGTCCCCATCTCATATTTCTGCTGCCCTGTTAGACCCAAGGGAGCCCTACAAACTGACATCAGCAACCTGGACTGGTGAGTTTTCTTTCCCAGGGAAAATGGCCACAGGATGTGCCCAGGGGCCCCTAGCCCACGGCTGGGGTTTGAATGCAAAGAATCCTTATATCAAAGGATGGACCCCTGAGTGAAGTTGTCCCCATCTCTTACTTCTGCGGCCCTGATAGACCCAAGGGAGCCCTACAAACTGACATCAGCAACCTGGACTGGTGAGTTTTCTTTCCTATGGAAAATGGCCAAAGGATGTACCCAGGGGCCCCTGGCCCTGGGCTGGGCCCTGACTTCAAAGAATCCCTATATTGAAGGATGGATCGCAGACCAAAGTTGTCCCCTCCTCAAATTTCTGCTGCCCAGATAGACCCAAGGGTGCCCAACAAACTGACATCAGGAACATGGACTGGTGAGTTTTCTTTCCCAGGGAAAATGGCCAAAGGATGTGCCCAGGGGGCCATGGCACTGGGCTGGGCCCTGACTGATAAGAATCCTTATATCGAAGGATGGACCCCAGACCGAAGTTGTCCCCTCCTCAAATTTCTGCTGCCCTGATAGACCCAAGGGAGCCCTACAAACTGACATCAGCAACCTGGACTGGTGAGTTTTCTTTCCCAGGGAAAATGGCCAAAGGATGTGCCCAGGGGCCCCTGGCCCACAACTGGGGTTTGAATGCAAACAATCCCGATATCGAAGGATGGACCCCTGAGTGAAGTTGTCCCCATCTCATACTTCTGCTGCCCTGATAGACCCAAGGGAGCCCTACAAACTGACATCAGCAACCTGGACTGGTGAGTTTTCTTTCCCAGGGAAAATGGCCAAAGGATGTGCCCAGGGGCCCCTGGCCCTGGGCTGGGCCCTGACTGCAAAGAATCCCTATATCGAAGGATGGATCGCAGACCAAAGTTGTCCCCTCCTCAAATTTCTGCTGCCCAGATAGACCCAAGGGAGCCCTACAAACTGACATCAGGAACCTGGACTGGTGAGTTTTCTTTCCCAGGGAAAATGGCCAAAGGATGTGCCCAGGGGCCCCTTGCACTGGGCGGGCCCTGACTGCAAAAAATCCATATATCGAAGGATGGACCCCAGATCGAAGTTGTCCCCTCCTGAAAGTTGTGCTGCCCTGATAGACCCAAGGGAGCCCTACAAACTGACATCAGGAACCTGGACTGGTGAGTTTTCTTTCCCAGGGAAAATGGCCAAAGGATGTGCCCTGTGGACCCTGGCACTGGGCTGGGGCCTGAATGTAAAAAATCCTTATATCGAAGGATGGACCCCAGACCGAAGTTGTCCCCTCCTGAAACTTTTGCTGCCCTGATAGATTCAAGGGAGCCCTACAAACTGACATCAGCAACCTGGACTGGTGAATTTTCTTTTCCAGGGAAAATGGCCAAAGTATATGCCGAGGGGCCCCTGGCCCTGAGCTGGGCCCTGACTGCAAAGAATCCTTATATCCAAGTTTGGACCCCAAACCGAAGTTGTCCCCTCCTCAAATTTCTCCTGCCTAGATAGACCCAAGTGAGCCCTACAAACTGACATCAGAAACATGGACTGGTGAGTTTTCTTTCCCAGGGAAAATGGCCAAAGGATGTGCCCAGGGGCCCCTGGCCCCTGGCTGGGACCTGAATGCAAAATATCCCTATATCGAAGGATGGACCCCTGAGTGAAGTTGTCCCCATCTCATACTTGTGCTGCCCTGATAGACCCAAGGGAGCCCTACAAACTGACATCAGCAACCTGGACTGGTGAATTTTCTTTCCCAGGGAAAATGGCCAAAGCATGTGCCCTGTGGACCCTGGCACTGGGCTGGGGCCTGAATGTAAAAAATCCTTATATCGAAGGATGGATCGCAGACCGAAGTTGTCCCCTCCTGAAACTTGTGCTGCCCTGATAGATTCAAGGGAGCCCTACAAACTGACATCAGGAACCTGGACTGGTGAATTTTCTTTTCCAGGGAAAATGGCCAAAGGATATGCCCAGGGGCCCCTGGCCCTGAGCTGGGCCCTGACTGCAAAGAATCCTTATATCCAAGTTTGGACCCCAAACCGAAGTTGTCCCCTCCTCAAATTTCTCCTCCCTAGATAGACCCAAGTGAGCCCTACAAACTGACATCAGAAACATGGACTGGTGAGTTTTCTTTCCCAGGGAAAATGGCCAAAGGATGTGCCCAGGGGCCCCTGGCCCCTGGCTGGGACCTGAATGCAAAATATCCCTATATCGAAGGATGGACCCCTGAGTGAAGTTGTCCCCATCTCATACTTGTGCTGCCCAGATAGAACCAAGGGAGCCCTACAAACTGACATCAGCAACCTGGACTGGTGAATTTTCTTTCCCAGGGAAAATGGCCAAAGGATGTGCCCAGGGGCCCCTGGCCCTGGGCTGGGGCCTGACTGTAAAAAATCCCTATGCCGAAGGATGGATCGCAGACCAAAGTTGTACCCTCCTAAAACTTGTGCTGCCCTGTTAGACCAAAGGGAGCCCTACAAACTGACATCAGCAACCTGGACTGGTGAGTTTTCTTTCCCAGGGAAAATGGCCAAAGGATGTGCCCTGGGGACCCTGGCACTGGGCTCGGGCATGACTGCAAAAAATCCTTATATCCAAGTTTGGACCCCAAACCGAAATTGTCCCCTCCTCAAACTTGTGCTGCCCAGATAGACCCAAGGGACCCCTACAAAGTGACATAAGGAACCTGGACTGGTGAATATTCTTTCCCAGGGAAAATGGCCAAAGGTTGTGCCCAGGGGCCCCTGGCCCTGGGCTGGGCCCTGACTGCAAAGAATCCTTATATCCAAGTTTGGACCCCAAACCGAAGTTGTCCCCTCCTCAAATTTCTGCTGCCCAGATAGACCCAAGGGTGCCCTACAAACTGACATCAGGAACATGGACTGGTGAGTTTTCTTTCCCAGGGAAAATGGCCAAAGGATGTGCCCAGGGGCCCCTGGCCCTGGGCTGGCTCTTGACTTCAAAGAATCCTTATATCGAAGGACGCACCCCAGACCAAAGTTGTCCCCATCTCATATTTCTGCTGCCCTGTTAGACCCAAGGGAGCCCTACAAACTGACATCAGCAACCTGGACTGGTGAGTTTTCTTTCCCAGGGAAAATGGCCAAAGGATGTGCCCAGGGGCCCCTAGCCCACGGCTGGGGTTTGAATGCAAAGAATCCTTATATCAAAGGATGGACCCCTGAGTGAAGTTGTCCCCATCTCTTACTTCTGCGGCCCTGATAGACCCAAGGGAGCCCTACAAACTGACATCAGCAACCTGGACTGGTGAGTTTTCTTTCCTATGGAAAATGGCCAAAGGATGTACCCAGGGGCCCCTGGCCCTGGGCTGGGCCCTGACTTCAAAGAATCCCTATATTGAAGGATGGATCGCAGACCAAAGTTGTCCCCTCCTCAAATTTCTGCTGCCCAGATAGACCCAAGGGTGCCCTACAAACTGACATCAGGAACATGGACTGGTGAGTTTTCTTTCCCAGGGAAAATGGCCAAAGGATGTGCCCAGGGGGCCATGGCACTGGGCTGGGCCCTGACTGATAAGAATCCTTATATCGAAGGATGGACCCCAGACCGAAGTTGTCCCCTCCTCAAATTTCTGCTGCCCTGATAGACCCAAGGGAGCCCTACAAACTGACATCAGCAACCTGGACTGGTGAGTTTTCTTTCCCAGGGAAAATGGCCACAGGATGTGCCCAGGGGCCCCTGGCCCACGGCTGGGGTTTGAATGCAAACAATCCCGATATCGAAGGATGGACCCCTGAGTGAAGTTGTCCCCATCCTATACTTCTGCTGCCCTGATAGACCCAAGGGAGCCCTACAAACTGACATCAGCAACCTGGACTGCTGAGTTTTCTTTCCCAGGGAAAATGGCCAAAGGATGTGCCCAGGGGCCCCTGGCCCTGGGCTGGGCCCTGACTGCAAAGAATCCCTATATCGAAGGATGGATCGCAGACCAAAGTTGTCCCCTCCTCAAATTTCTGCTGCCCAGATAGACCCAAGGGAGCCCTACAAACTGACATCAGGAACATGGACTGGTGAGTTTTCTTTCCCAGGGAAAATGGCCAAAGGATGTGCCCAGGGGACACTTGCACTGGGCTGGGCCCTGACAGCAAAAAATCCATATATCGAAGGATGGACCCCAGATCGAAGTTGTCCCCTCCTGAAAGTAGTGCTGCCCTGATAGACCCAAGGGAGCCCTACAAACTGACATCAGCAACCTGGACTGGTGAGTTTTCTTTCCCAGGGAAAATGGCCAAAGGATGTGCCCTGTGGACCCTGGCACTGGGCTGGGGCCTGAATGTAAAAAATCCTTATATCGAAGGATGGACCCCAGACCGAAGTTGTCCCCTCCTGAAACTTTTGCTGCCCTGATAGATTCAAGGGAGCCCTACAAACTGACATCAGCAACCTGGACTGGTGAATTTTCTTTTCCAGGGAAAATGGCCAAAGGATATGCCCAGGGGCCCCTGGCCCTGAGTTGGGCCCTGACTGCAAAGAATCCTTATATCCAAGTTTGGACCCCAAACCGAAGTTCTCCCCTCCTCAAATTTCTCCTGCCTAGATAGACCCAAGGGAGCCCTACAAACTGACATCAGAAACATGGACTGGTGAGTTTTCTTTCCCAGGGAAAATGGCCAAAGGATGTGCCCAGGGGCCCCTGGCCCCTGGCTGGGACCTGAATGCAAAATATCCCTATATCGAAGGATGGACCCCTGAGTGAAGTTGTCCCCATCTCATACTTGTGCTGCCCTGATAGACCCAAGGGAGCCCTACAAACTGACATCAGCAACCTGGACTGGTGAATTTTCTTTCCCAGGGAAAATGGCCAAAGGATGTGCCCAGGGGCCCCTGGCCCTGGGCTGGGGCCTTACTGTAAAAAATCCCTATGCCGAAGGATGGATCGCAGACCAAAGTTGTACCCTCCTAAAACTTGTGCTGCCCTGTTAGACCAAAGGGAGCCCTACAAACTGACATCAGCAACCTGGACTGGTGAGTTTTCTTTCCCAGGGAAAATGGCCAAAGGATGTGCCCTGGGGACCCTGGCACTGGGCTCGGGCATGACTGCAAAGAATCCTTATATCCAAGTTTGGACCCCAAACCGAAATTGTCCCCTCCTCAAAATTGTGCTGCCACAGATAGACCCAAGGGACCCCTACAAAGTGACATAAGGAACCTGGACTGGTGAATATTCTTTCCCAGGGAAAATGGCCAAAGGTTGTGCCCAGGGGCCCCTGGCCCTGGGCTGGGCCCTGACTGCAAAGAATCCTTATATCCAAGTTTGGACCCCAAACCGAAGTTGTCCCCTCCTCAAATTTCTGCTGCCCAGATAGACCCAAGGATGCCCTACAAACTGACATCAGGAACATGGACTGGTGAGTTTTCTTTGCCAGGGAAAATGGCCAAAGGATGTGCCCAGGGACCCCTGGCCCTGGGCTGGCTCTTGACTTCAAAGAATCCTTATATCGAAGGACGCACCCCAGACCAAAGTTGTCCCCATCTCATATTTCTGCTGCCCTGTTAGACCCAAGGGAGCCCTACAAACTGACATCAGCAACCTGGACTGGTGAGTTTTCTTTCCCAGGGAAAATGGCCACAGGATGTGCCCAGGGGCCCCTAGCCCACGGCTGGGGTTTGAATGCAAAGAATCCTTATATCAAAGGATGGACCCCTGAGTGAAGTTGTCCCCATCTCTTACTTCTGCGGCCCTGATAGACCCAAGGGAGCCCTACAAACTGACATCAGCAACCTGGACTGGTGAGTTTTCTTTCCTATGGAAAATGGCCAAAGGATGTACCCAGGGGCCCCTGGCCCTGGGCTGGGCCCTGACTTCAAAGAATCCCTATATTGAAGGATGGATCGCAGACCAAAGTTGTCCCCTCCTCAAATTTCTGCTGCCCAGATAGACCCAAGGGTGCCCAACAAACTGACATCAGGAACATGGACTGGTGAGTTTTCTTTCCCAGGGAAAATGGCCAAAGGATGTGCCCAGGGGGCCCTGGCACTGGGCTGGGCCCTGACTGCAAAGAATCCTTATATCGAAGGATGGACCCCAGACCGAAGTTGTCCCCTCCTCAAATTTCTGCTGCCCTGATAGACCCAAGGGAGCCCTACAAACTGACATCAGCAACCTGGACTGGTGAGTTTTCTTTCCCAGGGAAAATGGCCAAAGGATGTGCCCAGGGGCCCCTGGCCCACGGCTGGGGTTTGAATGCAAAAAATCCTTATATCGAAGGATGGACCCCTGAGTGAAGTTGTCCCCATCTCATACTTCTGCTGCCCTGATAGACCCAAGGGAGCCCTACAAACTGACATCAGCAACCTGGACTGGTGAGTTTTCTTTCCTATGGAAAATGGCCAAAGGATGTGCCCAGGGGCCTCCGGCACTCGGCTGGGCACTGACTTCAAAGAGTCCCTATATTGAAGGATGGATTGCAGACCAAAGTTGTCGCCTCCTCAAATTTCTGCTGCCCAGATAGACCCAAGGGAGCCCTACAAACTGACATCAGCAACCTGGACTGGTGAGTTTTCTTTCCCAGGGAAAATGGCCAAAGGATGTGGCCATTGGGCCCTGGCACTGGGCTGGGCCCTGACTGCAAAGAATCCTTATATCGAAGGATGGACCCCAGACCGAAGTTGTCCCCTCCTCAAATTTCTGCTGCCCTGATAGACCCAAGGGAGCCCTACAAACTGACATCAGCAACCTGGACTGGTGAGTTTTCTTTCCCAGGGAAAATGCCCACAGGATGTGCCCAGGGGCCCCTGGCCCACGGCTGGGGTTTGATTGCAAACAATCCTGATATCGAAGGATGGACCCCTGAGTGAAGTTGTCCCCATCTCATACTTCTGCTGCCCTGATAGACCCAAGGGAGCCCTACAAACTGACATCAGCAACCTGGACTGGTGAGTTTTCTTTCCCAGGGAAAATGGCCAAAGGATGTGCCCAGGGGCCCCTGGCCCTGGGCTGGGCCCTGACTGCAGAGAATCCCTATATCGAAGGATGGATCGCAGACCAAAGTTGTCCCCTCCTCAAATTTCTGCTGCCCAGATAGACCCAAGGGAGCCCTACAAACTGACATCAGCAATCTGGACTGGTGAGTTTTCTTTCCCAGGGAAAATGGCCAAAGGATGTGCCCAGGGGTCCCTTGCACTGGGCTGGGCCCTGACAGCAAAAAATCCATATATCGAAGGATGGACCCCAGATCGAAGTTGTCCCCTCCTGAAAGTTGTGCTGCCCTGATAGACCCAAGGGAGCCCTACAAACTGACATCAGGAACCTGGACTGGTGAGTTTTCTTTCCTATGGAAAATGGCCAAAGGATGTGCCCAGGGGCCCCTGGCCCTGGGCTGGGCCCTGACTGCAAAGAATCCCTATATCGAAGGACCCACCCCAGGCCAAAGTTGTCCCCATCTCATATTTCTGCTGCCCTGTTAGACCCAAGGGAGCCCTACAAACTGACATCAGCAACCTGGACTGGTGAATTTTCTTTCCCAGGGAAAATGGCCAAAGCATGTGCCCTGTGGACCCTGGCACTGGGCTGGGGCCTGAATGTAAAAAATCCTTATATCGAAGGATGGACCCCAGACCGAAGTTGTCCCCTCCTGAAACTTGTGCTGCCCTGATAGATTCAAGGGAGCCCTACAAACTGACATCAGCAACCTGGACTGGTGAATTTTCTTTTCCAGGGAAAATGGCCAAAGGATATGCCCAGGGGCCCCTGGCCCTGAGCTGGGCCCTGACTGCAAAGAATCCTTATATCCAAGTTTGGACCCCAAACCGAAGTTGTCCCCTCCTCAAATTTCTCCTCCCTAGATAGACCCAAGTGAGCCCTACAAACTGACATCAGAAACATGGACTGGTGAGTTTTCTTTCCCAGGGAAAATGGCCAAAGGATGTGCCCAGGGGCCCCTGGCCCCTGGCTGGGACCTGAATGCAAAATATCCCTATATCGAAGGATGGACCCCTGAGTGAAGTTGTCCCCATCTCATACTTGTGCTGCCCAGATAGAACCAAGGGAGCCCTACAAACTGACATCAGCAACCTGGACTGGTGAATTTTCTTTCCCAGGGAAAATGGCCAAAGGATGTGCCCAGGGGCCCCTGGCCCTGGGCTGGGGCCTTACTGTAAAAAATCCCTATGCCGAAGGATGGATCGCAGACCAAAGTTGTACCCTCCTAAAACTTGTGCTGCCCTGTTAGACCAAAGGGAGCCCTACAAACTGACATCAGCAACCTGGACTGGTGAGTTTTCTTTCCCAGGGAAAATGGCCAAAGGATGTGCCCTGGGGACCCTGGCACTGGGCTCGGGCATGACTGCAAAAAAATCCTTATATCCAAGTTTGGACCCCAAACCGAAATTGTCCCCTCCTCAAAATTGTGCTGCCACAGATAGACCCAAGGGACCCCTACAAAGTGACATAAGGAACCTGGACTGGTGAATATTCTTTCCCAGGGAAAATGGCCAAAGGTTGTGCCCAGGGGCCCCTGGCCCTGGGCTGGGCCCTGACTGCAAAGAATCCTTATATCCAAGTTTGGACCCCAAACCGAAGTTGTCCCCTCCTCAAATTTCTGCTGCCCAGATAGACCCAAGGATGCCCTAAAAACTGACATCAGGAACATGGACTGGTGAGTTTTCTTTGCCAGGGAAAATGGCCAAAGGATGTGCCCAGGGACCCCTGGCCCTGGGCTGGCTCTTGACTTCAAAGAATCCTTATATCGAAGGACGCACCCCAGACCAAAGTTGTCCCCATCTCATATTTCTGCTGCCCTGTTAGACCCAAGGGAGCCCTACAAACTGACATCAGCAACCTGGACTGGTGAGTTTTCTTTCCCAGGGAAAATGGCCACAGGATGTGCCCAGGGGCCCCTAGCCCACGGCTGGGGTTTGAATGCAAAGAATCCTTATATCAAAGGATGGACCCCTGAGTGAAGTTGTCCCCATCTCATACTTCTGCGGCCCTGATAGACCCAAGGGAGCCCTACAAACTGACATCAGCAACCTGGACTGGTGAGTTTTCTTTCCTATGGAAAATGGCCAAAGGATGTACCCAGGGGCCCCTGGCCCTGGGCTGGGCCCTGACTTCAAAGAATCCCTATATTGAAGGATGGATCGCAGACCAAAGTTGTCCCCTCCTCAAATTTCTGCTGCCCAGATAGACCCAAGGGTGCCCTACAAACTGACATCAGGAACATGGACTGGTGAGTTTTCTTTCCCAGGGAAAATGGCCAAAGGATGTGCCCAGGGGGCCCTGGCACTGGGCTGGGCCCTGACTGCAAAGAATCCTTATATCGAAGGATGGACCCCAGACCGAAGTTGTCCCCTCCTCAAATTTCTGCTGCCCTGATAGACCCAAGGGAGCCCTACAAACTGACATCAGCAACCTGGACTGGTGAGTTTTCTTTCCCAGGGAAAATGGCCAAAGGATGTGCCCAGGGGCCCCTGGCCCACGGCTGGGGTTTGAATGCAAACAATCCATATATCGAAGGATGGACCCCTGAGTGAAGTTGTCCCCATCTCATACTTCTGCTGCCCTGATAGACCCAAGGGAGCCCTACAAACTGACATCAGCAACCTGGACTGGTGAGTTTTCTTTCCCAGGGAAAATGGCCAAAGGATGTGGCCATTGGGCCCTGGCACTGGGCTGGGCCCTGACTGCAAAGAATCCTTATATCGAAGGATGGACCCCAGACCGAAGTTGTCCCCTCCTCAAATTTCTGCTGCCCTGATAGACCCAAGGGAGCCCTACAAACTGACATCAGCAACCTGGACTGGTGAGTTTTCTTTCCCAGGGAAAATGGCCAAAGGATGTGCCCAGGGGCCCCTGGCCCTGGGCTGGCGCTTGACTTCAAAGAATCCTTATATCGAAGGATGGACCCCTGAGTGAAGTTGTCCCCATCTCATACTTCTGCGGCCCTGATAGACCCAAGGGAGCCCTACAAACTGACATCAGCAACCTGGACTGGTGAGTTTTCTTTCCCAGGGAAAATGGCCAAAGGATGTGCCCTGTGGACCCTGGCACTGGGCTGGGGCCTGAATGTAAAAAATCCTTATATCGAAGGATGGACCCCAGACCGAAGTTGTCCCCTCCTGAAACTTGTGCTGCCCTGATAGATTCAAGGGAGCCCTACAAACTGACATCAGCAACCTGGACTGGTGAATTTTCTTTTCCAGGGAAAATGGCCAAAGGATATGCCCAGGGGCCCCTGGCCCTGGGCTGGGGCCCTGACTGCAAAGAATCCTTATATCCAAGTTTGGACCCCAAACCGAAGTTGTCCCCTCCTCAAATTTCTCCTCCCTAGATAGACCCAAGTGAGCCCTACAAACTGACATCAGAAACATGGACTGGTGAGTTTTCTTTCCCAGGGAAAATGGCCAAAGGATGTGCCCAGGGGCCCCTGGCCCCTGGCTGGGACCTGAATGCAAAATATCCCTATATCGAAGGATGGACCCCTGAGTGAAGTTGTCCCCATCTCATACTTGTGCTGCCCAGATAGAACCAAGGGAGCCCTACAAACTGACATCAGCAACCTGGACTGGTGAATTTTCTTTCCCAGGGAAAATGGCCAAAGGATGTGCCCAGGGGCCCCTGGCCCTGGGCTGGGGCTTTACTGTAAAAAATCCCTATGCCGAAGGATGGATCGCAGACCAAAGTTGTACCCTCCTAAAACTTGTGCTGCCCTGTTAGACCAAAGGGAGCCCTACAAACTGACATCAGCAACCTGGACTGGTGAGTTTTCTTTCCCAGGGAAAATGGCCAAAGGATGTGCCCTGGGGACCCTGGCACTGGGCTCGGGCATGACTGCAAAAAATCCTTATATCCAAGTTTGGACCCCAAACCGAAATTGTCCCCTCCTCAAAATTGTGCTGCCCAGATAGACCCAAGGGACCCCTACAAAGTGACATAAGGAACCTGGACTGGTGAATATTCTTTCCCAGGGAAAATGGCCAAAGGTTGTTCCCAGGGGCCCCTGGCCCTGGGCTGGGGCCCTGACTGCAAAGAATCCTTATATCCAAGTTTGGACCCCAAACCGAAGTTGTCCCCTCCTCAAATTTCTGCTGCCCAGATAGACCCAAGGGTGCCCTACAAACTGACATCAAGAACATGGACTGGTGAGTTTTCTTTCCCAGGGAAAATGGCCAAAGGATGTGCCCAGGGGCCCCTGGCCCTGGGCTGGCTCTTGACTTCAAAGAATCCTTATATCGAAGGACGCACCCCAGACCAAAGTTGTCCCCATCTCATATTTCTGCTGCCCTGTTAGACCCAAGGGAGCCCTACAAACTGACATCAGCAACCTGGACTGGTGAGTTTTCTTTCCCAGGGAAAATGGCCAAAGGATGTGCCCAGGGGCCCCTAGCCCACGGCTGGGGTTTGAATGCAAAGAATCCTTATATCAAAGGATGGACCCCTGAGTGAAGTTGTCCCCATCTCTTACTTCTGCGGCCCTGATAGACCCAAGGGAGCCCTACAAACTGACATCAGCAACCTGGACTGGTGAGTTTTCTTTCCTATGGAAAATGGCCAAAGGATGTACCCAGGGGCCCCTGGCCCTGGGCTGGGCCCTGACTTCAAAGAATCCCTATATTGAAGGATGGATCGCAGACCAAAGTTGTCCCCTCCTCAAATTTCTGCTGCCCAGATAGACCCAAGGGTGCCCTACAAACTGACATCAGGAACATGGACTGGTGAGTTTTCTTTCCCAGGGAAAATGGCCAAAGGATGTGCCCAGGGGGCCATGGCACTGGGCTGGGCCCTGACTGATAAGAATCCTTATATCGAAGGATGGACCCCAGACCGAAGTTGTCCCCTCCTCAAATTTCTGCTGCCCTGATAGACCCAAGGGAGCCCTACAAACTGACATCAGCAACCTGGACTGGTGAGTTTTCTTTCCCAGGGAAAATGGCCACAGGATGTGCCCAGGGGCCCCTGGCCCACGGCTGGGGTTTGAATGCAAACAATCCCGATATCGAAGGATGGACCCCTGAGTGAAGTTGTCCCCATCTCATACTTCTGCTGCCCTGATAGACCCAAGGGAGCCCTACAAACTGACATCAGCAACCTGGACTGGTGAGTTTTCTTTCCCAGGGAAAATGGCCAAAGGATGTGCCCAGGGGCCCCTGGCCCTGGGCTGGGCCCTGACTGCAAAGAATCCCTATATCGAAGGATGGATCGCAGACCAAAGTTGTCCCCTCCTCAAATTTCTGCTGCCCAGATAGACCCAAGGGAGCCCTACAAACTGACATCAGGAACCTGGACTGGTGAGTTTTCTTTCCCAGGGAAAATGGCCAAAGGATGTGCCCAGGGGTCCCTTGCACTGGGCTGGGCCCTGACAGCAAAAAATCCATATATCGAAGGATGGACCCCAGATCGAAGTTGTCCCCTCCTGAAAGTTGTGCTGCCCTGATAGACCCAAGGGAGCCCTACAAACTGACATCAGGAACCTGGACTGGTGAGTTTTCTTTCCCAGGGAAAATGGCCAAAGGATGTGCCCTGTGGACCCTGGCACTGGGCTGGGGCCTGAATGTAAAAAATCCTTATATCGAAGGATGGACCCCAGACCGAAGTTGTCCCCTCCTGAAACTTTTGCTGCCCTGATAGATTCAAGGGAGCCCTACAAACTGACATCAGCAACCTGGACTGGTGAATTTTCTTTTCCAGGGAAAATGGCCAAAGGATATGCCCAGGGGCCCCTGGCCCTGAGCTGGGCCCTGACTGCAAAGAATCCTTATATCCAAGTTTGGACCCCAAACCGAAGTTGTCCCCTCCTCAAATTTCTCCTGCCTAGATAGACCCAAGTGAGCCCTACAAACTGACATCAGAAACATGGACTGGTGAGTTTTCTTTCCCAGGGAAAATGGCCAAAGGATGTGCCCAGGGGCCCCTGGCCCCTGGCTGGGACCTGAATGCAAAATATCCCTATATCGAAGGATGGACCCCTGAGTGAAGTTGTCCCCATCTCATACTTGTGCTGCCCTGATAGACCCAAGGGAGCCCTACAAACTGACATCAGCAACCTGGACTGGTGAATTTTCTTTCCCAGGGAAAATGGCCAAAGGATGTGCCCAGGGGCCCCTGGCCCTGGGCTGGGGCCTTACTGTAAAAAATCCCTATGCCGAAGGATGGATCGCAGACCAAAGTTGTACCCTCCTAAAACTTGTGCTGCCCTGTTAGACCAAAGGGAGCCCTACAAACTGACATCAGCAACCTGGACTGGTGAGTTTTCTTTCCCAGGGAAAATGGCCAAAGGATGTGCCCTGGGGACCCTGGCACTGGGCTCGGGCATGACTGCAAAAAAATCCTTATATCCAAGTTTGGACCCCAAACCGAAATTGTCCCCTCCTCAAAATTGTGCTGCCACAGATAGACCCAAGGGACCCCTACAAAGTGACATAAGGAACCTGGACTGGTGAATATTCTTTCCCAGGGAAAATGGCCAAAGGTTGTGCCCAGGGGCCCCTGGCCCTGGGCTGGGCCCTGACTGCAAAGAATCCTTATATCCAAGTTTGGACCCCAAACCGAAGTTGTCCCCTCCTCAAATTTCTGCTGCCCAGATAGACCCAAGGATGCCCTAAAAACTGACATCAGGAACATGGACTGGTGAGTTTTCTTTGCCAGGGAAAATGGCCAAAGGATGTGCCCAGGGACCCCTGGCCCTGGGCTGGCTCTTGACTTCAAAGAATCCTTATATCGAAGGACGCACCCCAGACCAAAGTTGTCCCCATCTCATATTTCTGCTGCCCTGTTAGACCCAAGGGAGCCCTACAAACTGACATCAGCAACCTGGACTGGTGAGTTTTCTTTCCCAGGGAAAATGGCCACAGGATGTGCCCAGGGGCCCCTAGCCCACGGCTGGGGTTTGAATGCAAAGAATCCTTATATCAAAGGATGGACCCCTGAGTGAAGTTGTCCCCATCTCATACTTCTGCGGCCCTGATAGACCCAAGGGAGCCCTACAAACTGACATCAGCAACCTGGACTGGTGAGTTTTCTTTCCTATGGAAAATGGCCAAAGGATGTACCCAGGGGCCCCTGGCCCTGGGCTGGGCCCTGACTTCAAAGAATCCCTATATTGAAGGATGGATCGCAGACCAAAGTTGTCCCCTCCGCAAATTTCTGCTGCCCTGATAGACCCAAGGGTGCCCTACAAACTGACATCAGGAACATGGACTGGTGAGTTTTCTTTCCCAGGGAAAATGGCCAAAGGATGTGCCCAGGGGGCCCTGGCACTGGGCTGGGCCCTGACTGCAAAGAATCCTTATATCGAAGGATGGACCCCAGACCGAAGTTGTCCCCTCCTCAAATTTCTGCTGCCCTGATAGACCCAAGGGAGCCCTACAAACTGACATCAGCAACCTGGACTGGTGAGTTTTCTTTCCCAGGGAAAATGGCCAAAGGATGTGCCCAGGGGCCCCTGGCCCACGGCTGGGGTTTGAATGCAAACAATCCATATATCGAAGGATGGACCCCTGAGTGAAGTTGTCCCCATCTCATACTTCTGCTGCCCTGATAGACCCAAGGGAGCCCTACAAACTGACATCAGCAACCTGGACTGGTGAGTTTTCTTTCCCAGGGAAAATGGCCAAAGGATGTGGCCATTGGGCCCTGGCACTGGGCTGGGCCCTGACTGCAAAGAATCCTTATATCGAAGGATGGACCCCAGACCGAAGTTGTCCCCTCCTCAAATTTCTGCTGCCCTGATAGACCCAAGGGAGCCCTACAAACTGACATCAGCAACCTGGACTGGTGAGTTTTCTTTCCCAGGGAAAATGGCCAAAGGATGTGCCCAGGGGCCCCTGGCCCACGGCTGGCGCTTGACTTCAAAGAATCCTTATATCGAAGGATGGACCCCTGAGTGAAGTTGTCCCCATCTCATACTTCTGCGGCCCTGATAGACCCAAGGGAGCCCTACAAACTGACATCAGCAACCTGGACTGGTGAGTTTTCTTTCCCAGGGAAAATGGCCAAAGGATGTGCCCAGGGGCCCCTGGCCCTGGGCTGGGCCCTGACTGCAAAGAATCCCTATATTGAAGGATGGATCGCAGACCAAAGTTGTCCCCTCCTCAAATTTCTGCTGCCCAGATAGACCCAAAGGAGCCCTACAAACTGACATCAGCAACCTGGACTGGTGAGTTTTCTTTCCCAGGGAAAATGGCCAAAGGATGTGCCCAGGGGCCCCTTGCACTGGGCTGGGACCTGAATGCAAAAAATCCATATATCGAAGGATGGACCCCAGACCGAAGTTGTCCCCTCCTGAAAGTTGTGCTGCCCTGATAGACCCAAGGGAGCCCTACAAACTGACATCAGCAACCTGGACTGGTGAGTTTTCTTTCCCAGGGAAAATGGCCAAAGGATGTGCCCAGGGGCCCCTGGAAGTGGGCTGGGGCCTGACTTCAAAGAATCTATTTATTGAAGGATGGATCGCAGACCAAATTTGTCCCCTCCGCAAATTTCTGCTGCCCAGATAGACCCAAGGGTGCCCTACAAACTGACATCAGGAACATGGACTGGTGAGTTTTCTTTCCCAGGGAAAATGGCCAAAGGATGTGCCCCGGGGGCCATGCCACTGGGCTGGGCCCTGACTGCAAAGAATCCTTATATCGAAGGATGGACCCCAGACCGAAGTTGTCCCCTCCTCAAATTTCTGCTGCCCTGATAGACGCAAGGGAGCCCTACAAACTGACATCAGCAACCTGGACTGGTGAGTTTTCTTTCCCAGGGAAAATGGCCAAAGGATGTGCCCTAAGCCCCTAGCCCCTGGCAGGGGCCTAACTGCAAAATATCCTTACATCGAAGGATGGACCCCAAACTGAAGTTGTCCCCTTCTCAAACTTGTGCTACCCTGAGAGACCCAAGGGAGCCCTACAAACTGACATCAGCAACCTGGACTGGTGAGTTTTCTTTCCCAGGGAAAATGGCCAAAGGATGAGCCCAGGGGCCCCTGGCACTGGGCTGGGGCTTGACTGCAAAGAATCCTTATATCGAAGGATGAATCGCAGACCGAAGTGTCCCTTCCTCAAATTTCTGGTGCCCAGTTAGACCCAAGGGAGCCCTACAAACTGACATCAGGAACCTGGACTGGTGAGTTTCCTTTCCCAGGGAAAATGGCCAAAGTTGTGCCCAAGGGCGTCTGGACCCTGGCTGGGACCTGAATGCAACATATCCCTATATCGAAGGATGGATCGCAGACCGAAGTTGTCCCTTCCTCAAACTTGTGCTGCCCTGATAGACCCAAGGGAGCCCTACAAACTGACATCAGCAACCTGGACTAGTGAGTTTTCATTTCCAGGGAAAACGGCCAAAGGATGTGCCCAGGGGCCCCTGGCCCTGGGCTTGGGCCTGAATGCAAAATATCCCTATATCGAAGGATGGATCGCAGACCGAAGTTGTCCCTTCCTCAAACTTGTGCTGTCCTGATAGACCCAAGGGAGCCCTACAAACTGACATGAGCAACCTGGACTGCTGAGTTTTCTTTCCCAGGGAAAATGGCCAAAGGATGTTCCCAGGGGCGCCTGGAACTGGGCTGGGGACTGACTGCAAATAATCCCTATATTGAAGGAAGGATCGCAGACCAAAGTTGTCCCCTCCTCAAATTTCTGCTGCCCAGTTAGGCCCACGGGAGCCCTACAAACTGACATCAGCAACCGGGACTGGTGAGTGTTCTTTCCCAGGGAAAATGGCCAAAGGATGTGCCCAGGGGCCGCAGGCCCCTGGCTAGGACCTGAATGCAAAAAATCCTTATATCGAAGAATGAACCCCAGACCAAAGTTGTCCCCTCCTCAAATTTCTGCTGCCCAGATAGACCCAAGGGAGCCCTACAAACTGAGATCAGCAACCTGGACTGGTGAGTTTTCTTTCCCAGGTAAAGTGGCCAAATGGTGTGCCCAGGGGCCCCTGGCCCTGGGATGGGCCTTGAATTCAAAAAATCCTTGTAATGAAGAATGGACCCCAGGCCGAAGTTGTCCCCATCTCATACTTGTGCTGCCCTGATAGACCCAAGTGAGCCCTACAAACTGACATCAGCAACCTGGACTGGTGAGCTTTCATTTCCAGGGAAAATGGCCAAAGGATGTGCCCAGGGTCCCCAAGGACGGGGCTGGGGGCTGAATGCAAAAAATCCTTATATCGAAGGATGGATCGCAGACTAAAGTTGTCCCCTCCTCAAATTTCTGCTGCCCACATAGACCCAAGGGAGACCTACAAAGTGACATCCGGAACCTGGACTGGTGAGTTTTCTTTCCCAGGGAAAATGGCCAAAGGATGTGCCCAGGGGCCCGTGACCCCTGGATGGGACCTGAATGCAAATAATCCCTATATCGAATGATGGAACCCAGACTGAAGTTGTCCCCTCCTCAAACTTGTGCTGCCCTGATAGACCCAAGGGAGCCCTACAAACTGACATGAGCAACCTGGACTAGTGAGTTTTTTTTCCCAGGGAAAATGGCCAAAGGATGTGCCCAGGGGCCCGTGGCCCCTGGCTGGGACCGGAAAGCAAATAATCCGTATATTGAAGGATGGATCGCAGACCATAGTTGTCCCCTCCTCAAATTTCTGCTGCCCAGTTAGACCCAAGGGAGCCCTACAAACTGACATCAGCAACCTGGACTGGTGAGTTTTCTTTCCCAGGGAAAATGGCCAAAGGATGTGCCCAGGGGCCCCTGGCCCCTGGCTGGGACCTGAATGCAAAATATCCCTATATTGATGGATGGATCGCAGACCGAAGTTGTCCCCTCCTCAAATTTCTGCTGCCCAGATAGACCCAAGGGAGCCCTACAAAGTGACATCCGGAACCTGGACTGGTGAGTTTTCTTTCCCAGGGAAAATGGCCAAAGGGTGTGCGCTGGGGACCCTAGCCCTGGGCTGGGGACTGAATGCCAAAAATCCTCATATCGAAGGATGGATCGCAGACTAAAGTTTTCCCCCTGTCAAATTTCTGCTGCCCAGATAGACCCAAAGGAGCCCTACAAACTGACATCAGGAACCTGGACTGGTGAGTTTTCTTTCCCAGGGAAAATGGCCAAAGGATGAGCCCAGGGGCCCCTGGCACTGGGCTGGGGCTTGACTGCAAAGAATCCTTATATCGAAGGATGAATCGCAGACCGAAGTTGTCCCTTCCTCAAATTTCTGCTGCCCAGTTAGACCCAAGGGAGCCCTACAAACTGACATCAGCAACCTGGACTGGTGAGTGTTCTTTCCCAGGGAAAATGGCCAAAGGATGTGCCCAGGGGCCCCTGGCCCTGGGCTTGGCCCTGAATGCAAAAAATCCTTATATCGAATAATGGACCCCAGACCGAAGTTGTCCCCATCTCGTACTTGTGTTGCCCTGATAGACCACGGGAACCCTACAAAATGACATCCGGAACCTGGACTGGTGAGTGTTCTTTCCCAGGGAAAATGGCCAAAGGATGTGCCCAGGGGCCCCTGGCACTGGGCTGGGGACTGAATGCCAAAAATCCTTATATAAATTTTTCCCTCCTCAAATTTCTGCTGCCCAGATAGACCCAAAGGAGCCCTACAAACTGACATCAGCAACCTGGACTGGTGAGTTTTCTTTCCCAGGGAAAATGGCCAAAGGATGTGTCGAGGTCCCCCTGGCCCCTGGCTGGGACCTGAATGCAAAATATCCCTATATCGAAGGATGGATTGCAGACCGAAGTTGTCCCTTCCTCAAACTTGTGCTGCCCAGATAGACCCAAAGGAGCCCTACAAACTGACATCAGCAACCTGGACTGGTGAGCTTTCATTTCCAGGGAAAATGGCCAAAGGATGTGCCCAGGGGCCCCAAGGACGGGGCTGGGGGCTGAATGCAAAAAATCCTTATATCGAAGGATGGATCGCAGACTAAAGTTGTCCCCTCCTCAAATTTCTGCTGCCCACATAGACCCAAGGGAGACCTACAAAGTGACATCCGGAACCTGGACTGGTGAGTTTTCTTTCCCAGGGAAAATGGCCAAAGGATGTGCCCAGGGGCCCGTGACCCCTGGCTGGGACCTGAATGCAAATAATCCCTATATCGAATGATGGAACCCAGACTGAAGTTGTCCCCTCCTCAAACTTGTGCTGCCCTGATAGACCCAAGGGAGCCCTACAAACTGACATCAGGAACCTGGACTGGTGAGTTTTCTTTCCCAGGGAAAATGGCCAAAGGATGTGCCCAGGGGCCCCTTGCACTGGGCTGGGCCCTGACAGCAAAAAATCCATATATCGAAGGATGGACCCCAGATCGAAGTTGTCCCCTCCTGAAAGTTGTGCTGCCCTGATAGACCCAAGGGAGCCCTACAAACTGACATCAGGAACCTGGACTGGTGAGTTTTCTTTCCCAGGGAAAATGGCCAAAGGATGTGCCCTGTGGACCCTGGCACTGGGCTGGGGCCTGAATGTAAAAAATCCTTATATCGAAGGATGGACCCCAGACCGAAGTTGTCCCTTCCTGAAACTTTTGCTGCCCTGATAGATTCAAGGGAGCCCTACAAACTGACATCAGCAACCTGGACTGGTGAATTTTCTTTTCCAGGGAAAATGGCCAAAGGATATGCCCAGGGGCCCCTGGCCCTGAGCTGGGCCCTGACTGCAAAGAATCCTTATATCCAAGTTTGCACCCCAAACCGAAGTTGTCCCCTCCTCAAATTTCTCCTGCCTAGATAGACCCAAGTGAGCCCTACAAACTGACATCAGAAACATGGACTGGTGAGTTTTCTTTCCCAGGGAAAATGGCCAAAGGATGTGCCCAGGGGCCCCTCGCCCCTGGCTGGGACCTGAATGCAAAATATCCCTATATCGAAGGATGGACCCCTGAGTGAAGTTGTCCCCATCTCATACTTGTGCTGCCCTGATAGACCCAAGGGAGCCCTACAAACTGACATCAGCAACCTGGACTGGTGAATTTTCTTTCCCAGGGAAAATGGCCAAAGGATGTGCCCAGGGGCCCCTGGCCCTGGGCTGGGGCCTTACTGTAAAAAATCCCTATGCCGAAGGATGGATCGCAGACCAAAGTTGTACCCTCCTAAAACTTGTGCTGCCCTGTTAGACCAAAGGGAGCCCTACAAACTGACATCAGCAACCTGGACTGGTGAGTTTTCTTTCCCAGGGAAAATGGCCAAAGGATGTGCCCTGGGGACCCTGGCACTGGGCTCGGGCATGACTGCAAAAAATCCTTATATCCAAGTTTGGACCCCAAACCGAAATTGTCCCCTCCTCAAAATTGTGCTGCCACAGATAGACCCAAGGGACCCCTACAAAGTGACATAAGGAACCTGGACTGGTGAGTTTTCTTTCCCAGGGAAAATGGCCACAGGATGTGCCCAGGGGCCCCTAGCCCACGGCTGGGGTTTGAATGCAAAGAATCCTTATATCAAAGGATGGACCCCTGAGTGAAGTTGTCCCCATCTCTTACTTCTGCGGCCCTGATAGACCCAAGGGAGCCCTACAAACTGACATCAGCAACCTGGACTGGTGAGTTTTCTTTCCTATGGAAAATGGCCAAAGGATGTACCCAGGGGCCCCTGGCCCTGGGCTGGGCCCTGACTTCAAAGAATCCTTATATTGAAGGATGGATCGCAGACCAAATTTGTCACCTCCTCAAATTTCTGCTGCCCAGATAGACCCAAGGGTGCCCTACAAACTGACATCAGGAACATGGACTGGTGAGTTTTCTTTCCCAGGGAAAATGGCCAAAGGATGTGCCCAGGGGGCCCTGGCACTGGGCTGGGCCCTGACTGCAAAGAATCCTTATATCGAAGGATGGAGCCCAGACCGAAGTTGTCCCCTCCTCAAATTTCTGCTGCCCTGATAGACCCAAGGGAGCCCTACAAACTGACATCAGCAACCTGGACTGGTGAGTTTTCTTTCCCAGGGAAAATGGCCAAAGGATGTGCCCAGGGGCCCCTGGCCCACGGCTGGGGTTTGAATGCAAACAATCCATATATCGAAGGATGGACCCCTGAGTGAAGTTGTCCCCATCTCATACTTCAGCTGCCCTGATAGACCCAAGGGAGCCCTACAAACTGACATCAGCAACCTGGACTGGTGAGTTTTCTTTCCCAGGGAAAATGGCCAAAGGATGTGCCCAGGGGCCTCCGGCACTCGGCTGGGCACTGACTTCAAAGATTCCCTATATTGAAGGATGGATTGCAGACCAAAGTTGTCGCCTTCTCAAATTTCTGCTGCCCAGATAGACCCAAGGGAGCCCTACAAACTGACATCAGCAACCTGGACTGGTGAGTTTTCTTTCCCAGGGAAAATGGCCAAAGGATGTGGCCATTGGGCCCTGGCACTGGGCTGGGCCCTGACTGCAAAGAATCCTTATATCGAAGGATGGACCCCAGACCGAAGTTGTCCCCTCCTCAAATTTCTGCTGCCCTGATAGACCCAAGGGAGCCCTACAAACTGACATCAGCAACCTGGACTGGTGAGTTTTCTTTCCCAGGGAAAAAGGCCAAAGGATGTGCCCAGGGGGCCCTGGAACTGGGCTGGGGCCTGACTGCAAAGAATCCTTATATCGAAGGATGGACCCCAGACCGAAGTTGTCCCCTCCTCAAATTTCTGCTGCCCTGATAGACCCAAGGGAGCCCTACAAACTGACATCAGCAACCTGGACTGGTGAGTTTTCTTTCCCAGGGAAAATGGCCAAAGGATGTGCCCAGGGGCCGCTGGCCCTGGGCTGGGGCCTGACTGTAAAGAATCCCTATATCGAAGGATGGATCGCAGACCAAAGTTGTCCCCTCCTCAAATTTCTGCTGCCCTGATAGACCCAAGGGAGCCCTACAAACTGAAATCAGCAACCTGGACTGGTGAGTTTTCTTTCCCAGGGAAAATGGCCAAAGGATGTGCCCAGGGGCCCCTGGCACTGGGCTCGGACCTGACTGCAAAGAATCCTTATATCGAAGATGGGACGCCAGACGGAAGTTGTGCCCTCCTCAAACTTGTGCTGCCCAGATCGACCCAAGGGAGCCCTACAAACTGACATTAGCAACCGGGGCTGGTGAATATTCTTTCCCAGGGAAAATGGCCCAAGGATGTGCCCAGGGGCCCCTGGTCCTGGGCTCGGACCTGACTGCAAAAAATCCTTATATCGAAGTATCGATCGCAGACCGAAGTTATCCCCTCCTCGAAAATTGTGCTGCCCACATAGACCCAAGGGAGCCCTAAAAATTGACATCAGCAACCTGGACTGGTGAGTTTTCTTTCCCAGGGAAAATGGCCAAAGGATGTGCCCAGGGGCCCCTGGCCCTGGGCTGGCGCTTGACTTCAAAGAATCCTTATATCGAAGGATGGACCCCTGAGTGAAGTTGTCCCCATCTCATACTTCTGCGGCCCTGATAGACCCAAGGGAGCCCTACAAACTGACATCAGCAACCTGGACTGGTGAGTTTTCTTTCCCAGGGAAAATGGCCAAAGGATGTGCCCAGGGGCCCCTGGCCCTGGGCTGGGCCCTGACTGCAAAGAATCCCTATATTGAAGGATGGATCGCAGACCAAAGTTGTCCCCTCCTCAAATTTCTGCTGCCCAGATAGACCCAAAGGAGCCCTACAAACTGACATCAGCAACCTGGACTGGTGAGTTTTCTTTCCCAGGGAAAATGGCCAAAGGATGTGTCCAGGGGCCCCTTGCACTGGGCTGGGACCTGAATGCAAAAAATCCATATATCGAAGGATGGACCCCAGACCGAAGTTGTCCCCTCCTGAAAGTTGTGCTGCCCTGATAGACCCAAGGGAGCCCTACAAACTGACATCAGCAACCTGGACTGGTGAGTTTTCTTTCCCAGGGAAAATGGCCAAAGGATGTGCCCAGGGGCCCCTGGAAGTGGGCTGGGGCCTGACTTCAAAGAATCCCTATATTGAAGGATGGATCGCAGACCAAATTTGTCCCCTCCGCAAATTTCTGCTGCCCAGATAGACCCAAGGGTGCCCTACAAACTGACATCAGGAACATGGACTGGTGAGTTTTCTTTCCCAGGGAAAATGGCCAAAGGATGTGCCCAGGGGCCCCTGGCCCCTGGCTGGGACCTGAATGCAAAATATCCCTATATTGATGGATGGATCGCAGACCGAAGTTGTCCCCTCCTCAAATTTCTGCTGCCCAGATAGACCCAAGGGAGCCCTACAAACTGACATCAGCAACCTGGACTGGTGAGTTTTCTTTCCCAGGGAAAATGGTCAAAGGATGTGCCCTAAGCCCCTAGCCCCTGGCAGGGGCCTAACTGCAAAATATCCTTACATCGAAGGATGGACCCCAAAATGAAGTTGTCCCCTTCTCAAACTTGTGCTACCCTGATAGACCCAAGGGAGCCCTACAAACTGACATCAGCAACCTGGACTGGTGAGTTTTCTTTCCCAGGGAAAATGGCCAAAGGATGAGCCCAGGGGCCCCTGGCACTGGGCTGGGGCTTGACTGCAAAGAATCCTTATATCGAAGGATGAATCGCAGACCGAAGTTGTCCCTTCCTCAAACTTGTGCTGCCCTGATAGACCCAAGGGAGCCCTACAAACTGACATCAGCAACCTGGACTAGTGAGTTTTCATTTCCAGGGAAAACGGCCAAAGGATGTGCCCAGGGGCCCCTGGCCCTGGGCTTCTGCCTGAATGCAAAATATCCATATATCGAAGGATGGATCGCAGACCGAAGTTGTCCCTTCCTCAAACTTGTGCTGTCCTGATAGACCCAAGGGAGCCCTACAAACTGACATGAGCAACCTGGACTGCTGAGTTTTCTTTCCCAGGGAAAATGGCCAAAGGGTGTTCCCAGGGGCGCCTGGAACTGGGCTGGGGACTGACTGCAAATAATCCCTATATTGAAGGAAGGATCGCAGACCAAAGTTGTCCCCTCCTCAAATTTCTGCTGCCCAGTTAGGCCCACGGGAGCCCTACAAACTGACATCAGCAACCGGGACTGGTGAGTGTTCTTTCCCAGGGAAAATGGCCAAAGGATGTGCCCAGGGGCCGCAGGCCCCTGGCTAGGACCTGAATGCAAAAAATCCTTATATCGAAGAATGAACCCCAGACCAAAGTTGTCCCCTCCTCAAATTTCTGCTGCCCAGATAGACCCAAGGGAGCCCTACAAACTGACATCAGCAACCTGGACTGGTGAGTTTTCTTTCCCAGGTAAAGTGGCCAAATGATGTGCCCAGGGGCCCCTGGCCCTGGGATGGGCCTTGAATTCAAAAAATCCTTGTAATGAAGAATGGACCCCAGGCCGAAGTTGTCCCCATCTCATACTTGTGCGGCCCTGATAGACCCAAGGGAGCCCTACAAACTGACATCAGCAACCTGGACTGGTGAGCTTTCATTTCCAGGGAAAATGGCCAAAGGATGTGCCCAGGGGCCCCAAGGACGGGGCTGGGGGCTGAATGCAAAAAATCCTTATATCGAAGGATGGATCGCAGACTAAAGTTGTCCCCTCCTCAAATTTCTGCTGCCCACATAGACCCAAGGGAGACCTACAAAGTGACATCCGGAACCTGGACTGGTGAGTTTTCTTTCCCAGGGAAAATGGCCAAAGGATGTGCCCAGGGGCCCGTGACCCCTGGCTGGGACCTGAATGCAAATAATCCCTATATCGAATGATGGAACCCAGACTGAAGTTGTCCCCTCCTCAAACTTGTGCTGCCCTGATAGACCCAAGGGAGCCCTACAAACTGACATGAGCAACCTGGACTAGTGAGTTTTTTTTCCCAGGGAAAATGGCCAAAGGATGTGCCCAGGGGCCCGTGGCCCCTGGCTGGGACCGGAATGCAAATAATCCGTATATTGAAGGATGGATCGCAGACCATAGTTGTCCCCTCCTCAAATTTCTGCTGCCCAGTTAGACCCAAGGGAGCCCTACAAACTGACATCAGCAACCTGGACTGGTGAGTTTTCTTTCCCAGGGAAAATGGCCAAAGGATGTGCCCAGGGGCCCCTGGCCCCTGGCTGGGACCTGAATGCAAAATATCCCTATATTGATGGATGGATCGCAGACCGAAGTTGTCCCCTCCTCAAATTTCTGCTGCCCAGATAGACCCAAGGGAGCCCTACAAAGTGACATCCGGAACCTGGACTGGTGAGTTTTCTTTCCCAGGGAAAATGGCCAAAGGGTGTGCGCTGGGGACCCTAGCCCTGGGCTGGGGACTGAATGCCAAAAATCCTCATATCGAAGGATGGATCGCAGACTAAAGTTTTCCCCCTGTCAAATTTCTGCTGCCCAGATAGACCCAAAGGAGCCCTACAAACTGACATCAGGAACCTGGACTGGTGAGTTTTCTTTCCCAGGGAAAATGGCCAAAGGATGAGCCCAGGGGCCCCTGGCACTGGGCTGGGGCTTGACTGCAAAGAATCCTTATATCGAAGGATGAATCGCAGACCGAAGTTCTCCCTTCCTCAAATTTCTGCTGCCCAGTTAGACCCAAGGGAGCCCTACAAACTGACATCAGCAACCTGGACTGGTGAGTGTTCTTTCCCAGGGAAAATGGCCAAAGGATGTGCCCAGGGGCCCCTGGCCCTGGGCTTGGCCCTGAATGCAAAAAATCCTTATATCGAATAATGGACCCCAGACCGAAGTTGTCCCCATCTCGTACTTCTGTTGCCCTGATAGACCCACGGTAACCCTACAAAATGACATCCGGAACCTGGACTGGTGTGTGTTCTTTCCCAGGGAAAATGGCCAAAGGATGTGCCCAGGGGCCCCTGGCACTGGGCTGGGGACTGAATGCCAAAAATCCTTATATCGAAGAATGAACCCCAGACCGAAGTTGTCCCCATCTCATACTTGTGCTGCCCTGATAGACCCAAGGGAGCCCTACAAACTGACATCAGCAACCTGGACTGGTGAGCTTTCATTTCCAGGGAAAATGGCCAAAGGATGTGCGCTGGGGCCCCTAGCCCTGGGCTGGGGCCTGAATGCCAAAAATCCTTATATCGAAGGATGGATCGCAGACCAAAGTTGTCCCCTCGTCAAATTTCTGCTGCCCATATAGACCGAAGGGTGCCGTACAAACGGACATCAGCAACCTGGACTGGTGAGTTTTCTTTCCCAGGGAAAATGGCCAAAGGATGAGCCCAGGGGCCCCTGGCCCCTGATGGGACCTAACTGCAAAATATCCTTACATCGAAGGATGGACCCCAAACTGAAGTTATCCCCTCCTCAAAGTTTTGCTGCCCTGATAGACCCAAGGGAGCCCTACAAACTGACATCAGCAACCTGGACTGGTGAGTTTTCTTTCCCAGGGAAAATGGCCAAAGGATGTGCCCAGGGGCCCCTGGAAGTGGGCTGGGGCCTGACTGCAAAAAATCCTTATATCGAAGGATGGATCGCAGAATAAATTTTTCCCTCCTCAAATTTCTGCTGCCCAGATAGACCCAAAGGAGCCCTACAAACTGACATCAGCAACCTGGACTGGTGAGTTTTCTTTCCCAGGGAAAATAGCCAAAGGATGTGTCGAGGTCCCCCTGGCCCCTGGCTGGGACCTGAATGCAAAATATCCCTATATCGAAGGATGGATTGCAGACCGAAGTTGTCCCTTCCTCAAACTTGTGCTGCCCAGATAGACCCAAAGGAGCCCTACAAACTGACATCAGCAACCTGGACTGGTGAGCTTTCATTTCCAGGGAAAATGGCCAAAGGATGTGCCCAGGGGCCCCAAGGACGGGGCTGGGGGCTGACTGCAAAGAATCCTTATATCGAAGGATGGATCGCAGACTAAAGTTGTCCCCTCCTCAAATTTCTGCTGCCCACATAGACCCAAGGGAGACCTACAAAGTGACATCCGGAACCTGGACTGGTGAGTTTTCTTTCCCAGGGAAAATGGCCAAAGGATGTGCCCAGGGGCCCGTGACCCCTGGCTGGGACCTGAATGCAAATAATCCCTATATCGAATGATGGAACCCAGACTGAAGTTGTCCCCTCCTCAAACTTGTGCTGCCCTGATAGACCCAAGGGAGCCCTACAAACTGACATGAGCAACCTGGACTAGTGAGTTTTTTTTCCCAGGGAAAATGGCCAAAGGATGTGCCCAGGGGCCCGTGGCCCCTGGCTGGGACCGGAATGCAAATAATCCGTATATTGAAGGATGGATCGCAGACCATAGTTGTCCCCTCCTCAAATTTCTGCTGCCCAGTTAGACCCAAGGGAGCCCTACAAACTGACATCAGCAACCTGGACTGGTGAGTTTTCTTTCCCAGGGAAAATGGCCAAAGGATGTGCCCAGGGGCCCCTGGCCCCTGGCTGGGACCTGAATGCAAAATATCCCTATATTGATGGATGGATCTCAGACCGAAGTTGTCCCCTCCTCAAATTTCTGCTGCCCAGATAGACCCAAGGGAGCCCTACAAAGTGACATCCGGAACCTGGACTGGTGAGTTTTCTTTCCCAGGGAAAATGGCCAAAGGGTGTGCGCTGGGGACCCTAGCCCTGGGCTGGGGACTGAATGCCAAAAATCCTCATATCGAAGGATGGATCGCAGACTAAAGTTTTCCCCCTGTCAAATTTCTGCTGCCCAGATAGACCCAAAGGAGCCCTACAAACTGACATCAGGAACCTGGACTGGTGAGTTTTCTTTCCCAGGGAAAATGGCCAAAGGATGAGCCCAGGGGCCCCTGGCACTGGGCTGGGGCTTGACTGCAAAGAATCCTTATATCGAAGGATGAATCGCAGACCGAAGTTGTCCCTTCCTCAAATTTCTGCTGCCCAGTTAGACCCAAGGGACCCCTACAAACTGACATCAGCAACCTGGACTGGTGAGTGTTCTTTCCCAGGGAAAATGGCCAAAGGATGTGCCCAGGGGCCCCTGGCCCTGGGCTTGGCCCTGAATGCAAAAAATCCTTATATCGAATAATGGACCCCAGACCGAAGTTGTCCCCATCTCGTACTTGTGTTGCCCTGATAGGCCCACGGGAACCCTACAAATTGACATCCGGAACCTGGACTGGTGAGTGTTCTTTCCCAGGGAAAATGGCCAAAGGATGTGCCCAGGGGCCCCTGGCACTGGGCTGGGGACTGAATGCCAAAAATCCTTATATCGAAGAATGAACCCCAGACCGAAGTTGTCCCCATCTCATACTTGTGCTGCCCTGATAGACCCAAGGGAGCCCTACAAACTGACATCAGCAACCTGGACTGGTGAGCTTTCATTTCCAGGGAAAATGGCCAAAGGATGTGCGCTGGGGCCCCTAGCCCTGGGCTGGGGCCTGAATGCCAAAAATCCTTATATCGAAGGATGGATCGCAGACCAAAGTTGTCCCCTCGTCAAATTTCTGCTGCCCATATAGACCGAAGGGTGCCGTACAAACGGACATCAGCAACCTGGACTGGTGAGTTTTCTTTCCCAGGGAAAATGGCCAAAGGATGAGCCCAGGGGCCCCTGGCCCCTGATGGGACCTAACTGCAAAATATCCTTACATCGAAGAATGGACCCCAAACTGAAGTTATCCCCTCCTCAAAGTTTTGCTGCCCTGATAGACCCAAGGGAGCCCTACAAACTGACATCAGCAACCTGGACTGGTGAGTTTTCTTTCCCAGGGAAAATGGCCAAAGGATGTGCCCAGGGGCCCCTGGAAGTGGGCTGGGGCCTGACTGCAAAAAATCCTTATATCGAAGGATGGATCGCAGAATAAATTTTTCCCTCCTCAAATTTCTGCTGCCCAGATAGACCCAAAGGAGCCCTACAAACTGACATCAGCAACCTGGACTGGTGAGTTTTCTTTCCCAGGGAAAATGGCCAAAGGATGTGTCGAGGTCCCCCTGGCCCCTGGCTGGGACCTGAATGCAAAATATCCCTATATCGAAGGATGGACCCCAGACCGAAGTTGTCCCTTCCTCAAACTTGTGCTGCCCAGATAGACCCAAAGGAGCCCTACAAACTGACATCAGCAACCTGGACTGGTGAGTTTTATTTCCCAGGGAAAATGGCCAAAGGATGTGCCCTAAGCCCATGGCCCCTGATGGGACCTAACTGCAAAATATCCTTACATCGAAGGATGGTCCCCAGACCGAAGTTGTCCCCTCCTCAAATTTCTGCTGCCCTGATAGACCCAAGGGAGCCCTACAAACTGACATCAGCAACCTGGACTGGTGAGTTTTCTTTCCCAGGGAAAATGGCCAAAGGATGTGCCCTGTGGACCCTGGCACTGGGCTGGGGCCTGAATGCAAATAATCCCTATATCGAATGATGGAACCCAGACTGAAGTTGTCCCCTCCTCAAACTTGTGCTGCCCTGATAGACCCAAGGGAGCCCTACAAACTGACATCAGCAACCTGGACTGGTGAGTTTTCTTTCCCAGGGAAAATGGCCAAAGGATGAGCCCAGAGGCCCCTGGCACTGGGCTGGGGCTTGACTGCAAAGAATCCTTATATCGATGGATGAATCGCAGACCGAAGTTGTCCCTTCCTCAAATTTCTGCTGCCCAGTTAGACCCAAGGGAGCCCTACAAACTGACATCAGCAACCTGGACTGGTGAGTTTTCTTTCCCAGGGAAAATGGCCAAAGGATGTGCCCAGGGGCCCCTGGCCCCTGGCTGGGACCGGAATGCAAAATATCCCTATATCGAAGGATGGATCGCAGACCGAAGTTGTCCCTTCCTCAAACTTGTGCTGCCCTGATAGACCCAAGGGAGCCCTACAAACTGACATCAGCAACCTGGACTGGTGAGTTTTCTTTCCCAGGGAAAATGGCCAAAGGATGTGCCCAGGGGCCCCTGGCCCCTGGCTGGGACCTGTATGCTAAATATCCCTTTATCGAAGGATGGATCGCAGACCGAAATTGTTCCCTCCTCAAATTTCTGCTGCCGAGATAGACCCAAGGGAGCCCTACAAAGTGACATCCGGAACCTGGACTGGTGAGTTTTCTTTCCCAGGGAAAATGTCCAAAGGATGTGCGCTGGGGACCCTAGCCCTGGGCTGGGGACTGAATGCCAAAAATCCTCATATCGAAGGATGGATCGCAGACTAAAGTTTTCCCCTTCTCAAATTTCTGCTGCCCTGATAGACCCAAAGGAGCCCTACAAACTGACATCAGCAACCTGGACTGGTGAGTTTTCTTTCCCAGGGAAAATGGCCAAAGGATGTGCCCAGGGGCCCGTGGCCCCTGGCTGGGACCTGAAGGCAAATAATCCCTATATCGAATGATGGAACCCAGACTGAAGTTGTCCCCCCCTCAAACTTGTGCTGCCCTGATAGACCCAAGGGAGCCCTACAAACTGACATCAACAACCTGGACTGGTGAGTTTTCTTTCCCAGGGAAAATGGCCAAAGGATGAGCCCAGGGGCCCCTGGCACTGGGCTGGGGCTTGACTGCAAAGAATCCTTATATCGAAGGATGAATCGCAGACCGAAGTTGTCCCTTCCTCAAATTTCTGCTGCCCAGTTAGACCCAAGGGAGCCCTACAAACTGACATCAGGAACCTGGACTGGTGAGTTTTCTTTCCCAGGGAAAATGGCCAAAGGTGTGCCCAAGGGCGTCTGGACCCTGGCTGGGACCTGAATGCAACATATCCCTATTTCAAAGGATGGATCGAAGACCGAAGTTCTCCCTTCCTGAAACTTGTGCTGCCCTGATAGACCCAAGGGAGCCCTACAAACTGACATGAGCAACCTGGACTAGTGAGTTTTTTTCCCAGGGAAAACGGCCAAAGGATGTGCGCTGCGGCCCGTGGCCCCTGGCTGGGACCTGAATGCAAATAATACCTATATTGAAGGATGGATCGCAGACCATAATTGTCCCCTCCACAAATTTCTGCTGCCCAGTTAGACCCAAGGGAGCCCTACAAACTGACATCAGCAACCTGGACTGGTGAGTGTTCTTTCCCAGGGAAAATGGCCAAAGGATGTGCCCTAAGCCCCTGGCCCTGGGCTGGGGCCTGAATGCAAAAAAATCCTTTATATCGAATAATGGACCCCAGACCGAAGTTGTCCCCATCTCGTACTTGTGCTGCCCTGATAGACCCACGGGAGCCCTACAAAATGAAATCAGCAACCTGGACTGGTGAGATTTCATTTCCAGGGAAAATGGCCAAAGGATGTGCCCAGGGGCCCCTGGCCCTGGGCTGGGGCCTGAATGCAAAATATCCCGATATCGAAGGAAGGATCGCAGACCAAAATTGTCCCCTCCTCAAATTTCTGCTGCCCAGATAGACCCAAGGGAGCCCTACAAACTGACATCAGCAACCTGGACTGGTGAGTTTTCTTTCCCAGGTAAAATGGCCAAAGGATGTGCCCAGGGGCCCCTGGCCCTGGGATGGGCCTTGAATGCAAAAAATCCTTGCAATGAAGAATGGACCCCAGGCCGAAGTTGTCCCCATCTCATACTTGTGCGGCCCTGATAGACCCAAGGGAGCCCTACAAACTGACATCAGCAACCTGGACTGGTGAGCTTTCATTTCCAGGGAAAAAGGCCAAAGGATGTGCCCAGGGGCCCCAAGGACGGGGCTGGGGACTGAATGCAAAAAATCCTTATATCGAAGAATGAACCCCAGACCGAAGTTGTCCCCATCTCATACTTGTGCTGCCCTGATAAACCCAAGGGAGCCCTACAAACTGACATCAGCAACCTGGACTGGTGAGCTTTCATTTCCAGGGAAAATGGCCAAAGGATGTGCGCTGGGGCCCCTAGCCCTGGGCTGGGGCCTGAATGCCAAAAATCCTTATATCGAAGGATGGATCGCAGGCCAAAGTTGTCCCCTCGTCAAATTTCTGCTGCCCAGATAGACCGAAGGGTGCCCTACAAACTGACATCAGGAACATGGACTGGTGAGTTTTCTTTCCCAGGGAAAATGGCCAAAGGATGTGCCCTGGGGGCCCTGGCACTGGGCTGGACCCTGACTGCAAAGAATCCTTATATCGAAGGATGGACCCCAGACCGAAGTTGTCCCCTCCTCAAATTTCTGCTGCCCTGATAGACCCAAGGGAGCCCTACAAACTGACATCAGCAACCTGGACTGGTGAGTTTTCTTTCCCAGGGAAAATGGCCAAAGGATGTGCCCAGGGGCCCCTGGCCCACGGCTGCGGTTTGAATGCAAACAATCCATATATCGAAGGATGGACCCCTGAGTGAAGTTGTCCCCATCTCATACTTCTGCTGCCCTGATAGACCCAAGGGAGCCCTACAAAGTGACATCAGCAACCTGGAGTGGTGAGTTTTCTTTCCTATGGAAAATGGCCAAAGGATGTGCCCAGGGGCCTCCGGCACTCGGCTGGGCCCTGACTGCAAAGAATCCTTATATCGAAGATTGGACCCCAGACGGAAGTTGTGCCCTCCTCAAACTTGTGCTGCCCAGATCGACCCAAGGGAGCCCTACAAACTGACATTAGCAACCGGGGCTGGTGAATATTCTTTCCCAGGGAAAATGGCCCAAGGATGTGCCCAGGGGCCCCTGGTCCTGGGCTCGGACCTGACTGCAAAAAATCCTTATATCGAAGTATCGATCGCAGACCGAAGTTATCCCCTCCTCAAAATTGTGCTGCCCAGATAGACCCAAGGGAGCCCTAAAAATTGACATCAGCAACCTGGACTGGTGAGTTTTCTTTCCTAGGGAAAATGGCCAAAGGATGTGCCCAGGGGCCCCTGGCCCTGGGCTGGCGCTTGACTTCAAAGAATCCTTATATCGAAGGATGGACCCCTGAGTGAACTTGTCCCCATCTCATACTTCTGCTGCCCTGTTAGACCCAAGGGAGCCCTACAAACTGACATCAGCAACCTGGACTGGTGAGTTTTCTTTCCCAGGGAAAATGGCCAAAGGATGTGCCCAGGGGCCCCTTGCACTGGGCTGGGACCTGAATGCAAAAAATCCATATATCGAAGGATGGACCCCAGACCGAAGTTGTCCCCTCCTGAAAGTTGTGCTGCCCTGATAGACCCAAGGGAGCCCTACAAACTGACATCAGGAACCTGGACTGGTGAGTTTTCTTTCCCAGGGAAAATGGCCAAAGGATGTGCCCAGGGGCCCCTGGAAGTGGGCTGGGGCCTGACTTCAAAGAATCCATTTATTGAAGGATGGATCGCAGACCAAATTTGTCCCCTCCTCAAATTTCTGCTGCCCAGATAGACCCAAGGGTGCCCTACAAACTGACATCAGGAACATGGACTGGTGAGTTTTCTTTCCCAGGGAAAATGGCCAAAGGATGTGCCCAGGGGGCCATGGCACTGGGCTGGGCCCTGACTGCAAAGAATCCTTATATCGAAGGATGGACCCCAGACCGAAGTTGTCCCCTCCTCAAATTTCTGCTGCCCAGATAGACCCAAGGGAGCCCTACAAACTGACATCAGCAACCTGGACTGGTGAGTTTTCTTTCCCAGGGAAAATGGCCAAAGGATGTGCCCAGGGGCCCCTGGCCCACGGCTGGGGTTTGAATGCAAACAATCCATATATCGAAGGATGGACCCCTGAGTGAAGTTGTCCCCATCTCTTACTTCTGCGGCCCTGATAGACCCAAGGGAGCCCTACAAACTGACATCAGCAATTTGGACTGGTGAGTTTTCTTTCCTATTGAAAATGGCCAAAGGATGTGCCCAGGGGCCCCTGGCCCTGGGCTGGGGCCTGACTGTAAAGAATCCCTATATCGAAGGATGGATCGCAGACCAAAGTTGTCCCCTCCTCAAATTTCTGCTGCCCTGATAGACCCAAGGGAGCCCTACAAACTGACATCAGGAACCTGGACTGGTGAGTTTTCTTTCCCAGGGAAAATGGCCAAAGGATGTGCCCAGGGGCCCCTGGCACTGGGCTCGGACCTGACTGCAAAGAATCCTTATATCGAAGTTTGGACCCCAGGCAGAAGTTGTGCCCTCCTCAAACTTGTGCTGCCCAGATAGACCCAAGGGAGCCCTACAAACTGACATTAGCAACCGGGGCTGGTGAATATTCTTTCCCAGGGAAAATGGCCCAAGGATGTGCCCAGGGGCCCCTGGTCCTGGGCTCGGACCTGACTGCAAAAAATCCTTATATCGAAGTATCGATCGCAGACCGAAGTTATCCCATCCTCAAAATTGTGCTGCCCAGATAGACCCAAGGGAGCCCTAAAAATTGACATCAGCAACCTGGACTGGTGAGTTTTCTTTCCCAGGGAAAATGGCCAAAGGATGTGTCCAGGGGCCCCTGGCCCTGGGCTGGCGCTTGACTTCAAAGAATCCTTATATAGAAGGATGGACCCCTGAGTGAAGTTGTCCCCATCTCATACTTCTGCTGCCCTGATAGACCCAAGGGAGCCCTACAAACTGACATCAGGAACCTGGACTGGTGAGTTTCCTTTCCCAGGGAAAATGGCCAAAGGATGTGCCCAGGGGCCCCTGGCCCTGGGCTGGGCCCTGACTTCAAAGAATCCCTATATTGAAGGATGGATCGCAGACCAAAGTTCTCCCCTCCTCAAATTTCTGCTGCCCTGATAGACCCAAGGGAGCCCTACAAACTGACATCAGCAACCTGGACTGGTGAGTTTTCTTTCCCAGGGAAAATGGCCAAAGGATGTGCCCAGGGGCCCCTTGCACTGAGCTGGGACCTGAATGCAAAAAATCCATATATCGAAGGATGGACCCCAGACCGAAGTTGTCCCCTCCTGAAAGTTGTGCTGCCCTGATAGACCCAAGGGAGCCCTACAAACTGACATCAGGAACCTGGACTGGTGAGTTTTCTTTCCCAGGGAAAATGGCCAAAGGATGTGCCCAGGGGCCCCTGGAAGTGGGCTGGGGCCTGACTTCAAAGAATCCCTATATTGAAGGATGGATCGCAGACCAAATTTGTCCCCTCCTCAAATTTCTGCTGCCCAGATAGACCCAAGGGTGCCCTACAAACTGACATCAGGAACATGGACTGGTGAGTTTTCTTTCCCAGGGAAAATGGCCAAAGGATGTGCCCAGGGGGCCATGGAACTGTGCTGGGGCCTGACTGCAAAGAATCCTTATATCGAAGGATGGACCCCAGACCGAAGTTGTCCCCTCCTCAAATTTCTGCTGCCCTGATAGACCCAAGGGAGCCCTACAAACTGACATCAGCAACCTGGACTGGTGAGTTTTCTTTCCCAGGGAAAATGGCCAAAGGATGTCCCCAGGGGCCCCTGGACCACGGCTGGGGTTCGAATGCAAACAATCCATATATCGAAGGATGGACCCCTGAGTGAAGTTGTCCCCATCTCATACTTGTGCTGCCCTGATAGACCCAAGGGAGCCCTACAAACTGACATCAGCAACCTGGACTGGTGAGTTTTCTTTCCTATGGAAAATGGCCAAAGGATGTGCCCAGGGGCCTCTGGCACTCGGCTGGGCCCTGACTTCAAAGAGTCCCTATATTGAAGGATGGATCGCAGACCAAAGTTGTCGCCTCCTCAAATTTCTGCTGCCCAGATAGACCCAAGGGAGCCCTACAAACTGACATCAGCAACCTGGACTGGTGAGTTTTCTTTCCCAGGGAAAATGGCCAAAGGATGTGGCCAGGGGGCCCTGGCACTGGGCTGGGCCCTGACTGCAAAGAATCCTTATATCGAAGGATGGACCCCAGACCGAAGTTGTCCCCTCCTCAAATTTCTGCTGCCCTGATAGACCCAAGGGACCCCTACAAACTGACATCAGCAACCTGGACTGGTGAGTTTTCTTTCCCAGGGAAAATGGCCCAAGGATGTGCCCAGGGGCCCCTGGCCCTGGGCTGGGGCCTGACTGTAAAGAATCCCTATATCGAAGGATGGATCACAGACCAAAGTTGTCCCCTCCTCAAATTTCTGCTGCCCTGATAGACCTAAGGGAGCCCTACAAACTGAAATCAGCAACCTGGACTGGTGAGTTTTCTTTCCCAGGGAAAATGGCCAAAGGATGTGCCCAGGGGCCCCTGGCGCTGGGCTCGGATCTGACTGCAAAGAATCCTTATATCGAAGTTTGGACCCCAGACAGAAGTTGTGCCCTCCTCAAACTTGTGCTGCCCAGATCGACCCAAGGGAGCCCTACAAACTGACATTAGCAACCGGGGCTGGTGAATATTCTTTCCCAGGGAAAATGGCCCAAGGATGTGCCCAGGGGCCCCTGACCCTGGGCTCGGACCTGACTGCAAAAAATCCTTATATCGAAGTATCGATCGCAGACCGAAGTTATCCCCTCCTCAAAATAGTGCTGCCCAGATAGACCCAAGGGAGCCCTAAAAATTGACATCAGCAACCTGGACTGGTGAGTTTTCTTTCCCAGGGAAAATGGCCAAAGGATGTCCTCAGGTGCCCCTGGACCTCGGCTGAGTCTTGACTGCAAAGAATCCTTATATCGAAGGATGGACCCCTGAGTGAAGTTGTCCCCATCTCATACTTCTGCTGCCCTGATAGACCCAAGGGAGCCCTACAAACTGACATCAGCAACCTGGACTGGTGAGTTTTCTTTCCCAGGGAAAATGGCCAAAGGATGTGCCCAGGGGCCCCTGGCCCTGGGCTGGGCCCTGACTGCAAAGAATCCCTATATTGAAGGATGGATCGCAGACCAAAGTTGTCCCCTCCTCAAATTTCTGCTGCCCAGATAGACCCAAGGGAGCCCTACAAACTGACATCAGGAACCTGGACTGGTGAGTTTTCTTTCCCAGGGAAAATGGCCAAAGGATGGGCCCAGGGGCCCCTTGCACTGGGCGGGGACCTGAATGCAAAGAATCCTTATATCGAAGGATGGACCCCAGACCGAAGTTGTCCCCTCCTGAAAGTTGTGCTGCCCTGATAGACCCAAGGGAGCCCTACAAACTGACATCAGAAACATGGACTGGTGAGTTTTCTTTCCCAGGGAAAATGGCCAAAGGATGTCCCCAGGGGCCCCTGGCCCTCGGCTGGGGCTTGACTGCAAAGAATCCTTATATCGAAGGATGGACCCCTGAGTGAAGTTGTCCCCATCTCATACTTCTGCGGCCCTGTTAGACCCAAGGGAGCCCTACAAACTGACATCAGCAACCTGGACTGGTGAGTTTTCTTTCCCAGGGAAAATGGCCAAAGGATGTGCCCAGGGGCCCCTGGCCCTGGGCTGGGCCCTGACTGCAAAGAATCCCTATATTGAAGGATGGATCGCAGACCAAAGTTGTCCCCTCCTCAAATTTCTGCTGCCCAGATAGACCCAAAGGAGCCCTACAAACTGACATCAGCAACCTGGACTGGTGAGTTTTCTTTCCCAGGGAAAATGGCCAAAGGATGTGCCCAGGGGCCCCTTGCACTGGGCTGGGACCTGAATGCAAAAAATCCATATATCGAAGGATGGACCCCAGACCGAAGTTGTCCCCTCCTGAAAGTTGTGCTGCCCTGATAGACCCAAGGGAGCCCTACAAACTGACATCAGCAACCTGGACTGGTGAGTTTTCTTTCCCAGGGAAAATGGCCAAAGGATGTGCCCAGGGGCCCCTGGAAGTGGGCTGGGGCCTGACTTCAAAGAATCCCTATATTGAAGGATGGATCGCAGACCAAATTTGTCCCCTCCGCAAATTTCTGCTGCCCAGATAGACCCAAGGGTGCCCTACAAACTGACATCAGGAACATGGACTGGTGAGTTTTCTTTCCCAGGGAAAATGGCCAAAGGATGTGCCCAGGGGGCCATGCCACTGGGCTGGGCCCTGACTGCAAAGAATCCTTATATCGAAGGATGGACCCCAGGCCGAAGTTGTCCCCTCCTCAAATTTCTGCTGCCCTGATAGACGCAAGGGAGCCCTACAAACTGACATCAGCAACCTGGACTGGTGAGTTTTCTTTCCCAGGGAAAATGGCCAAAGGATGTGCCCTAAGCCCCTAGCCCCTGGCAGGGGCCTAACTGCAAAATATCCTTACATCGAAGGATGGACCCCAAACTGAAGTTGTCCCCTTCTCAAACTTGTGCTACCCTGATAGACCCAAGGGAGCCCTACAAACTGACATCAGCAACCTGGACTGGTGAGTTTTCTTTCCCAGGGACAATGGCCAAAGGATGAGCCCAGGGGCCCCTGGCACTGGGCTGGGGCTTGACTGCAAAGAATCCTTATATCGAAGGATGAATCGCAGACCGAAGTGTCCCTTCCTCAAATTTCTGGTGCCCAGTTAGACCCAAGGGAGCCCTACAAACTGACATCAGCAACCTGGACTGGTGAGTTTTCTTTCCCAGGGAAAATGGCCAAAGGATGTGCCCTGTGGACCCTGGCACTGGGCTGGGGCCTGAATGTAAAAAATCCTTATATCGAAGGATGGACCCCAGACCGAAGTTGTCCCCTCCTGAAACTTTTGCTGCCCTGATAGATTCAAGGGAGCCCTACAAACTGACATCAGCAACCTGGACTGGTGAATTTTCTTTTCCAGGGAAAATGGCCAAAGGATATGCCCAGGGGCCCCTGGACCTGAGCTGGGCCCTGACTGCAAAGAATCCTTATATCCAAGTTTGGACCCCAAACCGAAGTTGTCCCCTCCTCAAATTTCTCCTCCCTAGATAGACCCAAGTGAGCCCTACAAACTGACATCAGAAACATGGACTGGTGAGTTTTCTTTCCCAGGGAAAATGGCCAAAGGATGTGCCCAGGGGCCCCTGGCCCCTGGCTGGGACCTGAATGCAAAATATCCCTATATCGAAGGATGGACCCCTGAGTGAAGTTGTCCCCATCTCATACTTGTGCTGCCCTGATAGACCCAAGGGAGCCCTACAAACTGACATCAGCAACCTGGACTGGTGAATTTTCTTTCCCAGGGAAAATGGCCAAAGGATGTGCCCTGTGGACCGTGGCACTGGGCTGGGGCCTGAATGTAAAAAATCCTTATATCGAAGGATGGACCCCAGACCGAAGTTGTCCCCTCCTGAAACTTTTGCTGCCCTGATAGATTCAAGGGAGCCCTACAAACTGACATCAGCAACCTGGACTGGTGAATTTTCTTTTCCAGGGAAAATGGCCAAAGGATATGCCCAGGGGCCCCTGGCCCTGAGCTGGGCCCTGACTGCAAAGAATCCTTATATCCAAGTTTGGACCCCAAACCGAAGTTGTCCCCTCCTCAAATTTCTCCTCCCTAGATAGACCCAAGTGAGCCCTACAAACTGACATCAGAAACATGGACTGGTGAGTTTTCTTTCCCAGGGAAAATGGCCAAAGGATGTGCCCAGGGGCCCCTGGCCCCTGGCTGGGACCTGAATGCAAAATATCCCTATATCGAAGGATGGACCCCTGAGTGAAGTTGTCCCCATCTCATACTTGTGCTGCCCTGATAGACCCAAGGGAGCCCTACAAACTGACATCAGCAACCTGGACTGGTGAATTTTCTTTCCCAGGGAAAATGGCCAAAGGATGTGCCCAGGGGCCCCTGGCCCTGGGCTGGGCCCTGACTGTAAAGAATCCCTATGCCGAAGGATGGATCGCAGACCAAAGTTGTACCCTCCTAAAACTTGTGCTGCCCTGTTAGACCAAAGGGAGCCCTACAAACTGACATCAGCAACCTGGACTGGTGAGTTTTCTTTCCCAGGGAAAATGGCCAAAGGATGTGCCCTGGGGACCCTGGCACTGGGCTCGGGCATGACTGCAAAAAATCCTTATATCCAAGTTTGGACCCCAAACTGAAATTGTCCCCTCCTCAAAATTGTGCTGCCCAGATAGACCCAAGGGACCCCTACAAAGTGACATAAGGAACCTGGACTGGTGAATATTCTTTCCCAGGGAAAATGGCCAAAGGTTGTGCCCAGGGGCCCCTGGCCCTGGGCTGGGCCCTGACTGCAAAGAATCCTTATATCCAAGTTTGGACCCCAAACCGAAGTTGTCCCCTCCTCAAATTTCTGCTGCCCAGATAGACCCAAGGGTGCCCTACTAACTGACATCAGGAACATGGACTGGTGAGTTTTCTTTGCCAGGGAAAATGGCCAAAGGATGTGCCCAGGGTCCCCTGGCCCTGGGCTGGCTCTTGACTTCAAAGAATCCTTATATCGAAGGACGCACCCCAGACCAAAGTTGTCCCCATCTCATATTTCTGCTGCCCTGTTAGAACCAAGGGAGCCCTACAAACTGACATCAGCAACCTGGACTGGTGAGTTTTCTTTCCCAGGGAAAATGGCCACAGGATGTGCCCAGGGGCCCCTAGCCCACGACTGGGGTTTGAATGCAAAGAATCCTTATATCAAAGGATGGACCCCTTAGTGAAGTTGTCCCCATCTCATACTTGTGCTGCCCTGATAGACCCAAGGGAGCCCTACAAACTGACATCAGCAACCTGGACTGGTGAGTTTTCTTTCCTATGGAAAATGGCCAAAGGATGTGCCCAGGGGCCTCTGGCACTCGGCTGGGCCCTGACTTCAAAGAGTCCCTATATTGAAGGATGGATCGCAGACCAAAGTTGTCGCCTCCTCAAATTTCTGCTGCCCAGATAGACCCAAGGGAGCCCTACAAACTGACATCAGAAACATGGACTGGTGAGTTTTCTTTCCCAGGGAAAATGGCCAAAGGATGTGGCCAGGGGGCCCTGGCCCTGGGCTGGGCCCTGACTGCAAAGAATCCATATATTGAAGGATGGATCGCAGACCAAAGTTGTCCCCTCCTCAAATTTCTGCTGCCCAGATAGACCCAAGGGAGCCCTACAAACTGACATCAGGAACTTGGACTGGTGAGTTTTCTTTCCCAGGGAAAATGGCCAAAGGATGTGCCCAGGGGCCCCTTGCACTGGGCGGGGACCTGAATGCAAAAAATCCATATATCGAAGGATGGACCCCAGACCGAAGTTGTCCCCTCCTGAAAGTTGTGCTGCCCTGATAGACCCAAGGGAGCCCTACAAACTGACATAAAGAACCTGGACTGGTGAGTTTTCTTTCCCAGGGAAAATGGCCAAAGGATGTGCCCTGTGGACCCTGGCACTGGGCTCGGGCATGACTGCAAAAAATCCTTATATCGAAGTTTGGACCCCAAACCGAAATTGTCCCCTCCTCAAAATTGTGCTGCCAAGATAGACCCAAGGGAACCCTACAAAGTGACATCAGGAACCTGGACTGGTGAGTTTTCTTTCCCAGGGGAAATGGCCAAAGGATGTGCCCAGGGGCCCCTGGCACTGGGCTCGGACCTGACTGCAAATAATCCTTATATTGAAGGATTGATCACAGACAAAAGTTGTCTCCAACTAAAACTTGTGCTGCCCTGATAGACCCAAGGGAGCCCTACAAACTGACATCAGCAACCTGGACTGGTGAGTTTTCTTTCCCAGGGAAAATGGCCAAAGGATGTGCCCAGGGGCCCCTGGCCCTGGGCTGGGCCCTGACTGCAAAGAATCCCTATATTGATGGATGGATTGCATACCAAAGTTGTCCCCTCCTGAAACTTGTGCTGCCCTGATAGACCCAAGGGAGCCCTACAAACTGACATCAGCAACCTGGACTGGTGAGTTTTCTTTCCTAGGGAAAATGGCCAAAGAATGTGCCCTGGGGACCCTGGCACGGGGCTGGGGCCTGAATGCAAAAAATCCTTATATCGAAGGATGGACCCCAGACCGAAGTTGTCCCCTCCTCAAATTTCTGCTGCCTAGATAGACCTAAGGGAGCCCTACAAACTGACGTCAGCAACCTGGACTGGTGAGTTTTCTTTCCCAGGGAAAATGGCCAAAGGATGTGCCCAGGGGCCCCTGGCACTGGGCTGGGGCCTGAACGTGAAGAATCCCTATGTCGAATGACGGATCGCCGACCAAAGTTGTCCCCTCCTCAAATTTCTGCTGCCCTGTTAGACCAAAGGGAGCCCTACAAACTGACATCAGCAACCTGGACTGGTGAATTTTCTTTCCCAGGGAAAATGGCCAAAGGATGTGCCCAGGGGCCCCTGGCCCCTGGCGAGGACCTGAATGCAAAGAATCCTTATATCGAAGAATGGACCCCAGACCGAAATTGTCCCCTCCTCAAACTTGTGCTGCCCTGATAGACCCAAGGGAGCCCTACAAAGTGACATCCGGAACCTGGACTGGTGAGTTTTCTTTCCCAGGGAAAATGGCCAAAGGATGTGCCCAGGGGCCCCTGGACCTCGTCTGGGGCTTGACTGCAAAGAAACCTTATATCGAAGGATGGACCCCTGAGTGAAGTTGTCCCCATCTCATACTTCTGCTGCCCTGATAGACCCAAGGGAGCCCTACAAACTGACATCAGCAACCTGGACTGGTGAGTTTTCTTTCCCAGGGAAAATGGCCAAAGGATGTGCCCAGGGGCCCCTGGCCCTGGGCTGGGCCCTGACTGCAAAGAATCCCTATATCGAAGGATGGATCGCAGACCAAAGTTGTCCCCTCCTCAAATTTCTGCTGCCCAGATAGACCCAAGGGAGCCCTACAAACTGACATCAGGAACCTGGACTGGTGAGTTTTCTTTCCCAAGGAAAATGGCCAAAGGATGTGCCCAGGGGCCCCTTGCACTGGGCGGGCCCTGACTGCAAAAAATCCATATATCGAAGGATGGACCCCAGATCGAAGTTGTCCCCTCCTGAAACTTGTGCTGCCCTGATAGACCCAAGGGAGCCCTACAAACTGACATCAGGAACCTGGACTGGTGAGTTTTCTTTCCCAGGGAAAATGGCCAAAGGATGTGCCCAGGGGCCCCTGGCGCTGGGCTCGGATCTGACTGCAAAGAATCCTTATATCGAAGTTTGGACCCCAGACAGAAGTTGTGCCCTCCTCAAACTTGTGCTGCCCAGATCGACCCAAGGGAGCCCTACAAACTGACATTAGCAACCGGGGCTGGTGAATATTCTTTCCCAGGGAAAATGGCCCAAGGATGTGCCCAGGGGCCCCTGACCCTGGGCTCGGACCTGACTGCAAAAAATCCTTATATCGAAGTATCGATCGCAGACCGAAGTTATCCCCTCCTCAAAATAGTGCTGCCCAGATAGACCCAAGGGAGCCCTAAAAATTGACATCAGCAACCTGGACTGGTGAGTTATCTTTCCCAGGGAAAATGGCCAAAGGATGTCCTCAGGTGCCCCTGGACCTCGGCTGAGTCTTGACTGCAAAGAATCCTTATATCGAAGGATGGACCCCTGAGTGAAGTTGTCCCCATCTCATACTTCTGCTGCCCTGATAGACCCAAGGGAGCCCTACAAACTGACATCAGCAACCTGGACTGGTGACTTTTCTTTCCCAGGGAAAATGGCCAAAGGATGTGCCCAGGGGCCCCTGGCCCTGGGCTGGGCCCTGACTGCAAAGAATCCCTATATTGAAGCATGGATCGCAGACCAAAGTTGTCCCCTCCTCAAATTTCTGCTGCCCAGATAGACCCAAGGGAGCCCTACAAACTGACATCAGGAACCTGGACTGGTGAGTTTTCTTTCCCAGGGAAAATGGCCAAAGGATGTGCCCAGGGGCCGCTGGCCCTGGGCTGGGGCCTGACTGTAAAGAATCCCTATATCGAAGGATGGATCGCAGACCAAAGTTGTCCCCTCCTCAAATTTCTGCTGCCCTGATAGACCCAAGGGAGCCCTACAAACTGAAATCAGCAACCTGGACTGGTGAGTTTTCTTTCCCAGGGAAAATGGCCAAAGGATGTGCCCAGGGGCCCCTGGCACTGGGCTCGGACCTGACTGCAAAGAATCCTTATATCGAAGATTGGACGCCAGACGGAAGTTGTGCCCTCCTCAAACTTGTGCTGCCCAGATCGACCCAAGGGAGCCCTACAAACTGACATTAGCAACCGGGGCTGGTGAATATTCTTTCCCAGGGAAAATGGCCAAAGGATGTGCCCAGGGGCCCCTGGCACTGGGCTCGGACCTGACTGCAAAGAATCCTTATATCGAAGATTGGACGCCAGACGGAAGTTGTGCCCTCCTCAAACTTGTGCTGCCCAGATCGACCCAAGGGAGCCCTACAAACTGACATTAGCAACCGGGGCTGGTGAATATTCTTTCCCAGGGAAAATGGCCCAAGGATGTGCCCAGGGGCCCCTGGTCCTGGGCTCGGACCTGACTGCAAAAAATCCTTATATCGAAGTATCGATCGCAGACCGAAATTATCCCCTCCTCGAAAATTGTGCTGCCCAGATAGACCCAAGGGAGCCCTAAAAATTGACATCAGCAACCTGGACTGGTGAGTTTTCTTTCCCAGGGAAAATGGCCAAAGGATGTGCCCAGGGGCCCCTGGCCCTGGGCTGGCGCTTGACTTCAAAGAATCCTTATATCGAAGGATGGACCCCTGAGTGAAGTTGTCCCCATCTCATACTTCTGCGGCCCTGATAGACCCAAGGGAGCCCTACAAACTGACATCAGCAACCTGGACTGGTGAGTTTTCTTTCCCAGGGAAAATGGCCAAAGGATGTGCCCAGGGGCCCCTGGCCCTGGGCTGGGCCCTGACTGCAAAGAATCCCTATATTGAAGGATGGATCGCAGACCAAAGTTGTCGCCTCCTCAAATTTCTGCTGCCCAGATAGACCCAAGGGAGCCCTACAAACTGACATCAGCAACCTGGACTGGTGAGTTTTCTTTCCCAGGGAAAATGGCCAAAGGATGTGCCCAGGGGCCCCTTGCACTGAGCTGGGACCTGAATGCAAAAAATCCATATATCGAAGGATGGACCCCAGACCGAAGTTGTCCCCTCCTGAAAGTTGTGCTGCCCTGATAGACCCAAGGGAGCCCTACAAACTGACATCAGGAACCTGGACTGGTGAGTTTTCTTTCCCAGGGAAAATGGCCAAAGGATGTGCCCAGGGGCCCCTGGAAGTGGGCTGGGGCCTGACTTCAAAGAATCCCTATATTGAAGGATGGATCGCAGACCAAATTTGTCCCCTCCTCAAATTTCTGCTGCCCAGATAGACCCAAGGGTGCCCTACAAACTGACATCAGGAACATGGACTGGTGAGTTTTCTTTCCCAGGGAAAATGGCCAAAGGATGTGCCCAGGGGGCCATGGCACTGGGCTGGGGCCTGACTGCAAAGAATCCTTATATCGAAGGATGGACCCCAGACCGAAGTTGTCCCCTCCTCAAATTTCTGCTGCCCTGATAGACCCAAGGGAGCCCTACAAACTGACATCAGCAACCTGGACTGGTGAGTTTTCTTTCCCAGGGAAAATGGCCAAAGGATGTGCCCAGGGGCCCCTGGACCACGGCTGGGGTTCGAATGCAAACAATCCATATATCGAAGGATGGACCCCTGAGTGAAGTTGTCCCCATCTCATACTTGTGCTGCCCTGATAGACCCAAGGGAGCCCTACAAACTGACATCAGCAACCTGGACTGGTGAGTTTTCTTTCCTATGGAAAATGGCCAAAGGATGTGCCCAGGGGCCTCTGGCACTCGGCTGGGCCCTGACTTCAAAGAGTCCCTATATTGAAGGATGGATCGCAGACCAAAGTTGTCGCCTCCTCAAATTTCTGCTGCCCAGATAGACCCAAGGGAGCCCTACAAACTGACATCAGCAACCTGGACAGGTGAGTTTTCTTTCCCAGGGAAAATGGCCAAAGGATGTGGCCAGGGGGCCCTGGCACTGGGCTGGGCCCTGACTGCAAAGAATCCTTATATCGAAGGATGGACCCCAGACCGAAGTTGTCCCCTCCTCAAATTTCTGCTGCCCTGATAGACCCTAGGGACCCCTACAAACTGACATCAGCAACCTGGACTGGTGAATTTTCTTTCCCAGGGAAAATGGCCAAAGGATGTCCCCAGGGGCCCCTGGCCCTGGGCTGGGGCCTGACTGTAAAGAATCCCTATATCGAAGGATGGATCACAGACCAAAGTTGTCCCCTCCTCAAATTTCTGCTGCCCTGATAGACCTAAGGGAGCCCTACAAACTGAAATCAGCAACCTGGACTGGTGAGTTTTCTTTCCCAGGGAAAATGGCCAAAGGATGTGCCCAGGGGCCCCTGGCGCTGGGCTCGGATCTGACTGCAAAGAATCCTTATATCGAAGTTTGGACCCCAGACAGAAGTTGTGCCCTCCTCAAACTTGTGCTGCCCAGATCGACCCAAGGGAGCCCTACAAACTGACATTAGCAACCGGGGCTGGTGAATATTCTTTCCCAGGGAAAATGGCCCAAGGATGTGCCCAGGGGCCCCTGACCCTGGGCTCGGACCTGACTGCAAAAAATCCTTATATCGAAGTATCGATCGCAGACCGAAGTTATCCCCTCCTCAAAATAGTGCTGCCCAGATAGACCCAAGGGAGCCCTAAAAATTGACATCAGCAACCTGGACTGGTGAGTTTTCTTTCCCAGGGAAAATGGCCAAAGGATGTCCTCAGGTGCCCCTGGACCTCGGCTGAGTCTTGACTGCAAAGAATCCTTATATCGAAGGATGGACCCCTGAGTGAAGTTGTCCCCATCTCATACTTCTGCTGCCCTGATAGACCCAAGGGAGCCCTACAAACTGACATCAGCAACCTGGACTGGTGACTTTTCTTTCCCAGGGAAAATGGCCAAAGGATGTGCCCAGGGGCCCCTGGCCCTGGGCTGGGCCCTGACTGCAAAGAATCCCTATATTGAAGGATGGATCGCAGACCAAAGTTGTCCCCTCCTCAAATTTCTGCTGCCCAGATAGACCCAAGGGAGCCCTACAAACTGACATCAGGAACCTGGACTGGTGAGTTTTCTTTCCCAGGGAAAATGGCCAAAGGATGGGCCCAGGGGCCCCTTGCACTGGGCGGGGACCTGAATGCAAAGAATCCTTATATCGAAGGATGGACCCCAGACCGAAGTTGTCCCCTCCTGAAAGTTGTGCTGCCCTGATAGACCCAAGGGAGCCCTACAAACTGACATCAGAAACATGGACTGGTGAGTTTTCTTTCCCAGGGAAAATGGCCAAAGGATGTCCCCAGGGGCCCCTGGCCCTCGGCTGGGGCTTGACTGCAAAGAATCCTTATATCGAAGGATGGACCCCTGAGTGAAGTTGTCCCCATCTCATACTTGTGCTGCCCTGTTAGACCCAAGGGAGCCCTACAAACTGACATCAGCAACCTGGACTGGTGAATTTTCTTTCCCAGGGAAAATGGCCAAAGGATGTGCCCAGGGGACCCCGGCACTGGGCTCGGGCATGACTGCAAAAAATCCTTATATCGAAGGATGGAACCCAGACTGAAGTTGTCCCCTCCTCAAATTTCTGCTGCCCTGATAGACCCAAGGGAGCCCTACAAACTGACATCAGCAACCTGGACTGGTGAGTTTTCTTTCCCAGGAAAAATGGCCAAAGGATGTGCCCAGGGGCCCCTGGCCCACGGCTGGGCTTTGAATGCAAAGAATCCTTATATAGAAGGATGGAGCCCTGAGTGAAGTTGTCCCCATCTCATACTTCTGTTGCCCTGATAGACCCAAGGGAGCCCTACAAACTGACATCAGCAACCTGGACTGGTGAATTTTCTTTCCCAGGGAAAATGGCCAAAGGATGTGCCCAGGGGCCCCTGGCCCTGGGCTGGGCCCTGACTGCAAAGAATCCCTATATTGATGGATGGATCGCAGACCAAAGTTGTCCCCTCCTGAAACTTGTGCTGCCTTGATAGACCCAAGGGAGCCCTACAAACTGACATCAGCAACCTGGACTGGTGAGTTTTCTTTCCTAGGGAAAATGGCCAAAGAATGTGTCCTGGGGACCCTGGCACGGGGCTGGGACCTGAATGCAAAAAATCCTTATATCGAAGGATGGACCCCAGACCGAAGTTGTCCCCTCCTCAAATTTCTGCTGCCTAGATAGACCTAAGGGAGCCCTACAAACTGACATCAGCAACCTGGACTGGTGAGTTTTCTTTCCCAGGGAAAATGGCCAAAGGATGTGCCCAGGGGCCCCTGGCACTGGGCTGGGGCCTGACTGTGAAGAATCCCTATGTCGAATGACGGATCGCCGACCAAAGTTGTCCCCTCCTCAAATTTCTGCTGCCCTGTTAGACCAAAGGGAGCCCTACAAACTGACATCAGCAACCTGGACTGGTGAATTTTCTTTCCCAGGGAAAATGGCCAAAGGATGTGCCCAGGGGCCCCTGGCCCCAGGCGAGGACCTGAATGCAAAGAATCCTTATATCGAAGAATGGACCCCAGACCGAAATTGTCCCCTCCTCAAACTTGTGCTGCCCAGATCAACCCAAGGGAGCCCTACAAACTGACAGTAGCAACCGGGGCTGGTGAATATTCTTTCCCAGAGAAAATGGCCCAAGGATGTGCCCAGGGGCCCCTGGCCCTGGGCTCGGACCTGACTGCAAAAAATCCTTATATCGAAGTATCGATCGCAGGCCGAAGTTATCCCCTCCTCAAAATTGTGCTGCCCAGATAGACCCAAGCGAGCCCTAAAAATTGACATCAGCAACCTGGACTGGTGAGTTTTCTTTCCCAGGGAAAATGGCCAAAGGATGTGCACAGGGGGCCATGCCACTGGGCTGGGCCCTGACTGCAAAGAATCCTTATATCGAAGGATGGACCCCAGACCGAAGTTGTCCCCTCCTCAAATTTCTGCTGCCCTGATAGACGCAAGGGAGCCCTACAAACTGACATCAGCAACCTGGACTGGTGAGTTTTCTTTCCCAGGGAAAATGGCCAAAGGATGTGCCCAGGGGCCGCTGGTCCTGGGCTGGGGCCTGACTGTAAGGAATCCCTATATCGAAGGATGGATCGCAGACCAAAGTTGTCCCCTCCTCAAATTTCTGCTGCCCTGATAGACCCAAGGGAGCCCTACAAACTGAAATCAGCAACCTGGACTGGTGAGTTTTCTTTCCCAGGGAAAATGGCCAAAGGATGTGCCCAGGGGCCCCTGGCACTGGGCTCGGACCTGACTGCAAAGAATCCTTATATCGAAGATTGGACGCCAGACGGAAGTTGTGCCCTCCTCAAACTTGTGCTGCCCAGATCGACCCAAGGGAGCCCTACAAACTGACATTAGCAACCGGGGCTGGTGAATATTCTTTCCCAGGGAAAATGGCCCAAGGATGTGCCCAGGGGCCCCTGGTCCTGGGCTCGGACCTGACTGCAAAAAATCCTTATATCGAAGTATCGATCGCAGACCGAAGTTATCCCCTCCTCAAAATTGTGCTGCCCAGATAGACCCAAGGGAGCCCTAAAAATTGACATCAGCAACCTGGACTGGTGAGTTTTCTTTCCCAGGGAAAATGGCCAAAGGATGTGCCCAGGGGCCCCTGGCCTTGGGCTGGCGCTTGACTTCAAAGAATCCTTATATCGAAGGATGGACCCCTGAGTGAAGTTGTCCCCATCTCATACTTCTGCGGCCCTGATAGACCCAAGGGAGCCCTACAAACTGACATCAGCAACCTGGACTGGTGAGTTTTCTTTCCCAGGGAAAATGGCCAAAGGATGTGCCCAGGGGCCCCTGGCCCTGGGCTGGGCCCTGACTGCAAAGAATCCCTATATTGAAGGATGGATCGCAGACCAAAGTTGTCCCCTCCTCAAATTTCTGCTGCCCAGATAGACCCAAAGGAGCCCTACAAACTGACATCAGCAACCTGGACTGGTGAGTTTTCTTTCCCAGGGAAAATGGCCAAAGGATGTGCCCAGGGGCCCCTTGCACTGGGCTGGGACCTGAATGCAAAAAATCCATATATCGAAGGATGGACCCCAGACCGAAGTTGTCCCCTCCTGAAAGTTGTGCTGCCCTGATAGACCCAAGGGAGCCCTACAAACTGACATCAGGAACCTGGACTGGTGAGTTTTCTTTCCCAGGGAAAATGGCCAAAGGATGTGCCCAGGGGCCCCTGGAAGTGGGCTCGGGCCTGACTTCAAAGAATCCCTATATTGAAGGATGGATCGCAGACCAAATTTGTCCCCTCCGCAAATTTCTGCTGCCCAGATAGACCCAAGGGTGCCCTACAAACTGACATCAGGAACATGGACTGGTGAGATTTCTTTCCCAGGGAAAATGGCCAAAGGATGTGCCCAGGGGGCCATGCCACTGGGCTGGGCCCTGACTGCAAAGAATCCTTATATCGAAGGATGGACCCCAGACCGAAGTTGTCCCCTCCTCAAATTTCTGCTGCCCTGATAGACGCAAGGGAGCCCTACAAACTGACATCAGCAACCTGGACTGGTGAGTTTTCTTTCCCAGGGAAAATGGCCAAAGGATGTGCCCTAAGCCCCTAGCCCCTGGCAGGGGCCTAACTGCAAAATATCCTTACATCGAAGGATGGACCCCAAACTGAAGTTGTCCCCTTCTCAAACTTGTGCTACCCTGATAGACCCAAGGGAGCCCTACAAACTGACATCAGCAACCTGGACTGGTGAGTTTTCTTTCCCAGGGAAAATGGCCAAAGGATGAGCCCAGGGGCCCCTGGCACTGGGCTGGGGCTTGACTGCAAAGAATCCTTATATCGAAGGATGAATCGCAGACCGAAGTGTCCCTTCCTCAAATTTCTGGTGCCCAGTTAGACCCAAGGGAGCCCTACAAACTGACATCAGCAACCTGGACTGGTGAGTTTTCTTTCCCAGGGAAAATGGCCAAAGGATGTGCCCTGTGGACCCTGGCACTGGGCTGGGGCCTGAATGTAAAAAATCCTTATATCGAAGGATGGACCCCAGACCGAAGTTGTCCCCTCCTGAAACTTTTGCTGCCCTGATAGATTCAAGGGAGCCCTACAAACTGACATCAGCAACCTGGACTGGTGAATTTTCTTTTCCAGGGAAAATGGCCAAAGGATATGCCCAGGGGCCCCTGGCCCTGAGCTGGGCCCTGACTGCAAAGAATCCTTATATCCAAGTTTGGACCCCAAACCGAAGTTGTCCCCTCCTCAAATTTCTCCTCCCTAGATAGACCCAAGTGAGCCCTACAAACTGACATCAGAAACATGGACTGGTGAGTTTTCTTTCCCAGGGAAAATGGCCAAAGGATGTGCCCAGGGGCCCCTGGCCCCTGGCTGGGACCTGAATTCAAAATATCCCTATATCGAAGGATGGACCCCTGAGTGAAGTTGTCCCCATCTCATACTTGTGCTGCCCTGATAGACCCAAGGGAGCCCTACAAACTGACATCAGCAACCTGGACTGGTGAATTTTCTTTCCCAGGGAAAATGGCCAAAGGATGTGCCCTGTGGACCGTGGCACTGGGCTGGGGCCTGAATGTAAAAAATCCTTATATCGAAGGATGGACCCCAGACCGAAGTTGTCCCCTCCTGAAACTTTTGCTGCCCTGATAGATTCAAGGGAGCCCTACAAACTGACATCAGCAACCTGGACTGGTGAATTTTCTTTTCCAGGGAAAATGGCCAAAGGATATGCCCAGGGGCCCCTGGCCCTGAGCTGGGCCCTGACTGCAAAGAATCCTTATATCCAAGTTTGGACCCCAAACCGAAGTTGTCCCCTCCTCAAATTTCTCCTCCCTAGATAGACCCAAGTGAGCCCTACAAACTGACATCAGAAACATGGACTGGTGAGTTTTCTTTCCCAGGGAAAATGGCCAACGGATGTGCCCAGGGGCCCCTGGCCCCTGGCTGGGACAGGAATGCAAAATATCCCTATATCGAAGGATGGACCCCTGAGTGAAGTTGTCCCCATCTCATACTTGTGCTGCCCTGATAGACCCAAGGGAGCCCTACAAACTGACATCAGCAACCTGGACTGGTGAATTTTCTTTCCCAGGGAAAATGGCCAAAGGATGTGCCCAGGGGCCCCTGGCCCTGGGCTGGGCCCTGACTGTAAAGAATCCCTATGCCGAAGGATGGATCGCAGACCAAAGTTGTACCCTCCTAAAACTTGTGCTGCCCTGTTAGACCAAAGGGAGCCCTACAAACTGACATCAGCAACCTGGACTGGTGAGTTTTCTTTCCCAGGGAAAATGGCCAAAGGATGTGCCCTGGGGACCCTGGCACTGGGCTCGGGCATGACTGCAAAAAATCCTTATATCCAAGTTTGGACCCCAAACTGAAATTGTCCCCTCCTCAAAATTGTGCTGCCCAGATAGACCCAAGGGACCCCTACAAAGTGACATAAGGAACCTGGACTGGTGAATATTCTTTCCCAGGGAAAATGGCCAAAGGTTGTGCCCAGGGGCCCCTGGCCCTGGGCTGGGCCCTGACTGCAAAGAATCCTTATATCCAAGTTTGGACCCCAAACCGAAGTTGTCCCCTCCTCAAATTTCTGCTGCCCAGATAGACCCAAGGGTGCCCTACAAACTGACATCAGGAACATGGACTGGTGAGTTTTCTTTGCCAGGGAAAATGGCCAAAGGATGTGCCCAGGGGCCCCTGGCCCTGGGCTGGCTCTTGACTTCAAAGAATCCTTATATCGAAGGACGCACCCCAGACCAAAGTTGTCCCCATCTCATATTTCTGCTGCCCTGTTAGAACCAAGGGAGCCCTACAAACTGACATCAGCAACCTGGACTGGTGAGTTTTCTTTCCCAGGGAAAATGGCCACAGGATGTGCCCAGGGGCCCCTAGCCCACGACTGGGGTTTGAATGCAAAGAATCCTTATATCGAAGGATGGACCCCAGACCGAAGTTGTCCCCTCCTCAAATTTCTGCTGCCCTGATAGACGCAAGGGAGCCCTACAAACTGACATCAGCAACCTGGACTGGTGAGTTTTCTTTCCCAGGGAAAATGGCCAAAGGATGTGCCCTAAGCCCCTAGCCCCTGGCAGGGGCCTAACTGCAAAATATCCTTACATCGAAGGATGGACCCCAAACTGAAGTTGTCCCCTTCTCAAACTTGTGCTACCCTGATAGACCCAAGGGAGCCCTACAAACTGACATCAGCAACCTGGACTGGTGAGTTTTCTTTCCCAGGGAAAATGGCCAAAGGATGAGCCCAGGGGCCCCTGGCACTGGGCTGGGGCTTGACTGCAAAGAATCCTTATATCGAAGGATGAATCGCAGACCGAAGTGTCCCTTCCTCAAATTTCTGGTGCCCAGTTAGACCCAAGGGAGCCCTACAAACTGACATCAGCAACCTGGACTGGTGAATTTTCTTTCCCAGGGAAAATGGCCAAAGGATGTGCCCTGTGGACCGTGGCACTGGGCTGGGGCCTGAATATAAAAAATCCTTATATCGAAGGATGGACCCCAGACCGAAGTTGTCCCCTCCTGAAACTTTTGCTGCCCTGATAGATTCAAGGGAGCCCTACAAACTGACATCAGCAACCTGGACTGGTGAATTTTCTTTTCCAGAGAAAATGGCCAAAGGATATGCCCAGGGGCCCCTGGCCCTGAGCTGGGCCCTGACTGCAAAGAATCCTTATATCCAAGTTTGGACCCCAAACCGAAGTTGTCCCCTCCTCAAATTTCTCCTCCCTAGATAGACCCAAGTGAGCCCTACAAACTGACATCAGAAACATGGACTGGTGAGTTTTCTTTCCCAGGGAAAATGGCCAAAGGATGTGCCCAGGGGCCCCTGGCCCCTGGCTGGGACCTGAATGCAAAATATCCCTATATCGAAGGATGGACCCCTGAGTGAAGTTGTCCCCATCTCATACTTGTGCTGCCCTGATAGACCCAAGGGAGCCCTACAAACTGACATCAGCAACCTGGACTGGTGAATTTTCTTTCCCAGGGAAAATGGCCAAAGGATGTGCCCAGGGGCCCCTGGCCCTGGGCTGGGCCCTGACTGTAAAGAATCCCTATGCCGAAGGATGGATCGCAGACCAAAGTTGTACCCTCCTAAAACTTGTGCTGCCCTGTTAGACCCAAGGGAGCCCTACAAACTGACATCAGCAACCTGGACTGGTGAGTTTTCTTTCCCAGGGAAAATGGCCAAAGGATGTGCCCTGGGGACCCTGGCACTGGGCTCGGGCATGACTGCAAAAAATCCTTATATCCAAGTTTGGACCCCAAACTGAAATTGTCCCCTCCTCAAAATTGTGCTGCCCAGATAGACCCAAGGGACCCCTACAAAGTGACATAAGGAACCTGGACTGGTGAATATTCTTTCCCAGGGAAAATGGCCAAAGGTTGTGCCCAGGGGCCCCTGGCCCTGGGCTGGGCCCTGACTGCAAAGAATCCTTATATCCAAGTTTGGACCCCAAACCGAAGTTGTCCCCTCCTCAAATTTCTGCTGCCCAGATAGACCCAAGGGTGCCCTACAAACTGACATCAGGAACATGGACTGGTGAGTTTTCTTTGCCAGGGAAAATGGCCAAAGGATGTGCCCAGGGGCCCCTGGCCCTGGGCTGGCTCTTGACTTCAAAGAATCCTTATATCGAAGGACGCACCCCAGACCAAAGTTGTCCCCATCTCATATTTCTGCTGCCCTGTTAGAACCAAGGGAGCCCTACAAACTGACATCAGCAACCTGGACTGGTGAGTTTTCTTTCCCAGGGAAAATGGCCACAGGATGTGCCCAGGGGCCCCTAGCCCACGACTGGGGTTTGAATGCAAAAAATCCTTATATCAAAGGATGGACCCCTTAGTGAAGTTGTCCCCATCTCATACTTGTGCTGCCCTGATAGACCCAAGGGAGCCCTACAAACTGACATCAGCAACCTGGACTGGTAAGTTTTCTTTCCTATGGAAAATGGCCAAAGGATGTGCCCAGGGGCCTCTGGCACTCGGCTGGGCCCTGACTTCAAAGAGTCCCTATATTGAAGGATGGATCGCAGACCAAAATTGTCGCCTCCTCAAATTTCTGCTGCCCAGATAGACCCAAGGGAGCCCTACAAACTGACATCAGAAACATGGACTGGTGAGTTTTCTTTCCCAGGGAAAATGGCCAAAGGATGTGGCCAGGGGGCCCTGGCCCTGGGCTGGGCCCTGACTGCAAAGAATCCATATATTGAAGGATGGATCGCAGACCAAAGTTATCCCCTCCTCAAATTTCTGCTGCCCAGATAGACCCAAGGGAGCCCTACAAACTGAAATCAGCAACCTGGACTGGTGAGTTTTCTTTCCCAGGGAAAATGGCCAAAGGATGTGCCCAGGGGCCCCTGGCACTGGGCTCGGACCTGACTGCAAAGAATCCTTATATCGAAGTTTGGACCCCAGGCAGAAGTTGTGCCCTCCTCAAACTTGTGCTGCCCAGATCGACCCAAGGGAGCCCTACAAACTGACATTAGCAACCGGGGCTGGTGAATATTCTTTCCCAGGGAAAATGGCCCAAGGATGTGCCCAGGGGCCCCTGGTCCTGGGCTCGGACCTGACTGCAAAAAATCCTTATATCGAAGTATCGATCGCAGACCGAAGTTATCCCATCCTCAAAATTGTGCTGCCCAGATAGACCCAAGGGAGCCCTAAAAATTGACATCAGCAACCTGGACTGGTGAGTTTTCTTTCCCAGGGAAAATGGCCAAAGGATGTGTCCAGGGGCCCCTGGCCCTGGGCTGGCGCTTGACTTCAAAGAATCCTTATATAGAAGGATGGACCCCTGAGTGAAATTGTCCCCATCTCATACTTCTGCTGCCCTGATAGACCCAAGGGAGCCCTACAAACTGACATCAGCAAGCTGGACTGGTGAGTTTTCTTTCCCAGGGGAAATGGCCAAAGGATGTGCCCAGGGGCCCCTGGCCCTGGGCTGGGCCCTGACTTCAAAGAATCCCTATATTGAAGGATGGATCGCAGACCAAAGTTCTCGCCTCCTCAAATTTCTGCTGCCCAGATAGACCCAAGGGAGCCCTACAAACTGACATCAGCAACCTGGACTGGTGAGTTTTCTTTCCCAGGGAAAATGGCCAAAGGATGTGCCCAGGGGCCCCTTGCACTGAGCTGGGACCTGAATGCAAAAAATCCATATATCGAAGGATGGACCCCAGACCGAAGTTGTCCCCTCCTGAAAGTTGTGCTGCCCTGATAGACCCAAGGGAGCCCTACAAACTGACATCAGGAACCTGGACTGGTGAGTTTTCTTTCCCAGGGAAAATGGCCAAAGGATGTGCCCAGGGGCCCCTGGCCCTGGGCTGGGGCCTGACTTCAAAGAATCCCTATATTGAAGGATGGATCGCAGACCAAATTTGTCCCCTCCTCAAATTTCTGCTGCCCAGATAGACCCAAGGGTGCCCTACAAACTGACATCAGGAACATGGACTGGTGAGTTTTCTTTCCCAGGGAAAATGGCCAAAGTATGTGCCCAGGGGGCCATGGCACTGGGCTGGGGCCTGACTGCAAAGAATCCTTATATCGAAGGATGGACCCCAGACCGAAGTTGTCCCCTCCTCAAATTTCTGCTGCCCTGATAGACCCAAGGGAGCCCTACAAACTGACATCAGCAACCTGGACTGGTGAGTTTTCTTTCCCAGGGAAAATGGCCAAAGGATGTGCCCAGGGGCCCCTGGACCACGGCTGGGGTTCGAATGCAAACAATCCATATATCGAAGGATGGACCCCTGAGTGAAGTTGTCCCCATCTCATACTTGTGCTGCCCTGATAGACCCAAGGGAGCCCTACAAACTGACATCAGCAACCTGGACTGGTGAGTTTTCTTTCCTATGGAAAATGGCCAAAGGATGTGCCCAGGGGCCTCTGGCACTCGGCTGGGCCCTGACTTCAAAGAGTCCCTATATTGAAGGATGGATCGCAGACCAAAGTTGTCGCCTCCTCAAATTTCTGCTGCCCAGATAGACCCAAGGGAGCCCTACAAACTGACATCAGCAACCTGGACAGGTGAGTTTTCTTTCCCAGGGAAAATGGCCAAAGGATGTGGCCAGGGGGCCCTGGCACTGGGCTGGGCCCTGACTGCAAAGAATCCTTATATCGAAGGATGGACCCCAGACCGAAGTTGTCCCCTCCTCAAATTTCTGCTGCCCTGATAGACCCTAGGGACCCCTACAAACTGACATCAGCAACCTGGACTGGTGAATTTTCTTTCCCAGGGAAAATGGCCAAAGGATGTGCCCAGGGGCCCCTGGCCCTGGGCTGGCTCCTGACTGTAAAGAATCCCTATATCGAAGGATGGATCACAGACCAAAGTTGTCCCCTCCTCAAATTTCTGCTGCCCTGATAGACCTAAGGGAGCCCTACAAACTGAAATCAGCAACCTGGACTGGTGAGTTTTCTTTCCCAGGGAAAATGGCCAAAGGATGTGCCCAGGGGCCCCTGGCGCTGGGCTCGGATCTGACTGCAAAGAATCCTTATATCGAAGTTTGGACCCCAGACAGAAGTTGTGCCCTCCTCAAACTTGTGCTGCCCAGATCGACCCAAGGGAGCCCTACAAACTGACATTAGCAACCGGGGCTGGTGAGTTTTCTTTCCCAGGGAAAATGGCCAAAGGATGTCCTCAGGTGCCCCTGGACCTCGGCTGAGTCTTGACTGCAAAGAATCCTTATATCGAAGGATGGACCCCTGAGTGAAGTTGTCCCCATCTCATACTTCTGCTGCCCTGATAGACCCAAGGGAGCCCTACAAACTGACATCAGCAACCTGGACTGGTGACTTTTCTTTCCCAGGGAAAATGGCCAAAGGATGTGCCCAGGGGCCCCTGGCCCTGGGCTGGGCCCTGACTGCAAAGAATCCCTATATTGAAGGATGGATCGCAGACCAAAGTTGTCCCCTCCTCAAATTTCTGCTGCCCAGAGAGACCCAAGGGAGCCCTACAAACTGACATCAGGAACCTGGACTGGTGAGTTTTCTTTCCCAGGGAAAATGGCCAAAGGATGGGCCCAGGGGCCCCTTGCACTGGGCGGGGACCTGAATGCAAAGAATCCTTATATCGAAGGATGGACCCCAGACCGAAGTTGTCCCCTCCTGAAAGTTGTGCTGCCCTGATAGACCCAAGGGAGCCCTACAAACTGACATCAGAAACATGGACTGGTGAGTTTTCTTTCCCAGGGAAAATGGCCAAAGGATGTCCCCAGGGGCCCCTGGCCCTCGGCTGGGGCTTGACTGCAAAGAAACCTTATATCGAAGGATGGACCCCTGAGTGAAGTTGTCCCCATCTCATACTTCTGCTGCCCTGTTAGACCCAAGGGAGCCCTACAAACTGACATCAGCAACCTGGACTGGTGAATTTTCTTTCCCAGGGAAAATGGCCAAAGGATGTGCCCAGGGGACCCCGGCACTGGGCTCGGGCATGACTGCAAAAAATCCTTATATCGAAGGATGGAACCCAGACTGAAGTTGTCCCCTCCTCAAATTTCTGCTGCCCTGATAGACCCAAGGGAGCCCTACAAACTGACATCAGCAACCTGGACTGATGAGTTTTCTTTCCCAGGAAAAATGGCCAAAGGATGTGCCCAGGGGCCCCTGGCCCACGGCTGGGCTATGAATGCAAAGAATCCTTATATAGAAGGATGGAGCCCTGAGTGAAGTTGTCCCCATCTCATACTTCTGTTGCCCTGATAGACCCAAGGGAGCCCTACAAACTGACATCAGCAACCTGGACTGGTGAATTTTCTTTCCCAGGGAAAATGGCCAAAGGATGTGCCCAGGGGCCCCTGGCCCTGGGCTGGGCCCTGACTGCAAAGAATCCCTATATTGATGGATGGATCGCAGACCAAAGTTGTCCCCTCCTGAAACTTGTGCTGCCCTGATAGACCCAAGGGAGCCCTACAAACTGACATCAGCAACCTGGACTGGTGAGTTTTCTTTCCTAGGGAAAATGGCCAAAGAATGTGTCCTGGGGACCCTGGCACGGGGCTGGGACCTGAATGCAAAAAATCCTTATATCGAAGGATGGACCCCAGACCGAAGTTGTCCCCTCCTCAAATTTCTGCTGCCTAGATAGACCTAAGGGAGCCCTACAAACTGACATCAGCAACCTGGACTGGTGAGTTTTCTTTCCCAGGGAAAATGGCCAAAGGATGTGCCCAGGGGCCCCTGGCACTGGGCTGGGGCCTGACTGTGAAGAATCCCTATGTCGAATGACGGATCGCCGACCAAAGTTGTCCCCTCCTCAAATTTCTGCTGCCCTGTTAGACCAAAGGGAGCCCTACAAACTGACATCAGCAACCTGGACTGGTGAATTTTCTTTCCCAGGGAAAATGGCCAAAGGATGTGCCCAGGGGCCCCTGGCCCCAGGCGAGGACCTGAATGCAAAGAATCCTTATATCGAAGAATGGACCCCAGACCGAAATTGTCCCCTCCTCAAACTTGTGCTGCCCAGATCAACCCAAGGGAGCCCTACAAACTGACAGTAGCAACCGGGGCTGGTGAATATTCTTTCCCAGAGAAAATGGCCCAAGGATGTGCCCAGGGGCCCCTGGCCCTGGGCTCGGACCTGACTGCAAAAAATCCTTATATCGAAGTATCGATCGCAGGCCGAAGTTATCCCCTCCTCAAAATTGTGCTGCCCAGATAGACCCAAGCGAGCCCTAAAAATTGACATCAGCAACCTGGACTGGTGAGTTTTCTTTCCCAGGGAAAATGGCCAAAGGATGTGCACAGGGGGCCATGCCACTGGGCTGGGCCCTGACTGCAAAGAATCCTTATATCGAAGGATGGACCCCAGACCGAAGTTGTCCCCTCCTCAAATTTCTGCTGCCCTGATAGACGCAAGGGAGCCCTACAAACTGACATCAGCAACCTGGACTGGTGAGTTTTCTTTCCCAGGGAAAATGGCCAAAGGATGTGCCCAGGGGCCGCTGGTCCTGGGCTGGGGCCTGACTGTAAGGAATCCCTATATCGAAGGATGGATCGCAGACCAAAGTTGTCCCCTCCTCAAATTTCTGCTGCCCTGATAGACCCAAGGGAGCCCTACAAACTGAAATCAGCAACCTGGACTGGTGAGTTTTCTTTCCCAGGGAAAATGGCCAAAGGATGTGCCCAGGGGCCCCTGGCACTTGGCTCGGACCTGACTGCAAAGAATCCTTATATCGAAGATTGGACGCCAGACGGAAGTTGTGCCCTCCTCAAACTTGTGCTGCCCAGATCGACCCAAGGGAGCCCTAAAAACTGACATTAGCAACCGGGGCTGGTGAATATTCTTTCCCAGGGAAAATGGCCCAAGGATGTGCCCAGGGGCCCCTGGTCCTGGGCTCGGACCTGACTGCAAAAAATCCTTATATCGAAGTATCGATCGCAGACCGAAGTTATCCCCTCCTCAAAATTGTGCTGCCCAGATAGACCCAAGGGAGCCCTAAAAATTGACATCAGCAACCTGGACTGGTGAGTTTTCTTTCCCAGGGAAAATGGCCAAAGGATGTGCCCAGGGGCCCCTGGCCTTGGGCTGGCGCTTGACTTCAAAGAATCCTTATATCGAAGGATGGACCCCTGAGTGAAGTTGTCCCCATCTCATACTTCTGCGGCCCTGATAGACCCAAGGGAGCCCTACAAACTGACATCAGCAACCTGGACTGGTGAGTTTTCTTTCCCAGGGAAAATGGCCAAAGGATGTGCCCAGGGGCCCCTGGCCCTGGGCTGGGCCCTGACTGCAAAGAATCCCTATATTGAAGGATGGATCGCAGACCAAAGTTGTCCCCTCCTCAAATTTCTGCTGCCCAGATAGACCCAAAGGAGCCCTACAAACTGACATCAGCAACCTGGACTGGTGAGTTTTCTTTCCCAGGGAAAATGGCCAAAGGATGTGCCCAGGGGCCCCTTGCACTGGGCTGGGACCTGAATGCAAAAAATCCATATATCGGAGGATGGACCCCAGACCGAAGTTGTCCCCTCCTGAAAGTTGTGCTGCCCTGATAGACCCAAGGGAGCCCTACAAACTGACATCAGCAACCTGGACTGGTGAGTTTTCTTTCCCAGGGAAAATGGCCAAAGGATGTGCCCAGGGGCCCCTGGAAGTGGGCTCGGGCCTGACTTCAAAGAATCCCTATATTGAAGGATGGATCGCAGACCAAATTTGTCCCCTCCGCAAATTTCTGCTGCCCAGATAGACCCAAGGGTGCCCTACAAACTGACATCAGGAACATGGACTGGTGAGTTTTCTTTCCCAGGGAAAATGGCCAAAGGATGTGCCCAGGGGGCCATGCCACTGGGCTGGGCCCTGACTGCAAAGAATCCTTATATCGAAGGATGGACCCCAGACCGAAGTTGTCCCCTCCTCAAATTTCTGCTGCCCTGATAGACGCAAGGGAGCCCTACAAACTGACATCAGCAACCTGGACTGGTGAGTTTTCTTTCCCAGGGAAAATGGCCAAAGGATGTGCCCTAAGCCCCTAGCCCCTGGCAGGGGCCTAACTGCAAAATATCCTTACATCGAAGGATGGACCCCAAACTGAAGTTGTCCCCTTCTCAAACTTGTGCTACCCTGATAGACCCAAGGGAGCCCTACAAACTGACATCAGCAACCTGGACTGGTGAGTTTTCTTTCCCAGGGAAAATGGCCAAAGGATGAGCCCAGGGGCCCCTGGCACTGGGCTGGGGCTTGACTGCAAAGAATCCTTATATCGAAGGATGAATCGCAGACCGAAGTGTCCCTTCCTCAAATTTCTGGTGCCCAGTTAGACCCAAGGGAGCCCTACAAACTGACATCAGCAACCTGGACTGGTGAGTTTTCTTTCCCAGGGAAAATGGCCAAAGGATGTGCCCTGTGGACCCTGGCACTGGGCTGGGGCCTGAATGTAAAAAATCCTTATATCGAAGGATGGACCCCAGACCGAAATTGTCCCCTCCTGAAACTTTTGCTGCCCTGATAGATTCAAGGGAGCCCTACAAACTGACATCAGCAACCTGGACTGGTGAATTTTCTTTTCCAGGGAAAATGGCCAAAGGATATGCCCAGGGGCCCCTGGCCCTGAGCTGGGCCCTGACTGCAAAGAATCCTTATATCCAAGTTTGGACCCCAAACCGAAGTTGTCCCCTCCTCAAATTTCTCCTCCCTAGATAGACCCAAGTGAGCCCTACAAACTGACATCAGAAACATGGACTGGTGAGTTTTCTTTCCCAGGGAAAATGGCCAAAGGATGTGCCCAGGGGCCCCTGGCCCCTGGCTGGGACCTGAATTCAAAATATCCCTATATCGAAGGATGGACCCCTGAGTGAAGTTGTCCCCATCTCATACTTGTGCTGCCCTGATAGACCCAAGGGAGCCCTACAAACTGACATCAGCAACCTGGACTGGTGAATTTTCTTTCCCAGGGAAAATGGCCAAAGGATGTGCCCTGTGGACCGTGGCACTGGGCTGGGGCCTGAATGTAAAAAATCCTTATATCGAAGGATGGACCCCAGACCGAAGTTGTCCCCTCCTGAAACTTTTTCTGCCCTGATAGATTCAAGGGAGCCCTACAAACTGACATCAGCAACCTGGACTGGTGAATTTTCTTTTCCAGGGAAAATGGCCAAAGGATATGCCCAGGGGCCCCTGGCCCTGAGCTGGGCCCTGACTGCAAAGAATCCTTATATCCAAGTTTGGACCCCAAACCGAAGTTGTCCCCTCCTCAAATTTCTCCTCCCTAGATAGACCCAAGTGAGCCCTACAAACTGACATCAGAAACATGGACTGGTGAGTTTTCTTTCCCAGGGAAAATGGCCAAAGGATGTGCCCAGGGGCCCCTGGCCCCTGGCTGGGACCTGAATGCAAAATATCCCTATATCGAAGGATGGACCCCTGAGTGAAGTTGTCCCCATCTCATACTTGTGCTGCCCTGATAGACCCAAGGGAGCCCTACAAACTGACATCAGCAACCTGGACTGGTGACTTTTCTTTCCCAGGGAAAATGGCCAAAGGATGTGCCCAGGGGCCCCTGGCCCTGGGCTGGGCCCTGACTGTAAAGAATCCCTATGCCGAAGGATGGATCGCAGACCAAAGTTGTACCCTCCTAAAACTTGTGCTGCCCTGTTAGACCAAAGGGAGCCCTACAAACTGACATCAGCAACCTGGACTGGTGAGTTTTCTTTCCCAGGGAAAATGGCCAAAGGATGTGCCCTGGGGACCCTGGCACTGGGCTCGGGCATGACTGCAAAAAATCCTTATATCCAAGTTTGGACCCCAAACTGAAATTGTCCCCTCCTCAAAATTGTGCTGCCCAGATAGACCCAAGGGACCCCTACAAAGTGACATAAGGAACCTGGACTGGTGAATATTCTTTCCCAGGGAAAATGGCCAAAGGTTGTGCCCAGGGGCCCCTGGCCCTGGGCTGGGCCCTGACTGCAAAGAATCCTTATATCCAAGTTTGGACCCCAAACCGAAGTTGTCCCCTCCTCAAATTTCTGCTGCCCAGATAGACCCAAGGGTGCCCTACAAACTGACATCAGGAACATGGACTGGTGAGTTTTCTTTGCCAGGGAAAATGGCCAAAGGATGTGCCCAGGGGCCCCTGGCCCTGGGCTGGCTCTTGACTTCAAAGAATCCTTATATCGAAGGACGCACCCCAGACCAAAGTTGTCCCCATCTCATATTTCTGCTGCCCTGTTAGAACCAAGGGAGCCCTACAAACTGACATCAGCAACCTGGACTGGTGAGTTTTCTTTCCCAGGGAAAATGGCCACAGGATGTGCCCAGGGGCCCCTAGCCCACGACTGGGGTTTGAATGCAAAGAATCCTTATATCAAAGGATGGACCCCTTAGTGAAGTTGTCCCCATCTCATACTTGTGCTGCCCTGATAGACCCAAGGGAGCCCTACAAACTGACATCAGCAACCTGGACTGGTGAGTTTTCTTTCCTATGGAAAATGGCCAAAGGATGTGCCCAGGGGCCTCTGGCACTCGGCTGGGCCCTGACTTCAAAGAGTCCCTATATTGAAGGATGGATCGCAGACCAAAGTTGTCGCCTCCTCAAATTTCTGCTGCCCAGATAGACCCAAGGGAGCCCTACAAACTGACATCAGAAACATGGACTGGTGAGTTTTCTTTCCCAGGGAAAATGGCCAAAGGATGTGGCCAGGGGGCCCTGGCCCTGGGCTGGGCCCTGACTGCAAAGAATCCATATATTGAAGGATGGATCGCAGACCAAAGTTGTCCCCTCCTCAAATTTCTGCTGCCCAGATAGACCCAAGGGAGCCCTACAAACTGACATCAGGAACTTGGACTGGTGAGTTTTCTTTCCCAGGGAAAATGGCCAAAGGATGTGCCCAGGGGCCCCTTGCACTGGGCGGGGACCTGAATGCAAAAAATCCATATATCGAAGGATGGACCCCAGACCGAAGTTGTCCCCTCCTGAAAGTTGTGCTGCCCTGATAGACCCAAGGGAGCCCTACAAACTGACATAAAGAACCTGGACTGGTGAGTTTTCTTTCCCAGGGAAAATGGCCAAAGGATGTGCCCTGTGGACCCTGGCACTGGGCTCGGGCATGACTGCAAAAAATCCTTATATCGAAGTTTGGACCCCAAACCGAAATTGTCCCCTCCTCAAAATTGTGCTGCCAAGATAGACCCAAGGGAACCCTACAAAGTGACATCAGGAACCTGGACTGGTGAGTTTTCTTTCCCAGGGGAAATGGCCAAAGGATGTGCCCAGGGGCCCCTGGCACTGGGCTCGGACCTGACTGCAAATAATCCTTATATTGAAGGATTGATCACAGACAAAAGTTGTCTCCAACTAAAACTTGTGCTGCCCTGATAGACCCAAGGGAGCCCTACAAACTGACATCAGCAACCTGGACTGGTGAGTTTTCTTTCCCAGGGAAAATGGCCAAAGGATGTGCCCAGGGGCCCCTGGCCCTGGGCTGGGCCCTGACTGCAAAGAATCCCTATATTGATGGATGGATTGCATACCAAAGTTGTCCCCTCCTGAAACTTGTGCTGCCCTGATAGACCCAAGGGAGCCCTACAAACTGACATCAGCAACCTGGACTGGTGAGTTTTCTTTCCTAGGGAAAATGGCCAAAGAATGTGCCCTGGGGACCCTGGCACGGGGCTGGGGCCTGAATGCAAAAAATCCTTATATCGAAGGATGGACCCCAGACCGAAGTTGTCCCCTCCTCAAATTTCTGCTGCCTAGATAGACCTAAGGGAGCCCTACAAACTGACGTCAGCAACCTGGACTGGTGAGTTTTCTTTCCCAGGGAAAATGGCCAAAGGATGTGCCCAGGGGCCCCTGGCACTGGGCTGGGGCCTGAACGTGAAGAATCCCTATGTCGAATGACGGATCGCCGACCAAAGTTGTCCCCTCCTCAAATTTCTGCTGCCCTGTTAGACCAAAGGGAGCCCTACAAACTGACATCAGCAACCTGGACTGGTGAATTTTCTTTCCCAGGGAAAATGGCCAAAGGATGTGCCCAGGGGCCCCTGGCCCCTGGCGAGGACCTGAATGCAAAGAATCCTTATATCGAAGAATGGACCCCAGACCGAAATTGTCCCCTCCTCAAACTTGTGCTGCCCTGATAGACCCAAGGGAGCCCTACAAAGTGGCATCCGGAACCTGGACTGGTGAGTTTTCTTTCCCAGGGAAAATGGCCAAAGGATGTGCCCAGGGGCCCCTGGACCTCGTCTGGGGCTTGACTGCAAAGAAACCTTATATCGAAGGATGGACCCCTGAGTGAAGTTGTCCCCATCTCATACTTCTGCTGCCCTGATAGACCCAAGGGAGCCCTACAAACTGACATCAGCAACCTGGACTGGTGAGTTTTCTTTCCCAGGGAAAATGGCCAAAGGATGTGCCCAGGGGCCCCTGGCCCTGGGCTGGGCCCTGACTGCAAAGAATCCCTATATCGAAGGATGGATCGCAGACCAAAGTTGTCCCCTCCTCAAATTTCTGCTGCCCAGATAGACCCAAGGGAGCCCTACAAACTGACATCAGGAACCTGGACTGGTGAGTTTTCTTTCCCAGGGAAAATGGCCAAAGGATGTGCCCAGGGGCCCCTTGCACTGGGCGGGCCCTGACTGCAAAAAATCCATATATCGAAGGATGGACCCCAGATCGAAGTTGTCCCCTCCTGAAACTTGTGCTGCCCTGATAGACCCAAGGGAGCCCTACAAACTGACATCAGGAACCTGGACTGGTGAGTTTTCTTTCCCAGGGAAAATGGCCAAAGGATGTGCCCTGTGGACCCTGGCACTGGGCTGGGGCCTGAATGTAAAAAATCCTTATATCGAAGGATGGACCCCAGACCGAAGTTGTCCCCTCCTGAAACTTTTGCTGCCCTGATAGATTCAAGGGAGCCCTACAAACTGACATCAGCAACCTGGACTGGTGAATTTTCTTTTCCAGGGAAAATGGCCAAAGGATATGCCCAGGGGCCCCTGGCCCTGAGCTGGGCCCTGACTGCAAAGAATCCTTATATCCAAGTTTGGACCCCAAACCGAAGTTGTCCCCTCCTCAAATTTCTCCTGCCTAGATAGACCCAAGTGAGCCCTACAAACTGACATCAGAAACATGGACTGGTGAGTTTTCTTTCCCAGGGAAAATGGCCAAAGGATGTGCCCAGGGGCCCCTGGCCCTGGGCTGGGACCTGAATGCAAAATATCCCTATATCGAAGGATGGACCCCTGAGTGAAGTTGTCCCCATCTCATACTTGTGCTGCCCTGATAGACCCAAGGGAGCCCTACAAACTGACATCAGCAACCTGGACTGGTGAGTTTTCTTTCCCAGGGAAAATGGCCAAAGGATGTGCCCTGGGGACCCTGGCACTGGGCTCGGGCATGACTGCAAAAAATCCTTATATCGAAGTTTGGACCCCAAACCGAAATAGTCCCCTCCTCAAAATTGTGCTGCCCAGATAGACCCAAGGGACCCCTACAAAGTGACATAAGGAACCTGGACTGGTGAATATTCTTTCCCAGGGAAAATGGCCAAAGGTTGTGCCCAGGGGCCCCTGGCCCTGGGCTGGGGCCCTGACTGCAAAGAATCCTTATATCCAAGTTTGGACCCCAAACCGAAGTTGTCCCCTCCTCAAATTTCTGCTGCCCAGATAGACCCAAGGGTGCCCTACAAACTGACATCAGGAACATGGACTGGTGAGTTTTCTTTGCCAGGGAAAATGGCCAAAGGATGTGCCCAGGGGCCCCTGGCCCTGGGCTGGCTCTTGACTTCAAAGAATCCTTATATCGAAGGACGCACCCCAGACCAAAGTTGTCCCCATCTCATATTTCTGCTGCCCTGTTAGACCCAAGGGAGCCCTACAAACTGACATCAGCAACCTGGACTGGTGAGTTTTCTTTCCCAGGGAAAATGGCCACAGGATGTGCCCAGGGGCCCCTAGCCCACTGCTGGGGTTTGAATGCAAAGAATCCTTATATCAAAGGATGGACCCCTGAGTGAAGTTGTCCCCATCTCTTACTTCTGCGGCCCTGATAGACCCAAGGGAGCCCTACAAACTGACATCAGCAACCTGGACTGGTGAGTTTTCTTTCCTATGGAAAATGGCCAAAGGATGTACCCAGGGGCCCCTGGCCCTGGGGTGGGCCCTGACTTCAAAGAATCCCTATATTGAAGGATGGATCGCAGACCAAAGTTGTCCCCTCCTCAAATTTCTGCTGCCCAGATAGACCCAAGGGTGCCCTACAAACTGACATCAGGAACATGGACTGGTGAGTTTTCTTTCCCAGGGAAAATGGCCAAAGGATGTGCCCAGGGGGCCATGGCACTGGGCTGGGCCCTGACTGATAAGAATCCTTATATCGAAGGATGGACCCCAGACCGAAGTTGTCCCCTCCTCAAATTTCTGCTGCCCTGATAGACCCAAGGGAGCCCTACAAACTGACATCAGCAACCTGGACTGGTGAGTTTTCTTTCCCAGGGAAAATGGCCAAAGGATGTGCCCAGGGGCCCCTGGCCCACAACTGGGGTTTGAATGCAAACAATCCCGATATCGAAGGATGGACCCCTGAGTGAAGTTGTCCCCATCTCATACTTCTGCTGCCCTGATAGACCCAAGGGAGCCCTACAAACTGACATCAGCAACCTGGACTGGTGAGTTTTCTTTCCCAGGGAAAATGGCCAAAGGATGTGCCCAGGGGCCCCTGGCCCTGGGCTGGGCCCTGACTGCAAAGAATCCCTATATCGAAGGATGGATCGCAGACCAAAGTTGTCCCCATCTCATACTTCTGCTGCCCTGATAGACCCAAGGGAGCCCTACAAACTGACATCAGCAACCTGGACTGGTGAGTTTTCTTTCCCAGGGAAAATGGCCAAAGGATGTGCCCAGGGGCCCCTGGCCCTGGGCTGGGCCCTGACTGCAAAAAATCCATATATCGAAGGATGGGTCGCAGACTGAATTTGTCCCCTCCTCAAATTTCTGCTGCCCAGATAGACCCAAGGGAGCCCTACAAACTGACATCAGCAACCTGGACTGGTGAGTTTTCTTTCCCAGGGAAAATGGCCAAAGGATGTGCCCTGTGGACCCTGGCACTGGGCTGAGGCCTGAATGTAAAAAATCCTTATATCGAAGGATGGACCCCAGACCGAAGTTGTCCCCTCCTGAAACTTTTGCTGCCCTGATAGATTCAAGGGAGCCCTACAAACTGACATCAGCAACCTGGACTGGTGAATTTTCTTTTCCAGGGAAAATGGCCAAAGGATATGCCCAGGGGCCCCTGGCCCTGAGCTGGGCCCTGACTGCAAAGAATCCTTATATCCAAGTTTGGACCCCAAACCGAAGTTGTCCCCTCCTCAAATTTCTCCTCCCTAGATAGACCCAAGTGAGCCCTACAAACTGACATCAGAAACATGGACTGGTGGAGTTTTCTTTCCCAGGGAAAATGGCCAAAGGATGTGCCCAGGGGCCCCTGGCCCCTGGCTGGGACCTGAATGCAAAATATCCCTATATCGAAGGATGGACCCCTGAGTGAAGTTGTCCCCATCTCATACTTCTGCTGCCCTGATAGACCCAAGGGAGCCCTACAAACTGACATCAGAAACATGGACTGGTGAGTTTTCTTTCCCAGGGAAAATGGCCAAAGGATGTGCCCAGGGGCCCCTGGCCCTGGGCTGGGACCTGACTATAAAGAATCCCTATGCCGAAGGATGGATCGCAGACCAAAGTTGTACCCTCCTAAAACTTGTGCTGCCCTGTTAGACCAAAGGGAGCCCTACAAACTGACATCAGCAACCTGGACTGGTGAGTTTTCTTTCCCGGGGAAAATGGCCAAAGGATGTGCCCTGGGGACCCTGGCACTGGGCTCGGGCATGACTGCAAAAAATCCTTATATCCAAGTTTGGACCCCAAACCGAAATTGTCCCCTCCTCAAAATTGTGCTGCCCAGATAGACCCAAGGGACCCCTACAAAGTGACATAAGGAACCTGGACTGGTGAATATTCTTTCCCAGGGAAAATGGCCAAAGGTTGTGCCCAGGGGCCCCTGGCCCTGGCTGGGACCTGAATGCAAAATATCCCTATATCGAAGGATGGACCCCTGAGTGAAGTTGTCCCCATCTCATACTTGTGCTGCCCAGATAGAAACAAGGGAGCCCTACAAACTGACATCAGCAACCTGGACTGGTGAATTTTCTTTCCCAGGGAAAATGGCCAAAGGATGTGCCCAGGGGCCCCTGGCCCTGGGCTGGCTCTTGACTTCAAAGAATCCTTATATCGAAGGACGCACCCCAGACCAAAGTTGTCCCCATCTCATATTTCTGCTGCCCTGTTAGACCCAAGGGAGCCCTACAAACTGACATCAGCAACCTGGACTGGTGAGTTTTCTTTCCCAGGGAAAATGGCCACAGGATGTGCCCAGGGGCCCCTAGCCCACGGCTGGGGTTTGAATGCAAAGAATCCTTATATCAAAGGATGGACCCCTGAGTGAAGTTGTCCCCATCTCTTACTTCTGCGGCCCTGATAGACCCAAGGGAGCCCTACAAACTGACATCAGCAACCTGGACTGGTGAGTTTTCTTTCCTATGGAAAATGGCCAAAGGATGTACCCAGGGGCCCCTGGCCCTGGGCTGGGCCCTGACTTCAAAGAATCCCTATATTGAAGGATGGATCGCAGACCAAAGTTGTCCCCTCCTCAAATTTCTGCTGCCCAGATAGACCCAAGGGTGCCCTACAAACTGACATCAGGAACATGGACTGGTGAGTTTTCTTTCCCAGGGAAAATGGCCAAAGGATGTGCCCAGGGGGCCATGGCACTGGGCTGGGCCCTGACTGCAAAAAATCCATATATCGAAGGATGGACCCCAGATCGAAGTTGTCCCCTCCTGAAAGTTGTGCTGCCCTGATAGACCCAAGGGAGCCCTACAAACTGACATGAGGAACCTGGAGTGGTGAGTTTTCTTTCCCAGGGAAAATGGCCAAAGGATGTGCCCTGTGGACCCTGGCACTGGGCTGGGGCCTGAATGTAAAAAATCCTTATATCGAAGGATGGACCCCAGACCGAAGATGTCCCCTCCTGAAACTTTTGCTGCCCTGATAGATTCAAGGGAGCCCTACAAACTGACATCAGCAACCTGGACTGGTGAATTTTCTTTTCCAGGGAAAATGGCCAAAGTATATGCCGAGGGGCCCCTGGCCCTGAGCTGGGCCCTGACTGCAAAGAATCCTTATATCCAAGTTTGGACCCCAAACCGAAGTTGTCCCCTCCTCAAATTTCTCCTGCCTAGATAGACCCAAGTGAGCCCTACAAACTGACATCAGAAACATGGACTGGTGAGTTTTCTTTCCCAGGGAAAATGGCCAAAGGATGTGCCCAGGGGCCCCTGGCCCCTGGCTGGGACCTGAATGCAAAATATCCCTATATCGAAGGATGGACCCCTGAGTGAAGTTGTCCCCATCTCATACTTGTGCTGCCCTGATAGACCCAAGGGAGCCCTACAAACTGACATCAGCAACCTGGACTGGTGAATTTTCTTTCCCAGGGAAAATGGCCAAAGCATGTGCCCTGTGGACCCTGGCACTGGGCTGGGGCCTGAATGTAAAAAATCCTTATATCGAAGGATGGACCCCAGACCGAAGTTGTCCCCTCCTGAAACTTGTGCTGCCCTGATAGATTCAAGGGAGCCCTACAAACTGACATCAGCAACCTGGACTGGTGAATTTTCTTTTCCAGGGAAAATGGCCAAAGGATATGCCCAGGGGCCCCTGGCCCTGAGCTGGGCCCTGACTGCAAAGAATCCTTATATCCAAGTTTGGACCCCAAACCGAAGTTGTCCCCTCCTCAAATTTCTCCTCCCTAGATAGACCCAAGTGAGCCCTACAAACTGACATCAGAAACATGGACTGGTGAGTTTTCTTTCCCAGGGAAAATGGCCAAAGGATGTGCCCAGGGGCCCCTGGCCCTGGGCTGGGCCCTGACTGTAAAAAATCCCTATGCCGAAGGATGGATCGCAGACCAAAGTTGTACCCTCCTAAAACTTGTGCTGCCCTGTTAGACCAAAGGGAGCCCTACAAACTGACATCAGCAACCTGGACTGGTGAGTTTTCTTTCCCAGGGAAAATGGCCAAAGGATGTGCCCTGGGGACCCTGGCACTGGGCTCGGGCATGACTGCAAAAAATCCTTATATCCAAGTTTGGACCCCAAACCGAAATTGTCCCCTCCTCAAAATTGTGCTGCCCAGATAGACCCAAGGGACCCCTAAAAAGTGACATAAGGAACCTGGACTGGTGAATATTCTTTCCCAGGGAAAATGGCCAAAGGTTGTGCCCAGGGGCCCCTGGCCCTGGGCTGGGCCCTGACTGCAAAGAATCCTTATATCCAAGTTTGGACCCCAAACCGAAGTTGTCCCCTCCTCAAATTTCTGCTGCCCAGATAGACCCAAGGGAGCCCTACAAACTGACATCAGGAACATGGACTGGTGAGTTTTCTTTCCCAGGGAAAATGGCCAAAGGATGTGCCCAGGGGCCCCTTGCACTGGGCTGGGCCCTGACAGCAAAAAATCCATATATCGAAGGATGGACCCCAGATCGAAGCTGTCCCCTCCTGAAAGTTGTGCTGCCCTGATAGACCCAAGGGAGCCCTACAAACTGACATCAGGAACCTGGACTGGTGAGTTTTCTTTCCCAGGGAAAATGTCCAAAGGATGTGCCCTGTGGACCCTGGCACTGGGCTGGGGCCTGAATGTAAAAAATCCTTATATCGAAGGATGGACCCCAGACCGAAATTGTCCCCTCCTGAAACTTTTGCTGCCCTGATAGATTCAAGGGAGCCCTACAAACTGACATCAGCAACCTGGACTGGTGAATTTTCTTTTCCAGGGAAAATGGCCAAAGGATATGCCCAGGGGCCCCTGGCCCTGAGCTGGGCCCTGACTGCAAAGAATCCTTATATCCAAGTTTGGACCCCAAACCGAAGTTGTCCCCTCCTCAAATTTCTCCTGCCTAGATAGACCCAAGTGAGCCCTACAAACTGACATCAGAAACATGGACTGGTGAGTTTTCTTTCCCAGGGAAAATGGCCAAAGGATGTGCCCTGGGGACCCTGGCACTGGGCTCGGGCATGACTGCAAAAAATCCTTATATCCAAGTTTGGACCCCAAACCGAAATTGTCCCCTCCTCAAAATTGTGCTGCCACAGATAGACCCAAGGGACCCCTACAAAGTGACATAAGGAACCTGGACTGGTGAATATTCTTTCCCAGGGAAAATGGCCAAAGGTTGTGCCCAGGGGCCCCTGGCCCTGGGCTGGGCCCTGACTGCAAAGAATCCTTATATCCAAGTTTGGACCCCAAACCGAAGTTGTCCCCTCCTCAAATTTCTGCTGCCCAGATAGACCCAAGGGTGCCCTACAAACTGACATCAGGAACATGGACTGGTGAGTTTTCTTTGCCAGGGAAAATGGCCAAAGGATGTGCCCAGGGGCCCCTGGCCCTGGGCTGGCTCTTGACTTCAAAGAATCCTTATATCGAAGGACGCACCCCAGACCAAAGTTGTCCCCATCTCATATTTCTGCTGCCCTGTTAGACCCAAGGGAGCCCTACAAACTGACATCAGCAACCTGGACTGGTGAGTTTTCTTTCCCAGGGAAAATGGCCACAGGATGTGCCCAGGGGCCACTAGCCCACGGCTGGGGTTTGAATGCAAAGAATCCTTATATCAAAGGATGGACCCCTGAGTGAAGTTGTCCCCATCTCTTACTTCTGCGGCCCTGATAGACCCAAGGGAGCCCTACAAACTGACATCAGCAACCTGGACTGGTGAGTTTTCTTTCCTATGGAAAATGGCCAAAGGATGTACCCAGGGGCCCCTGGCCCTGGGCTGGGCCCTGACTTCAAAGAATCCCTATATCGAAGGATGGATCGCAGACCAAAGTTGTCCCCTCCTCAAATTTCTGCTGCCCAGATAGACCCAAGGGTGCCCTACAAACTGACATCAGGAACATGGACTGGTGAGTTTTCTTTCCCAGGGAAAATGGCCAAAGGATGTGCCCAGGGGGCCCTGGCACTGGGCTGGGCCCTGACTGCAAAGAATCCTTATATCGAAGGATGGACCCCAGACCGAAGTTGTCCCCTCCTCAAATTTCTGCTGCCCTGATAGACCCAAGGGAGCCCTACAAACTGACATCAGCAACCTGGACTGGTGAGTTTTCTTTCCCAGGGAAAATGGCCAAAGGATGTGCCCAGGGGCCCCTGGCCCACGGCTGGGGTTTGAATGCAAACAATCCATATATCGAAAGATGGACCCCAGACCGAAGTTGTCCCCATCTCATACTTCTGCTGCCCTGATAGACCCAAGGGAGCCCTACAAACTGACATCAGCAACCTGGACTGGTGAGTTTTCTTTCCTATGGAAAATGGCCAAAGGATGTGCCCAGGGGCCTCCGGCACTCGGCTGGGCACTGACTTCAAAGAGTCCCTATATTGAAGGATGGATTGCAGACCAAAGTTGTCGCCTCCTAAAATTTCTGCTGCCCAGATAGACCCAAGGGAGCCCTACAAACTGACATCAGCAACCTGGACTGGTGAGTTTTCTTTCCCAGGGAAAATGGCCAAAGGATGTGCCCAGGGGCCGCTGGCCCTGGGCTGGGGCCTGACTGTAAAGAATCCCTATATCGAAGGATGGATCGCAGACCAAAGTTCTCCCCTCCTCAAATTTCTGCTGCCCTGATAGACCAAAGGGAGCCCTACAAACTGAAATCAGCAACCTGGACTGGTGAGTTTTCTTTCCCAGGGAAAATGGCCAAAGGATGTGCCCAGGGGCCCCTGGCACTGGGCTCGGACCTGACTGCAAAGAATCCTTATATCGAAGATTGGACGCCAGACGGAAGTTGTGCCCTCCTCAAACTTGTGCTGTCCAGATCGACCCAAGGGAGCCCTACAAACTGACATTAGCAACCTGGACTGGTGAATTTTCTTTCCCAGGGAAAATGGCCCAAGGATGTGCCCAGGGGCCCCTGGTCCTGGGCTCGGACCTGACTGCAAAAAATCCTTATATCGAAGTATCGATCGCAGACCGAAGTTATCCCCTCCTCAAAATTGTGCTGCCCAGATAGACCCAAGGGAGCCCTAAAAATTGACATCAGCAACCTGGACTGGTGAGTTTTCTTTCCCAGGGAAAATGGCCAAAGGATGTGCCCAGGGGCCCCTGGCCCTGGGCTGGCACTTGACTTCAAAGAATCCTTATATCGAAGGATGGACCCCTGAGTGAAGTTGTCCCCATCTCATACTTCTGCTGCCCAGATAGACCCAAGGGAGCCCTACAAACTGACATCAGCAACCTGGACTGGTGAGTTTTCTTTCCCAGGGAAAATGGCCAAAGGATGTGCCCAGGGGCCCCTTGCACTGGGCTGTGACCTGAATGCAAAAAATCCATATATCGAAGGATGGACCCCAGACCGAAGTTGTCCCCTCCTGAAAGTTGTGCTGCCCTGATAGACCCAAGGGAGCCCTACAAACTGACATCAGCAACCTGGACTGGTGAGTTTTCTTTCCCAGGGAAAATGGCCAAAGGATGTGCCCAGGGGCCCCTGGAAGTGGGCTGGGGCCTGACTTCAAAGAATCCCTATATTGAAGGATGGATCGCAGACCAAATTTGTCCCCTCCGCAAATTTCTGCTGCCCAGATAGACCCAAGGGTGCCCTACAAACTGACATCAGGAACATGGACTGGTGAGTTTTCTTTCCCAGGGAAAATGGCCAAAGGATGTGCCCAGGGGGCCATGCCACTGGGCTGGGCCCTGACTGCAAAGAATCCTTATATCGAAGGATGGACCCCAGACCGAAGTTGTCCCCTCCTCAAATTTCTGCTGCCCTGATAGACGCAAGGGAGCCCTACAAACTGACATCAGCAACCTGGACTGGTGAGTTTTCTTTCCCAGGGAAAATGGCCAAAGGATGTGCCCTAAGCCCCTAGCCACTGGCAGGGACCTAACTGCAAAATATCCTTACATCGAAGGATGGACCCCAAACTGAAGTTTTCCCCTTCTCAAACTTGTGCTACCCTGATAGACCCAAGGGAGCCCTACAAACTGACATCAGCAACCTGGACTGGTGAGTTTTCTTTCCCAGGGAAAATGGCCAAAGGATGAGCCCAGGGGCCCCTGGCACTGGGCTGGGGCTTGACTGCAAAGAATCCTTATATCGAAGGATGAATCGCAGACCGAAGTGTCCCTTCCTCAAATTTCTGGTGCCCAGTTAGACCCAAGGGAGCCCTACAAACTGACATCAGGAACCTGGACTGGTGAGTTTTCTTTCCCAGGGAAAATGGCCAAAGTTGTGCCCAAGGGCGTCTGGACCCTGGCTGGGACCTGAATGCAACATATCCCTATATCGAAGGATGGATCGCAGACCGAAGTTGTCCCTTCCTCAAACTTGTGCTGCCCTGATAGACCCAAGGGAGCCCTACAAACTGACATCAGCAACCTGGACTAGTGAGTTTTCATTTCCAGGGAAAACGGCCAAAGGATGTGCCCAGGGGCCCCTGGCCCTGGGCTTGGGCCTGAATGCAAAATATCCCTATATCAAAGGATGGATCGCAGACCGAAGTTGTCCCTTCCTCAAACTTGTGCTGTCCTGATAGACCCAAGGGAGCCCTACAAACTGACATGAGCAACCTGGACTGCTGAGTTTCCTTTCCCAGGGAAAATGGCCAAAGGGTGTTCCCAGGGGCGCTTGGAACTGGGCTGGGGACTGACTGCAAATAATCCCTATATTGAAGGAAGGATCGCAGACCAAAGTTGTCCCCTCCTCAAATTTCTGCTGCCCAGTTAGGCCCACGGGAGCCCTACAAACTGACATCAGCAACCGGGACTGGTGAGTGTCCTTTCCCAGGGAAAATGGCCAAAGGATGTGCCCAGGGGCCGCAGGCCCCTGGCTAGGACCTGAATGCAAAAAATCCTTATATCGAAGAATGAACCCCAGACCAAAGTTGTCCCCTCCTCAAATTTCTGCTGCCCAGATAGACCCAAGGGAGCCCTACAAACTGACATCAGCAACCTGGACTGGTGAGTTTTCTTTCCCAGGTAAAGTGGCCAAATGATGTGCCCAGGGGCCCCTGGCCCTGGGCTTGGGCCTTGAATTCAAAAAATCCTTGTAATGAAGAATGGACCCCAGGCCGAAGTTGTCCCCATCTCATACTTGTGCGGCCCTGATAGACCCAAGGGAGCCCTACAAACTGACATCAGCAACCTGGACTGGTGAGCTTTCATTTCCAGGGAAAATGGCCAAAGGATGTGCCCAGGGGCCCCAAGGACGGGGCTGGGGGCTGAATGCAAAAAATCCTTATATCGAAGGATGGATCGCAGACTAAAGTTGTCCCCTCCTCAAATTTCTGCTGCCCACATAGACCCAAGGGAGACCTACAAAGTGACATCCGGAACCTGGACTGGTGAGTTTTCTTTCCCAGGGAAAATGGCCAAAGGATGTGCCCAGGGGCCCGTGACCCCTGGCTGGGACCTGAATGCAAATAATCCCTATATCGAATGATGGAACCCAGACTGAAGTTGTCCCCTCCTCAAACTTGTGCTGCCCTGATAGACCCAAGGGAGCCCTACAAACTGACATCAGCAACCTGGACCTGTGAGTTTTTTTTCCCAGGGAAAATGGCCAAAGGATGTGCCCAGGGGCCCGTGGCCCCTGGCTGGGACCGGAATGCAAATAATCCGTATATTGAAGGATGGATCGCAGACCATAGTTGTCCCCTCCTCAAATTTCTGCTGCCCTGATAGACCCAAGGGAGCCCTACAAACTGACATCAGCAACCTGGACTGGTGAGTTTTCTTTCCCAGGGAAAATGGCCAAAGGATGTGCCCAGGGAACCCTGGCCCCTGGCTGGGACCTGAATGCAAAATATCCCTATATTGATGGATGGATCGCAGACCGAAGTTGTCCCCTCCTCAAATTTCTGCTGCCCAGACAGACCCAAGGGAGCCCTACAAAGTGACATCCGGAACCTGGACTGGTGAGCTTTCATTTCCAGGGAAAATGGCCAAAGGATGTGCCCAGGGGCCCCAAGGACGGGGCTGGGGGCTGAATGCAAAAAATCCTTATATCGAAGGATGGATCGCAGACTAAAGTTTTCCCCCTGTCAAATTTCTGCTTCCCAGATAGACCCAAAGGAGCCCTACAAACTGACATCAGGAACCTGGACTGGTGAGTTTTCTTTCCCAGGGAAAATGGCCAAAGGATGAGCCCAGGGTCCCCTGGCACTGGGCTGGGGCTTGATTGCAAAGAATCCTTATATCGAAGGATGAATCGCAGACCGAAGTTGTCCCTTCCTCAAATTTCTGCTGCCCAGTTAGACCCAAGGGAGCCCTACAAACTGACATCAGCAACCTGGACTGGTGAGTGTTCTTTCCCAGGGAAAATGGCCAAAGTTGTGCCCAAGGGCGTCTGGACCCTGGCTGGGACCTGAATGCAACATATCCCTATATCGAAGGATGGATCGCAGACCGAAGTTGTCCCCTCCTCAAATTTCTGCTGCCCAGATAGACCCAAGGGTGCCCTACAAACTGACATCAGGAACATGGACTGGTGAGTTTTCTTTCCCAGGGAAAATGGCCAAAGGATGTGCCCAGGGGGCCATGGCACTGGGCTGGGCCCTGACTGCAAAAAATCCATATATCGAAGGATGGACCCCAGATCGAAGTTGTCCCCTCCTGAAAGTTGTGCTGCCCTGATAGACCCAAGGGAGCCCTACAAACTGACATGAGGAACCTGGAGTGGTGAGTTTTCTTTCCCAGGGAAAATGGCCAAAGGATGTGCCCTGTGGACCCTGGCACTGGGCTGGGGCCTGAATGTAAAAAATCCTTATATCGAAGGATGGACCCCAGACCGAAGATGTCCCCTCCTGAAACTTTTGCTGCCCTGATAGATTCAAGGGAGCCCTACAAACTGACATCAGCAACCTGGACTGGTGAATTTTCTTTTCCAGGGAAAATGGCCAAAGTATATGCCGAGGGGCCCCTGGCCCTGAGCTGGGCCCTGACTGCAAAGAATCCTTATATCCAAGTTTGGACCCCAAACCGAAGTTGTCCCCTCCTCAAATTTCTCCTGCCTAGATAGACCCAAGTGAGCCCTACAAACTGACATCAGAAACATGGACTGGTGAGTTTTCTTTCCCAGGGAAAATGGCCAAAGGATGTGCCCAGGGGCCCCTGGCCCCTGGCTGGGACCTGAATGCAAAATATCCCTATATCGAAGGATGGACCCCTGAGTGAAGTTGTCCCCATCTCATACTTGTGCTGCCCTGATAGACCCAAGGGAGCCCTACAAACTGACATCAGCAACCTGGACTGGTGAATTTTCTTTCCCAGGGAAAATGGCCAAAGCATGTGCCCTGTGGACCCTGGCACTGGGCTGGGGCCTGAATGTAAAAAATCCTTATATCGAAGGATGGACCCCAGACCGAAGTTGTCCCCTCCTGAAACTTGTGCTGCCCTGATAGATTCACGGGAGCCCTACAAACTGACATCAGCAACCTGGACTGGTGAATTTTCTTTTCCAGGGAAAATGGCCAAAGGATATGCCCAGGGGCCCCTGGCCCTGAGCTGGGCCCTGACTGCAAAGAATCCTTATATCCAAGTTTGGACCCCAAACCGAAGTTGTCCCCTCCTCAAATTTCTCCTCCCTAGATAGACCCAAGTGAGCCCTACAAACTGACATCAGAAACATGGACTGGTGAGTTTTCTTTCCCAGGGAAAATGGCCAAAGGATGTGCCCAGGGGCCCCTGGCCCCTGGCTGGGACCTGAATGCAAAATATCCCTATATCGAAGGATGGACCCCTGAGTGAAGTTGTCCCCATCTCATACTTGTGCTGCCCAGATAGAAACAAGGGAGCCCTACAAACTGACATCAGCAACCTGGACTGGTGAATTTTCTTTCCCAGGGAAAATGGCCAAAGGATGTGCCCAGGGGCCCCTGGCCCTGGGCTGGGCCCTGACTGTAAAAAATCCCTATGCCGAAGGATGGATCGCAGACCAAAGTTGTACCCTCCTAAAACTTGTGCTGCCCTGTTAGACCAAAGGGAGCCCTACAAACTGACATCAGCAACCTGGACTGGTGAGTTTTCTTTCCCAGGGAAAATGGCCAAAGGATGTGCCCTGGGGACCCTGGCACTGGGCTCGGGCATGACTGCAAAAAATCCTTATATCCAAGTTTGGACCCCAAACCGAAATTGTCCCCTCCTCAAAATTGTGCTGCCCAGATAGACCCAAGGGACCCCTAAAAAGTGACATAAGGAACCTGGACTGGTGAATATTCTTTCCCAGGGAAAATGGCCAAAGGTTGTGCCCAGGGGCCCCTGGCCCTGGGCTGGGCCCTGACTGCAAAGAATCCTTATATCCAAGTTTGGACCCCAAACCGAAGTTGTCCCCTCCTCAAATTTCTGCTGCCCAGATAGACCCAAGGGAGCCCTACAAACTGACATCAGGAACCTGGACTGGTGAGTTTTCTTTCCCAGGGAAAATGGCCAAAGGATGTGCCCAGGGGCCCCTTGCACTGGGCTGGGCCCTGACAGCAAAAAATCCATATATCGAAGGATGGACCCCAGATCGAAGCTGTCCCCTCCTGAAAGTTGTGCTGCCCTGATAGACCCAAGGGAGCCCTACAAACTGACATCAGGAACCTGGACTGGTGAGTTTTCTTTCCCAGGGAAAATGTCCAAAGGATGTGCCCTGTGGACCCTGGCACTGGGCTGGGGCCTGAATGTAAAAAATCCTTATATCGAAGGATGGACCCCAGACCGAAATTGTCCCCTCCTGAAACTTTTGCTGCCCTGATAGATTCAAGGGAGCCCTACAAACTGACATCAGCAACCTGGACTGGTGAATTTTCTTTTCCAGGGAAAATGGCCAAAGGATATGCCCAGGGGCCCCTGGCCCTGAGCTGGGCCCTGACTGCAAAGAATCCTTATATCCAAGTTTGGACCCCAAACCGAAGTTGTCCCCTCCTCAAATTTCTCCTGCCTAGATAGACCCAAGTGAGCCCTACAAACTGACATCAGAAACATGGACTGGTGAGTTTTCTTTCCCAGGGAAAATGGCCAAAGGATGTGCCCTGGGGACCCTGGCACTGGGCTCGGGCATGACTGCAAAAAATCCTTATATCCAAGTTTGGACCCCAAACCGAAATTGTCCCCTCCTCAAAATTGTGCTGCCACAGATAGACCCAAGGGACCCCTACAAAGTGACATAAGGAACCTGGACTGGTGAATATTCTTTCCCAGGGAAAATGGCCAAAGGTTGTGCCCAGGGGCCCCTGGCCCTGGGCTGGGCCCTGACTGCAAAGAATCCTTATATCCAAGTTTGGACCCCAAACCGAAGTTGTCCCCTCCTCAAATTTCTGCTGCCCAGATAGACCCAAGGGTGCCCTACAAACTGACATCAGGAACATGGACTGGTGAGTTTTCTTTGCCAGGGAAAATGGCCAAAGGATGTGCCCAGGGGCCCCTGGCCCTGGGCTGGCTCTTGACTTCAAAGAATCCTTATATCGAAGGACGCACCCCAGACCAAAGTTGTCCCCATCTCATATTTCTGCTGCCCTGTTAGACCCAAGGGAGCCCTACAAACTGACATCAGCAACCTGGACTGGTGAGTTTTCTTTCCCAGGGAAAATGGCCACAGGATGTGCCCAGGGGCCACTAGCCCACGGCTGGGGTTTGAATGCAAAGAATCCTTATATCAAAGGATGGACCCATGAGTGAAGTTGTCCCCATCTCTTACTTCTGCGGCCCTGATAGACCCAAGGGAGCCCTACAAACTGACATCAGCAACCTGGACTGGTGAGTTTTCTTTCCTATGGAAAATGGCCAAAGGATGTACCCAGGGGCCCCTGGCCCTGGGCTGGGCCCTGACTTCAAAGAATCCCTATATCGAAGGATGGATCGCAGACCAAAGTTGTCCCCTCCTCAAATTTCTGCTGCCCAGATAGACCCAAGGGTGCCCTACAAACTGACATCAGGAACATGGACTGGTGAGTTTTCTTTCCCAGGGAAAATGGCCAAAGGATGTGCCCAGGGGGCCCTGGCACTGGGCTGGGCCCTGACTGCAAAGAATCCTTATATCGAAGGATGGACCCCAGACCGAAGTTGTCCCCTCCTCAAATTTCTGCTGCCCTGATAGACCCAAGGGAGCCCTACAAACTGACATCAGCAACCTGGACTGGTGAGTTTTCTTTCCCAGGGAAAATGGCCAAAGGATGTGCCCAGGGGCCCCTGGCCCACGGCTGGGGTTTGAATGCAAACAATCCATATATCGAAGGATGGACCCCAGACCGAAGTTGTCCCCATCTCATACTTCTGCTGCCCTGATAGACCCAAGGGAGCCCTACAAACTGACATCAGCAACCTGGACTGGTGAGTTTTCTTTCCTATGGAAAATGGCCAAAGGATGTGCCCAGGGGCCTCCGGCACTCGGCTGGGCACTGACTTCAAAGAGTCCCTATATTGAAGGATGGATTGCAGACCAAAGTTGTCGCCTCCTCAAATTTCTGCTGCCCAGATAGACCCAAGGGAGCCCTACAAACTGACATCAGCAACCTGGACTGGTGAGTTTTCTTTCCCAGGGAAAATGGCCAAAGGATGTGCCCAGGGGCCGCTGGCCCTGGGCTGGGGCCTGACTGTAAAGAATCCCTATATCGAAGGATGGATCGCAGACCAAAGTTCTCCCCTCCTCAAATTTCTGCTGCCCTGATAGACCAAAGGGAGCCCTACAAACTGAAATCAGCAACCTGGACTGGTGAGTTTTCTTTCCCAGGGAAAATGGCCAAAGGATGTGCCCAGGGGCCCCTGGCACTGGGCTCGGACCTGACTGCAAAGAATCCTTATATCGAAGATTGGACGCCAGACGGAAGTTGTGCCCTCCTCAAACTTGTGCTGTCCAGATCGACCCAAGGGAGCCCTACAAACTGACATTAGCAACCTGGACTGGTGAATTTTCTTTCCCAGGGAAAATGGCCCAAGGATGTGCCCAGGGGCCCCTGGTCCTGGGCTCGGACCTGACTGCAAAAAATCCTTATATCGAAGTATCGATCGCAGACCGAAGTTATCCCCTCCTCAAAATTGTGCTGCCCAGATAGACCCAAGGGAGCCCTAAAAATTGACATCAGCAACCTGGACTGGTGAGTTTTCTTTCCCAGGGAAAATGGCCAAAGGATGTGCCCAGGGGCCCCTGGCCCTGGGCTGGCGCTTGACTTCAAAGAATCCTTATATCGAAGGATGGACCCCTGAGTGAAGTTGTCCCCATCTCATACTTCTGCTGCCCAGATAGACCCAAGGGAGCCCTACAAACTGACATCAGCAACCTGGACTGGTGAGTTTTCTTTCCCAGGGAAAATGGCCAAAGGATGTGCCCAGGGGCCCCTTGCACTGGGCTGTGACCTGAATGCAAAAAATCCATATATCGAAGGATGGACCCCAGACCGAAGTTGTCCCCTCCTGAAAGTTGTGCTGCCCTGATAGACCCAAGGGAGCCCTACAAACTGACATCAGCAACCTGGACTGGTGAGTTTTCTTTCCCAGGGAAAATGGCCAAAGGATGTGCCCAGGGGCCCCTGGAAGTGGGCTGGGGCCTGACTTCAAAGAATCCCTATATTGAAGGATGGATCGCAGACCAAATTTGTCCCCTCCGCAAATTTCTGCTGCCCAGATAGACCCAAGGGTGCCCTACAAACTGACATCAGGAACATGGACTGGTGAGTTTTCTTTCCCAGGGAAAATGGCCAAAGGATGTGCCCAGGGGGCCATGCCACTGGGCTGGGCCCTGACTGCAAAGAATCCTTATATCGAAGGATGGACCCCAGACCGAAGTTGTCCCCTCCTCAAATTTCTGCTGCCCTGATAGACGCAAGGGAGCCCTACAAACTGACATCAGCAACCTGGACTGGTGAGTTTTCTTTCCCAGGGAAAATGGCCAAAGGATGTGCCCTAAGCCCCTAGCCACTGGCAGGGACCTAACTGCAAAATATCCTTACATCGAAGGATGGACCCCAAACTGAAGTTTTCCCCTTCTCAAACTTGTGCTACCCTGATAGACCCAAGGGAGCCCTACAAACTGACATCAGCAACCTGGACTGGTGAGTTTTCTTTCCCAGGGAAAATGGCCAAAGGATGAGCCCAGGGGCCCCTGGCACTGGGCTGGGGCTTGACTGCAAAGAATCCTTATATCGAAGGATGAATCGCAGACCGAAGTGTCCCTTCCTCAAATTTCTGGTGCCCAGTTAGACCCAAGGGAGCCCTACAAACTGACATCAGGAACCTGGACTGGTGAGTTTTCTTTCCCAGGGAAAATGGCCAAAGTTGTGCCCAAGGGCGTCTGGACCCTGGCTGGGACCTGAATGCAACATATCCCTATATCGAAGGATGGATCGCAGACCGAAGTTGTCCCTTCCTCAAACTTGTGCTGCCCTGATAGACCCAAGGGAGCCCTACAAACTGACATCAGCAACCTGGACTAGTGAGTTTTCATTTCCAGGGAAAACGGCCAAAGGATGTGCCCAGGGGCCCCTGGCCCTGGGCTTGGGCCTGAATGCAAAATATCCCTATATCAAAGGATGGATCGCAGACCGAAGTTGTCCCTTCCTCAAACTTGTGCTGTCCTGATAGACCCAAGGGAGCCCTACAAACTGACATGAGCAACCTGGACTGCTGAGTTTTCTTTCCCAGGGAAAATGGCCAAAGGGTGTTCCCAGGGGCGCTTGGAACTGGGCTGGGGACTGACTGCAAATAATCCCTATATTGAAGGAAGGATCGCAGACCAAAGTTGTCCCCTCCTCAAATTTCTGCTGCCCAGTTAGGCCCACGGGAGCCCTACAAACTGACATCAGCAACCGGGACTGGTGAGTGTCCTTTCCCAGGGAAAATGGCCAAAGGATGTGCCCAGGGGCCGCAGGCCCCTGGCTAGGACCTGAATGCAAAAAATCCTTATATCGAAGAATGAACCCCAGACCAAAGTTGTCCCCTCCTCAAATTTCTGCTGCCCAGATAGACCCAAGGGAGCCCTACAAACTGACATCAGCAACCTGGACTGGTGAGTTTTCTTTCCCAGGTAAAGTGGCCAAATGATGTGCCCAGGGGCCCCTGGCCCTGGGATGGGCCTTGAATTCAAAAAATCCTTGTAATGAAGAATGGACCCCAGGCCGAAGTTGTCCCCATCTCATACTTGTGCGGCCCTGATAGACCCAAGGGAGCCCTACAAACTGACATCAGCAACCTGGACTGGTGAGCTTTCATTTCCAGGGAAAATGGCCAAAGGATGTGCCCAGGGGCCCCAAGGACGGGGCTGGGGGCTGAATGCAAAAAATCCTTATATCGAAGGATGGATCGCAGACTAAAGTTGTCCCCTCCTCAAATTTCTGCTGCCCACATAGACCCAAGGGAGACCTACAAAGTGACATCCGGAACCTGGACTGGTGAGTTTTCTTTCCCAGGGAAAATGGCCAAAGGATGTGCCCAGGGGCCCGTGACCCCTGGCTGGGACCTGAATGCAAATAATCCCTATATCGAATGATGGAACCCAGACTGAAGTTGTCCCCTCCTCAAACTTGTGCTGCCCTGATAGACCCAAGGGAGCCCTACAAACTGACATGAGCAACCTGGACCTGTGAGTTTTTTTTCCCAGGGAAAATGGCCAAAGGATGTACCCAGGGGCCCGTGGCCCCTGGCTGGGACCGGAATGCAAATAATCCGTATATTGAAGGATGGATCGCAGACCATAGTTGTCCCCTCCTCAAATTTCTGCTGCCCAGTGAGACCCAAGGGAGCCCTACAAACTGACATCAGCAACCTGGACTGGTGAGTTTTCTTTCCCAGGGAAAATGGCCAAAGGATGTGCCCAGGGGCCCCTGGCCCCTGGCTGGGACCTGAATGCAAAATATCCCTATATTGATGGATGGATCGCAGACCGAAGTTGTCCCCTCCTCAAATTTCTGCTGCCCAGACAGACCCAAGGGAGCCCTACAAAGTGACATCCGGAACCTGGACTGGTGAGTTTTCTTTCCCAGGGAAAATGGCCAAAGGGTGTGCGCTGGGGACCCTAGCCCTGGGCTGGGGACTGAATGCCAAAAATCCTCATATCGAAGGATGGATCGCAGACTAAAGTTTTCCCCCTGTCAAATTTCTGCTGCCCAGATAGACCCAAAGGAGCCCTACAAACTGACATCAGGAACCTGGACTGGTGAGTTTTCTTTCCCAGGGAAAATGGCCAAAGGATGAGCCCAGGGTCCCCTGGCACTGGGCTGGGGCTTGATTGCAAAGAATCCTTATATCGAAGGATGGATCGCAGACCGAAGTTGTCCCTTCCTCAAATTTCTGCTGCCCAGTTAGACCCAAGGGAGCCCTACAAACTGACATCAGCAACCTGGACTGGTGAGTGTTCTTTCCCAGGGAAAATGGCCAAAGTTGTGCCCAAGGGCGTCTGGACCCTGGCTGGGACCTGAATGCAACATATCCCTATATCGAAGGATGGATCGCAGACCGAAGTTGTCCCTTCCTCAAACTTGTGCTGCCCTGATAGACCCAAGGGAGCCCTACAAACTGACATCAGCAACCTGGACTAGTGAGTTTTCATTTCCAGGGAAAACGGCCAAAGGATGTGCCCAGGGGCCCCTGGCCCTGGGCTTGGGCCTGAATGCAAAATATCCCTATATCAAAGGATGGATCGCAGACCGAAGTTGTCCCTTCCTCAAACTTGTGCTGTCCTGATAGACCCAAGGGAGCCCTACAAACTGACATGAGCAACCTGGACTGCTGAGTTTTCTTTCCCAGGGAAAATGGCCAAAGGGTGTTCCCAGGGGCGCTTGGAACTGGGCTGGGGACTGACTGCAAATAATCCCTATATTGAAGGAAGGATCGCAGACCAAAGTTGTCCCCTCCTCAAATTTCTGCTGCCCAGTTAGGCCCACGGGAGCCCTACAAACTGACATCAGCAACCGGGACTGGTGAGTGTCCTTTCCCAGGGAAAATGGCCAAAGGATGTGCCCAGGGGCCGCAGGCCCCTGGCTAGGACCTGAATGCAAAAAATCCTTATATCGAAGAATGAACCCCAGACCAAAGTTGTCCCCTCCTCAAATTTCTGCTGCCCAGATAGACCCAAGGGAGCCCTACAAACTGACATCAGCAACCTGGACTGGTGAGTTTTCTTTCCCAGGTAAAGTGGCCAAATGATGTGCCCAGGGGCCCCTGGCCCTGGGATGGGCCTTGAATTCAAAAAATCCTTGTAATGAAGAATGGACCCCAGGCCGAAGTTGTCCCCATCTCATACTTGTGCGGCCCTGATAGACCCAAGGGAGCCCTACAAACTGACATCAGCAACCTGGACTGGTGAGCTTTCATTTCCAGGGAAAATGGCCAAAGGATGTGCCCAGGGGCCCCAAGGACGGGGCTGGGGGCTGAATGCAAAAAATCCTTATATCGAAGGATGGATCGCAGACTAAAGTTGTCCCCTCCTCAAATTTCTGCTGCCCACATAGACCCAAGGGAGACCTACAAAGTGACATCCGGAACCTGGACTGGTGAGTTTTCTTTCCCAGGGAAAATGGCCAAAGGATGTGCCCAGGGGCCCGTGACCCCTGGCTGGGACCTGAATGCAAATAATCCCTATATCGAATGATGGAACCCAGACTGAAGTTGTCCCCTCCTCAAACTTGTGCTGCCCTGATAGACCCAAGGGAGCCCTACAAACTGACATGAGCAACCTGGACCTGTGAGTTTTTTTTCCCAGGGAAAATGGCCAAAGGATGTACCCAGGGGCCCGTGGCCCCTGGCTGGGACCGGAATGCAAATAATCCGTATATTGAAGGATGGATCGCAGACCATAGTTGTCCCCTCCTCAAATTTCTGCTGCCCAGTGAGACCCAAGGGAGCCCTACAAACTGACATCAGCAACCTGGACTGGTGAGTTTTCTTTCCCAGGGAAAATGGCCAAAGGATGTGCCCAGGGGCCCCTGGCCCCTGGCTGGGACCTGAATGCAAAATATCCCTATATTGATGGATGGATCGCAGACCGAAGTTGTCCCCTCCTTAAATTTCTGCTGCCCAGACAGACCCAAGGGAGCCCTACAAAGTGACATCCGGAACCTGGACTGGTGAGTTTTCTTTCCCAGGGAAAATGGCCAAAGGGTGTGCGCTGGGGACCCTAGCCCTGGGCTGGGGACTGAATGCCAAAAATCCTCATATCGAAGGATGGATCGCAGACTAAAATTTTCCCCCTGTCAAATTTCTGCTGCCCAGATAGACCCAAAGGAGCCCTACAAACTGACATCAGGAACCTGGACTGGTGAGTTTTCTTTCCCAGGGAAAATGGCCAAAGGATGAGCCCAGGGTCCCCTGGCACTGGGCTGGGGCTTGATTGCAAAGAATCCTTATATCGAAGGATGAATCGCAGACCGAAGTTGTCCCTTCCTCAAATTTCTGCTGCCCAGTTAGACCCAAGGGAGCCCTACAAACTGACATCAGCAACCTGGACTGGTGAGTGTTCTTTCCCAGGGAAAATGGCCAAAGGATGTGCCCAGGGGCCCCTGGCCCTGGGCTTGGCCCTGAATGCAAAAAATCCTTATATCGAATAATGGACCCCAGACCGAAGTTGTCCCCATCTCGTACTTGTGTTGCCCTGATAGACCCACGGGAACCCTACAAAATGACATCCGGAACCTGGACTGGTGAGTGTTCTTTCCCAGGGAAAATGGCCAAAGGATGTGCCCAGTGGCCCCTGGCACTGGGCTGGGGACTGAATGCCAAAAATCCTTATATCGAAGAATGAACCCCAGACCGAAGTTGTCCCCATCTCATACTTGTGCTGCCCTGATAGACCCAAGGGAGCCCTACAAACTGACATCAGCAACCTGGACTGGTGAGCTTTCATTTCCAGGGAAAATGGCCAAAGGATGTGCGCTGGGGCCCCTAGCCCTGGGCTGGGGCCTGAATGCCAAAAATCCTTATATCGAAGGATGGATCGCAGACCAAAATTGTCCCCTCCTCAAATTTCTGCTGCCCATATAGACCGAAGGGTGCCGTACAAACGGACATCAGCAACCTGGACTGGTGAGTTTTCTTTCCCAGGGAAAATGGCCAAAGGATGTGCCCAGGGGCCCCTGGAAGTGGGCTGGGGCCTGACTGCAAAAAATCCTTATATCGAAGGATGGATCGCAGAATAAATTTTTCCCTCCTCAAATTTCTGCTGCCCAGATACACCCAAAGGAGCCCTACAAACTGACATCAGCAACCTGGACTGGTGAGTTTTCTTTCCCAGGGAAAATGGCCAAAGGATGTGTCGAGGTCCCCCTGGCCCCTGGCTGGGACCTGAATGCAAAATATCCCTATATCGAAGGATGGATTGCAGACCGAAGTTGTCCCTTCCTCAAACTTGTGCTGCCCAGATAGACCCAAAAGAGCCCTACAAACTGACATCAGCAACCTGGACTGGTGAGTTTTCTTTCCCAGGGAAAATGGCCAAAGGATGTGCCCTAAGCCCATGGCCCCTGATGGGATCTAACTGCAAAATATCCTTACATCGAAGGATGGTCCCCAGACCGAAGTTGTCCCCTCCTCAAATTTCTGCTGCCCTGATAGACCCAAGGGAGCCCTACAAACTGACATCAGCAACCTGGACTGGTGAGTTTTCTTTCCCAGGGAAAATGTCCAAAGGATGTGCGCTGGGGACCCTAGCCCTGGGCTGGGGACTGAATGCCAAAAATCCTCATATCGAAGGATGGATCGCAGACTAAAGTTTTCCCCTTCTCAAATTTCTGCTGCCCTGATAGACCCAAAGGAGCCCTACAAACTGACATCAGCAACCTGGACTGGTGAGTTTTCTTTCCCAGGGAAAATGGCCAAAGGATGTGCCCAGGGGCCCGTGGCCCCTGGCTGGGACCTGAAGGCAAATAATCCCTATATCGAATGATGGAACCCAGACTGAAGTTGTCCCCTCCTCAAACTTGTGCTGCCCTGATAGACCCAAGGGAGCCCTACAAACTGACATCAACAACCTGGACTGGTGAGTTTTCTTTCCCAGGGAAAATGGCCAAAGGATGAGGCCAGGGGCCCCTGGCACTGGGCTGGGGCTTGACTGCAAAGAATCCTTATATCGAAGGATGAATCGCAGACCGAAGTTGTCCCTTCCTCAAATTTCTGCTGCCCAGTTAGACCCAAGGGAGCCCTACAAACTGACATCAGGAACCTGGACTGGTGAGTTTTCTTTCCCAGGGAAAATGGCCAAAGATGTGCCCAAGGGCGTCTGGACCCTGGCTGGGACCTGAATGCAACATATCCCTATTTCAAAGGATGGATCGAAGAGCGAAGTTCTCCCTTCCTGAAACTTGTGCTGCCCTGATAGACCCAAGGGAGCCCTACAAACTGACATGAGCAACCTGGACTAGTGAGTTTTTTTCCCAGGGAAAACGGCCAAAGGATGTGCGCTGCGGCCCGTGGCCCCTGGCTGGGACCTGAATGCAAATAATACCTATATTGAAGGATGGATCGCAGACCATAATTGTCCCCTCCTCAAATTTCTGCTGCCCAGTTAGACCCAAGGGAGCCCTACAAACTGACATCAGCAACCTGGACTGGTGAGTGTTCTTTCCGAGGGAAAATGGCCAAAGGATGTGCCCTAAGCCCCTGGCCCTGGGCTGGGGCCTGAATGCAAAAAAATCCTTATATCGAATAATGGACCCCAGACCGAAGTTGTCCCCATCTCGTACTTGTGCTGCCCTGATAGACCAACGCGAGCCCTACAAAATGACATCAGCAACCTGGACTGGTGAGATTTCATTTCCAGGGAAAATGGCCAAAGGATGTGCCCAGGGGCCCCTGGCCCTGGGCTGGGGCCTGAATGCAAAATATCCCTATATCGAAGGATGGATCGCAGACCAAAATTGTCCCCTCCTCAAATTTCTGCTGCCCAGATAGACCCAAGGGAGCCCTAAAAACTGACATCAGCAACCTGGACTGGTGAGTTTTCTTTCCCAGGTAAAATGGCCAAAGGATGTGCCCAGGGGCCCCTGGCCCTGGGATGGGCCTTGAATGCAAAAAATCCTTGCAATGAAGAATGGACCCCAGGCCGAAGTTGTCCCCATCTCATACTTGTGTGGCCCTGATAGACCCAAGGGAGCCCTACAAACTGACATCAGCAACCTGGACTGGTGAGCTTTCATTTCCAGGGAAAAAGGCCAAAGGATGTGCCCAGGGGCCCCAAGGACGGGGCTGGGGACTGAATGCAAAAAATCCTTATATCGAAGAATGAACCCCAGACCGAAGTTGTCCCCATCTCATACTTGTGCTGCCCTGATAAACCCAAGGGAGCCCTACAAACTGACATCAGCAACCTGGACTGGTGAGTTTTCTTTCCCAGGGAAAATGGCCAAAGGATGAGCCCAGGGGCCCCTGGCCCCTGATGGGACCTAACTGCAAAATATCCTTACATCGAAGGATGGACCCCAAACTAAAGTTATCCCCTCCTCAAAGTTTTGCTGCCCTGATAGACCCAAAGGAGCCCTACAAACTGACATCAGCAACCTGGACTGGTGAGTTTTCTTTCCCAGGGAAAATGGCCAAAGGATGTGCCCAGGGGCCCCTGGAAGTGGGCTGGGGCCTGACTGCAAAAAATCCTTATATCGAAGGATGGATCGCAGAATAAATTTTTCCCTCCTCAAATTTCTGCTGCCCTGATAGACCCAAAGGAGCCCTACAAACTGACATCAGCAACCTGGACTGGTGAGTTTTCTTTCCCAGGGAAAATGGCCAAAGGATGTGTCGAGGTCCCCCTGGCCCCTGGCTGGGACCTGAATGCAAAATATCCCTATATCGAAGGATGGATTGCAGACCGAAGTTGTCCCTTCCTCAAACTTCTGCTGCCCAGATAGACCCAAAGGAGCCCTACAAACTGACATCAGCAACCTGGACTGGTGAGTTTTCTTTCACAGGGAAAATGGCCAAAGGATGTGCGCTAAGCCCATGGCCCCTGATGGGACCTAACTGCAAAATATCCTTACATCGAAGGATGGACCCCAGACCGAAGTTGTCCCCTCCTCAAATTTCTGCTGCCCTGATAGACCCAAGGGAGCCCTACAAACTGACATCAGCAACCTGGACTGGTGAGTTTTCTTTCCCAGGGAAAATGGCCAAAGGATGTGCCCAGGGGCCCGTGGCCCCTCGCTGGGGCCTGAATGCAAATAATCCCTATATCGAATGATGGAACCCAGACTGAAGTTGTCCCCTCCTCAAACTTGTGCTGCCCTGATAGACCCAAGGGAGCCCTACAAACTGACATCAGCAACCTGGACTGGTGAGTTTTCTTTCCCAGGGAAAATGGCCAAAGGATGAGCCCAGGGGCCCCTGGCACTGGGCTGGGGCTTGACTGCAAAGAATCCTTATATCGATGGATGAATCGCAGACCGAAGTTGTCCCTTCCTCAAATTTCTGCTGCCCAGTTAGACCCAAGGGAGCCCTACAAACTGACATCAGCAACCTGGACTGGTGACTGTTCTTTCTCATGGAAAATGGCCAAAGGATGTGCCCAGAGGCCTCTGGCCCTGGGCTGGATACTGAATGCAAAAAAGCCTTATATCGAAGAATGAACCCCAGACCGAAGTTGTCCCCATCTCATACTTGTGCTGCCCTGATAGACCCAAGGGAGCCCTACAAACTGACATCAGGAACCTGGACTGGTGAGTGTTCTTTCCCACGGAAAATGGCCAAAGGATGTGCCCTAAGCCCCTGGCCTCTGGCAGGGGCCTAACTGCAAAATATCCTTACATCTAAGGATGGACCCCAAACTGAAGTTATCCCCTCCTCAAAGTTTTGCTGCCCTGATAGACCCAAGGGAGCCCTAAAAACTGACATCAGCAACCTGGACTGGTGAGTTTTCTTTCCCAGGGAAAATGGCCAAAGGATGTGCCCAGGGGCCCCTGGCCCCTGGCTGGGACCGGAATGCAAAATATCCCTATATCGAAGGATGGATCGCAGACCGAAGTTGTCCCTTCCTCAAACTTGTGCTGCCCTGATAGACCCAAGGGAGCCCTACAAACTGACATCAGCAACCTGGACTGGTGAGTTTTCTTTCCCAGGGAAAATGGCCAAAGGATGTGCCCAGGGGCCCCTGGCCCCTGGCTGGGACCTGAATGCAAAATATCCCTTTATCGAAGGATGGATCGCAGACCGAAATTGTTCCCTCCTCAAATTTCTGCTGCCGAGATAGACCCAAGGGAGCCCTACAAAGTGACATCCGGAACCTGGACTGGTGAGTTTTCTTTCCCAGGGAAAATGTCCAAAGGATGTGCGCTGGGGACCCTAGCCCTGGGCTGGGGACTGAATGCCAAAAATCCTCATATCGAAGGATGGATCGCAGACTAAAGTTTTCCCCTTCTCAAATTTCTGCTGCCCTGATAGACCCAAAGGAGCCCTACAAACTGACATCAGCAACCTGGACTGGTGAGTTTTCTTTCCCAGGGAAAATGGCCAAAGGATGTGCCCAGGGGCCCCTGGCCCCTGGCTGGGACCTGAAGGCAAATAATCCCTATATCGAATGATGGAACCCAGACTGAAGTTGTCCCCTCCTCAAACTTGTGCTGCCCTGATAGACCCAAGGGAGCCCTACAAACTGACATCAACAACCTGGACTGGTGAGTTTTCTTTCCCAGGGAAAATGGCCAAAGGATGAGGCCAGGGGCCCCTGGCACTGGGCTGGGGCTTGACTGCAAAGAATCCTTATATCGAAGGATGAATCGCAGACCGAAGTTGTCCCTTCCTCAAATTTCTGCTGCCCAGTTAGACCCAAGGGAGCCCTACAAACTGACATCAGGAACCTGGACTGGTGAGTTTTCTTTCCCAGGGAAAATGGCCAAAGGTGTGCCCAAGGGCGTCTGGACCCTGGCTGGGACCTGAATGCAACATATCCCTATTTCAAAGGATGGATCGAAGAGCGAAGTTCTCCCTTCCTGAAACTTGTGCTGCCCTGATAGACCCAAGGGAGCCCTACAAACTGACATGAGCAACCTGGACTAGTGAGTTTTTTTCCCAGGGAAAACGGCCAAAGGATGTGCGCTGCGGCCCGTGTCCCCTGGCTGGGACCTGAATGCAAATAATACATATATTGAAGGATGGATCGCAGACCATAATTGTCCCCTCCTCAAATTTCTGCTGCCCAGTTAGACCCAAGGGAGCCCTACAAACTGACATCAGCAACCTGGACTGGTGAGTGTTCTTTCCGAGGGAAAATGGCCAAAGGATGTGCCCTAAGCCCCTGGCCCTGGGCTGGGGCCTGAATGCAAAAAAATCCTTATATCGAATAATGGACCCCAGACCGAAGTTGTCCCCATCTCGTACTTGTGCTGCCCTGATAGACCCACGGGAGCCCTACAAAATGACATCAGCAACCTGGACTGGTGAGATTTCATTTCCAGGGAAAATGGCCAAAGGATGTGCCCAGGGGCCCCTGGCCCTGGGCTGGGGCCTGAATGCAAAATATCCCGATATCGAAGGATGGATCGCAGACCAAAATTGTCCCCTCCTCAAATTTCTGCTGCCCAGATAGACCCAAGGGAGCCCTACAAACTGACATCAGCAACCTGGACTGGTGAGTTTTCTTTCCCAGGTAAAATGGCCAAAGGATGTGCCCAGGGGCCCCTGGCCCTGGGATGGGCCTTGAATGCAAAAAATCCTTTCAATGAAGAATGGACCCCAGGCCGAAGTTGTCCCCATCTCATACTTGTGCGGCCCTGATAGACCCAAGGGAGCCCTACAAACTGACATCAGCAACCTGGACTGGTGAGCTTTCATTTCCAGGGAAAAAGGCCAAAGGATGTGCCCAGGGGCCCCAAGGACGGGGCTGGGGACTGAATGCAAAAAATCCTTATATCGAAGAATGAACCCCAGACCGAAGTTGTCCCCATCTCATACTTGTGCTGCCCTGATAAACCCAAGGGAGCCCTACAAACTGACATCAGCAACCTGGACTGGTGAGTTTTCTTTCCCAGGGAAAATGGCCAAAGGATGAGCCCAGGGGCCCCTGGCCCCTGATGGGACCTAACTGCAAAATATCCTTACATCGAAGGATGGACCCCAAACTGAAGTTATCCCCTCCTCAAAGTTTTGCTGCCCTGATAGACCCAAAGGAGCCCTACAAACTGACATCTGCAACCTGGACTGGTGAGTTTTCTTTCCCAGGGAAAATGGCCAAAGGATGTGCCCAGGGGCCCCTGGAAGTGGGCTGGGGCCTGACTGCAAAAAATCCTTATATCGAAGGATGGATCGCAGAATAAATTTTTCCCTCCTCAAATTTCTGCTGCCCAGATAGACCCAAAGGAGCCCTACAAACTGACATCAGCAACCTGGACTGGTGAGCTTTCTTTCCCAGGGAAAATGGCCAAAGGATGTGTCGAGGTCCCCCTGGCCCCTGGCTGGGACCTGAATGCAAAATATCCCTATATCGAAGGATGGATTGCAGACCGAAGTTGTCCCTTCCTCAAACTTGTGCTGCCCAGATAGACCCAAAGGAGCCCTACAAACTGACATCAGCAACCTGGACTGGTGAGTTTTCTTTCACAGGGAAAATGGCCAAAGGATGTGCCCTAAGCCCATGGCCCCTGATGGGACCTAACTGCAAAATATCCTTACATCGAAGGATGGACCCCAGACCGAAGTTGTCCCCTCCTCAAATTTCTGCTGCCCTGATAGACCCAAGGGAGCCCTACAAACTGACATCAGCAACCTGGACTGGTGAGTTTTCTTTCCCAGGGAAAATGGCCAAAGGATGTGTCGAGGTCCCCCTGGCCCCTGGCTGGGACCTGAATGCAAAATATCCCTATATCGAAGGATGGATTGCAGACCGAAGTTGTCCCTTCCTCAAACTTGTGCTGCCCAGATAGACCCAAAGGAGCCCTACAAACTGACATCAGCAACCTGGACTGGTGAGTTTTCTTTCCCAGGGAAAATGGCCAAAGGATGTGCCCTAAGCCCATGGCCCCTGATGGGACCTAACTGCAAAATATCCTTACATCGAAGGATGGTCCCCAGACCGAAGTTGTCCCCTCCTCAAATTTCTGCTGCCCTGATAGACCCAAGGGAGCCCTACAAACTGACATCAGCAACCTGGACTGGTGAGTTTTCTTTCCCAGGGAAAATGGCCAAAGGATGTGCCCAGGGGCCCGTGGCCCCTCGCTGGGGCCTGAATGCAAATAATCCCTATATCGAATGATGGAACCCAGACTGAAGTTGTCCCCTCCTGAAACTTGTGCTGCCCTGATAGACCCAAGGGAGCCCTACAAACTGACATCAGCAACCTGGACTGGTGAGTTTTCTTTCCCAGGGAAAATGGCCAAAGGATGAGCCCAGGGGCCCCTGGCACTGGGCTGGGGCTTGACTGCAAAGAATCCTTATATCGATGGATGAATCGCAGACCGAAGTTGTCCCTTCCTCAAATTTCTGCTGCCCAGTTAGACCCAAGGGAGCCCTACAAACTGACATCAGCCACCTGGACTGGTGACTGTTCTTTCCCATGGAAAATGGCCAAAGGATGTGCCCAGAGGCCTCTGGCCCTGGGCTGGATACTGAATGCAAAAAAGCCTTATATCGAAGAATGAACCCCAGACCGAAGTTGTCCCCATCTCATACTTGTGCTGCCCTGATAGACCCAAGGGAGCCCTACAAACTGACATCAGGAACCTGGACTGGTGAGTGTTCTTTCCCAGGGAAAATGGCCAAAGGATGTGCCCTAAGCCCCTGGCCTCTGGCAGGGGCCTAACTGCAAAATATCCTTACATCGAAGGATGGACCCCAAACTGAAGTTATCCCCTCCTCAAAGTTTTGCTGCCCTGATAGACCCAAGGGAGCCCTAAAAACTGACATCAGCAACCTGGACTGGTGAGTTTTCTTTCCCAGGGAAAATGGCCAAAGGATGTGCCCAGGGGCCCCTGGCCCCTGGCTGGGACCGGAATGCAAAATATCCCTATATCGAAGGATGGATCGCAGACCGAAGTTGTCCCTTCCTCAAACTTGTGCTGCCCTGATAGACCCAAGGGAGCCCTACAAACTGACATCAGCAACCTGGACTGGTGAGTTTTCTTTCCCAGGGAAAATGGCCAAAGGATGTGCCCAGGGGCCCCTGGCCCCTGGCTCGGACCTGAATGCAAAATATCCCTTTATCGAAGGATGGATCGCAGACCGAAATTGTTCCCTCCTCAAATTTCTGCTGCCGAGATAGACCCAAGGGAGCCCTACAAACTGACATCAGGAACCTGGACTGGTGAGTTTTCTTTCCCAGGGAAAATGTCCAAAGGATGTGCGCTGGGGACCCTAGCCCTGGGCTGGGGACTGAATGCCAAAAATCCTCATATCGTAGGATGGATCGCAGACTAAAGTTTTCCCCTTCTCAAATTTCTGCTGCCCTGATAGACCCAAAGGAGCCCTACAAACTGACATCAGCAACCTGGACTGGTGAGTTTTCTTTCCCAGGGAAAATGGCCAAAGGATGTGCCCAGGGGCCCGTGGCCCCTGGCTGGGACCTGAAGGCAAATAATCCCTATATCGAATGATGGAACCCAGACTGAAGTTGTCCCCTCCTCAAACTTGTGCTGCCCTGATAGACCCAAGGGAGCCCTACAAACTGACATCAACAACCTGGACTGGTGAGTTTTCTTTCCCAGGGAAAATGGCCAAAGGATGAGGCCAGGGGCCCCTGGCACTGGGCTGGGGCTTGACTGCAAAGAATCCTTATATCGAAGGATGAATCGCAGACCGAAGTTGTCCCTTCCTCAAATTTCTGCTGCCCAGTTAGACCCAAGGGAGCCCTACAAACTGACATCAGGAACCTGGACTGGTGAGTTTTCTTTCCCAGGGAAAATGGCCAAAGGTGTGCCCAAGGGCGTCTGGACCCTGGCTGGGACCTGAATGCAACATATCCCTATTTCAAAGGATGGATCGAAGAGCGAAGTTCTCCCTTCCTGAAACTTGTGCTGCCCTGATAGACCCAAGGGAGCCCTACAAACTGACATGAGCAACCTGGACTAGTGAGTTTTTTTCCCAGGGAAAACGGCCAAAGGATGTGCGCTGCGGCCCGTGGCCCCTGGCTGGGACCTGAATGCAAATAATACCTATATTGAAGGATGGATCGCAGACCATAATTGTCCCCTCCTCAAATTTCTGCTGCCCAGTTAGACCCAAGGGAGCCCTACAAACTGACATCAGCAACCTGGACTGGTGAGTGTTCTTTCCGAGGGAAAATGGCCAAAGGATGTGCCCTAAGCCCCTGGCCCTGGGCTGGGGCCTGAATGCAAAAAAATCCTTATATCGAATAATGGACCCCAGACCGAAGTTGTCCCCATCTCGTACTTGTGCTGCCCTGATAGACCCACGGGAGCCCTACAAAATGACATCAGCAACCTGGACTGGTGAGATTTCATTTCCAGGGAAAATGGCCAAAGGATGTGCCCAGGGGCCCCTGGCCCTGGGCTGGGGCCTGAATGCAAAATATCCCGATATCGAAGGATGGATCGCAGACCAAAATTGTCCCCTCCTCAAATTTCTGCTGCCCTGATAGACCCAAGGGAGCCCTACAAACTGACATCAGCAACCTGGACTGGTGAGTTTTCTTTCCCAGGTAAAATGGCCAAAGGATGTGCCCAGGGGCCCCAAGGACGGGGCTGGGGACTGAATGCAAAAAATCCTTATATCGAAGAATGAACCCCAGACCGAAGTTGTCCCCATCTCATACTTGTGCTGCCCTGATAAACCCAAGGGAGCCCTACAAACTGACATCAGCAACCTGGACTGGTGAGCTTTCATTTCCAGGGAAAATGGCCAAAGGATGTGCGCTGGGGCCCCTAGCCCTGGGCTGGGGCCTGAATGCCAAAAATCCTTATATCGAAGGATGGATCGCAGACCAAAGTTGTCCCCTCGTCAAATTTCTGCTGCCCAGATAGACCGAAGGGTGCCGTACAAACGGACATCAGCAACCTGGACTGGTGAGTTTTCTTTCCCAGGGAAAATGGCCAAAGGATGAGCCCAGGGGCCCCTGGCCCCTGATGGGACCTAACTGCAAAATATCCTTACATCGAAGGATGGACCCCAAACTGAAGTTATCCCCTCCTCAAAGTTTTGCTGCCCTGATAGACCCAAAGGACCCCTACAAACTGACATCAGCAACCTGGACTGGTGAGTTTTCTTTCCCAGGGAAAATGGCCAAAGGATGTGCCCAGGGGCCCCTGGCCCTGGGCTGGGGCCTGACTGCAAAAAATCCTTATATCGAAGGATGGATCGCAGAATAAATTTTTCCCTCCTCAAATTTCTGCTGCCCAGATAGACCCAAAGGAGCCCTACAAACTGACATCAGCAACCTGGACTGGTGAGTTTTCTTTCCCAGGGAAAATGGCCAAAGGATGTGTCGAGGTCCCCCTGGCCCCTGGCTGGGACCTGAATGCAAAATATCCCTATATCGTAGGATGGATTGCAGACCGAAGTTGTCCCTTCCTCAAACTTGTGCTGCCCAGATAGACCCAAAGGAGCCCTACAAACTGACATCAGCAACCTGGACTGGTGAGTTTTCTTTCACAGGGAAAATGGCCAAAGGATGTGCCCTAAGCCCATGGCCCCTGATGGGACCTAACTGCAAAATATCCTTACATCGAAGGATGGACCCCAGACCGAAGTTGTCCCCTCCTCAAATTTCTGCTGCCCTGATAGACCCAAGGGAGCCCTACAAACTGACATCAGCAACCTGGACTGGTGAGTTTTCTTTCCCAGGGAAAATGGCCAAAGGATGTGCCCAGGGGCCCGTGGCCCCTCGCTGGGGCCTGAATGCAACTAATCCCTATATCAAATGATGGAACCCAGACTGAAGTTGTCCCCTCCTCAAACTTGTGCTGCCCTGATAGACCCAAGGGAGCCCTACAAACTGACATCAGCAACCTGGACTGGTGAGTTTTCTTTCCCAGGGAAAATGGCCAAAGGATGTGCCCAGGGGCCCCTGGCACTGGGCTGGGGCTTGACTGCAAAGAATCCTTATATCGATGGATGAATCGCAGACCGAAGTTGTCCCTTCCTCAAATTTCTGCTGCCCAGTTAGACCCAAGGGAGCCCTACAAACTGACATCAGCAACCTGGACTGGTGACTGTTCTTTCCCATGGAAAATGGCCAAAGGATGTGCCCTAAGCCCCTGGCCCCTGGCAGGAGCCTAACTGCAAAATATCCTTACATCGAAGGATGGACCCCAAACTGAAGTTATCCCCTCCTCAAAGTTTTGCTGCCCTGATAGACCCAAGGGAGCCCTAAAAACTGACATCAGCAACCTGGACTGGTGAGTTTTCTTTCCCAGGGAAAATGGCCAAAGGATGTGCCCAGGGGCCCCTGGCCCCTGGCTGGGACCTGAATGCAAAATATCCCTATATCGAAGGATGGATCGCAGACCGAAGTTGTCCCTTCCTCAAACTTGTGCTGCCCTGATAGACCCAAGGGAGCCCTACAAACTGACATCAGCAACCTGGACTGGTGAGTTTTCTTTCCCAGGGAAAATGTCCAAAGGATGTGCGCTGGGGACCCTAGCCCTGGGCTGGGGACTGAATGCCAAAAATCCTTATATCGAAGGATGAATCTCAGACCGAAGTTGTCCCTTCCTCAAATTTCTGCTGCCCATTTAGACCCAAGGGAGCCCTACAAACTGACATCAGGAACCTGGACTGGTGAGTTTTCTTTCCCTGGGAAAATGGCCAAAGGTGTGCCCAAGGGCGTCTGGACCCTGGCTGGGACCTGAATGCAACATATCCCTATTTCAAAGGATGGATCGAAGACCGAAGTTGTCCCTTCCTGAAACTTGTGCTGCCCTGATAGACCCAAGGGAGCCCTACAAACTGACATCAGCAACCTGGACTAGTGAGACTTCATTTCCAGGGAAAATGGCCAAAGGATGTGCCCAGGGGCCCCTGGCCCTGGGCTGGGGCCTGAATGCAAAATATCCCTATATCGAAGGATGGATCGCAGACCAAAATTGTCCCCTCCTCAAATTTCTGCTGCCCAGATAGACCCAAGGGAGCCCTACAAACTGACATCAGCAACCTGGACTGGTGACTTTTCTTTCCCAGGTAAAATGGCCAAAGGATGTGCCCAGGGGCCCCTGGCCCTGGGATGGGCCTTGAATGCAAAAAATCCTTATATCGAACGATGGACCCCAGGCCGAAGTTGTCCCCATCTCATACTTGTGCGGCCCTGATAGACCCAAGGGAGCCCTACAAACTGACATCAGCAACCTGGACTGGTGAGCTTTCATTTCCAGGGAAAAAGGCCAAAGGATGTGCCCAGGGGCCCCAAGGACGGGGCTGGGGACTGAATGCAAAAAATCCTTATATCGAAGGATGGATCGCAGACTAAATTAAGCCCCTCCTCAAATTTCTGCTGCCCAGATAGACCCAAGGGAGCCCTACAAACTGACATCAGCAACCTGGACTGGTGAGTTTTCTTTCCCAGGGAAAATGGCCAAAGGATGTGCCCAGGGGCTCCTGGCCCCTGGCTGGGACCTGAATGCAAATAATCCCTATATCGAATGATGGAACCCAGACTGAAGTTGTCCCCTCCTCAAACTTGTGCTGCCCTGATAGACCCAAGGGAGTCCTACAAACTGACATCAGCAACCTGGACTGGTGAGTTTTCTTTCCAAGGGAAAATGGCCAAAGGATGAGCCCAGGGGCCCCTGGCACTGGGCTGGGGCTTGACTGCAAAGAATCCTTATATCGAAGGATGAATCGCAGACCGAAGTTGTCCCTACCTCAAATTTCTGCTGCCCAGTTAGACCCAAGGGAGCCCTACAAACTGACATCAGCAACCTGGACTGGTGAGTTTTCTTTCCTAGGTAAAATGGCCAAAGGATGTGCCCAGGGGCCCCTGGCCCTGGGCTGGGGCCTGAATGCAAAAAATCCTTATATCGAAGGATGGACCCCAGACCGAAGTTGTCCCCATCTCGGATTTGTGCTGCCCTGATAGACCCAAGGGAGCCCTACAAACTGACATCAGCAACCTGGACTGGTGAGCTTTCATTTCCAGGGAAAAAGGCCAAAGGATGTGCCCAGGGGCCCCAAGGACGGGGCTGGGGACTGAATGCAAAAAATCCTTATATCGAAGGATGGATCGCAGACTAAATTAAGCCCCTCCTCAAATTTCTGCTGCCCTGATAGACCCAAGGGAGCCCTACAAACTGACATCAGCAACCTGGACTGGTGAGTTTTCTTTCCCAGGGAAAATGGCCAAAGGATGTGCCCAGGGGCTCCTGGCCCCTGGCTGGGACCTGAATGCAAATAATCCCTATATCGAATGATGGAACCCAGACTGAAGTTGTCCCCTCCTCAAAATTGTGCTGCCCTGATAGACCCAAGGGAGCCCTACAAACTGACATCAGCAACCTGGACTGGTGAGTTTTCTTTCCCAGGGAAAATGGCCAAAGGATGTGCCCAGGGGCCCCTGGCACTGGGCTGGGGCTTGACTGCAAAGAATCCTTATATCGAAGGATGAATCGCAGACCGAAGTTGTCCCTACCTCAAATTTCTGCTGCCCAGTTAGACCCAAAGGAGCCCTACAAACTAACATCAGCAACCTGGACTAGTGAGTTTTCTTTCCCAGGGAAAATGGCCAAAGGATGTTCCCAGGGGCCCCTGGAACTGGGCTGGGGCCTGACTGCAAATAATCCCTATATTGAAGGATGGATCGCAGACCAAAGTTGTCCCCTCCTCAAATTTCTGCTGCCCAGTTAGACCCACGGGAGCCCTACAAACTGACATCAGCAACCGGGACTGGTGAGTGTTCTTTCCCAGGGAAAATGGCCAAAGGATGTGCCCAGGGGCCCCTGGCCCTGGGCTGGGGCCTGAATGCAAAAAATCCTTATATCGAAGGATGGACCCCAGACCGAAGTTGTCCCCATCTCGGATTTGTGCTGCCCTGATAGATCCAAGGGAGCCCTACAAACTGACATCAGCAACCTGGACTGGTGAGTTTTCTTTCCTAGGTAAAATGGCCAAAGGATGTGCCCAGGGGCCCCTGGACCTGGGCTGGGGCCTGAATTCCAAAAATCCTTATATCGAAGGATGGACCCCAGACCGAAGTTGTCCCCATCTCATACTTGTGCTGCCCTGATATACCCAAGGGATCCCTACAAACTGACATCAGCAACCTGGACTGGTGAGCTTTCATTTCCAGGGAAAATGGCCAAAGGATGTGCCCAGGGGCCCCAAGGACGGGGCTGGGGCCTGAATTCAAAAAATCCTTATATCGAACGATGGACCCCAGACCGAAGTTGTCCCCATCTCATACTTGTGCTGCCCACATAGACCCAAGGGAGCCCTACAAACTGACATGAGCAACCTGGACTAGTGAGTGTTCTTTCCCAGGGAAAATGGCCAAAGGATGAGCCCAGGGGCCCCTGGCACTGGGCTGGGGCTTGACTGCAAAGAATCCTTATATCGAAGGATGAATCGCAGACCGAAGTTGTCCCTACCTCAAATTTCTGCTGCCCAGTTAGACCCAAAGGAGCCCTACAAACTAACATCAGCAACCTGGACTAGTGAGTTTTCTTTCCCAGGGAAAATGGCCAAAGGATGTTCCCAGGGGCCCCTGGAACTGGGCTGGGGCCTGACTGCAAATAATCCCTATATTGAAGGATGGATCGCAGACCAAAGTTGTCCCCTCCTCAAATTTCTGCTGCCCAGTTAGACCCACGGGAGCCCTACAAACTGACATCAGCAACCGGGACTGGTGAGTGTTCTTTCCCAGGGAAAATGGCCAAAGGATGTGCCCAGGGGCCCCTGGCCCTGGGCTGGGGCCTGAATGCAAAAAATCCTTATATCGAAGGATGGACCCCAGACCGAAGTTGTCCCCATCTCGGATTTGTGCTGCCCTGATAGATCCAAGGGAGCCCTACAAACTGACATCAGCAACCTGGACTGGTGAGTTTTCTTTCCTAGGTAAAATGGCCAAAGGATGTGCCCAGGGGCCCCTGGACCTGGGCTGGGGCCTGAATTCCAAAAATCCTTATATCGAAGGATGGACCCCAGACCGAAGTTGTCCCCATCTCATACTTGTGCTGCCCTGATATACCCAAGGGATCCCTACAAACTGACATCAGCAACCTGGACTGGTGAGCTTTCATTTCCAGGGAAAATGGCCAAAGGATGTGCCCAGGGGCCCCAAGGACGGGGCTGGGGCCTGAATTCAAAAAATCCTTATATCGAACGATGGACCCCAGACCGAAGTTGTCCCCATCTCATACTTGTGCTGCCCACATAGACCCAAGGGAGCCCTACAAACTGACATGAGCAACCTGGACTAGTGAGTGTTCTTTCCCAGGGAAAATGGCCAAAGGATGAGCCCAGGGGCCCCTGGCACTGGGCTGGGGCTTGACTGGAAAGAATCCTTATATCGAAGGATGAATCGCAGACCGAAGTTGTCCCTTCCTCAAATTTCTGCTGCCCATTTAGACCCAAGGGAGCCCTACAAACTGACATCAGGAACCTGGACTGGTGAGTTTTCTTTCCCAGGGAAAATGGCCAAAGGTGTGCCCAAGGGCGTCTGGACCCTGGCTGGGACCTGAATGCAACATATCCCTATTTCAAAGGATGGATCGAAGACCGAAGTTGTCCCTTCCTGAAACTTGTGCTGCCCTGATAGACCCAAGGGAGCCCTACAAACTGACATGAGCAACCTGGACTAGTGAGACTTCATTTCCAGGGAAAATGGCCAAAGGATGTGCCCAGGGGCCCCTGGCCCTGGGCTGGGGCCTGAATGCAAAATATCCCTATATCGAAGGATGGACCCCAGACCGAAGTTGTCCCCATCTCGGATTTGTGCTGCCCTGATAGACCCAAGGGAGCCCTACAAACTGACATCAGCAACCTGGACTGGTGAGCTTTCATTTCCAGGGAAAAAGGCCAAAGGATGTGCCCAGGGGCCCCAAGGACGGGGCTGGGGACTGAATGCAAAAAATCCTTATATCGAAGGATGGATCGCAGACTAAATTAAGACCCTCCTCAAATTTCTGCTGCCCAGATAGACCCAAGGGAGCCCTACAAACTGACATCAGCAACCTGGACTGGTGAGTTTTCTTTCCCAGGGAAAATGGCCAAAGGATGTGCCCAGGGGCTCCTGGCCCCTGGCTGGGACCTGAATGCAAATAATCCCTATATCGAATGATGGAACCCAGACTGAAGTTGTCCCCTCCTCAAACATGTGCTGCCCTGATAGACCCAAGGGAGCCCTACAAACTGACATCAGCAACCTGGACTGGTGAGTTTTCTTTCCAAGGGAAAATGGCCAAAGGATGAGCCCAGGGGCCCCTGGCACTGGGCTGGGGCTTGACTGCAAAGAATCCTTATATCGAAGGATGAATCGCAGACCGGAGTTGTCCCTACCTCAAATTTCTGCTGCCCAGTTAGACCCAAGGGAGCCCTACAAACTAACATCAGCAACCTGGACTAGTGAGTTTTCTTTCCCAGGGAAAATGGCCAAAGGATGTTCCCAGGGGCCCCTGGAACTGGGCTGGGGCCTGACTGCAAATAATCCCTATATTGAAGGATGGATCGCAGACCAAAGTTGTCCCCTCCTCAAATTTCTGCTGCCCAGTTAGACCCACGGGAGCCCTACAAACTGACATCAGCAACCGGGACTGGTGAGTGTTCTTTCCCAGGGAAAATGGCCAAAGGATGTGCCCAGGGGCCCCTGGCCCTGGGCTGGGGCCTGAATGCAAAAAATCCTTATATCGAAGGATGGACCCCAGACCGAAGTTGTCCCCATCTCGGATTTGTGCTGCCCTGATAGATCCAAGGGAGCCCTACAAACTGACATCAGCAACCTGGACTGGTGAGTTTTCTTTCCTAGGTAAAATGGCCAAAGGATGTGCCCAGGGGCCCCTGGACCTGGGCTGGGGCCTGAATTCCAAAAATCCTTATATCGAAGGATGGACCCCAGACCGAAGTTGTCCCCATCTCATACTTGTGCTGCCCTGATATACCCAAGGGATCCCTACAAACTGACATCAGCAACCTGGACTGGTGAGCTTTCATTTCCAGGGAAAATGGCCAAAGGATGTGCCCAGGGGCCCCAAGGACGGGGCTGGGGCCTGAATTCAAAAAATCCTTATATCGAACGATGGACCCCAGACCGAAGTTGTCCCCATCTCATACTTGTGCTGCCCACATAGACCAAAGGGAGCCCTACAAACTGACATCAGGAACCTGGACTGGTGAGTGTTCTTTCCCAGGGAAATGGCCAAAGGATGAGCCCAGGGGCCCCTGGCTCTGGCCTGAGGCTTGACTGCAAATAATCCCAATATTGAAGGATGGATCGCAGACCAAAGTTTTCCCCTACACAAATTTCTGCTGCCCAGTTAGGCCCAAGGGAGCCCTACAAAGTGACATCCGGAACCTGGACTGGTGAGTTTACTTTCCAGGGAAAATGGCCAAAGGATGTGCCCAGGGGCCCCTGGCCCTGGGCTGGGGCCTGAATGCAAAAAATCCTTATATCGAAGAATGAACCCCAGACCGAAGTTGTCCCCATCTCATACTTCTGCTGCCCTGATAGACCCACGGGAGCCCTACAAACTGACATCAGGAACCTGGACTGGTGAGTTTTCTTTCCCAGGGAAAATGGCCAAAGGATATGCCCGAAACCCCTGGCCCTTGGCAGGGGCCTAACTGCAAAATATCCTTACATCGAAGGATGGACCCCAAACTGAAGTTGTCCCCTCCTCAAACTTGTGCTGCCCTGATAGACCCAAGGGAGCCCTACAAACTGACATCAGCAACCTGGACTGGTGAGTTTTCTTTCACAGGGAAAATGGCCAAAGCATGAGCCCAGGGGCCCCTGGCACTGGGCTGGGGCTTGACTGCAATGAATCCTTATATCGAAGGATGAATCGCAGACCGAAGTTGTCCCTTCCTCAAATTTCTGCTGCCCAGTTAGACCCAAGGGAGCCCTACAAACTGACATCAGGAACCTGGACTGGTGAGTTTTCTTTCCCAGGGAAAATGGCCAACGGTGTGCCCAAGGGCGTCTGGACCCTGGTTGGGACCTGAATGCAACATATCCCTATATCGAAGGATGGATCGCAGACCGAAGTTGTCCCTTCCTCAAACTTGTGCTGCCCTGATATACCCAAGGGAGCCCTACAAACTGACATCAGCAACCTGGACTGGTGAGTTTTCTTTTCCAGGGAAAATGGCCAAAGGATGTGCCCAGGGGCCCCTGGTCCTGGGCTGGGGCCTGAATGCAAAAAATCCTTATATCGAAGAATGGACCCCAGACCAAAGTTGTCCCCATCTCATACTTGTGCTGCCCTGATAGACCCAAGGGAGCCCTACAAACTGACATCAGCAACCTGGACTGGTGAGCTTTCATTTCCCAGGGAAAATGGCCAAAGGATGTGCTGGGGCTTGAATGCAAAGAATCCCTATATCGAAGGATGGATCGCAGACCAAAGTTGTCCCCTTCTCAAAATTCTGCTGCCCAGATAGACCCAAGGGAGCACTACAAACTGACATTAGCAACCTGGACTGGTGATCTTTCATTTCCAGGGAAAATGGCCAAAGGATGTGCGCTGGGGCCCCTAGCCCTGGGCTGGGGACTGAGTGCCAAAATATCCTTACATCGAAGGATGGACCCCAAACTGAATTTATCCCGTCCTCAAACTTGTGCTGCCCTGATAGACCCAAGGGAGCCCTACAAACTGACATCAGGAACCTGGACTGGTGAGTTTTCTTTCCCAGGGAAAATGGCCAAAGGATGAGCCCAGGGGCCCCTGGAACTGGGCTGGGGCCTGAATTCAAAAAATCCTTATATACACGGATGGACCCCAGACCAAAATTGTCCCCATCTCGTAATTGTGCTGCCCTGATAGACCCAAGGGAGCCCTACAAACAGACATCAGCAACCTGGACTGGTGAGTTTTCTTTTCCAAGGAAAATGGCCAAAGGATGTGCCCAGGGCCCCTGACCCCTGGCTGTGGCTTCACTGCAAAAAATCCCTATATGGAAGTATGGATCACAGACAGATGTTGTCCCTTCCTCAAACTTGTGCTGCTCTGATAGACCCAAGGGAGCCCTACAAACTGACATCCCGAACCTGGACTGGTGAGTTTTCTTTCCCAGGGAAAATGGCCAACGGATGTTCCCAGGGGCCCCTGGCACTGGGCTAGGACCTGAATGTAAAATATCCATATATCGAAGGATGGATCACAGGCCGAAGTTGTCCCCTCCTCAAATTTCTGCTGCCCAGATAGACCCAAGGGAGACCTACTAACTGACATCAGCAACCTGGATTGGTGAGCTTTCATTTCCAGGGAAAATGGCCAAAGGATGTGTCCAGGGGCTCCAAGGACGGAGCTGGGGCCTGAATGCAAAAAATCCTTATATCGAAGGACGGACCCCAGACCGAAGTTGTCCCCAACTAAAACTTGTGCTGCCCAGATAGACCCAAGGGAGCCGTACAAACTGACATGAAGAACATGGACTGGTGAGCTTTCATTTCAAGGGAAAATGGCCAAAGGGTGTGCGCTGGGGCCCCTAGCCCTGGGATGGGGACTGAATGCCAAAAATCCTTATATCAAATGATGGATCGCAGACCAAAGTTGTCCCCTCCTCAAATTTCTGCTGCCCAGATAGACCCAAGGGAGCCCTACAAACTGACATAAGGAACCTGGAGTGGTGAGTTTTCTTTCCCAGGGAAAATGGCCAAAGGATGTGCCCAGGGGCCCCTGGCCTTGTTCTGGGGCCCGAATGCCAAAAATCCTTATATCGAAGGATGGACCGCAGACCGAAGTTGTCCCCATCTCATACTTGTGCTGCCCTGATAGACCCACGGGAGCCCTACAAAATGACATCAGCAACCTGAACTGGTGAGCTTTCATTTCCAGGGAAAATGGCCAAAGGTTGTGCCCAGGGGCCCCAAGGACGGGGCTGGGGCCTGAATGCAAAAAATCCTTATATCGAAGGATGGACCCCAGACCGAAGTTGTCCCCATCTCATACTTGTGCTGCCCAGATAGAACCAAGGGAGCCCTACAAACTGACATCAGCAACCTGGAGTGGTGAGCTTTCATTTCCAGGGAAAATGGCCAAAGGATGTGCCCAGGGGCCCCAAGGACGGGGCTGGGGCCTGAATGCAAAGAATCCTTATATCGAAGAATGGACCCCAGACCGAAGTTGTCCCCATCTCATACTTGTGCTGCCCTGATAGACCCAAGGGAGCCCTACAAACTGACATCAGCAACCTGGACTAGTGAGTGTTCTTTCCCAGGGAACATGGCCAAAGGATGAGCCCAGGGGCCCCTGGCCCTGGGCTGAGGCTTGACTGCAAATTATCCCTATATTGAAGGATGGATCGCAGACCAAAGTTTTCCCCTACTCAAATTTCTGCTGCCCAGTTAGACCCAAGGGAGCCCTACAAAGTGACATCCGGAACCTGGACTGGTGAGTTTACTTTCCAGGGAAAATGGCCAAAGGATGTGCCCAGGGGCCCCTGGCCCTGGGCTGGGGCCTGAATGCAAAAAATCCTTATATCGAAGAATGAACCCCAGACCTAAGTTGTCCCCACCTCATACTTCTGCTGCCCTGATAGACCCACGGGAGCCCTACAAACTGACATCAGCAACCTGGACTGGTGAGTTTTCTTTCACAGGGAAAATGTCCAAAGGATGAGCCCAGGGGCCCCTGGCACTGGGCTGGGGCTTGACTGCAAAGAATCCTTATATCGAAGGATGAATCGCAGACCGAAGTTGTCCCTTCCTCAAATTTCTGCTGCCCAGTTAGACCCAAGGGAGCCCTACAAACTGACATCAGGAACCTGGACTGGTGAGTTTTCTTTCCCAGGGAAAATGGCCAACGGTGTGCCCAAGGGCGTCTGGACCCTGGCTGGGACCTGAATGCAACATATCCCTATATCGAAGGATGAATCGCAAACCGAAGTTGTCCCTTCCTCAAACTTGTGCTGCCCTGATAGACCCAAGGGAGCCCTACAAACTGACATCAGCAACCTGGATTGGTGAGCTTTCATTTCCAGGGAAAATGGCCAAAGGATGTGTCCAGGGGCCCCAAGGACGGAGCTGGGGCCTGAATGCAAAAAATCCTTATATCGAAGGACGGACCCCAGACCGAAGTTGTCCCCAACTAAAACTTGTGCTGCCCAGATAGACCCAAGGGAGCCGTACAAACTGACATGAAGAACATGGACTGGTGAGCTTTCATTTCAAGGGAAAATGGCCAAAGGGTGTGCGCTGGGGCCCCTAGCCCTGGGATGGGGACTGAATGCCAAAAATCCTTATATCCAAGGATGGATCGCAGACCAAAGTTGTCCCCTCCTCAAATTTCTGCTGCCCAGATAGACCCAAGGGAGCCCTACAAACTGACATAAGGAACGTGGAGTGGTGAGTTTTCTTTCCCAGGGAAAATGGCCAAAGGATGTGCCCAGGGGCCCCTGGCCTTGTTCTGGGGCCCGAATGCCAAAAATCCTTATACCGAAGGATGGACCGTAGACCGAAGTTGTCCCCATCTCATACTTGTGCTGCCCTGATAGACCCACGGGAGCCCTACAAAATGACATCAGCAACCTGAACTGGTGAGCTTTCATTTCCAGGGAAAATGGCCAAAGGTTGTGCCCAGGGGCCCCAAGGACGGGGCTGGGGCCTGAATGCAAAAAATCCTTATATCAAAGGATGGACCCCAGACCGAAGTTGTCCCCATCTCATACTTGTGCTGCCCAGATAGAACCAAGGGAGCCCTACAAACTGACATCAGCAACCTGGAGTGGTGAGCTTTCATTTCCAGGGAAAATGGCCAAAGGATGTGCCCAGGGGCCCCAAGGACGGGGCTGGGGCCTGAATGCAAAAAATCCTTATATCGAAGGATGGATCGCAGACTAAAGTGGTACCCTCCTCAAATTTCTGCTGCCCAGATAGACCCAAGGGAGCCCTACAAACTGACATCAGGAACCTGGACTAGTGAGTTTTCTTTCCCAGGGAAAATGGCCAAAGGTGTGCCCAGGGGCCCCTGGCACTGGGCTGGGGCTTGACTGCAAAGAATCCTTATATCGAAGGATGAATCGCAGACCGAAGTTGTCCCTTCCTGAAACTTGTGCTGCCCTGATAGACCCAAGGGAGCCCTACAAACTGACATCAGCAACCTGGACTAGTGAGATTTCATTTCCAGGGAAAATGGCCAAAGGATGTGCCCAGGGGCCCCTGGCCCTGGGCTGGGGCCTGAATGCAAAATATCCCTATATCGAAGGATGGATCGCAGACCAAAATTGCCCCCTCCTCAAATTTCTGCTGCCCAGATAGACCCAAGGGAGCCCTACAAACTGACATCAGCAACCTGGACTGGTGACTTTTCTTTCCCAGGTAAAATGGCCAAAGATGTGCCCAGGGGCCCCTGGCCCTGGGATGGGACTTGAATGCAAAAAATCCTTATATCGAACGATGGACCCCAGGCCGAAGTTGTCCCCATCTCATACTTGTGCGGCCCTGATAGACCCAAGGGAGCCCTACAAACTGACATCAGCAACCTGGACTGGTGAGTTTTCATTTCCAGGGAAAAAGGCCAAAGGATGTGCCCAGGGGCCCCAAGGACGGGGCTGGGGACTGACTGCAAATAATCCCTATATTGAAGGATGGATCGCAGACCAAAGTTTTCACCTCCTCAAATTTCTGCTGCCCAGTTAGACCCAAGGGAGCCCTACAAACTGACATCAGCAACCTGGACTGGTGAGTTTTCTTTCCCAGGGAAAATGGCCAAAGGATGTGCCCTAAGCCCCTGGCCCCTGGCACGGGCCTAACTGCAAAATATCCTTACATCGAAGGATGGACCCCAAACTGAAGTTATCCCCTCCTCAAACTTGTGCTGCCCTGATAGACCCAAGGGAGCCCTACAAACTGACATCAGCAACCTGGACTGGTGAGCTTTCTTTTCCAGTGAAAATGGCCAAAGAATGTGCCCAGGGGTCCCTGACCCCTGGCTGTGGCTTGACTGCAAAAAATCCCTATATGGAAGTATGGATCACAGACAGAAGTTTTCCCTTCCTCAAACTTGTGCTGCCCTGATAGACCCAAGGGAGCCCTACAAACTGACATCAGCAACCTGGACTGGTGAGTTTTCTTTCCTATGGAAAATGGCCAACGGATGTTCCCAGGGGCCCCTGGCACTGGACTAGGACCTGAATGCAAAATATCCCTATATCGAAGGATGGATCACAGACCGAAGTTGTCCCCTCCTCAAATTTCTGGTGCCCAGATAGACCCAAGGGAGCCCTACAAACTGACATCAGCAACCTGGACTGGTGAGCTTTCATTTCCAGGGAAAATGGCCAAAGGATGTGCCCAGGGGCCCCAAGGACGGGGCTGGGGCCTGAATGCAAAAAATCCTTATATCGAAGGATGGACCCCAGACCGAAGTTGTCCCCATCTCATACTTGTGCTACCCAGATAGACCCAAGGGAGCCCTACAAACTGACATAAGGAACCTGGACTGGTGAGCTTTCATTTCCAGGGAAAATGGCCAAAGGATGAGCGCTTGGGCCCCTAGCCCTGGGCTGGGGCCTGAATGCAAAATATCCTTATATCGAAGGATGGATCGCAGACTAAAGTTGTCCCCTCCTCAAATTTCTGCTGCCCTGATAGACCCAAGGGAGCCCTACAAACTGACATCAGCAGCCTGGACTGGTGAGTTTTCTTTCCCAGGGAAAATGGCCAAAGGATGTGCCCTAAGCCCCTGGCCCCTGGCAGGGGCCTAACTGCAAAATATCCTTACATCGAAGGATGGACCCCAAACTGAATTTATCCCCTCCTCAATCTTGTGCTGCCCTGATAGACCCAAGGGAGCCCTACAAACTGACATCTGGAACCTGGACTGGTGAGTTTTCTTTCCCAGGGAAAATGGCCAAAGAATGTGCCCAGGGGCCCCTGGAACTAGGCTGGGGCCTGAATTCAAAAAATCCTTATATCGAAGGATGGACCCCAGACCAAAATTGTCCCCATCTCGTACTTGTGCTGCCCTGATAGACCCAAGGGAGCCCTACAAACTGACATCAGCAACCTGGACTGGTGAGTTTTCTTTTCCAAGGAAAATGGCCAAAGGATGTGCCCAGGGGCCCCTGACCCCTGGCTGTGGCTTCACTGCAAAAAATCCCTATATGGAAGTATGGATCACAGACAGAAGTTGTCCCTTCCTCAAACTTGTGCTGCCCTGATAGACCCAAGGGAGCCCTACAAACTGACATCCGGAACCTGGACTGGTGAGTTTTCTTTCCCAGGGAAAATGGCCAACGGATGTTCCCAGGGGCCCCTGGCACTGGGCTAGGACCTGAATGTAAAATATCCCTATATCGAAGGATGGATCACAGGTCGAAGTTGTCCCCTCCTCAAATTTCTGCTGCCCAGATAGACCCAAGGGAGACCTACTAACTGACATCAGCAACCTGGACTGGTGAGCTTTCATTTCCAGGGAAAATGGCCAAAGGATATGTCAAGGGGCCCCAAGGACGGAGCTGGGGCCTGAATGCAAAAAATCCTTATATCGAAGAATGAACCCCAGACCGAAGTTGTCCCCAACTAAAACCTGTGCTGCCCAGATAGACCCAAGGGAGCCCTACAAACTGACATCAGCAACCTGGACTGGTGAGCTTTCATTTCCAGGGAAAATGGCCAAAGGATGTGCGCTGGGGCCCCTAGCCCTGGGCTGGGGACTGAATGCCAAAAATCCTTATATCGAAGGATGGATCGCAGACCAAAGTTGTCCCCTCCTCAAATTTCTGCTGCCCAGATAGACCCAAGGGAGCCCTACAAACTGACATCCGGAACCTGGAGTGGTGAGTTTTCTTTCCCAGGGAAAATGGCCAACGGATGTTCCCAGGGGCCCCTGGCACTGGGCTAGGACCTGAATGTAAAATATCCCTATATCGAAGGATGGATCACAGGTCGAAGTTGTCCCCTCCTCAAATTTCTGCTGCTCAGATAGACCCAAGGGAGACCTACTAACTGACATCAGCAACCTGGGCTGGTGAGCTTTCATTTCCAGGGAAAATGGCCAAAGGGTGCGCGCTGGGGCCCCTAGCCCTGGGCTGGGGACTGGATGCCAAAAATCCTTATATCGAAGGATGGATCGCAGACTTAAGTTGTCCCCTCGTCAAATTTCTGCTGCCCAGATAGACCCAATGAGACCTACAAACTGACATCAGCAACCTGGACTGGTGAGCTTTCATTTCCAGGGAAAATGGCCAAAGGATGTGCCCAGGGGCCCCAAGGACGGGGCTGGGGACTGAATGCAAAAAATCCTTATATCGAAGGATGGATCGCAGACTAAAGTTGTCCCCTCCTCAAATTTCTGCTGCCCACATAGACCCAAGGGAGCCCTACAAATTGACATAAGGAACCTGGACTGGTGAGCTTTCATTTCCAGGGAAAATGGCCAAAGGATGTGCGCTGGGGCCCCTAGCCCTGGGCTGGGGACTGAATGCAAAAAATCCTTATATTGAAGGATGGATCGCAGAGCAAAATTGTCCCCTCCTCAAATTTCTGCTTCCCAGTTAGACCCAAGGGAGCCCTACAAACTGACATCAGCAGCCTGGACTGGTGAGTTTTCTTTCCCAGGGAAAATGGCCAAAGGATGTGCCCTAAGCCCCTGGCCCCTGGCAGGGGCCTAACTGCAAAATATCCTTACATCGAAGGATGGACCCCAAACTGAATTTATCCCCTCCTCAATCTTGTGCTGCCCTGATAGACCCAAGGGAGCCCTACAAACTGACATCAGCCACCTGGACTGGTGAGTTTTCTTTCCCAGGGAAAATGGCCAAAGAATGTGCCCAGGGGCCCCTGGAACTAGGCTGGGGCCTGAATTCAAGAAATCCTTATATCGAAGGATGGACCCCAGACCAAAATTGTCCCCATCTCGTACTTGTGCTGCCCTGATAGACCCAAGGGAGCCCTACAAACTGACATCAGCAACCTGGACTGGTGAGTTTTCTTTTCCAAGGAAAATGGCCAAAGGATGTGCCCAGGGGCCCCTGACCCCTGGCTGTGGCTTCACTGCAAAAAATCCCTATATGGAAGTATGGATCACAGACAGAAGTTGTCCCTTCCTCAAACTTGTGCTGCCCTGATAGACCCAAGGGAGCCCTACAAACTGACATCCGGAACCTGGACTGGTGAGTTTTCTTTCCCAGGGAAAATGGCCAACGGATGTTCCCAGGGGCCCCTGGCACTGGGCTAGGACCTGAATGTAAAATATCCCTATATCGAAGGATGGATCACAGGTCGAAGTTGTCCCCTCCTCAAATTTCTGCTGCCCAGATAGACCCAAGGGAGACCTACTAACTGACATCAGCAACCTGGACTGGTGAGCTTTCATTTCCAGGGAAAATGGCCAAAGGATATGTCAAGGGGCCCCAAGGACGGAGCTGGGGCCTGAATGCAAAAAATCCTTATATCGAAGGATGGACCCCAGACCGAAGTTGTCCCCAACTAAAACTTGTGCTGCCCAGATAGACCCAAGGGAGCCCTAAAAACTGACATCAGCAACCTGGACTGGTGAGCTTTCATTTCCAGGGAAAATGGCCAAAGGATGTGCGCTGGGGCCCCTAGCCCTGGGCTGGGGACTGAAAGCCAAAAATCCTTATATCGAAGGATGGATCGCAGACCAAAGTTGTCCCCTCCTCAAATTTCTGCTGCCCTGATAGACCCAAGGGAGCCCTACAAACTGACATCCGGAACCTGGACTGGTGAGTTTTCTTTCCCAGGGAAAATGGCCAAAGGATGAGCCCAGGGGCCCCTGGCCCTGGGCTGGAGCCTGACTGCAAATAATCCAAATATTGAAGGATGGATCGCAGACCAATATTATCCCCTCCTCAAATTTCTGCTGCCCAGTTAGACCCAAGGGAGCCCTACAAATTGACATCAGCAACCTGGACTGGTGAGTGTTATTTCCCAGGGAAAATGGCCAAAGGATGTGCCCAGGGGCCCCTGACCCCTGGCTGTGGCTTGCCTGCAAAAAATCCCTATATGGAAGTATGGATCACAGACAGAAGTTGTCCCCTCCTCAAATTTCTGCTGCCCAGATAGACCCAAGGGAGCCCTACAAAGTGACATGAGCAACCTGGACTGGTAAGTTTTCTTTCCCAGGGAAAATGGCCAAAGGATGAGCCCAGGGGCCCCTGGCCCTGGGCTGGGACTTGACTGCAAATAATCCCTATATTGAAGGATGGATCGCAGACCAAAGTTGTCCCCTCCTCAAATTTCTGCTGCCCTGATAGACCCAAGGGAGCCCTACAAAGTGACATGAGCAACCTGGACTGGTGAGCTTTCATTTCCAGGGAAAATGGCCAAAAGATGTGCGCTGGGGCCCCTAGCCCTGGGCTGGGGTCTGAGTGCCAAAAATCCTTATATCGAAGGATGGATCGCAGACTTAAGTTTTCCACTCGTCAAATTTCTGCTGCCTAGATAGTCCCAAGGGAGCCCTACAAACTGACATCAGCAACCTGGACTGGTGAGTTTTCTTTCCCAGGGAAAATGGCCAAAGGATGTGCCCTAAGCCCCTGGCCCCTGGCAGGGGCCTAACTGCAAAATATCCTTTCATCGAAGGATGGACCCCAAACTGAATTTATCCCCTCCTCAATCTTGTGCTGCCCTGATAGACCCAAGGGAGCCCTACAAACTGACATGAGCAATCTGGACTGGTGAGTTTTCTTTCCCAGGGAAAATGGCCAAAGAATGTGCCCAGGGGCCCCTGGAACTAGGCTGGGCCCTGACTGCAAAAAATCCTTATATCGAAGGATGGACCGCAGACCAAAATTGTCCCCATCTCGTACTTGTGCTGCACTGCTAGACCCAAGGGAGCCCTACAAACTGACATCAGCAACCTGGACTGGTGAGCTTTCATTTCCAGGGAAAATGGCCAAAGGTTGTGCCCAGGGGCCCCAAGGACGGGGCTGGGGACTGAATGCAAAAAATCCTTATATCGAAGGATGGATCGCAGACTAAAGTTGTCCCCTCCTCAAATTTCTGCTGCCCAGATAGACCCAAGGGAGCCCTACAAACTGACATCAGGAACCTGGACTGGTGAGTTTTCTTTCCCAGGGAAAATGGCCAAAGGATGAGCCCAGGGGCCCCTGGCTTTGGGCTGGGGCTTGACTGCAAATAATCCCTATATTGAAGGATGGATCGCAGACCAAAGTTGTCCCCTCCTCAAATTTCTGCTGCCCAGTTAGACCCAAGGGAGCCCTACAAATTGACATCAGCAAGCTGGACTGGTGAGTGTACTTTCCCAGGGAAAATGGCCAAAGGATGTGCCCAGGGGCCCCTGGCACTGGGTTGGGGTTTGAATGCAAAAAATCCTTATATGGAAGAATGAACCCCAGACCGAAGTTGTCCCCATCTCATACTTGTGCTACCCTGATAGACCCAAGGGAGCCCTACAAACTGACATCAGCCACCTGGACTGGTGACCTTTCATTTCCAGGGAAAATGGCCAAAGGATGTGCGCTGGGGCCCCTAGCCCTGGGCTGGGGACTGAAAGCCAAAAATCCTTATATCGAAGGATGGATCGCAGACTTAAGTTGTCCCCTTGTCCAATTTCTGCTGCCCAGATAGACCCAAGGGAGCCCTACAAACTGACATCAGCAACCTGGAGTGGTGAGCTTTCTTTCCCAGGGAAAATGGCCAAAGGATGTGCCCTAAGCCCCTGGCCCCTGGCAGGGGCCTAACTGCAAAATATCCTTACATCGAAGGATGGACCCCAAACTGAAGTTATCCCCTCCTCAAACTTGTGCTGCCCAGATAGACCCAAGTGAGCCCTACAAAGTGACATGACCAACCTGGACTGGTGCGTTTACTTTTCCAGGAAAATGGCCAAAGGATGTGCCCAGGGGCCCCTGGAACTGGGCTGGGGCCTGATTTCAAAAAATCCTTATATCGAAGGATGGACCCCAGACCAATGTTGTCCCCATCTCGTAATTTTGCTGCCCTGATAGACCCAAGGGAGCCCTACAAACTGACATCAGCAACTTCGACTGGTGAGTTTTCTTTTCCAGAGAAAATGGCCAAAGGATGTGCCCAGGGGCCCCTAGCCCTGGGCTGGGGACTGAATGCCAAAAATCCTTATATTGAAGAATGGACCCCAGACCGAAGTGGTCCCCATCTCATACTTGTGCTGCCCTGGTAGACCCACGGGAGCCCTACAAACTGACATTAGCAACCTGGACTCGTGAGCTTTCATTTCCAGGAACAATGGCCAAAGGATGTGCCCAGGGGCCCCAAGGACGGGCCTGGGGCCTGAATGCAGAAAATCCTTAAATCGAAGGATGGATCGCAGACTAAATTTGTCCCCGACTCAAATCTCTGCTGCCCACATAGACCCAAGGGAGCCCTACAATCTGATATCAGCAACCTGGACTGGTGAGTTTTCTTTCCCAGGGAAAATGGCCAAAGGATGAGCCCAGGGGCCCCTGGCCCTGGGCTGAGTCTTGACTGCAAATAATCCCTATATTGAAAGATGGATCGCAGACCGAAGTTGTCCCCTCCTCAAATTTCTGCTGCCCTGTTAGACCCAAGGGAGCCCTACAAACTGACATCAGCAACCTGGACTGGTGATCTTTCATTTCCAGCGAAAATGGCCAAAGGTTGTGCGCTGTGGCCCCTACCCCTGGGCTGGGGACTGAATGCCAAATATCCTTATATCGAAGGATGGATCGCAGACTTAATTGTCCCCTTTTAAAATTTCTGCTGCCCAGATAGACCCAAGGGAGCCCTACAAACTGACATCAGCAACCTGGACTGGTGAGTTTTCTTTCCCAGGGAAAATGGCCAAAGGATGTGCCCTAAGCCCCTGGCCCCTGGCAGGGGCCTAACTGCAAAATATCCCTATATGGAAGTATGGATCACAGACAGAAGTTGTCCCTTCCTCAAACTTGTGCTGCCCTGATAGACCCAAGGGAGCCCTACAAACTGACATCCGGAACCTGGACTGTTGAGTTTTCTTTCCCAGGGAAAATGGCCAACGGATGTTCCCAGGGGCCCCTGGCACTGGGCTAGGACCTGAATGTAAAATATCCCTATATAGAAGGATGGATCACAGGCCGAAGTTGTCCCCTCCTCAAATTTCTGCTGCCCAGATAGACCCAAGGGAGACCTACTAACTGACATCAGCGACCTGGACTGGTGAGCTTTCATTTCCAGGGAAAATGGCCAAAGGATGTGTCCAGGGGCCCCAAGTACGGAGCTGGGGCCTGAATGCAAAAAATCCTTATATCGAAGGATGGACCCCAGACCGAAGTTGTCCCCAACTAAAACTTGTGCTGCCCAGATAGACCCAAGGGAGCCCTACAAACTGACATCAGCAACCTGGACTGGTGAGTTTTCTTTCCCAGGGAAAATGGCCAAAGGATGTGCCCTAAGCCCCTGGCCCCTGGAAGGGGCCTAACTGCAAAATATCCCTATATGGAAGTATGGATCACAGACAGAAGTTGTCCCCTCCTCAAATTTCTGCTGCCCAGATAGACCCAAGGGAGCCCTACAAACTGACATAAGGAACCTGGAGTGGTGAGTTTTCTTTCCCAGGGAAAATGGCCAACGGATGTTCCCAGGGGCCCCTGGCACTGGGCTAGGACCTGAATGTAAAATATCCCTATATCGAAGGATGGATCACAGACTTAAGTTGTCCCATTGTCAAATTTCTGCTGCCCAGATAGACCCAAGGGGGCCCTACAAACTGACATCAGCAACCTGGACTGGTGAGCTTTCATTTCCAGGGAAAATGGCCAAAGGATGCGCGCTGGGGCCCCTAGCCCTTGGCTGGGGACTGAATGCAAAAATCCTTATATCGAAGGATGGATCGCAGACTTAAGTTGTCCCCTTGTCAAATTTCTGCTGCCCAGATAGACCCAAGGGAGCTCTACAAAGTGACATCCGGAACCTGGACTGGTGAGTTTTCTTTCCCAGGGAAAATGGCCAAAGGATGTGCCCTAAGCCCCTGGCTCCTGGCAGGGGCCTAACTGCAAAATATCCTTACATCGAAGGATGGACCCCAAACTGAAGTTATCCCTACCTCAAACTTGTGCTGCCCTGATAGACCCAAGGGAGCCCTACAAACTGACATCAGCAACCTGGACTGGTGAGTTTTCTTTTCCAGGGAAAATGGCCAAAGGATGTGCGCTGGGGCCCCTAGCCCTGGGCTGGGGACTGAATGCAAAAAATCCTTATATCGAAGGATGGATCGCAGACTAAAGTTGTCCCCTCCTCATATTTCTGCTGTCCACATAGACCCAAGGGAGCCCTACAATCTGATATCAGCAACCTGGACTGGTAAGTTTTCTTTCCCAGGGAAAATGGCCAAAGGGTGAGCCCAGGGGCCCCTGGCCCTGGGCTGGGGCTTGACTGCAAATAATCCCTATATTGAAGGATGGATCGCAGACCAAAATTGTCCCCTCCTCAAATTTCTGCTTCCCAGTTATACCCAAGGGAGCCCTACAAAGTGACATGAGCAACCTGGACTGGTGAGCTTTCATTTCCAGGGAAAATGGCCAAAAGATGTGTGCTGGGGCCCCTAGCCCTGGGCTGGGGTCTGAGTGCCAAAAATCCTTATATCGAAGGATGGATCGCAGACTTAAGTTTTCCACTCTTCAAATTTCTGCTGCCTAGATAGACCCAAGGGAGCCCTACAAACTGACATCAGCAACCTGGACTGGTGAGTTTTCTTTCCCAGGGAAAATGGCCAAAGGATGTGCCCTAAGCCCCTGGCCCCTGGCAGGGGCCTAACTGCAAAATATCCCTATATGGAAGTATGGATCACAGACAGAAGTTGTCCCCTCCTCAAATTTCTGCTGCCCAGATAGACCCAAGGGAGCCCTACAAACTGACATAAGGAACCTGGAGTGGTGAGTTTTCTTTCCCAGGGAAAATGGCCAAAGGATATGCCCAGGGGCCCCTGGCCTTGTTCTGGGGCCCGAATGCCAAAAATCCTTATATCGAAGGATGGACCCCAGATCAAAGTTGTCCCCATCTCGTACTTGTGCTGCCCTGATAGACCCACGGGAGCCCTACAAAATGACATCAGCAACCTGAACTGGTGAGCTTTCATTTCCAGGGAAAATGGCCAAAGGTTGTGCCCAGGGGCCCCTGGCAATGGGCTGGGGCCTGAATGCAAAAAATCCTTATATCGAAGAATGAACCCCAGACCGAAGTTTTCCCCATCTTATACTTGGGCTGCCCAGATAGACCCAAGGGAGCCCTACAAACTGACATCAGCAACCTGGACTGGTGAGCTTTCATTTCCAGGGAAAATGGCCAAAGGTTGTGCCCAGGGGCCCCAAGGACGGGGCTGGGGACTGAATGCAAAAAATCCTTATATCGAAGGATGGATCGCAGACTAAAGTTGTCCCCTCCTCAAATTTCTGCTGCCCACATAGACCCAAGGGAGCCCTACAAACTGACATCAGCAACCTGGACTAGTGAGTGTTCTTTCCCAGGGAAAATGGCCAAAGGATGTGCCCAGGGGCCCCTGGCAATGGGCTGGGGCCTGAATGCAAAAAATCCTTATATCGAAGAATGAACCCCAGACCGAAGTTTTCCCCATCTCATACTTGTGCTGCCCTGATAGACCCAAGGGAGCCCTACAAACTGACATCAGCAACCTGGACTGGTGAGCTTTCATTTCCAGGGAAAATGGCCAAAGGTTGTGCCCAGGGGCCCCAAGGAATGGACTGGGGCCTGAATGCAAAGAATCCTTATATCGAACGATGGACCCCAGACCGAAGTTGTCCCCATATCATACTTGTGCCACCCAGATAGACCCAAGGGAGCCCTACAAACTGACATCTGCAACGTGGAGTGGTGAGCTTTCATTTCCAGGGAAAATGGCCAAAGGATGTGCCCAGGGGCCCCAAGGACGGGGCTGGGGCTTGACTGCAAATAATCCCTATATTGAAGGATGGATCGCAGACCAAAGTTGTCCCCTCCTCAAATTTCTGCTGCCCAGTTAGACCCAAGGGAGCCCTACAAACTGACATCAGCAACCTGGACTGGTGAGCTTTCATTTCCAGGGAAAATGGCCAAAGGATGTGCCCAGGGGCCCCAAGGACGGGGCTGCAGGCTGAATGCAAAAAATCCTTATATCGAAGGATGGATCGCAGACTAAAGTTGTCCCCTCCTCAAACTTGTGCTGTCCTGATAGACCCAAGGGAGCCCTACAAAGTGACATGAGCAAACTGGACTGGTGAGTTTTCTTTCCCAGGGAAAATGGCCAAAGAATGTGCCCAGGGGCCCCTGGCCCTGGGATATGACCTGACTGCAAAAATTCAATACATCGAAGGATGGACCCCAGACCAAAGTTGTCCCCATCTCGTAATTGTGCTGCCCAGATAGACCCAAGGGACCCCTGCAAACTGACATCAGCAACCTGGACTGCTGAGTTTTCTTTTCCAGGGAAAATGGCAAAAGAATGTGCCCAGGGGCCCCTGGCCCTGGGCTGGGGACTGAATGCAAAAAATCCTTATATCGAAGAATGGACCCCAGACCAAAGTTGTCCCCATCTCATACTTGTGCTGCCCTGATAGACCCACGGGAGCCCTACAAACTGACATCAGCCACCTGGACTGGTGAGCTTTCATTTCCAGGGAAAATGGCCAAAGGATGTGCTGGGGCTTGACTTCAAAGAATCCCTATATCGAAGGATGGATCGCAGACCAAAGTTGTCCCCTCCTCAAACTTGTGCTGCCCAGATAGACCCAAGGGAGCACTACAAACTGACATCAGCAACCTGGACTGGTGAGCTTTCATTTCCAGGGAAAATGGCCAAAGGGTGTGCCCAGGGGCCCCTGACCCCTGGCTGTGGCTTGACTGCAAAAAATCCCTATATGGAAGTATGGATCACAGACAGAAGTTTTCCCTTCCTCAAACTTGTGCTGCCCTGATAGACCCAAGGGAGCCCTACAAACTGACATCAGCAACCTGGACTGGTGAGTTTTCTTTCCCAGGAAAAATGGCCAAAGGATGTTCCCAGGGGCACCTGGCACTGGGCTAGGACCTGAATGCAAAATATCCCTATATCGAAGGATGGATCACAGGCCGATGTTGTCCCCTCCTCAAATTTCTGCTGCCAGATAGACCCAAGGGAGACCTACTAACTGACATCAGCTACCTGGACTGGTGAGCTTCATTTCCAGGGAAAATGGCCAAAGGATGTGCCCAGGGGCCCCAAGGACGGGGCTGGGGACTGAATGCAAAAAATCCTTTTATCGAACGATGGACCCCAGACCGAAGTTGTCCCCATCTCATACTTGTGCTGCCCAGATAGACCCAAGGGAGCCCTACAAACTGACATCAGCAACCTGGACTGGTGAGCTTTCATTTCCAGGGAAAATGGCCAAAGGATGTGCGCTGGGGCCCCTAGCCCTGGGCTGGGGACTGAATGCCAAAAATCCTTATATCGAAGGATGGACCCCAGACCAAAGTTGTCCCCTCCTCGAATTTCTGCTGCCCAGATTGACCCAAGGGAGCCCTACAAAGTGACATCCGGAACCTGGACTGGTGAGTTTTCTTTCCCAGGGAAAATGGCCAAAGGATGTGCCCAGGGGCCCCTGGCCCTGTGCTGGGCTATGACAGCAAAACATCCTTATATCGAAGGATGGACCCCAGACCGAAGTTGTCCCCATCTCATACTTGTGCTGCCCAGATAGAACCAAGGGAGCCCTACAAACTGACATCAGCAACCTGGACTGGTGAGCTTTCATTTCCAGGGAAAATGGCCAAAGGATTTGCCCAGGGGCCCCAAGGACGGGGCTGGGGACTGAATGCCAAAAATCCTTATATCGAAGGATGGATCGCAGACTAAAGCTGTCCCCTCCTCAAATTTCTGCTGCCCAGATAGACCCAAGGGAGCCCTAAAAAGTGACATCCTGAACCTGGACTGGTGAGTTTTCTTTCCCAGGGAAAATGGCCAAAGGATGTGCCCAGGGGCCCCTGGCCCTGGGCTGGGAACTCAATGCCAAAAGTCCTTATATCGAAGGATGGACCCCAGACCGAAGTTTTCCCCATCTCTTACTTGTGCTGCCCTGATAGACCCACGGGAGCCCTACAAAATGACATCAGCCACCTGAACTGGTGAGCTTTCATTTCCAGGGAAAATGGCCAAAGGTTGTGCCCAGGGGCCCCAAGGACGGGGCTGGGGCCTGAATGCAAAAAATCCTTATATCGAAGGATGGACCTCAGACCGAAGTTGTCCCCATCTCATACTTGTGCTGCCCAGATAGAACCAAGGGAGCCCTACAAACTGACATCAGCAACCTGGAGAGGTGAGTTTTCTTTCCCAGGGAAAATGGCCAAAGCATGAGCCCAGGGGCCCCTGGAACTGGGCTGGGGCTTGACTGCAAATAATCCCTATATTGAAGGATGGATCGCAGACCAAAGTTGTCCCCTCCTCAAATTTCTGCTGCCCAGATAGACCCAAGGGAGCCCTACAAACTGACATCAGCAACCTGGACTGGTGAGCTTTCATTTCCAGGAAAAATGGCCAAAGGATGTGCGCTGGGGGACCTAGCCCTGGGCTGGGGACTGAGTGCCAAAAATCCTTATATCGAAGGATGGATCGCAGACTTAAGTTGACCCCTCGTCAAATTTCTGCTGCCCAGATAGACCCAAGGGAGCCCTACAAACTGACATCAGCAACCTGGACTGGTGAGTTTTCTTTCCCAGGGAAAATGGCCAAAGGATGTGCCCTAAGCCCCTGGCCCCTGGCAGGGGCCTAACTGCAAAATATCCTTACATCGAAGGATGGACCCCAGACCAAAGTTGTCCCCATCTCATACTTGTGCTGCCCTGATAGACCCAAGGGAGCCCTGCAAACTGACATCAGCAACCTGGACTGCTGAGTTTTCTTTCCCAGGGAAAATGGCCAAAGGATGTGCCCTAAGCCCCTGGCCCCTGGCAGGGGCCTAACTGCAAAATATCCCTATATGGAAGTATGGATCACAGACAGAAGTTGTCCCCTCCTCAAATTTCTGCTGCCCAGATAGACCCAAGGGAGCCCTACAAACTGACATAAGAAACCTGGAGTGGTGAGTTTTCTTTACCAGGGAAAATGGTCAAAGGATGTGCCCAGGGGCCCCTGGCCTTGTTCTGGGGCCCGAATGCCAAAAATCCTTATATCGAAGGATGGACCCCAGATCAAAGTTGTCCCCATCTCATACTTGTGCTGCCCTGATAGACCCACGGGAGCCCTACAAACTGACATCAGCAACCTGAACTGCTGAGCTTTCATTTCCAGGGAAAATGGCCAAAGGTTGTGCCCAGGGGCCCCAATGACGGGGCTGGGGCCTGAATGCAAAAAATCCTTATATCGAAGGATGGATCGCAGACTATAGTTGTCCCCTCCTCAAATTTCTGCTGCCCAGATAGACCCAAGGGAGCCCTACAAACTGACATCAGCAACCTGGAGTAGTGAGCTTTCATTTCCAGGGAAAATGGCCAAAGGATGTGCCCAGGGGTCCCTGAGCCCTGGCTGGGACCTGACTGCAAAATATCCCTATATGAAAGTATGGATCACAGACAGAAGTTGTCCCTTCCTCAAAGTTGTGCTGCCCTGATAGACCCAAGGGAGCCCTACAAACTGACATCAGCAACCTGGACTGGTGAGCTTTCATTTCCAGGGAAAATGGCCAAAGGATGTGCCCAGGGGCCCCAAGGACGGGGCTGGGGACTGAATGCAAAAAATCCTTATATCGAAGGATGGATCGCAGACTAAAGTTGTCCCCTCCTCAAATTTCTGCTGCCCACATAGACCCAAGGGAGCCCTACAAACTGACATCAGCAACCTGGACTAGTGAGTGTTCTTTCCCAGGGAAAATGGCCAAAGGATGTGCCCAGGGGCCCCTGGCAATGGGCTGGGGCCTGAATGCAAAAAATCCTTATATCGAAGAATGAACCCCAGACCGAAGTTTTCCCCATCTCATACTTGTGCTGCCCTGATAGACCCACGGGAGCCCTACAAACTGACATCAGCAACCTGGACTGGTGAGCTTTCATTTCCAGGGAAAATGGCCAAAGGTTGTGCCCAGGGGCCCCAAGGAATGGACTGGGGCCTGAATGCAAAGAATCCTTATATCGAACGATGGACCCCAGACCGAAGTTGTCCCCATCTCATACTTGTGCCACCCAGATAGACCCAAGGGAGCCCTACAAACTGACATCTGCAACGTGGAGTGGTGAGCTTTCATTTCCAGGGAAAATGGCCAAAGGATGTGCCCAGGGGCCCCAAGGACGGGGCTGGGGCTTGACTGCAAATAATCCCTATACTGAAGGATGGATCGCAGACCAAAGTTGTCCCCTCCTCAAATTTCTGCTGCCCAGTTAGACCCAAGGGAGCCGTACAAACTGACATCAGCAACCTGGACTGGTGAGCTTTCATTTCCAGAGAAAATGGCCAAAGGATGTGCCCAGGGGCCCCATGGACGGGGCTGCAGGCTGAATGCAAAAAATCCTTATATCGAAGGATGGATCGCAGACTAAAGATGTCCCCTCCTCAAACTTGTGCTGTCCTGATAGACCCAAGGGAGCCCTACAAAGTGACATGAGCCACCTGGACTGGTGAGTTTTCTTTCCCAGGGAAAATGGCCAAAGAATGTGCCCAGGGGCCCCTGGCCCTGGGATATGACCTGACTGCAAAAATTCAATACATCGAAGGATGGACCCCAGACCAAAGTTGTCCCCATCTCGTAATTGTGCTGCCCAGATAGACCCAAGGGACCCCTGCAAACTGACATCAGCAACCTGGACTGCTGAGTTTTCTTTTCCAGGGAAAATGGCCAAAGAATGTGCCCAGGGGCCCCTGGCCCTGGGCTGGGAACTGAATGCAAAAAAATCCTTATATCGAAGAATGGACCCCAGACTAATGTTGTCCCCATGTCATACTAGTGCTGCCCTGATAGACCCAAGGGAGCCCTACAAACTGACATCAGCAACCTGGACTGGTGAGCTTTCATTTCTAGGGAAAATGGCCAAAGGATGTGCCCAGGGGCCCCTAGCCCTGGGCTGGGGACTGAATGCCAAAAATCCTTATATCGAAGGATGGATCGCAGACTTAAGTTGTCCCCTCCTCAAATTTCTGCTGCCAGATAGACCCAAGGGAGCGCTACAAACTGACATCAGCAGCCTGGACTGGTGAGTTTTCTTTCCCAGGGAAAATGGCCAAAGGATGTGCCCTAAGCCCCTGGCCCCTGGCAGGGGCCTAACTGCAAAATATCCTTACATCGAAGGATGGACCCCAAACTGAAGTTATCCCCTCCTCAAACTTCTGCTGCTCTGATAGACCCAAGGGAGCCCTACAAACTGACATCAGCAACCTGGACTGGTGAGTTTTCTTTCCCAGGGAAAATGGCCAAAGGATGTGCCCAGGGGCTTCTGGCCCTGGGCTGGGGCCTGAATGCAAAAAATCCTTATATCGAAGAATGGACCCCAGACAAAAGTTGTCCCCATCCCATACTTGTGCTGCCCTGATAGACCCACGGGAGCCCTACAAACTGACATCAGCCACCTGGACTGGTGAGCTTTCATTTCCAGGGAAAATGGCCAAAGGATGTGCTGGGGCTTGACTTCAAAGAATCCCTATATCGAAGGATGGATCGCAGACCAAAGTTGTCCCCTCCTCAAACTTGTGCTGCCCAGATAGACCCAAGGGAGCACTACAAACTGACATCAGCAACCTGGACTGGTGAGCTTTCATTTCCAGGGAAAATGGCCAAAGGATGTGCCCAGGGGCCCCTGACCCCTGGCTGTGGCTTGACTGCAAAAAATCCCTATATGGAAGTATGGATCACAGACAGAAGTTTTCCCTTCCTCAAACTTGTGCTGCCCTGATAGACCCAAGGGAGCCCTACAAACTGACATCAGCAACCTGGACTGGTGAGTTTTCTTTCCCAGGGAAAATGGCCAAAGGATGTTCCCAGGGGCACCTGGCACTGGGCTAGGACCTGAATGCAAAATATCCCTATATTGAAGGATGGATCACAGACCGAAATTGCCCCTCCTCAAATTTCTGCTGCCAGATAGACCCAAGGGAGACCTACTAACTGACATCAGCTACCTGGACTGGTGAGCTTCATTTCCAGGGAAAATGGCCAAAGGATGTGCCCAGGGGCCCCAAGGACGGGGCTGGGGACTGAATGCAAAAAATCCTTTTATCGAAGGATGGACCCCAGACCGAAGTTGTCCCCATCTCATACTTGTGCTGCCCAGATAGACCCAAGGGAGCCCTACAAACTGACATCAGCAACCTGGACTGGTGAGCTTTCATTTCCAGGGAAAATGGCCAAAGGATGTGCGCTGGGGGCCCTAGCCCTGGGCTGGGGACTGAATGCCAAAAATCCTTATATCGAAGGATGGATCGCAGACCAAAGTTGTCCCCTCCTCGAATTTCTGCTGCCCAGATTGACCCAAGGGAGCCCTACAAAGTGACATCCGGAACCTGGACTGGTGAGTTTTCTTTCCCAGGGAAAATGGCCAAAGGATGTGTCCAGGGGCCCTTGGCCCTGTGCTGGGCTATGACAGCAAAAAATCCTTATATCGAAGGATGGACCCCAGACCGAAGTTGTCCCCATCTCATACTTGTGCTGCCCAGATAGAACCAAGGGAGCCCTACAAACTGACATCAGCAACCTGGACTGGTGAGCTTTCATTTCCAGGGAAAATGGCCAAAGGATTTGCCCAGGGGCCCCAAGGACGGGGCTGGGGACTGAATGCAAAAAATCCTTATATCGAAGGATGGATCGCAGACTAAAGCTGTCCCCTCCTCAAATTTCTGCTGCCCAGATAGACCCAAGGGAGCCCTACAAAGTGACATCCTGAACCTGGACTGGTGAGTTTTCTTTCCCAGGGAAAATGGCCAAAGGATGTGCCCAGGGGCCCCTGGCCCTGGGCTGGGAACTCAATGCCAAAAGTCCTTATATCGAAGGATGGACCCCAGACCCAAGTTTTCCCCATCTCTTACTTGTGCTGCCCTGATAGACCCACGGGAGCCCTACAAAATGACATCAGCAACATGAACTGGTGAGCTTTCATTTCCAGGGAAAATGGCCAAAGGTTGTGCCCAGGGGCCCCAAGGACGGGGCTGGGGCCTGAATGCAAAAAATCCTTATATCGAAGGATGGACCTCAGACCGAAGTTGTCCCCATCTCATACTTGTGCTGCCCAGATAGAACCAAGGGAGCCCTACAAACTGACATCAGCAACCTGGAGAGGTGAGTTTTCTTTCCCAGGGAAAATGGCCAAAGCATGAGCCCAGGGGCCCCTGGCCCTGGGCTGGGGCTTGACTGCAAATAATCCCTATATTGAAGGATGGATCGCAGACCAAAGTTGTCCCCTCCTCAAATTTCTGCTGCCCAGATAGACCCAAGGGAGCCCTACAAACTGACATCAGCAACCTGGACTGGTGAGCTTTCATTTCCAGGAAAAATGGCAAAAGGATGTGCGCTGGGGGGCCCTAGCCCTGGGCTGGGGACTGAGTGCCAAAAATCCTTATATCGAAGGATGGATCGCAGACTATAGTTGTCCCCTCCTCAAATTTCTGCTGCCCAGATAGACCCAAGGGAGCCCTACAAACTGACATCAGCAACCTGGACTGGTGAGCTTTCATTTCCAGGGAAAATGGCCAAAGGATGTGCCCAGGGGTCCCTGAGCCCTGGCTGGGACCTGACTGCAAAATATCCCTATATGAAAGTGTGGATCACAGACAGAAGTTGTCCCTTCCTCAAAGTTGTGCTGCCCTGATAGACCCAAGGGAGCCCTACAAACTGACATCAGCAACCTGGACTGGTGAGCTTTCATTTCCAGGGAAAATGGCCAAAGGATGTGCCCAGGGGCCCCAAGGATGGGGCTGGGGACTGAATGCAAAAAATCCTTATATCGAAGGATGGATCGCAGACTAAAGTTGTCCCCTCCTCAATTTTCTGCTGCCCACATAGACCCAAGGGAGCCCTACAAACTGACATCAGCAACCTGGACTAGTGAGTGTTATTTCCCAGGGAAAATGGCCAAAGGATGTGCCCAGGGGCCCCTGGCAATGGGCTGGGGCCTGAATGCAAAAAATCCTTATATCGAAGAATGAACCCCAGACCGAAGTTTTCCCCATCTCATACTTGTGCTGCCGTGATAGACCCACGGGAGCCCTACAAACTGACATCAGCAACCTGGACTGGTGAGCTTTCATTTCCAGGGAAAATGGCCAAAGGTTGTGCCCAGGGGCCCCAAGGAATGGACTGGGGCCTGAATGCAAAGAATCCTTATATCGAACGATGGACCCCAGACCGAAGTTGTCCCCATCTCATACTTGTGCCACCCAGATAGACCCAAGGGAGCCCTACAAACTGACATGTGCAACATGGAGTGGTGAGCTTTCATTTCCTGGGAAAATGGCCAAAGGATGTGCCCAGGGGCCCCAAGGACGGGGCTGGGGCTTGACTGCAAATAATCCCTATATTGAAGGATGGATCGCAGACCAAAGTTGTCCCCTCCTCAAATTTCTGCTGCCCAGTTAGACCCAAGGGAGCCCTACAAACTGACATCAGCAACCTGGACTGGTGAGCTTTCATTTCCAGAGAAAATGGCCAAAGGATGTGCCCAGGGGCCCCAAGGACGGGGCTGCAGGCTGAATGCAAAAAATCCTTATATCGAAGGATGGATCGCAGACTAAAGTTGTCCCCTCCTCAAACTTGTGCTGTCCTGATAGACCCAAGGGAGCCCTACAAAGTGACATGAGCAACCTGGACTGGTGAGATTTCTTTCCCAGGGAAAATGGCCAAAGAATGTGCCCAGGGGCCCCTGGCCCTGGGATATGACCTGACTGCAAAAATTCAATACATCGAAGGATGGACCCCAGACCAAAGTTGTCCCCATCTCGTAATTGTGCTGCCCTGATAGACCCAAGGGAGCCCTGCAAACTGACATCAGCAACCTGGACTGCTGAGTTTTCTTTTCCAGGGAAAATGGCCAAAGAATGTGCCCAGGGGCCCCTGGCCCTGGGCTGGGGCCTGAATGCAAAAAAATCCTTATATCGAAGAATGGACCCCAGACTAATGTTGTCCCCATGTCATACTTGTGCTGCCCTGATAGACCCAAGGGAGCCCTACAAACTGACATCAGCAACCTGGACTGGTGAGCTTTCATTTCTAGGGAAAATGGCCAAAGGATGTGCCCAGGGGCCCCTAGCCCTGGGCTGGGGACTGAATGCCAAAAATCCTTATATCGAAGGATGGATCGCAGACTTAAGTTGTCCCCTCCTCAAATTTCTGCTGCCAGATAGACCCAAGGGAGCGCTACAAACTGACATCAGCAGCCTGGACTGGTGAGTTTTCTTTCCCAGGGAAAATGGCCAAAGGATGTGCCCTAAGCCCCTGGCCCCTGGCAGGGGCCTAACTGCAAAATATCCTTACATCGAAGGATGGACCCCAAACTGAAGTTATCCCCTCCTCAAACTTCTGCTGCTCTGATAGACCCAAGGGAGCCCTACAAACTGACATCAGCAACCTGGACTGGTGAGTTTTCTTTTCCAGGGAAAATGGCCAAAGGATGTGCCCAGGGGCTTCTGGCCCTGGGCTGGGGCCTGAATGCAAAAAATCCTTATATCGAAGAATGGACCCCAGACAAAAGTTGTCCCCATCCCATACTTGTGCTGCCCTGATAGACCCACGGGAGCCCTACAAACTGACATCAGCCACCTGGACTGGTGAGCTTTCATTTCCAGGGAAAATGGCCAAAGGATGTGCTGGGGCTTGACTTCAAAGAATCCCTATATCGAAGGATGGATCGCAGACCAAAGTTGTTCCCTCCTCAAACTTGTGCTGCCCAGATAGACCCAAGGGAGCACTACAAACTGACATCAGCAACCTGGACTGGTGAGCTTTCATTTCCAGGGAAAATGGCCAAAGGATGTGCCCAGGGGCCCCTGACCCCTGGCTGTGGCTTGACTGCAAAAAATCCCTATATGGAAGTATGGATCACAGACAGAAGTTTTCCCTTCCTCAAACTTGTGCTGCCCTGATAGACCCAAGGGAGCCCTACAAACTGACATCAGCAACCTGGACTGGTGAGTTTTCTTTCCCAGGGAAAATGGCCAAAGGATGTTCCCAGGGGCACCTGGCACTGGGCTAGGACCTGAATGCAAAATATCCCTATATTGAAGGATGGATCACAGACCGAAATTGCCCCTCCTCAAATTTCTGCTGCCAGATAGACCCAAGGGAGACCTACTAACTGACATCAGCTACCTGGACTGGTGAGCTTCATTTCCAGGGAAAATGGCCAAAGGATGTGCCCAGGGGCCCCAAGGACGGGGCTGGGGACTGAATGCAAAAAATCCTTTTATCGAAGGATGGACCCCAGACCGAAGTTGTCCCCATCTCATACTTGTGCTGCCCAGATAGACCCAAGGGAGCCCTACAAACTGACATCAGCAACCTGGACTGGTGAGCTTTCATTTCCAGGGAAAATGGCCAAAGGATGTGCGCTGGGGGCCCTAGCCCTGGGCTGGGGACTGAATGCCAAAAATCCTTATATCGAAGGATGGATCGCAGACCAAAGTTGTCCCCTCCTCGAATTTCTGCTGCCCAGATTGACCCAAGGGAGCCCTACAAAGTGACATCCGGAACCTGGACTGGTGAGTTTTCTTTCCCAGGGAAAATGGCCAAAGGATGTGTCCAGGGGCCCTTGGCCCTGTGCTGGGCTATGACAGCAAAAAATCCTTATATCGAAGGATGGACCCCAGACCGAAGTTGTCCCCATCTCATACTTGTGCTGCCCAGATAGAACCAAGGGAGCCCTACAAACTGACATCAGCAACCTGGACTGGTGAGCTTTCATTTCCAGGGAAAATGGCCAAAGGATTTGCCCAGGGGCCCCAAGGACGGGGCTGGGGACTGAATGCAAAAAATCCTTATATCGAAGGATGGATCGCAGACTAAAGCTGTCCCCTCCTCAAATTTCTGCTGCCCAGATAGACCCAAGGGAGCCCTACAAAGTGACATCCTGAACCTGGACTGGTGAGTTTTCTTTCCCAGGGAAAATGGCCAAAGGATGTGCCCAGGGGCCCCTGGCCCTGGGCTGGGAACTCAATGCCAAAAGTCCTTATATCGAAGGATGGACCCCAGACCGAAGTTTTCCCCATCTCTTACTTGTGCTGCCCTGATAGACCCACGGGAGCCCTACAAAATGACATCAGCAACCTGGACTGGTGAGCTTTCATTTCCAGGGAAAATGGCCAAAGGATGTGCCCAGGGGCCCCAAGGATGGGGCTGGGGACTGAATGCAAAAAATCCTTATATCGAAGGATGGATCGCAGACTAAAGTTGTCCCCTCCTCAATTTTCTGCTGCCCACATAGACCCAAGGGAGCCCTACAAACTGACATCAGCAACCTGGACTAGTGAGTGTTATTTCCCAGGGAAAATGGCCAAAGGATGTGCCCAGGGGCCCCTGGCAATGGGCTGGGGCCTGAATGCAAAAAATCCTTATATCGAAGAATGAACCCCAGACCGAAGTTTTCCCCATCTCATACTTGTGCTGCCGTGATAGACCCACGGGAGCCCTACAAACTGACATCAGCAACCTGGACTGGTGAGCTTTCATTTCCAGGGAAAATGGCCAAAGGTTGTGCCCAGGGGCCCCAAGGAATGGACTGGGGCCTGAATGCAAAGAATCCTTATATCGAACGATGGACCCCAGACCGAAGTTGTCCCCATCTCATACTTGTGCCACCCAGATAGACCCAAGGGAGCCCTACAAACTGACATGTGCAACATGGAGTGGTGAGCTTTCATTTCCTGGGAAAATGGCCAAAGGATGTGCCCAGGGGCCCCAAGGACGGGGCTGGGGCTTGACTGCAAATAATCCCTATATTGAAGGATGGATCGCAGACCAAAGTTGTCCCCTCCTCAAATTTCTGCTGCCCAGTTAGACCCAAGGGAGCCCTACAAACTGACATCAGCAACCTGGACTGGTGAGCTTTCATTTCCAGAGAAAATGGCCAAAGGATGTGCCCAGGGGCCCCAAGGACGGGGCTGCAGGCTGAATGCAAAAAATCCTTATATCGAAGGATGGATCGCAGACTAAAGTTGTCCCCTCCTCAAACTTGTGCTGTCCTGATAGACCCAAGGGAGCCCTACAAAGTGACATGAGCAACCTGGACTGGTGAGATTTCTTTCCCAGGGAAAATGGCCAAAGAATGTGCCCAGGGGCCCCTGGCCCTGGGATATGACCTGACTGCAAAAATTCAATACATCGAAGGATGGACCCCAGACCAAAGTTGTCCCCATCTCGTAATTGTGCTGCCCTGATAGACCCAAGGGAGCCCTGCAAACTGACATCAGCAACCTGGACTGCTGAGTTTTCTTTTCCAGGGAAAATGGCCAAAGAATGTGCCCAGGGGCCCCTGGCCCTGGGCTGGGGCCTGAATGCAAAAAATCCTTATATCGAAGGATGGACCCCAGACCGAAGTTGTCCGCATCTCATACTTGTGCTGCCCAGATAGAACCAAGGGAGCCCTACAAACTGACATCAGCAACCTGGACTGGTGAGTTGTCTTTCCTATGGAAAATGGCCAAAGGATGTGCCCAGGGGCCCCTAGCCCTGGGCTGGGGACTGAATGCCAAAAATCCTTATATCGAAGGATGGATCGCAGACTTAAGTTGTCCCCTTCTCAAATTTCTGCTGCCCAGATAGACCCAAGGGAGCGCTACAAACTGACATCAGCAGCCTGGACTGGTGAGTTTTCTTTCCCACGGAAAATGGCCAAAGGATGTGCCCTAAGCCCCTGGCCCCTGGCAGGGGCCTAACTGCAAAATATCCTTACATCGAAGGATGGACCCCAAACTGAAGTTATCCCCTCCTCAAACTTCTGCTGCTCTGATAGACCCAAGGGAGCCCTACAAACTGACATCAGCAACCTGGACTGGTGAGTTTTCTTTTCCAGGGAAAATGGCCAAAGGAGGTGCCCAGGGGCCGCTGGCCCTGGGCTGGGGCCTGAATGCAAAAAATCCTTATATCGAAGAATGGACCCCAGACAAAAGTTGTCCCCATCCCATACTTGTGCTGCCCTGATAGACCCACGGGAGCCCTACAAACTGACATCAGCCACCTGGACTGGTGAGCTTTCATTTCCAGGGAAAATGGCCAAAGGATGTGCTGGGGCTTGACTTCAAAGAATCCCTATATCGAAGGATGGATCGCAGACCAAAGTTGTCCCCTCCTCAAACTTGTGCTACCCAGATAGAACCAAGGGAGCACTACAAACTGACATCAGCAACCTGGACTGGTGAGCTTCATTTCCAGGGAAAATGGCCAAAGGATGTGCCCAGGGGCCCCAAGGACGGGGCTGGGGACTGAATGCAAAAAATCCTTTTATCGAACGATGGACCCCAGACCGAAGTTGTCCCCATCTCATAATTGTGCTGCCCAGATAGAACCAAGGGAGCCCTACAAACTGACATTAGCAACCTGGACTGGTGAGCTTTCATTTCCAGGAACAATGGCCAAAGGATGTGCCCAGGGGCCCCAAGGACGGGCCTGGGGCCTGAATGCAAAAAATCCTTAAATCGAAGGATGGATCGCAGACTAAAGTTGTCCACGACTCAAATCTCTGCTGCCCACATAGACCCAAGGGAGCCCTACAAACTGACATCAGGAACCTGGACTGGTGAGTTTTCTATCTGAGGGGAAATGGCCAAAGGATGAGCCCAGGGGCCCCTGGCCCTGGGCTGAGGCTTGACTACAAATAATCCCTATATTGAAGGATGGATCGCAGACCAAAGTTGTCCCCTCCTCAAATTTCTGCTGCCCAGTTAGACCCAAGGGAGCCCTACAAACTGACATCAGCAACCTGGACTGGTGATCTTTCATTTCCAGCGAAAATGGCCAAAGGTTGTGCGCTGGGGCCCCTAGCCCTGGGCTGGCGACTGAATGCCAAAAATCCTTATATCGAAGGATGGATCGCAGGCTTAATTGTCCCCTTGTAAAATATCTGCTGCCCAGATAGACCCAAGGGAGCCCTACAAACTGACATCAGCAACCTGGACTGGTGAGTTTTCTTTCCCAGGGAAAATGGCCAAAGGATGTGCCCTAAGCCCCTGGCCCCTGGCAGGGGCCTAACTGCAAAATATCCCTATATGGAAGTATGGATCACAGACAGAAGTTGTCCCTTCCTCAAACTTGTGCTGCCCTGATAGACCCAAGGGAGCCCTACAAACTGACATCCGGAACCTGGACTGGTGAGTTTTCTTTCCCAGGGAAAATGGCCAATGGATGTTCCCAGGGGCCCCTGGCACTGGGCTAGGACCTGAATGTAAAATACCCCTATATCGAAGGATGGATCACAGGCCGAAGTTGTCCCCTCGTCAAATTTCTGCTGCCCAGATATACCCAAGGGAGACCTACTAACTGACATCAGCGACCTGGACTGGTGAGCTTTCATTTCCAGGTAAAATGGCCAAAGGATGTGTCCAGGGGCCCCAAGGACGGAGCTGGGGCCTTAATGCAAAAAATCCTTATATCGAAGGATGGACCCCAGACCGAAGTTGTCCCCAACTAAAACTTGTGCTGCCCAGATAGACCCAAGGGAGCCCTACATACTGACATCAGCAACCTGGACTGCTGAGTTTTCTTTTCCAGGGAAAATGGCCAAAGAATGTGCCCAGGGGCCCCTGGCCCTGGGCTGGGGACTGAATGCAAAAAATCCTTATATCGAAGAATGGACCCCAGACCAAAGTTGTCCCCATCTCATACTTGTGCTGCCCTGATAGACCCACGGGAGCCCTACAAATTGACATCAGCCACCTGGACTGGTGAGCTTTCATTTCCAGGGAAAATGGCCAAAGGGTGTGCCCAGGGGCCCCTGACCCCTGGCTGTGGCTTGACTGCAAAAAATCCCTATATGGAAGTATGGATCACAGACAGAAGTTTTCCCTTCCTCAAACTTGTGCTGCCCTGATAGACCCAAGGGAGCCCTAAAAACTGACATCAGCAACCTGGACTGGTGAGTTTTCTTTCCCAGGGAAAATGGCCAAAGGATGTTCCCAGGGGCACCTGGCACTGGGCTAGGACCTGAATGCAAAATATCCCTATATCGAAGGATGGATCACAGGCCGATGTTGTCCCCTCCTCAAATTTCTGCTGCCAGATAGACCCAAGGGAGACCTACTAACTGACATCAGCTACCTGGACTGGTGAGCTTCATTTCCAGGGAAAATGGCCAAAGGATGTGCCCAGGGGCCCCAAGGACGGGGCTGGGGACTGAATGCAAAAAATCCTTTTATCGAACGATGGACCCCAGACCGAAGTTGTCCCCATCTCATACTTGTGCTGCCCAGATAGAACCAAGGGAGCCCTACAAACTGACATCAGCAACCTGGACTGGTGAGCTTTCATTTCCAGGGAAAATGGCCAAAGGATTTGCCCAGGGGCCCCAAGGACGGGGCTGGGGACTGAATGCCAAAAATCCTTATATCGAAGGATGGATCGCAGACTAAAGCTGTCCCCTCCTCAAATTTCTGCTGCCCAGATAGACCCAAGGGAGCCCTACAAAGTGACATCCTGAACCTGGACTGGTGAGTTTTCTTTCCCAGGGAAAATGGCCAAAGGATGTGCCCAGGGGCCCCTGGCCCTGGGCTGGGAACTCAATGCCAAAAGTCCTTATATCGAAGGATGGACCCCAGACCCAAGTTTTCCCCATCTCTTACTTGTGCTGCCCTGATAGACCCACGGGAGCCCTACAAAATGACATCAGCCACCTGAACTGGTGAGCTTTCATTTCCAGGGAAAATGGCCAAAGGTTGTGCCCAGAGGCCCCAAGGACGGGGCTGGGGCCTGAATGCAAAAAATCCTTATATCGAAGGATGGACCTCAGACCGAAGTTGTCCCCATCTCATACTTGTGCTGCCCAGATAGAACCAAGGGAGCCCTACAAACTGACATCAGCAACCTGGAGAGGTGAGTTTTCTTTCCCAGGGAAAATGGCCAAAGGATGTGCCCTAAGCCCCTGGCCCCTGGCAGGGGCCTAACTGCAAAATATCCTTACATCAAAGGATGGACCCCAAACTGAAGTTATCCCCTCCTCAAAGTTTTGCTGCCCTGATAGACCCAAGGGAGCCCTACAAACTGACATCAGCAACCTGGACTGGTGAGTTTTCTTTCCCAGGGAAAATGGCCAAAGAATGTGCCCAGGGGCCCCTGGAACTAGGCTGGGGCCTGAATTCCAAAAATCCTTATATCGAAGAATGGACCCCAGACCAAAGTTGTCCCCATCTCGTACTTGTGCTGCCCTGATAGACCCAAGGGAGCCCTACAAACTGACATCAGCAACCTGGACTGGTGAGTTTTCTTTCCCAGGGAAAATGGCCAAAGGATGTGCCCTAAGCCCCTGGCCCCTGGCAGGGGCCTAACTGCAAAATATCCCTATATGGAAGTATGGATCACAGACAGAAGTTGTCCCCTCCTCAAATTTCTGCTGCCCAGATAGACCCAAGGGAGCCCTACAAACTGACATAAGGAACCTGGACTGGTGAGTTTTCTTTCCCAGGGAAAATGGTCAAAGGATGTGCCCAGGGGCCCCTGGCCTTGTTCTGGGGCCCGAATGCCAAAAATCCTTATATCGAAGGATGGACCCCAGATCAAAGTTGTCCCCATCTCATACTTGTGCTGCCCTGATAGACCCACGGGAGCCCTACAAACTGACATCAGCAACCTGAACTGCTGAGCTTTCATTTCCAGGGAAAATGGCCAAAGGTTGTGCCCAGGGGCCCCAAGGACGGGGCTGGGGCCTGAATGCAAAAAGTCCTTATATCGAAGGATGGATCGCAGACTATAGTTGTACCCTCCTCAAATTTCTGCTGCCCAGATAGACCCAAGGGAGCCCTACAAACTGACATCAGCAACCTGGACTGGTGAGCTTTCATTTCCAGGGAAAATGGCCAAAGGATGTGCCCAGGGGTCCCTGAGCCCTGGCTGGGACCTGACTGCAAAATATCCCTATATGAAAGTATGGATCACAGACAGAAGTTGTCCCTTCCTCAAAGTTGTGCTGCCCTGATAGACCCAAGGGAGTCCTACAAACTGACATCAGCAACCTGGACTGGTGAGCTTTCATTTCCAGGGAAAATGGCCAAAGGATGTGCCCAGGGGCCCCAAGGACGGGGCTGGGGACTGAATGCAAAAAATCCTTATATCGAAGGATGGATCGCAGACTAAAGTTGTCCCCTCCTCAAATTTCTGCTGCCCACATAGACCCAAGGGAGCCCTACAAACTGACATCAGCAACCTGGACTAGTGAGTGTTCTTTCCCAGGGAAAATGGCCAAAGGATGTGCCCAGGGGCCCCTGGCAATGGGCTGGGGCCTGAATGCAAAAAATCCTTATATCGAAGAATGAACCCCAGACCGAAGTTTTCCCCATCTCATACTTGTGCTGCCCTGATAGACCCACGGGAGCCCTACAAACTGACATCAGCAACCTGGACTGGTGAGCTTTCATTTCCAGGGAAAATGGCCAAAGGTTGTGCCCAGGGGCCCCAAGGAATGGACTGGGGCCTGAATGCAAAGAATCCTTATATCGAACGATGGACCCCAGACCGAAGTTGTCCCCATCTCATACTTGTGCCACCCAGATAGACCCAAGGGAGCCCTACAAACTGACATCTGCAACGTGGAGTGGTGAGCTTTCATTTCCAGGGAAAATGGCCAAAGGATGTGCCCAGGGGCCTCAAGGACGGGGCTGGGGCTTGACTGCAAATAATCCCTATATTGAAGGATGGATCGCAGACCAAAGTTGTCCCCTCCTCAAATTTCTGCTGCCCAGTTAGACCCAAGGGAGCCCTACAAACTGACATCAGCAACCTGGACTGGTGAGCTTTCATTTCCAGAGAAAATGGCCCAAGGATGTGCCCAGGGGCCCCATGGACGGGGCTGCAGGCTGAATGCAAAAAATCCTTATATCGAAGGATGGATCGCAGACTAAAGTTGTCCCCTCCTCAAACTTGTGCTGTCCTGATAGACCCAAGGGAGCCCTACAAAGTGACATGAGCCACCTGGACTGGTGAGTTTTCTTTCCCAGGGAAAATGGCCAAAGAATGTGCCCAGGGGCCCCTGGCCCTGGGATATGACCTGACTGCAAAAATTCAATACATCGAAGGATGGGCCCCAGACCAAAGTTGTCCCCATCTCGTAATTGTGCTGCCCAGATAGACCCAAGGGACCCCTGCAAACTGACATCAGCAACCTGGACTGCTGAGTTTTCTTTTCCAGGGAAAATGGCCAAAGAATGTGCCCAGGGGCCCCTGGCCCTGGGCTGGGGCCTGAATGCAAAAAATCCTTATATCGAAGAATGGACCCCAGACTAATGTTGTCCCCATGTCATACTTGTGCTGCCCTGATAGACCCAAGGGAGCCCTACAAACTGACATCAGCAACCTGGACTGGTGAGCTTTAATTTCTAGGGAAAATGGCCAAAGGATGTGCCCAGGGGCCCCTAGCCCTGGGCTGGGGACTGAATGCCAAAAATCCTTATATCGAAGGATGGATCGCAGACTTAAGTTGTCCCCTCCTCAAATTTCTGCTGCCAGATAGACCCAAGGGAGCGCTACAAACTGACATCAGCAGCCTGGACTGGTGAGTTTTCTTTCCCAGGGAAAATGGCCAAAGGATGAGCCGTAAGCCCCTGGCCCCTGGCAGGGGCCTAACTGCAAAATATCCTTACATCGAAGGATGGACCCCAAACTGAAGTTATCCCCTCCTCAAACTTCTGCTGCTCTGATAGACCCAAGGGAGCCCTACATACTGACATCAGCAACCTGGACTGCTGAGTTTTCTTTTCCAGGGAAAATGGCCAAAGAATGTGCCCAGGGGCCCCTGGCCCTGGGCTGGGGACTGAATGCAAAAAATCCTTATATCGAAGAATGGACCCCAGACAAAAGTTGTCCCCATCCCATACTTGTGCTGCCCTGATAGACCCACGGGAGCCCTACAAACTGACATCAGCCACCTGGACTGGTGAGCTTTCATTTCCAGGGAAAATGGCCAAAGGATGTGCTGGGGCTTGACTTCAAAGAATCCCTATATCGAAGGATGGATCGCAGACCAAAGTTGTCCCCTCCTCAAACTTGTGGTACCCAGATAGAACCAAGGGAGCACTACAAACTGACATCAGCAACCTGGACTGGTGAGCTTCATTTCCAGGGAAAATGGCCAAAGGATGTGCCCAGGGGCCCCAAGGACGGGGCTGGGGACTGAATGCAAAAAATCCTTTTATCGAACGATGGACCCCAGACCGAAGTTGTCCCCATCTCATACTTGTGCTGCCCAGATAGACCCAAGGGAGCCCTACAAACTGACATCAGCAACCTGGACTGGTGAGCTTTCATTTCCAGGGAAAATGGCCAAAGGATGTGCACTGGGGCCCCTAGCCCTGGGCTGGGGACTGAATGCCAAAAATCCTTATATCGAAGGATGGATCGCAGACCAAAGTTGTCCCCTCCTCGAATTTCTGCTGCCCAGATTGACCCAAGGGAGCCCTACAAAGTGACATCCGGAACTGGACTGGTGAGTTTTCTTTCCCAGGGAAAATGGCCAAAGGATGTGCCCAGGGGCCCCTGGCCCTGTGCTGGGCTATGACAGCAAAAAATCCTTATATCGAAGGATGGACCGCAGACCGAAGTTGTCCCCATCTCATACTTGTGCTGCCCAGATAGAACCAAGGGAGCCCTACTAACTGACATCAGCAACCTGGACTGGTGAGCTTTCATTTCCAGGGAAAATGGCCAAAGGATTTGCCCAGGGGCCCCAAGGACGGGGCTGGGGACTGAATGCAAAAAATCCTTATATCGAAGGATGGATCGCAGACTAAAGCTGTCCCCTCCTCAAATTTCTGCTGCCCAGATAGACCCAAGGGAGCCCTACAAAGTGACATCCGGAACCTGGACTGGTGAGTTTTCTTTCCCAGGGAAAATGGCCAAAGGATGTGCCCTAAGCCCCTGGCCCTGGGCCGGGAACTCAATGCCAAAAGTCCTTATATCGAAGGATGGACCCCAGACCGAAGTTTTCCCCATCTCTTACTTGTGCTGCCCTGATAGACCCACGGGAGCCCTACAAAATGACATCAGCAACCTGAACTGGTGAGCTTTCATTTCCAGGGAAAATGGCCAAAGGTTGTGCCCAGGGGCCCCAAGGACGGGGCTGGGGCCTGAATGCAAAAAATCCTTATATCGAAGGATGGACCTCAGACCGAAGTTGTCCCCATCTCATACTTGTGCTGCCCAGATAGAACCAAGGGAGCCCTACAAACTGACATCAGCAACCTGGAGAGGTGAGTTTTCTTTCCCAGGGAAAATGGCCAAATCATGAGCCTAGGGGCCCCTGGCCCTGGGCTGGGGCTTGACTGCAAATAATCCCTATATTGAAGGATGGATCGCAGACCAAAGTTGTCCCCTCCTCAAATTTCTGCTGCCCAGTTAGACCCAAGGGAGCCCTACAAACTGACATCAGCAACCTGGACTGGTGAGCTTTCATTTCCAGGAAAAATGGCCAAAGGATGTGCGCTGGGGGCCCTAGCCCTGGGCTGGGGACTGAGTGCCAAAAATCCTTATATCGAAGGATGGATCGCAGACTTAAGTTGACCCCTCGTCAAATTTCTGCTGCCCAGATAGACCCAAGGGAGCCCTACAAAATGACATCAGCAACCTGGACTGGTGAGTTTTCTTTCCCAGGGAAAATGGCCAAAGGATGTGCCCTAAGCCCCTGGCCCCTGGCAGGGGCCTAACTGCAAAATATCCTTACATCAAAGGATGGACCCCAAACTGAAGTTATCCCCTCCTCAAAGTTTTGCTGCCCTGATAGACCCAAGGGAGCCCTACAAACTGACATCAGCAACCTGGACTGGTGAGTTTTCTTTCCCAGGGAAAATGGCCAAAGAATGTGCCCAGGGGCCCCTGGAACTAGGCTGGGGCCTGAATTCCAAAAATCCTTATATCGAAGAATGGACCCCAGACCAAAGTTGTCCCCATCTCGTTCTTGTGCTGCCCTGATAGACCCAAGGGAGCCCTACAAACTGACATCAGGAACCTGGACTGGTGAGGTTTCTTTCTGAGGGGAAATGGCCAAAGGATGAGCCCAGGGGCCCCTGGCCCTGGGCTGGGGCTTGACTGCAAATAATCCCTATATTGAAGGATGGATCGCAGACCAAAGTTGTCCCCTCCTCAAATTTCTGCTGCCCAGTTAGACCCAAGGGAGCCCTAAAAACTGACAACATCAACCTGGACTGGTGAGTGTTCTTTCCCAGGGAAAATGGCCAAAGGATGTGCCCAGGGGCCCCTGAACCCTGGCTGGGACCTGACTGCAAAAAATCCCGATATGGAAGTATGGATCACAGACCGAAGTTGTCCCCTCCTCAAACTTGTGCTGCCCTGATAGACCCAAGGGAGACCTACAAACTGACATCAGGAACCTGGACTGGTGTATTTGGTTTCCCAGGGAACATGGCCAAAGGGTGTGCCCAGGGGACCCTGCCCCTGGGCTGGGCTATGCCTGCAAAAAATTCTTATATTGAAGAATGGACCCCAGACCATAGTTGTCCCCACCTCAAACTTGTGCTGCCCTGATAGACCCAATGGAGCCCTACAAACTGACATCAGGAACCTGGACTGGTGAGTTTTCTATCCCAGGGAAAATGGACAAAGGATGTGCCCAGGGGCCCCTGGCCCTGGGCTGGGCCCTGACTGCAAAAAATCCATATATCTAAGAATGGACCCCAGACCCAAGTTGTCCCCACCTCAATCTTGTGTTGCCCAGATAGACCCAAGGGAGCCCTACAAACTGACATCAGGAAACTGGATTCGTGAATTGGCGTTCCCAGGGAAAAATGCCAAATTATGTGCCAAGGGGCCCCTGGAGGTTGGCTTGAAACCTGACTGCAAAAAATCCTTATATTGAGGGATGGTCCCCTGACCAAAGTTGTCCCCTCCTCAAACTTGTGCTGCCCTGATAGACCCAAGTAAGCTCTACAAACTGACATCAGCAACGTGGACTGGTGAGTTTTCTTTCCCAGGGAAAATGGCCAAAGGGTGTGCCCAGGGGCCCCTGGCCCTGGGCTGGGCCGTCACTTCAAAAAATAATTATATTGAAGGATGGACCCCAGACCAAACTTGTCCCCACCTCAAACTTGTGCTGACTTGATAGACCCAAGGTAGCCCTACAAACTGACATCAGGAACCTGGACTGGTGAATTTGCTTTCCCGGGGAAAATGCCAAGTTATGTGCCAAGGGGCCCCTGGCCCTGGGCTGGGCCCTGACTGCAAAAAATCCTTATATTGAAGAATGGACCCCAGACCAAACTTGTCCCCACCTCAAACTTGTGCTGACTTGATAGACCCAAGGGAGCCCGACAACCTGACATCAGGAACCTGGATTGGTGCATTTGCTTTCCCGGGGAAAATGCCAAATTATGTGCCAAGCGGCCCCTGGACGTTGGCTTGAAAACGGACTGCAAAAAATCCTTATATCGAAGGATGGACCCCAGACCAAAATTGTCCCCTCCTCAAACTTGTGCTGTCCTGATAGACGCAAGGGAGCTCTACAAACTGACATCAGGAACCTGGACTGGTGAGTTTTCTTTCCCAGGGAAAATGGCCAAAGGATGTGCCCAGGGGCCCCTGGCCCTGGGCTGCAACCTGAATGCAAAAATTCAATACATCGAAGGATGGACCCCAGACCAAAATTGTCCCCTCCTCAAACTTGTGCTGCCCTGATAGACCCAAGTAAGCCCTACAAACTGACATCAGCAACCTGGACTGGTGAGTTTTCTTTCCCAGAGAAAATGGCCAAAGGATGTGCCCAGGGGCCCCTAGCCCTGTGCTGGGCCCTTACTGCAAAAAATACATATATCGAAGGATGGACCCCAGACCAAAGTTGTCCCCTCCTCAAACTTATGCTGCCCTGATAGACCCAAGGGAGCCCTACAAACTGACATCAGCAACCTGGACTGGTGAGTTTTCTTTCCCAGGTAAAATGGCCAAAGGATGTGCCCAGGGGCCCCTGGCCCTGGGTTGGGCCCTGACTGCAAAAAATCCTTATATCGAAGAATGGATCGCAGACAGAAATTGTCCCCACCTCAATCTTGTGCTGCCCTGATAGACCCAAGGGAGCCCTACAAACTGACATCAGCAACCTGGACTGGTGAGTGTTCTTTCCCACGGAAAATGGCCAAAGGATGTGCCCAGGGGCCCCTGGCCCTGAACTCGGCCCTGACTGCAAAAATTCCTTATATCGAAGGATGGACCCCAGACCAAAATTGTCCCCTCTTCAAACTTGTGCTGCCCTGATAGACCCAAGGGAGCCCTAAACACTGATATCAGCAACCTGGATTGGTGAATTGGCTTTCCCGGGGAAGAATGCCAAATTATGTGCCAAGGGTACCCTGGACGTTGGCTTGAAACCTGACTTCAAAAAATCATTATATCGAAGGATGGATCGCAGACCAAAGTTGTCCCCTCCTCAAACTGTTGCTGCCCTGATAGACCCAAGTGAGCTCTACAAACTGACATCAGCAACCTGGACTGGTGAGTTTTCTTTCCCAGGGAAAATTGCCAAAGGATGTGCCCTAAGCCCCTGGCCCCTGGCAGGGGCCTAACTGCAAAATATCCTTACATCGAAGGATGGACCCCAAACTGAATTTATCCCCTCCTCAAACTTGTGCTGCCCTGATAGACCCAAGGCAGCCCTACAAAGTGACATGAGCAACCTGGACTGGTGAGTTTTCTTTCCCAGGGAAAATGGCCAAAGAATGTGCCCAGGGGCCCCTGGAACTAGGCTGGGGCCTGACTGCAAAAAATCCTTATATCGAAGGATGGAGCCCAGACCGAAGTTGTCCCCATCTCATACTTGTGCTGCCCAGATAGACCCAAGGGAGCCCTACAAACTGACATCAGCAACCTGGACTGGTGAGCTTTCTTTCCCAGGTAAAATGGCCAAAGGATGTGCCCAGGGGTCCCTGGCACTGGGCTGTGGCCTGAATGCAAAAAATCCTTATATCGAAGAATGGATCGCAGACTAAAGTTGTCCCCTCCTCAAATTTCTGCTGCCCAGATAGACCCAAGGGAGCCCTACAAACTGACATCAGCAACCTGGACTGGTGAGTTTTCTTTCCCAGGGAAAATGGCCAAAGGATGTGCCCAGGGGCCCCTGGCCCCTGGCAGGGGCCTAACTGCAAAATATCCTTACATCGAAGGATGGACCCCAAACTGAAGTTATCCCTTCCTCAAACTTGTGCTGCCCAGATAGACCCAAGGGAGCCCTACAAAGTGACATCAGCAACCTGGACTGGTGAGGTTTCTTTCCCAGGGATAATGGCCAAAGGATGAGCCCAGGGGCCAGTGGCCCTGGGCTGGGGCTTGACTGCAAATAATCCCTATATTGAAGGATGGATCGCAATCCAAAGTTGTCCCCTCCTCAAATTTCTGCTGCCCAGATAGACCCAAGGGAGCCCTACAAAGTGACATCAGCAACCTGGACGGGTGAGTTTTCTTTCCCAGGGAAAATGGCCAAAGAATGTGCCCAGGGGCCCCTGGAACTAGGCTGGGGCCTGAATTAAAAAAATCCTTATATCGAAGAATGGACCCCAGACCAAAGTTGTCCCTATGTCGTACTTGTGCTGCCCTGATAGACCCAAGGGAGCCCTACAAACTGACATCAGGAGCCTGGACTGGTGAGTTTTCTTTCTGAGGGGAAATGGCCAAAGGATGAGCCCAGGGGCCCCTGGCCCTGGGCTGGGGCTTGACTGCAAATAATCCCTATATTGAAGGATGGATCGCAGACCAAAGTTGTCCCCTCCTCAAATTTCTGCTGCCCAGTTAGACCCAAGGGAGCCCTAAAAACTGACAACATCAACCTGGACTGGTGAGTGTTCTTTCCCAGGGAAAATGGCCAAAGCGTGTGCCCAGGGGACCCTGGCCATGCGCTATGCCTTCCCTGCAAAAAATCCTTATATCGAAGGATGGACCCCAGACCAAAGTTGTCCCCACCTCAAACTTGTGCTGCCCTGATAGATCCAATGGAGCCCTACAAACTGACATCAGGAACCTGGACTGGTGAGTTTTATATCCCAGGGAAAATGGCCAAAGGATGTGCCCAGTGGCCCCTGGCCCTGGGCTGGGGCCTGACTGTAAAAAATCCTTATATCTAAGAATGGACCTCAGACCTAAGTTGTCCCCACCTCAAACTTGTGTTGCCCAGATAGACCCAAGGGAGCCCTACAAACTGACATCAGGAAACTGGATTGGTGAATTGGCGTTCCCAGGGAAAAATGCCAAATTATGTGCCAAGGGGCCCCTGGAGGTTGGCCTGAAACCTGACTGCAAAAAAATCCTTATATTGAAGGATGGTCCCCAGACCAAAGTTGTCCCCTCCTCAAACTTCTGCTTCCCTGATAGACCCAAGTAAGCTCTACAAACTGACATCAGCAACGTGGACTGGTGAGTTATGTTTCCCAGGGAAAATGGCCAAAGGATGTGCCCAGGGGCCCCTGGCCCTGGGCTGGGCCCTCACTTCAAAAAATAATTTTATTGAAGGATGGACCCCCGACCAAACTTGTCCCCACCTCAAACTTGTGCTGACTTGATAGACCCAAGGGAGCCCTACAAACTGACATCAGGAACCTGGATTGGTGAATTTGCTTATCCGGGGAAAATGCCAAAGGATGTGCCAAGGGGCTCCTGGCCCTGGGCTGGGACCTGAATGCAAAAAATCCTTATATCGAAGAATGGACCCCAGACCAAACTTGTCCCCACCTCAAACTTGTGCTGCCCTGATAGACCCAAGGGAGCCCTACAAACTGACATCAGGAACCTGGATTGGTGCATTTGCTTTCCCGGGGAAAATGCCAAATTATTTGCCAAGGGGCCCCTGGCCCTGGGCTCGGCCCTGACTGCAAAAAATCCTTATATCGAAGGATGGAGCCCAGACCGAAGTTGTCCCCGCCTCAAAATTGTGCTGCCCTGATAGACCCAAGTGAGCCCTACAAACTGACATCAGGAACCTGGATTGGTGCATTTGCTTTCCCGGGGAAAATGCCAAGTTATGTGCCAAGGGGCCCCTGGCCCTGGGTTCGGCCCTGACTGCAAAAAATCCTTATATCGAAGGATGGAACCCAGACCGAAGATGTCCCCTCCTCAAGCTTCTACCGCCCTCATAGACCCAAGGGATCCCAAAAAACTGACATCAGGAACCTGGACTGGTGAGTGTTCTTTCCCAGGGAAAATGGCCAAAGGATGTGCCCAGGGTCCCCGGGCCCTGGGATGGGCCCTGACTGCAAAAAATCCTTATATCGAAGAATGGACCCCAGACCCAAGTTGTCCCCTCCTCAAACTTGTGCTGCCCTGATAGACCCAAGGGAGCCCTACAAACTGACATCAGGAACCTGGACTGGTGAGTTTTCTATCCCAGGGAAAATGGCCAAAGGATGTGCCCAGGGGCCCCTGGCCCTGCGCTGGGTCCTGACTGCCAAAAATACATATATCGAAGGATGGACCCCAGACCGAAGTTGTCCCCACCTCAAACTTGTGCTGCCCTGATAGACCCAAGGGAGCCCTACAAACTGACATCAGCAACCTGGACTGGTGAGTTTTCTTTCCCAGGGAAAATGGCCAAAGGATGTGCCCTAAGCCCCTGGCCCCTGGCAGGGGCCTAACTGCAAAATATCCTTACATCAAAGGATGGACCCCAAACTGAAGTTATCCCCTCCTCAAAGTTTTGCTGCCCTGATAGACCCAAGGGAGCCCTACAAACTGACATCAGCAACCTGGACTGGTGAGTTTTCTTTCCCAGGGAAAATGGCCAAAGAATGTGCCCAGGGGCCCCTGGAACTAGGCTGGGGCCTGAATTCCAAAAATCCTTATATCGAAGAATGGACCCCAGACCAAAGTTGTCCCCATCTCGTTCTTGTGCTGCCCTGATAGACCCAAGGGAGCCCTACAAACTGACTTCAGGAACCTGGACTGGTGAGGTTTCTTTCTGAGGGGAAATGGCCAAAGGATGAGCCCAGGGGCCCCTGGCCCTGGGCTGGGGCTTGACTGCAAATAATCCCTATATTGAAGGATGGATCGCAGACCAAAGTTGTCCCCTCCTCAAATTTCTGCTGCCCAGTTAGACCCAAGGGAGCCCTAAAAACTGACAACATCAACCTGGACTGGTGAGTGTTCTTTCCCAGGGAAAATGGCCAAAGGATGTGCCCAGGGGCCCCTGAACCCTGGCTGGGACCTGACTGCAAAAAATCCCGATATAGAAGTATGGATCACAGACCGAAGTTGTCCCCTCCTCAAACTTGTGCTGCCCTGATAGACCCAAGGGAGCCCTACAAACTGACATCAGGAACCTGGACTGGTGTATTTGGTTTCCCAGGGAACATGGCCAAAGGGTGTGCCCAGGAGACCCTGCCCCTGGGCTGGGCTATGCCTGCAAAAAATTCTTATATTGAAGAATGGACCCCAGACCATAGTTGTCCCCACCTCAAACTTGTGCTGCCCTGATAGACCCAATGGAGCCCTACAAACTGACATCAGGAACCTGGACTGGTGAGTTTTCTATCCCAGGGACAATGGACAAAGGATGTGCCCAGGGGCCCCTGGCCCTGGGCTGGGCCCTGACTGCAAAAAATCCATATATCTAAGAATGGACCCCAGACCCAAGTTGTCCCCACCTCAATCTTGTGTTGCCCAGATAGACCCAAGGGAGCCCTACAAACTGACATCAGGAAACTGGATTCGTGAATTGGCGTTCCCAGGGAAAAATGCCAAATTATGTGCCAAGGGGCCCCTGGAGGTTGGCTTGAAACCTGACTGCAAAAAATCCTTATATTGAGGGATGGTCCCCTGACCAAAGTTGTCCCCTCCTCAAACTTGTGCTGCCCTGATAGACCCAAGTAAGCTCTACAAACTGACATCAGCAACGTGGACTGGTGAGTTTTCTTTCCCAGGGAAAATGGCCAAAGGGTGTGCCCAGGAGCCCCTTGCCCTGGGCTGGGCCGTCACTTCAAAAAATAATTATATTGAAGGATGGACCCCAGACCAAACTTGTCCCCACCTCAAACTTGTGCTGACTTGATAGACCCAAGGTAGCCCTACAAACTGACATCAGGAACCTGGACTGGTGAATTTGCTTTCCTGGGGAAAATGCCAAGTTATGTGCCAAGGGGCCCCTGGCCCTGGGCTGGGCCCTGACTGCAAAAAATCCTTATATTGAAGAATGGACCCCAGACCAAACTTGTCCCCACCTCAAACTTGTGCTGACTTGATAGACCCAAGGGAGCCCGACAACCTGACATCAGGAACCTGGATTGGTGCATTTGCTTTCCCGGGGAAAATGCCAAATTATGTGCCAAGCGGCCCCTGGACGTTGGCTTGAAAACGGACTGCAAAAAATCCTTATATCGAAGGATGGACCCGAGACCAAAGTTGTCCCCTCCTCAAACTTGTGCTGTCCTGATAGACGCAAGGGAGCTCTACAAACTGACATCAGGAACCTGGACTGGTGAGTTTTCTTTCCCAGGGAAAATGGCCAAAGGATGTGCCCAGGGTCCCCGGGCCCTGGGCTGCAACCTGAATGCAAAAATTCAATACATCGAAGGATGGACCCCAGACCAAAATTGTCCCCTCCTCAAACTTGTGCTGCCCTGATAGACCCAAGTAAGCCCTACAAACTGACATCAGCAACCTGGACTGGTGAGTTTTCTTTCCCAGAGAAAATGGCCAAAGGATGTGCCCAGGGGCCCCTAGCCCTGTGCTGGGCCCTTACTGCAAAAAATACATATATCGAAGGATGGACCCCACACCGAAGTTGTCCCCTCCTCAAACTTATGCTGCCCTGATAGACCCAAGGGAGCCCTACAAACTGACATCAGCAACCTGGACTGGTGAGATTTCTTTCCCAGGTAAAATGGCCAAAGGATGTGCCCAGGGGCCCCTGGCCCTGGGTTGGGCCCTGACTGCAAAAAATCCTTATATCGAAGAATGGATCGCAGACAGAAATTGTCCCCACCTCAATCTTGTGCTGCCCTGATAGACCCAAGGGAGCCCTACAAACTGACATCAGCAACCTGGACTGGTGAGTGTTCTTTCCCACGGAAAATGGCCAAAGGATGTGCCCAGGGGCCCCTGGCCCTGAACTCGGCCCTGACTGCAAAAATTCCTTATATCGAAGGATGGACCCCAGACCAAAATTGTCCCCTCTTCAAACTTGTACTGCCCTGATAGACCCAAGGGAGCCCTAAAAACTGATATCAGCAACCTGGATTGGTGAATTGGCTTTCCCGGGGAAGAATGCCAAATTATGTGCCAAGGGTCCCCTGGACGTTGGCTTGAAACCTGACTTCAAAAAATCATTATATCGAAGGATGGATCGCAGACCAAAGTTGTCCCCTCCTCAAACTGTTGCTGCCCTGATAGACCCAAGTGAGCTCTACAAACTGACATCAGCAACCTGGACTGGTGAGTTTTCTTTCCCAGGGAAAATTACCAAAGGATGTGCCATAAGCCCCTAGCCCCTGGCAGGGGCCTAACTGCAAAATATCCTTACATCGAAGGATGGACCCCAAACTGAATTTATCCCCTCCTCAAACTTGTGCTGCCCTGATAGACCCGAGGCAGCCCTACAAAGTGACATGAGCAACCTGGACTGGTGAGTTTTCTTTCCCAGGGAAAATGGCCAAAGAATGTGCCCAGGGGCCCCTGGAACTAGGCTGGGGCCTGACTGCAAAAAATCCTTATATCGAAGGATGGAGCCCAGACCGAAGTTGTCCCCATCTCATACTTCTGCTGCCCAGATAGACCCAAGGGAGCCCTACAAACTGACATCAGCAACCTGGACTGGTGAGCTTTCTTTCCCAGGGAAAATGGCCAAAGGATGTGCCCAGTGGTCCCTGGCACTGGGCTGTGGACTGAATTCAAAAAATCCTTATATTGAAGAATGGACCCCAGACCGAAGTTGTCCCCATCTCATACTTGTGCTGCCCTGATAGACCCACGGGAGCCCTACAAACTGACATCAGCAACCTGGACTGGTGAGCTTTCATTTCCAGGGAAAATGGCCAAAGGGTGTGCCCAGGGGCACCAAGGACGGGGCTGGGGACTGAATGCAAAAAATCCTTATATCGAAGAATTGATCGCAGACTAAAGTTGTCCCCTCCTCAAATTTCTGCTGCCCAGATAGACCCAAGGGAGCCCTACAAACTGACATCAGCAACCTGGACTGGTGAGTTTTCTTTCCCAGGGAAAATGGCCAAAGGATGTGCCCAGGGGCCCCTGGCCCCAGGCAGGGGCCTAACTGCAAAATATCCTTACATCGAAGGATGGACCCCAAACTGAAGTTATCCCTTCCTCAAACTTGTGCTGCCCAGATAGACCCAAGGGAGCCCTACAAAGTGACATCAGCAACCTGGACTGGTGAGTTTTCTTTCCCAGGGAAAATGGCCAAAGGATGAGCCCAGGGGCCCCTGGCCCTGGGCTGGGGCTTGACTGCAAATAATCCCTATATTGAAGGATGGTTCGCAATCCAAAATTGTCCCCTCCTCAAATTTCTGCTGCCCAGATAGACCCAAGGGAGCCCTACAAAGTGACATCAGCAACCTGGACGGGTGAGTTTTCTTTCCCAGGGAAAATGGCCAAAGAATGTGCCCAGGGGCCCCTGGAACTAGGCTGGGGCCTGAATTAAAAAAATCCTTATATCGAAGAATGGACCCCAGAACAAAGTTGTCCCTATGTCGTACTTGTGCTGCCCTGATAGACCCAAGGGAGCCCTACAAACTGACATCAGGAGCCTGGACTGGTGAGTTTTCTTTCTGAGGGGAAATGGCCAAAGGATGAGCCCAGGGGCCCCTGGCCCTGGGCTGGGGCTTGACTGCAAATAATCCCTATATTGAAGGATGGATCGCAGACCAAAGTTGTCCCCTCCTCAAATTTCTGCTGCCCAGTTAGACCCAAGGGAGCCCTAAAAACTGTCAACATCAACCTGGACTGGTGAGTGTTCTTTCCCAGGGAAAATGGCCAAAGCGTGTGCCCAGCGGACCCTGGCCCTGCGCTGTGCCTTCCCTGCAAAAAATCCTTATATCGAAGGATGGACCCCAGACCAAAGTTGTCCCCACCTCAAACTTGTGCTGCCCTGATAGATCCAATGGAGCCCTACAAACTGACATCAGGAACCTGGACTGGTGAGTTTTATATCCCAGGGAAAATGGCCAAAGGATGTGCCCAGTGGCCCCTGGCCCTGGGCTGGGCCTGACTGTAAAAAATCCTTATATCTAAGAATGGACCTCAGACCTAAGTTGTCCCCACCTCAAACTTGTGTTGCCCAGATAGACCCAAGGGAGCCCTACAAACTGACATCAGGAAACTGGATTGGTGAATTGGCGTTCCCAGGGAAAAATGCCAAATTATGTGCCAAGGGGCCCCTGGAGGTTGGTTTGAAACCTGTCTGCAAAAAATCCTTATATTGAAGGATGGTCCCCAGACCAAAGTTGTCCCCTCCTCAAACTTCTGCTTCCCTGATAGACCCAAGTAAGCTCTACAAACTGACATCAGCAACGTGGACTGGTGAGTTATCTTTCCCAGGGAAAATGGCCAAAGGATGTGCCCAGGGGCCCCTGGCCCTCGCCTGGGCCCTCACTTCAAAAAATAATTTTATTGAAGGATGGACCCCAGACCAAACTTGTCCCCACCTCAAACTTGTGCTGACTTGATAGACCCAAGGGAGCCCTACAAACTGACATCAGGAACCTGGATTGGTGAATTTGCTTATCCGGGGAAAATGCCAAAGGATGTGCCAAAGGGCTCCTGGCCCTGGGCTGGGACCTGAATGCAAAAAATCCTTATATCGAAGAATGGACCCCAGACCAAACTTGTCCCCACCTCAAACTTGTGCTGCCCTGATAGACCCAAGGGAGCCCTTCAAACTGACATCAGGAACCTGGATTGGTGCATTTGCTTTCCCGGGGAAAATGCCAAATTATTTGCCAAGGGGCCCCTGGCCCTGGGCTCGGCCCTGACTGCAAAAAATCCTTATATCGAAGGATGGAGCCCAGACCGAAGTTGTCCCCGCCTCAAAATTGTGCTGCCCTGATAGACCCAAGTGAGCCCTACAAACTGACATCAGGAACCTGGATTGGTGCATTTGCTTTCCCGGGGAAAATGCCAAGTTATGTGCCAAGGGGCCCCTGGCCCTGGGTTCGGCCCTGACTGCAAAAAATCCTTATATCGAAGGATGGAACCCAGACCGAAGATGTCCCCTCCTCAAGCTTCTACCGCCCTCATAGACCCAAGGGATCCCAAAAAACTGACATCAGGAACCTGGACTGGTGAGTGTTCTTTCCCAGGGAAAATGGCCAAAGGATGTGCCCAGGGTCCCCGGGCCCTGGGATGGGCCCTGACTGCAAAAAATCCTTATATCGAAGAATGGACCCCAGACCCAAGTTGTCCCCTCCTCAAACTTGTGCTGCCCTGATAGACCCAAGGGAGCCCTAAAAACTGACATCAGGAACCTGGACTGGTGAGTTTTCTATCCCAGGGAAAATGGCCAAAGGATGTGCCCAGGGGCCCCTGGCCCTGCGCTGGGCCCTGACTGCCAAAAATACATATATCGAAGGATGGACCCCAGACCGAAGTTGTCCCCACCTCAAACTTGTGCTGCCCTGATAGACCCAAGGGAGCCCTACAAACTGACATTAGGAACCTGGACTGGTGAGTTTTCTTTCCCAGGGAAAATGGCCAAAGGATGTGCCCAGGGGTCCCTGCCCCTGGGCTGGAACCTGACAGCAAAAATTCCATATATAGAAGGATGGACCCCTGACGGAAATTGTCCCCTCCTCAAACTTATGCTGCCCTGATAGTCCCAAGGGGGCCCTAGAACCTGACATCAGGAACCTGGATTGGTGTATTTGCTTTCCCAGGGAAATGGCCAAATTATGTGCCAAGGGGCCCCTGGAGGTTGGCTTGAAACCTGACTGCAAAAAATCCTTATATCGAAGGATGGACCCCAGACCCAAGTTGTCCCCACCTCAAACTTGTGCTGCCCTGATAGACCCAAGGGAGCCCTACAAACTGACATCAGGATCCTGGACTGGTGAGTTTTCTTTCCCAGGGAAAATGGCCAAAGGATATCCCCAGGGGCCCCTGGCCCTGCGCTGGGCCCTGACTCCAAAAAATCCTTATATTGAAGAATGGACCGCAGACTGAAATAGTCCCCAACTCAAACTTGCGCTGCCCTGATAGACCCAAGGGAGCCCTACAAACTGACATCAGGAACATGGACTGGGGAGTTTTCTTTCCCAGGGAAAATGGCCAAAGGATGTGCCCAGGGGCCCCTGGCCCTGAGCTGGGCTATGACTGCAAAAAATCCTTATATCGAAGGATGGACCCCAGACCGATGATGTCCCCTCCATAAGCTTCTATCGCCCTTATAGACCCAAGGGAGCCCTAAAAACTGTCATCAGGAACCTGGACTGGTGAGTGTTCTTTCCCAGGGAAAATGGCCAAAGGATGTGCCCAGGGGCCCCTGGCACTGGGCTGTGCCCTGACTGCAAAAAATCCTTATATCTAAGAATGGACCCCAGACCCAAATTGTCCCCACCTCAAACTTTTGTTGCACAGATAGACCCAAGGGAGCCCTAAAAACTGACATCAGGAACCTGGACTGGGGAGTTTTCTTTCCCAAGGAAAATGGCCAAAGGATGTGCCCAGGGGACCCTGGCCCTGGGCTGGAACCTGACAGCAAAAATTCCATATATATAAGGATGGACCCCTGACGGAAATTGTCCCCCCTCAAACTTATGCTGCCCTGATAGTCCCAAGGGAGCCCTACAACCTGACATCAGAAACCTGGATTGGTGAATTTGCTTTCCCAGGGAAATGGCCAAAGGATGTGCCAAGGGGCCCCTGGAGGTTGGCTTGAAACCTGACTGGAAAAAATCCTTATATCGAAGGATGGACCCCAGACCCAAATTGTCCCCACCTCAAACTTGTGCTGTCCTGATAGACCCAAGGGAGCCCTACAAACTGACATCAGGAACCTGGACTGGTGAGTTTTCTTTCCCAGGGAAAATGGCCAAAGGATGTGCCCAGGGGCCCCTGGCCCTGGGCTGGGCTATGACTGCAAAAAATCCTTATATCGAAGGATGGACCCCAGACCGATGATGTCCCCTCCATAAGCTTCTATCGCCCTTATAGACCCAAGGGAGCCCTAAAAACTGACATCAGGAACCTGGACTGGTGAGTGTTCTTTCCCAGGGAAAATGGCCAAAGGATGTGCCCAGGGGCCCCTGGCCCTGGGCTGTGCCATGACTGCAAAAAATCCTTATATCGAAGAATGGACCCCAGACCCAAGTTGTCCCCACCTCAAACTTTTGTTGCCCAGATAGACCCAAGGGAGCCCTAAAAACTGACATCAGGAACCTGGATTGGTGAATTTGATTTCCCAGGGAAAAATGCCAAATTATGTGCCAAGGGGCCCCTGGAGGTTGGCTTGAAACCTGACTGCAAAAAATCCTTATATTGACGGATGGTCCCCAGACCAAAGTTGTCCCCTCCTCAAACTTGTCCTGCCCTGATAGACCCAAGGGAGCTCTACAAACTGTCATCAGCAACGTGGACTGGTGAGTTTTCTTTCCCAGGTAAAATGGCCAAAGGATGTGCCCAGGAGCCCCTGGCCCTGGGCTGTGCCCTGACTGCAAAAAATCCTTATATTGAAGAATGGACCCCAGACCAAACTTGTCCCCACCACACACTTGTGCTGACTTGATAGACCCAAGGGAGCCCTACAAAATGACATTAGGAACCTGGATTGGTGAATTTGCTTTCCCGGGGAAAATGCCAAATTACGTGCCAAGGGGCCCCTGGACGTTGGCTTGAAACCTGGCTGCAAAAAAACCTTATAACGAAGGATGGACCCGAGATGAAAGATGTCCCCTCCTCAAACTTGTGATATCCTGATAGACCCAAAGGAGCCCTACAATCTGACATTAGCAACCTGGACTGGTGAGTTTTCTTTCCCAGGGAAAATGGCCAAAGGATGTGCCCAGGGGACCCTGGCCCAGGGCTGGAACCGGACAGCAAAAAATCCTTATATCGTAGGATGGACCCCAGACCGAAATTGTCCCCTCCTCAAACTTGTGCTGCCCTGATAGACCCAAGGGAGCCCTACAAACTGACATCAGGAACCTGGACTGGTGAGTTTTCTATCCCAGGGAAAATGGCCAAAGGATGTGCCCAGGGGCCCCTGGCCCTGCGCTGGGCCCTGACTGCCAAAAATACATATATCAAAGGATGGACCCCAGACCGAAGTTGTCCCCACCTCAAACTTGTGCTGCCCTGATAGACCCAAGGGAGCCCTACAAACTGACATCAGGAACCTGGCCTGGTGAGTTTTCTTTCCCAGGGAAAATGGCCAAAGGATGTGCCCAGGGGACCCTGCCCCTGGGCTGGACCCTGACAGCAAAAATTCCATATATAGAAGGATGGACCCCTGACGGAAATTGTCCCCTCCTCAAACTTATGCTGCCCTGATAGTCCCAAGGGAGCCCTAGAACCTGACATCAGGAACCTGGATTGGTGTATTTGCTTTCCCAGGGAAATGGCCAAATTATGTGCCAAGGGGCCCCTGGAGGTTGGCTTGAAACCTGACTGCAAAAAATCCTTATATCGAAGGATGGACCCCAGACCCAAGTTGTCCCCACCTCAAACTTGTGCTGCCCTGATACACCCAAGGGAGCCCTACAAACTGACATCAGGATCCTGGACTGGGGAGTTTTCTTTCCCAGGGAAAATGGCCAAAGGATATCCCCAGGGGCCCCTGGCCCTGCGCTGGGCCCTGACTCCAAAAAATCCTTATATTGAAGAATGGACCGCAGACTGAAATAGTCCCCACCTCAAACTTGTGCTGCCCTGATAGACCCAAGGGAGCCCTACAAACTGACATCAGGAACATGGACTGGGGAGTTTTCTTTCCCAGGGAAAATGGCCAAAGGATGTGCCCAGGGGCCCCTGGCCCTGGGCTGGGCTATGACTGCAAAAAATCCTTATATCGAAGGATGGACCCCAGACCGATGATGTCCCCTCCATAAGCTTCAATCGCCCTTATAGACCCAAGGGAGCCCTACAAACTGACATCAGGAACCTGGACTGGTGAGTGTTCTTTCCCAGGGAAAATGGCCAAAGGATGTGCCCAGGGGCCCCTGGCCCTGGGCTGTGCCCTGACTGCAAAAAATCCTTATATCTAAGAATGGACCCCAGACCCAAGTTGTCCCCACCTCAAACTTGTGCTGACTTGATAGACCCAAGGGAGCCCTACAAAATGACATTAGGAACCTGGATTGGTGAATTTGCTTTCCCGGGGAAAATGCCATATTACGTGCCAAGGGGCCCCTGGACGTTGGCTTGAAACCTGGCTGCAAAAAAACCTTATAACGAAGGATGGACCCGAGATGAAAGATGTCCCCTCCTCAAACTTGTGCTATCCTGATAGACCCAAAGGAGCCCTACAATCTGACATTAGCAACCTGGACTGGTGAGTTTTCTTTCCCAGGGCAAATGGCCAAATTATGTGCCAAGGGGCCCTTGGAGGTTGGCTTTAAACCTGACTGCAAAAAATCCTTATATCGAAGGATGGACCCCAGACCAACGTTGTCCCCTCCTCAAACTTGTGTTGCCCTGATAGACCCAAGGGAGCCCTACAAACTGACATCAGGAACCTGGACTGGTGAGTTTTCTTTCCCAGGGAAAATGGCCAAAGGATGTTCCCAGGGGCCCCTGGCCCTGTGCTGGGGCCGGAATGCCAAAAATCCTTATATCGAAGAATGGACTGGAGACTGAAATAGTCCCCACCTCAAACTTGTGCTGCCCTGATTGACCCACGTAAGTCCTAAAAACTGACATCGGGAACCTGGACTGGTGAGTTTTCTTTCCCAGGGAAAATGGCCAAAGGATGTGCCCAGGGGTCCCTGCCCCTGGGCTGGAACCTGACAGGAAAAAATCCTTATATCGAAGAATGGCCCGCAGACCGAAATTGTCCCCACCTCAATCTTGTGCTGCCCTGATAGACCCAAGGGAGCCCTACAAACTGACGTCAGCAACCTGGATTGGTGAATTTGCTTTCCCAGGGAAAAATGCCAAATTATGTGCCAAGCGGCCCCTGGAGGTTGGCTTGAAACCTGACTGCAAAAAATTCATATATCGAAGGATGGACCCCAGACCCAAGTTGTCCCCTCCTCAAACTTGTGCTGCCCTGAAAGACCCAAGGGAGCTCTACAAACTGACATCAGGAACCTGGACTGGTGAGTTTTCTTTCCCAGGGAAAATGGCCAAAGGTTGTGCCCAGGGACCCTGGCCCTGGGTTCGGCCCTGACTAGAAAAAATCCTTATATCGAAGAATGGACCACAGACTGAAATTGTCCCCTCCTCAAACTTGTGCTGCCCTGATAGACCCAAGGGAGCCCTACAAACTGACATCAGCAACCTGGACTGGTGAGTTTTCTTTCCCAGGGAAAATGGCCAAAGGATGTGCCCTGGGGCCCCTGGCCATGGGCTCAGACCTGACTGCAAAAATTCCATATATAGAAGGATGGACCCCAGACCGAAATTGTCCCCACCTCAATCTTTTGCTGCCCTGATAGACCCAAGGGAGCCCTACAAACTGACATCAGGAACCTGGACTGGTGAGTTTTCTTTCCCAGGGAAAATGGCCAGAGGATGTGCCCAGGGGATCCTGGCCCGGCGCTGGAACATGACTGCAAAAAATCCTTATAACGAAGAATGGACCGCAGACAGAAATTGCCCCCACCTCAAACTTGTGCTGCCCTGATAGACCCAAGGGAGCCCTACAAACTGACGTCAGCAACCTGGACTGGTGAGTTTTCTTTCCCAGGGAAAATGGCCAAAGAATGTGTCCAGGGGCCCCTGGCCCTGGGCTATCTCCTGACTGCAATAAATCCCTATATCGAAGGATCGACCCCAGACCCAAGTTGTCCCCACCTCAAACTTGTGCAGCCCAGATAGACCCACGGAACTCCTAAAAACTGACATCAGGAACCTGGACTGGTGAGTTTTCTTTCCCAGGGAAAATGGCCAAAGGATGTGCCCAGGGGCCCCTGGCCCTGGGTTGGGAACTGAATGCAAAAAATCCTTATATCGAAGAATGGACCCCAGACCAAACTTGTCCCCACCTCAAACTTCTGCTGCCCTGATAGACCCAAGGGAGCCCTACAAACTGACATCAGGAACCTGGACTGGTGAGTTTTCTTTCCCAGGGAAAATGGCCAAAGGATGTGCCCAGTGGACCCTGGCCCTGGGCTGGAACCTCACAGCAAAAAATCCTTTTATCGAAGTATGGACCCCAGACCGAAATTGTCCCCTCCTCATACTTATGCTGCCCTGATAGACCCAAGGGAGCCCTACAAACTGACATCAGGAACCTGGACTGGTGAGTTTTCTTTCCCAGGGAAAATGGCCAGAGGATGTGCCCAGGGGATCCTGGCCCGGCGCTGGAACATGACTGCAAAAAATCCTTATAACGAAGAATGGACCGCAGACAGAAATTGTCCCCACCTCAAACTTGTGCTGCCCTGATAGACCCAAGGGAGCCCTACAAACTGACGTCAGCAACCTGGACTGGTGAGTTTTCTTTCCCAGGGAAAATGGCCAAAGGATGTGTCCAGGGGCCCCTGGCCCTGGGCTATCTCCTGACTGCAATAAATCCCTATATCGAAGGATGGACCCCAGACCCAAGTTGTCCCCACCTCAAACTTGTGCTGCCCAGATAGACCCACGAAACTCCTAAAAACTGACATCAGAAACCTGGATTGGTGAATTTGCTTTCCCAGGGAAATGGCCAAATTATGTGCCAAGGGGCCCCTGGAGGTTGGCTTGAAACCTGACTGCAAAAAATCCTTATATCAAAGGATGGACCCCAGACCCAAGTTGTCCCCACCTCAAACTTGTGCTGCCCTGATAGACCCAAGGGAGCCCTACAAACTGACATCAGGAACCTGGACTGGTGAGTTTTCTTTCCCAGGGAAAATGGCCAAAGGATGTCCCCAGGGGCCCCTATCCCTGCGCTGGGCCCTGACTCCAAAAAATCCTTATATTAAAGAATGGACCGCAGACTGAAATAGTCCCCACCTCAAACTTGTGCTGCCCTGATAGACCCAAGGGAGCCCTACAAACTGACGTCAGCAACCTGGACTGGTGAGTTTTCTTTCCCAGGGAAAATGGCCAAAGAATGTGTCCAGGGGCCCCTGGCCATGGGCTATCTCCTGACTGCAATAAATCCCTATATCGAAGGATCGACGCAAGACCCAAGTTGTCCCCACCTCAAACTTGTGCTGCCCAGATAGACCCACGGAACTCCTAAAAACTGACATCAGGAACCTGGACTGGTGAGTTTTCTTTCCCAGGGAAAATGGCCAAAGGATGTGCCCAGGGGCCCCTGGCCCTGGGTTGGAGACTGAATGCAAAAAATCCTTATATCGAAGAATGGACCCCAGACCAAACTTGTCCCCACCTCAAACTTGTGCTGCCCTGATACACCCAAGGGAGCCCTACAAACTGACATCAGGAACCTGGACTGGTGAGTTTTCTTTCCCAGGGAAAATGGCCAAAGGATGTGCCCAGTGGACCCTGGCCCTGGGCTGGAACCTCACAGCAAAAAATCCTTTTATCGAAGTATGGACCCCAGACCGAAATTGTCCCCTCCTCATACTTATGCTGCCCTGATAGACCCAAGGGAGCCCTACAAACTGACATCAGGAACCTGGACTGGTGAGTTTTCTTTCCCAGGGAAAATGGCCAGAGGATGTGCCCAGGGGATCCTGGCCCGGCGCTGGAACATGACTGCAAAAAATCCTTATAACGAAGAATGGACCGCAGACAGAAATTGTCCCCACCTCAAACTTGTGCTGCCCTGATAGACCCAAGGGAGCCCTACAAACTGACGTCAGCAACCTGGACTGGTGAGTTTTCTTTCCCAGGGAAAATGGCCAAAGGATGTGTCCAGGGGCCCCTGGCCCTGGGCTATCTCCTGACTGCAATAAATCCCTATATCGAAGGATGGACCCCAGACCCAAGTTGTCCCCACCTCAAACTTGTGCTGCCCTGATAGACCCACGGAACTCCTAAAAACTGACATCAGAAACCTGGATTGGTGAATTTGCTTTCCCAGGGAAATGGCCAAATTATGTGCCAAGGGGCCCCTGGAGGTTGGCTTGAAACCTGACTGCAAAAAATCCTTATATCGAAGGATGGACCCCAGACCCAAGTTGTCCCCACCTCAAACTTGTGCTGCCCTGATAGACCCAAGGGAGCCCTACAAACTGACATCAGGAACCTGGCCTGGTGAGTTTTCTTTCCCAGGGAAAATGGCCAAAGGATGTCCCCAGGGGCCCCTGGCCCTGCGCTGGGCCCTGACTCCAAAAAATCCTTATATTAAAGAATGGACCGCAGACTGAAATAGTCCCCACCTCAAACTTGTGCTGTCCTGATAGACCCAAGGGAGCCCTACAAACTGACATCAGGAACCTGGACTGGGGAGTTTTCTTTCCCAGGGAAAATGGCCAAAGGATGTGCCCAGGGGCCCCTGGCCCTGGGCTGGGCTATGACTGCAAAAAATCCTTATAGCGAAGGATGGACCCCAGACCGATGATGTCCCCTCCATAAGCTTCTATCGCCCTTTTAGACCCAAGGGAGCCCTAAAAACTGACATCAGGAACCTGGACTGGTGAGTGTTCTTTCCCAGGGAAAATGGCCAAAGGATGTGCCCAGGGGCCCCTGGCCCTGGCCTGTGACCTGACTGCAAAAAATCCTTATATCTAAGAATGGACCCCAGACCCAAGTTGTCCCCACCTCAAACTTTTGTTGCCCAGATAGACCCAAGGGAGCCCTAAAAACTGACATCAGGAACCTGGATTGGTGAATTTTCTTTCCCAGGGAAAAATGCCAAATTATGTGCCAAGGGGCCCCTGGAGGTTGGCTTGAAACCTGACTGCAAAAAATCCTTATATTGACGGATGGTCCCCAGACCAAAGTTGTCCCCTCCTCAAACTTGTCCTGCCCTGATAGACCCAAGGGAGCTCTACAAACTGTCATCAGCAACGTGGACTGGTGAGTTTCCTTTCCCAGGTAAAATGGCCAAAGGATGTGCCCAGGAGCCCCAGGCCCTGGGCTGGACCCTGACTGCAAAAAATCCTTATATTGAAGAATGGACCCCAGACCAAACTTGTCCCCACCACAAACTTGTGCTGACTTGATAGACCCAAGGGAGCCCTACAAAATGACATTAGGAACCTGGATTGGTGAATTTGCTTTCCCGGGGAAAATGCCAAATTACGTGCCAAGGGGCCCCTGGACGTTGGCTTGAAACCTGGCTGCAAAACAACCTTATAACGAAGGATGGACCCGAGATGAAAGATGTCCCCTCCTCAAACTTGTGCTATCCTGATAGACCCAAAGGAGCCCTACAATCTGACATTAGCGACCTGGACTGGTGAGTTTTCTTTCCCAGGGAAAATGGCCAAAGGTTGTGCCCAGGGGACCCTGGCCCAGGGCTGGAACCGGACAGCAAAAAATCCTTATATCGTAGGATGGACCCCAGACCCAAATTTTCCCCACCTCAAACTGGTGCTGCCCTGATAGACCCAAGGGAGCCCTACAAACTGACATCAGGAACCTGGATTGGTGAATTTGCTTTCCCAGGGAAAATGGCCAAATTATGTGCCAAGGGGCCCCTGGAGGTTGGCTTTAAACCTGACTGCAAAAATACCTTATATCGAAGGATGGACCCCTGAGTGAAGTTGTCCCCATCTCATACTTGTGCTGCCCTGATAGACCCAAGGGAGCCCTACAAACTGACATCAGAAACATGGACTGGTGAGTTTTCTTTCCCAGGGAAAACGGCCAAAGGATGTCCCCAGGGGCCCCTGGCCCTCGGCTGGGGCTTGACTGCAAAGAATCCTTTTATCGAAGGATGGACCCCTGAGTGAAATTGTCCCCATCTCATACTTCTGCTGCCCTGATAGACCCAAGGCAGCCCTACAAACTGACATCAGCAACCTGGACTGGTGAGTTTTCTTTCCCAGGGAAAATGGCCAAAGTATGTGCCCAGGGGCCCTGGCACCGTGCTGGGGCCTGAATACAAGAAAATCCTTATATCGAAGGATGGACCCCAGACCGAAGTTGTCCCCTTCTAAAATTCTGCTGCCCAGATAGACCCAAGGGAGCCCTACAAACTGACATCAGGAACATGGACTGGTGAGTTTTCTTTCCCAGGGAAAATGGCCAAAGGATGTGCCCAGGGGGCCCTGGCACTGGGCTGGGCCCTGACTGCAAAAAATCCTTATATCGAAGGATGGACCCCAGACCGAAGTTGTCCCCTCCTCAAATTTCTGCTGCCTACATAGACCCAAGGGAGCCCTACAAACTGACATCAGGATCCTGGACTGGTGAGTTTTCTTACCCAGGGAAAATGGCCAAAGGATGTGCCCTGGGGCCCCTGGCACTGGGCTCGGACCTGACTGCAAAGAATCCTTATATTGAAGGATTGATCGCAGACAAAAGTTCTCCCCAACTAAAACTTGTGCTGCCCTGATAGACCCAAGGGAGCCCTACAAACTGACATCAGCAACCTGGACTGGTGAGTTTTCTTTCCCAGGGAAAATGGCCAAAGGTTGTGCCCAGGGGCCCCTGGAAGTGGGCTGGGCCCTGACTGCAACGAATCCTTATATCCAAGTTTGGACCCCAAACCGAAGTTGTCTCCTCCTCAAGTTTCTCCTGCCTACATAGACCCAAGGGAGCCCTAAAAACTGACATCAGGATCCTGGACTGGTGAGTTTTCTTACCCAGGGAAAATGGCCAAAGGATGTCCCCAGGGGCCCCTGGCCCTCGGCTGGGGCTTGACTGCAAAGAATCCTTATATCGAAGGATAGAACCCTGAGTGAAGTTGTCCCCATCTCATACTTGTGCTGCCCTGATAGACCTAAGGGAGCCCTACAAACTGACATCAGCAACCTGGACTGGTGAGTTTTCTTTCCCAGGGAAAATGGCCAAAGGATGTGCCCAGGGGCCCCTGGCCCTGGGCTGGCCCCTGACTGTAAACAATCCCTATATCGAAGGATGTATCGCAGACCAAAGTTGTCCCCTCCTAAAACATGTGCTGTCCTCTTAGACCCAAGGGAGCCCTACAAACTGACATCAGCAACCTGGACTGGTGAGTTTTCTTTCCCAGGGAAAATGGCCAAAGGATGTGCCCAGGGGCCCCTGGCACTGGGCTGGGACCTGACTGCAAAAAATCCTTATATCGAAGAATGGACTCCAGCCTGAAATTGTCCCCTCCTCAAATTTGTGCTGCCCAGATAGACCCAAGGGAGCCCTAAAACTGACATCAGCAACCTGGACTGGTGAGCTTTCATTTCCAGGGAAAATGGCCAAAGGATGTGCCCAGGGGCCCCTGGCCCTGGGCTGGACCCAGACTGCAAAGAATCCCTATATTGAAGGATGGATCGCAGACCAAAGTTGTCCCCTCCTCAAATTTCTCCTGCCTAGATAGACCCAAGGGAGCCCTAAAAACTGACATCAGCAACCTGGACTGGTGAGTCTTCTTTCCCAGGGAAAATGGCCAAAGGATGTGCCCAGGGGCCCCTGGCCCTGGGCTCAGTCCTGACTGCAAAAAATCCTTATATAGAAGTTTGGACCCCAAACCGAAGTTGTCCCCTCCTCAAACTTGTGCATCCCAGATAGACCCAAGGGACCCCTACAAAGTGACATCAGGAACCTGGACTGGTGAGTTTTCTTTCCCAGGGAAAATGGCCAAAGGATGTGCCCTGGGGACCCTGGCACTGGGCTGGGGCCTGAATGCAAAGAATCCTTATATTGAAGGATTGATCGCAGACAAAAGTTATCCCCAACTAAAATTTCTGCTGCCCTGATAGACCCAAGGGAGCCCTACAAACTGACATCAGAAACATGGACTGGTGAGTTTTCTTTCCCAGGGAAAACGGCCAAAGGATGTCCCCAGGGGCCCCTGGCCCTCGGCTGGGGCTTGACTGCAAAGAATCCTTTTATCGAAGGATGGACCCCTGAGTGAAATTGTCCCCATCTCATACTTCTGCTGCCCTGATAGACCCAAGGCAGCCCTACAAACTGACATCAGCAACCTGGACTGGTGAGTTTTCTTTCCCAGGGAAAATGGCCAAAGGATGTGCCCAGGGGCCCTGGCACCGTGCTGGGGCCTGAATGTAAGAAAATACTTATATCGAAGGATGGACCCCAGACCGAAGTTGTCCCCTTCTAAAATTCTGCTGCCCAGATAGACCCAAGGGAGCCCTACAAACTGACATCAGGAACATGGACTGGTGAGTTTCCTTTCCCAGGGAAAATGGCCAAAGGATGTGCCCAGGGGGCCCTGGCACTGGGCTGGGCCCTGACTGCAAAGAATCCTTATATCGAAGGATGGACCCCAGACCGAAGTTGTCCCCTCCTCAAATTTCTGCTGCCCGGATAGACCCAAGGGAGCCCTACAAACTGACATCAGCAACCTGGACTGGTGAGTTTTCTTTCCCAGGTAAAATGGCCAAAGGATGTGCCCAGGGGCCCCTGGCACTGGGCTCGGACCTGACTGCAAAGAATCCTTATATCGAAGTTTGGACCCCAGACCGAAATTGTCCCCTCCTCAAACTTATGCTGCCCAGATAGACCCAAGGGAGCCCAACAAACTGACATTAGCCACCTGGGCTGGTGAATATTCTTTCCCAGGGAAAATGGCCCAAGGATGTGCCCAGGGGCCCCTGGCCCTGGGCTCGGACCTGACTGCAAAAAATCCTTATATCGAAGTATCGATCGCAGACCGAAGTTATCCCCTCCTCAAACATGTGCTGGCCAGATAGACCCAAGGGAGCCCTAAAAATTGACATCAGCAACCTGGACTGGTGAGTTTTCTTTCCCAGGGAAAATGGCCAAAGGATGTCCTCAGGGGCCCCTGGACCTCGGCTGGGGCTTGACTGCAAGGAATCCTTATATCGAAGGATGGACGCCTGACTGAAGTTGTCCCCATCTCATACTTGTGCTGCCCTGATAGACCCAAGGGAGCCCTACAAACTGACATCAGCAACCTGGACTGGTGAGTTTTCTTTCCCAGGGAAAATGGCCAAAGGATGTGCCCAGGGGCCCCTGGCCTTGGGCTGGCACTTGACTTCAAAGAATCCCTATATTGAAGGATGGATCGCAGACCAAAGTTGTCCCCTCCTCAAAGTTGTGCTGCCCAGATAGACCCAAGGGAGCCCTACAAACTGACATTAGCAACCTGGACTGGTGAGTTTTCTTTCCCAGGGAAAATGGCCAAAGGATGTGCCCAGGGGCCCCTGGCCCTGGGCTGGGCTTGACTGCAAAGAATCCTTATATCGAAGGATGGACCCCAGACGTAAGTTGTCCTCTCCTCAAATTTCTGCTGCCCTGATAGACCCAAGGGAGGCCTATAAATTGACATCAGGAACCTGGACTGGTGAGTTTTCTTTTCCAGGGAAAATGGCCAAAGGATGTGCCCTGGGGCCCCTGGCACTGGGCTCGGACCTGACTGCAAAGAATCCTTATATTGAAGGATTGATCGCAGACAAAAGTTCTCCCCAACTAAAACTTCTGCTGCCCTGATAGACCCAAGGGAGCCCTACAAACTGACATCAGCAACCTGGACTGGTGAGTTTTCTTTCCCAGGGAAAATGGCCAAAGGTTGTGCCCAGGGGCCCCTGGAACTCGGCTCGGACCTGACTGCAAAAAATCCTTATATCGAAGTATCGATCGCAGACCGAAGTTATCCCCTCCTCAAACTTGTGCTGCCCAGATAGACCCAAGGGAGCCCTACAAACTGACATCAGGATCCTAGACTCGTGAGTTTTCTTTCCCAGGGAAAATGGCCAAAGGATGTCCCCAGGGGCCCCTGGCCCTCGGCTGGGGCTTGGCTGAAAAGAATCCTTATATCGAAGGATAGAACCCTGAGTGAAGTTGTCCCCATCTCATACTTGTGCTGCCCTGATAGACCTAAGGGAGCCCTACAAACTGACGTCAGCAACCTGGACTGGTGAGTTTTCTTTCCCAGGGAAAATGGCCAAAGGATGTGCCCAGGGGCCCCTGGCCCTGGGCTGGCCCCTGACTGTAAAGAATCCCTATATCGAAGGATGTATCGCAGACCAAAATTGTCCCCTCCTAAAACATGTGCTGCCCTCTTAGACCCAAGGGAGCCCTACAAACTGACATCAGCAACCTGGACTGGTGAGTTTTCTTTCCCAGGGAAAATGGCCAAAGGATGTGCCCAGGGGACCCTGGCCCAGGGCTCAGAACTGACTGCAAAAAATCCTTATATCGAAGTTTGGACCCCAAGCCGAAATTGTCCCCTCCTCAAATTTCTCCTGCCTAGATAGACCCAAGGGAGCCCTACAACTGACATCAGGAACATGGACTGGTGAGTTTTCTTTCCCAGGGAAAATGGCCAAAGGATGTGCCCAGGGGCCCCTGGCCCTGGGCTGGACCCTGACTGCACAGAATCCCTATATTGAAGGATGGATCGCAGACCAAAGTTGTCCCCTCCTCAAATTTCTCCTGCCTAGATAGACCCAAGGGAGCCCTAAAAACTGACATCAGCAACCTGGACTGGTGAGTCTTCTTTCCCAGGGAAAATGGCCAAAGGATGTGCCCAGGGGCCCCTGGCCCTGGGCTCAGTCCTGACTGCAAAAAATCCTTATATAGAAGTTTGGACCCCAAACCGAAGTTGTCCCCTCCTCAAACTTGTGCAGCCCAGATAGACCCAAGGGACCCCTACAAAGTGACATCAGGAACCTGGACTGGTGAATTTTCTTTTCCAGGGAAAATGGCCAAAGGATGTTCCCGGGTGCCCCTGGCCCTGGGCTGGGCCCTGACTGCAAAGAATCCTTACATCCAAGTTTGGACCCCAAACCGAAATTGTCCCCTCCTCAAATTTCTCCTGCCTAGATAGACCCAAGGGAGCCCTACAAACTGACATCAGAAACTTGGACTGGTGAGTTTTCTTTCCCAGGGAAAATGGCCAAAGGATGTGCCCAAGGGCCCCTGGCCCACGGCTGGGGTTTGAATGCAAAGAATCCTTATATCGAAGGATGGACCCCTGAGTGAAGTTGTCCCCATCTCATACTTGTGCTGCCCTGATAGACCCAAGGGAGCCCTACAAACTGACATCAGCAACCTGGACTGGTGAGTTTTCTTTCCCAGGGAAAATGGCCAAAGGATGTCCCCAGGGGCCCCTGGCCCTCGGCTGGGGCTTGACTGCAAAGAATCCTTATATCGAAGGATGGATCCCTGAGTGAAATTGTCCCCATCTCATACTTCTGCTGCCCAGATAGACCCAAGGGAGCCCTACAAACTGACATCAGCAACCTGGACTGGTGAGTTTTCTTTCCCAGGGAAAATGGCAAAGGATGTGCCCAGGGGCCCCTGGCCAGGGCTGGGGCCTGAATGCAAAAAATCCTTATATCGAAGAATGGACCCCACACTTAAGTTGTCCCCATCTCATACTTCTGCTGCCCTGATAGACCCAAGGGAGCCCTCCAAACTGACATCAGCAACCTGGACTGGTGAGTTTTCTTTCCCAGGGAAAATGGCCAAAGGATGTGCCCAGGGGCCCCTGGCCCACGGCTGGCGTTTGAATGCAAAGAATCCTTATATCGAAGGATGGACCCCAGACCGAAGTTGTCCCCATCTCATACTTCTGCTGCCCTGATAGACCCAAGGGAGCCCTACAAACTGACATCAGCAACCTGGACTGGTGAGTTTTCTTTCCTATGGAAAATGGCCAAAGGATGTGCCCAGGGGCCCCTGGCCCTGGGCTGGGCCCTGACTTTAAAGAATCCCTATATTGAAGGATGGATCGCAGACAAAAGTTGTCCCCTCCTCAAATTTATGCTGCCCAGATAGACCCAAGGGGGCCCTACAACTGACATCAGGAACATGGACTGTTGAGTTTTCTTTCCCAGGGAAAATGGCCAAAGGATGTGCCCAGGGGCCCCTGGCACTGGGCTGGGCCCTGACTGCAAAAAATCCTTATATCGAAAGATGGACCCCAGACCGATGTTGTCCCCTCCTCAAAATTGTGCTGTCCTGTTAGACCCAAGGGAGCCCTACAAACTGACATCAGGAACCTGGACTGGTGAGTTTTCTTTCCCAGGGAAAATGGCCAAAGGATGTGCCCTGGGGACCATGGCACTGGGCTGGGGCCTGAATGCAAAAAATCCTTATATCGAAGGATGGACCCCAGACCGAAGTTGTCCCCTCCTCAAACTTGTGCTGTCCTGATAGACCCAAGGGAGCCCTACAAACTGACATCAGCAACCTGGACTGGTGAGTTTTCTTTCCCAGGGAAAATCGCCAAAGGATGTGCTCTGGGGCCCCTGGCACTGGGCTCGGACCTGAATGCAAAGAATCCTTATATCGAAGGATGGACCCCAGACCGAAGTTGTCCCCTCCTCAAATTTCTGCTGCCCTGATAGACCCAAGGGAGCCCTACAAACTGACATCAGGAACCTGGACTGGTGAGTTTTCTTTCCCAGGGAAAATGGCCAAAGGATGTGCCCTGGGGCCCCTGGAACTGGGCTCGGACGTGACTGCAAAGAATCCATATATTGAAGAATTGATCGCAGACAAAATTTATCCCCAACTAAAATTTCTGCTGCCCTGATAGACCCAAGGGAGCCCTACAAACTGACATCAGCAACCTGGACTGGTGAGTTTTCTTTCCCAGGGAAAATGGCCAAAGGATGTCCCCAGGGGCCCCTGGCCCTCGGCTGGGGCTTGACTGGAAAGAATCCTTATATCGAAGGATGGACCCCTGAGTGAAATTGTCCCCATCTCATACTTCTGCTGCCCTGATAGACCCAAGGGAGCCCTACAAACTGACATCAGCAACCTGGACTGGTGAGTTTTCTTTCCCAGGGAAAATGGCCAAAGGATGTGCCCAGGGGCCCCTGGCACTGGGCTGGGGCCTGAATGCAAAAAATCCTTATATCGAAGGATGGACCCCAGACCGAAATTGTCCCCTTCTAAAATTCTGCTGCCCAGATAGACCCAAGGGAGCCCTACAAACTGACATCAGCAACCTGGACTGGTGAGTTTTCTTTCCCAGGGAAAATGTCCCAAGGATGTGCCCAGGAGCCCCTGGCCCTGGGCTGGCACTTGTCTTCAAAGAATCCTTATATCGAAGGACGCACCCCAGACCAAAGTTGTCCCCATCTCATATTTCTGCTGCCCTGTTAGACCCAAGGGAGCCCTACAAACTGACATCAGCAACCTGGAGTGGTGAGTTTTCTTTCCCAGGGAAAATGGCCAAAGGATGTGCCCAGGGGCCCCTGGCCCACGGCTGCCGTTTGAATGCAAAAAATCCTTATATCGAAGGATGGACCCCAGACCGAAGTTGTCCCCATCTCATACTTCTGCTGCCCTGATAGACCCAAGGGAGCCCTACAAACTGACATCAGCAACCTGGACTGGTGAGTTTTCTTTCCTATGGAAAATGGCCAAAGGATGTGCCCAGGGGCTCCTGGCCCTGGGCTGGGCCCTGACTTCAAAGAATCCCTATATTGAAGAATGGATCGCAGACCAAAGTTGTCCCCTCCTCAAATTTCTGCTGCCCAGATAGACCCTAGGAGCCCTACAAACTGACATCAGGAACATGGACTGGTGAGTTTTCTTTCCCAGGGAAAATGGCCAAATGATGTGCCCAGGGGCCCCTGGCACTGGGCTCGGACCTGACTGCAAAGAATCCTTATATCGAAGTTTGGACCCCAGACCGAAGTTGTCCCCTCCTCAAACTTGTGCTGTCCTGATAGACCCAAGGGAGCCCTACAAACTGACATCAGCAACCTGGACTGGTGAGTTTTCTTTCCCAGGGAAAATGGCCAAAGGATGTGCCCTGGGGCCCCTGGCACTGGGCTCGGACCTGAATGCAAAATATCCTTATATCGAAGGATGGACCCCATACCGAAATTGTCCCCTCCTCAAATTTCTGCTGCCCTGATAGACCCAAGGGAGCCCTACAAACTGACATCAGGAACATGGACTGGTGAGTTTTCTTTCCCAGGGAAAATGGCCAAATGATGTGCCCTGGGGCCCCTGGCACTGGGCTCGGACCTGACTGCAAAGAATCCATATATTGAAGGATTGATCGCAGACAAAATTTATCCCCAACTAAAGTTTCTGCTGCCCTGATAGACCCAAGGGAGCCCTACAAACTGACATCAGGCACCTGGACAGGTGAATCTTCTTTCCCAGGGAAAATGGCCAAAGGATGTCCCCAGGGGCCCCTGGCCCTCGGCTGGGGCTTGACTGCAAAGAATCCTTATATCGAAAGATGGACCCCAGACCGAAGTTGTCCCCTTCTAAAATTCTGCTTCCCAGATAGACCCAAGGGAGCCCTACAAACTGACATCAGCAACCTGGACTGGTGAGTTTTCTTTCCCAGGGAAAATGGCCAAAGGATGTGCCCAGGGGCCCCTGGCACAGGGCTGGGGCCTGAATGCAAAAAATCCTTATATCGAAGGATGGACCCCAGACCGAAGTTGTCCCCTTCTAAAATTCTGCTTCCCAGATAGACCCAAGGGAGCCCTACAAACTGACATCAGGAACCTGGACTGGTGAGTTTTCTTTCCCAGGGAAAATGGCCAAAGGATGTGCCCAGGGGCCCCTGGCCCTGGGCTGGCGCTTGTCTTCAAAGAATCCTTATATCGAAGGACGCACCCCAGACCAAAGTTGTCCCCATCTCATATTTCTGCTGCCCTGATAGACCCAAGGGAGCCCTACAAACTGACATCAGCAACCTGGACTGGTGAGTTTTCTTTCCCAGGGAAAATGGCCAAAGGATGTGCCCAGGGGCCCCTGGCCCACGGCTGCCGTTTGAATGCAAAGAATCCTTATATCGAAGGATGGACCCCTGAGTGAAGTTGTCCCCATCTCTTACTTCTGCTGCCCTGATAGACCCAAGGGAGCCCTACAAACTGACATCAGCAACCTGGACTGGTGAGTTTTCTTTCCTATGGAAAATGGCCAAAGGATGTGCCCAGGGGGCCCTGGCCCTCTGCTGGGGCCTGACTGCAAAGAATCCTTATATCGAAGGATGGACCCCAGACCGAAGTTGTCCCCTCCTCAAATTTCTGCTGCCCTGATAGACCCAAGGGAGCCCTACAAACTGACATTAGCAACCTGGGCTGGTGAATATTCTTTCCCAGGGAAAATGGCCCAAGGATGTGCCCAGGGGCCCCTGGCCCTGGGCTCGAACCTGACTGCAAAGAATCCTTATATCGAAGTATCGATCGCAGACCGAAGTTATCCCCTCCTCAAACTTGTGCTGACCAGATAGACCCAAGGGAGCCCTAAAAATTGACATCAGCAACCTGGACTGGTGAGTTTTCTTTCCCAGGGAAAATGGCCAAAGGATGTGCCCAGGGGCCCCTGGCCCACGGCTGGCGTTTGAATGCAAAGAATCCTTATATCGAAGGATGGACCCCAGACCGAAGTTGTCCCCATCTCATACTTCTGCTGCCCTGATAGACCCAAGGGAGCCCTACAAACTGACATCAGCAACCTGGACTGGTGAGTTTTCTTTCCTATGGAAAATGGCCAAAGGATGTGCCCAGGGGCCCCTGGCCCTGGGCTGGGCCCTGACTTTAAAGAATCCCTATATTGAAGGATGGATCGCAGACAAAAGTTGTCCCCTCCTCAAATTTATGCTGCCCAGATAGACCCAAGGGGGCCCTACAACTGACATCAGGAACATGGACTGTTGAGTTTTCTTTCCCAGGGAAAATGGCCAAAGGATGTGCCCTGGGGCCCCTGGCACTGGGCTGGGCCCTGACTGCAAAAAATCCTTATATCGAAAGATGGACCCCAGACCGATGTTGTCCCCTCCTCAAAATTGTGCTGTCCTGTTAGACCCAAGGGAGCCCTACAAACTGACATCAGGAACCTGGACTGGTGAGTTTTCTTTCCCAGGGAAAATGGCCAAAGGATGTGCCCTGGGGACCATGGCACTGGGCTGGGGCCTGAATGCAAAAAATCCTTATATCGAAGGATGGACCCCAGACCGAAGTTGTCCCCTCCTCAAACTTGTGCTGTCCTGATAGACCCAAGGGAGCCCTACAAACTGACATCAGCAACCTGGACTGGTGAGTTTTCTTTCCCAGGGAAAATCGCCAAAGGATGTGCTCTGGGGCCCCTGGCACTGGGCTCGGACCTGAATGCAAAGAATCCTTATATCGAAGGATGGACCCCAGACCGAAGTTGTCCCCTCCTCAAATTTCTGCTGCCCTGATAGACCCAAGGGAGCCCTACAAACTGACATCAGGAACCTGGACTGGTGAGTTTTCTTTCCCAGGGAAAATGGCCAAAGGATGTGCCCTGGGGCCCCTGGAACTGGGCTCGGACGTGACTGCAAAGAATCCATATATTGAAGAATTGATCGCAGACAAAATTTATCCCCAACTAAAATTTCTGCTGCCCTGATAGACCCAAGGGAGCCCTACAAACTGACATCAGGAACCTGGACTGGTGAGTTTTCTTTCCCAGGGAAAATGGCCAAAGGATGTCCCCAGGGGCCCCTGGCCCTCGGCTGGGGCTTGACTGGAAAGAATCCTTATATCGAAGGATGGACCCCTGAGTGAAATTGTCCCCATCTCATACTTCTGCTGCCCTGATAGACCCAAGGGAGCCCTACAAACTGACATCAGCAACCTGGACTGGTGAGTTTTCTTTCCCAGGGAAAATGGCCAAAGGATGTGCCCAGGGGCCCCTGGCACTGGGCTGGGGCCTGAATGCAAAAAATCCTTATATCGAAGGATGGACCCCAGACCGAAATTGTCCCCTTCTAAAATTCTGCTGCCCAGATAGACCCAAGGGAGCCCTACAAACTGACATCAGCAACCTGGACTGTTGAGTTTTCTTTCCCAGGGAAAATGGCCAAAGGATGTGCCCAGGGGCCCCTGGCACTGGGCTGGGCCCTGACTGCAAAAAATCCTTATATCGAAAGATGGACCCCAGACCGATGTTGTCCCCTCCTCAAAATTGTGCTGTCCTGTTAGACCCAAGGGAGCCCTACAAACTGACATCAGGAACCTGGACTGGTGAGTTTTCTTTCCCAGGGAAAATGGCCAAAGGATGTGCCCTGGGGACCATGGCACTGGGCTGGGGCCTGAATGCAAAAAATCCTTATATCGAAGGATGGACCCCAGACCGAAGTTGTCCCCTCCTCAAACTTGTGCTGTCCTGATAGACCCAAGGGAGCCCTACAAACTGACATCAGCAACCTGGACTGGTGAGTTTTCTTTCCCAGGGAAAATCGCCAAAGGATGTGCTCTGGGGCCCCTGGCACTGGGCTCGGACCTGAATGCAAAGAATCCTTATATCGAAGGATGGACCCCAGACCGAAGTTGTCCCCTCCTCAAATTTCTGCTGCCCTGATAGACCCAAGGGAGCCCTACAAACTGACATCAGGAACCTGGACTGGTGAGTTTTCTTTCCCAGGGAAAATGGCCAAAGGATGTGCCCTGGGGCCCCTGGAACTGGGCTCGGACGTGACTGCAAAGAATCCATATATTGAAGAATTGATCGCAGACAAAATTTATCCCCAACTAAAATTTCTGCTGCCCTGATAGACCCAAGGGAGCCCTACAAACTGACATCAGCAACCTGGACTGGTGAGTTTTCTTTCCCAGGGAAAATGGCCAAAGGATGTCCCCAGGGGCCCCTGGCCCTCGGCTGGGGCTTGACTGGAAAGAATCCTTATATCGAAGGATGGACCCCTGAGTGAAATTGTCCCCATCTCATACTTCTGCTGCCCTGATAGACCCAAGGGAGCCCTACAAACTGACATCAGCAACCTGGACTGGTGAGTTTTCTTTCCCAGGGAAAATGGCCAAAGGATGTGCCCAGGGGCCCCTGGCACTGGGCTGGGGCCTGAATGCAAAAAATCCTTATATCGAAGGATGGACCCCCGACCGAAATTGTCCCCTTCTAAAATTCTGCTGCCCAGATAGACCCAAGGGAGCCCTACAAACTGACATCAGCAACCTGGACTGGTGAGTTTTCTTTCCCAGGGAAAATGTCCCAAGGATGTGCCCAGGAGCCCCTGGCCCTGGGCTGGCACTTGTCTTCAAAGAATCCTTATATCGAAGGACGCACCCCAGACCAAAGTTGTCCCCATCTCATATTTCTGCTGCCCTGTTAGACCCAAGGGAGCCCTACAAACTGACATCAGCAACCTGGAGTGGTGAGTTTTCTTTCCCAGGGAAAATGGCCAAAGGATGTGCCCAGGGGCCCCTGGCCCACGGCTGCCGTTTGAATGCAAAAAATCCTTATATCGAAGGATGGACCCCAGACCGAAGTTGTCCCCATCTCATACTTCTGCTGCCCTGATAGACCCAAGGGAGCCCTACAAACTGACATCAGCAACCTGGACTGGTGAGTTTTCTTTCCTATGGAAAATGGCCAAAGGATGTGCCCAGGGGCTCCTGGCCCTGGGCTGGGCCCTGACTTCAAAGAATCCCTATATTGAAGAATGGATCGCAGACCAAAGTTGTCCCCTCCTCAAATTTCTGCTGCCCAGATAGACCCTAGGAGCCCTACAAACTGACATCAGGAACATGGACTGGTGAGTTTTCTTTCCCAGGGAAAATGGCCAAATGATGTTCCCAGGGGCCCCTGGCACTGGGCTCGGACCTGACTGCAAAGAATCCTTATATCGAAGTTTGGACCCCAGACCGAAGTTGTCCCCTCCTCAAACTTGTGCTGTCCTGATAGACCCAAGGGAGCCCTACAAACTGACATCAGCAACCTGGACTGGTGAGTTTTCTTTCCCAGGGAAAATGGCCAAAGGATGTGCCCTGGGGCCCCTGGCACTGGGCTCGGACCTGAATGCAAAAAATCCTTATATCGAAGGATGGACCCCATACCGAAATTGTCCCCTCCTCAAATTTCTGCTGCCCTGATAGACCCAAGGGAGCCCTACAAACTGACATCAGGAACATGGACTGGTGAGTTTTCTTTCCCAGGGAAAATGGCCAAATGATGTGCCCTGGGGCCCCTGGCACTGGGCTCGGACCTGACTGCAAAGAATCCATATATTGAAGGATTGATCGCAGACAAAATTTATCCCCAACTAAAGTTTCTGCTGCCCTGATAGACCCAAGGGAGCCCTACAAACTGACATCAGGCACCTGGACAGGTGAATCTTCTTTCCCAGGGAAAATGGCCAAAGGATGTCCCCAGGGGCCCCTGGCAATCGGCTGGGGCTTGACTGCAAAGAATCCTTATATCGAAAGATGGACCCCAGACCGAAGTTGTCCCCTTCTAAAATTCTGCTTCCCAGATAGACCCAAGGGAGCCCTACAAACTGACATCAGGAACCTGGACTGGTGAGTTTTCTTTCCCAGGGAAAATGGCCAAAGGATGTGCCCAGGGGCCCCTGGCACAGGGCTGGGGCCTGAATGCAAAAAATTCTTATATCGAAGGATGGACCCCAGACCGAAGTTGTCCCCTTCTAAAATTCTGCTTCCCAGATAGACCCAAGGGAGCCCTACAAACTGACATCAGGAACCTGGACTGGTGAGTTTTCTTTCCCAGGGAAAATGGCCAAAGGATGTGCCCAGGGGCCCCTGGCCCTGGGCTGGCGCTTGTCTTCAAAGAATCCTTATATCGAAGGACGCACCCCAGACCAAAGTTGTCCCCATCTCATATTTCTGCTGCCCTGATAGACCCAAGGGAGCCCTACAAACTGACATCAGCAACCTGGACTGGTGAGTTTTCTTTCCCAGGGAAAATGGCCAAAGGATGTGCCCAGGGGCCCCTGGCCCACGGCTGCCGTTTGAATGCAAAGAATCCTTATATCGAAGGATGGACCCCTGAGTGAAGTTGTCCCCATCTCTTACTTCTGCTGCCCTGATAGACCCAAGGGAGCCCTACAAACTGACATCAGCAACCTGGACTGGTGAGTTTTCTTTCCTATGGAAAATGGCCAAAGGATGTGCCCAGGGGGCCCTGGCCCTCGGCTGGGGCCTGACTGCAAAGAATCCTTATATCGAAGGATGGACCCCAGACCGAAGTTGTCCCCTCCTCAAATTTCTGCTGCCCTGATAGACCCAAGGGAGCCCTACAAACTGACATTAGCAACCTGGGCTGGTGAATATTCTTTCCCAGGGAAAATGGCCCAAGGATGTGCCCAGGGGCCCCTGGCCCTGGGCTCGAACCTGACTGCAAAGAATCCTTATATCGAAGTATCGATCGCAGACCGAAGTTATCCCCTCCTCAAACTTGTGCTGACCAGATAGACCCAAGGGAGCCCTAAAAATTGACATCAGCAACCTGGACTAGTGAGTTTTCTTTCCCAGAGAAAATGGCCATAGGATGTCCTCAGGGGCCCCTGGATCTCGGCTGGGGCTTGACGGCAAATAATCCTTATATCGAAGGATGGACCCCTGAGTGAAGATGTCCCCATCTCATACTTGTGCTGCCCTGATAGACCCAAGGGAGCCCTACAAACTGACATCAGCAACCTGGACTGGTGAGTTTTCTTTCCCAGGGAAAATGGCCAAAGGATGTGCCCAGGGGCCCCTGGCCCTGGGCTGGGCCCTGACTTCAAAAAATCCCTATATTGAAGGATGGATCGCAGACCAAAGTTGTTCCCTCCTCAAATTTCTGCTGCCCAGATAGACCCAAGGAAGCCCTACAAACTGACATCAGGAACATGGACTGGTGAGTTTTCTTTCCGAGGGAAAATGGCCAAAGGATGTGCCCAGGGGCCCCTTGCACTTGGCTGGGCCCTGACTGCAAAAAATCCATATATCGAAGGATGGACCCCAGACCGAAGTTGTCCCCTCCTGAAAGTTGTGCTGCCCTGATAGACCCAAGGGAGCCCTACAAACTGACATCAGGAACCTGGACTGGTGAGTTTTCTTTCCCAGGGAAAATGGCCAAAGGATGTGCCCTGGGCACCCTGGCCCTGGGCTGGGGCCTGAATGTAAAAAATCCTTATATCGAAGGATGGACCCCAGACCAAAGTTGTCCCCTTCTGAAACTTGTGCTGCCCTGATAGACTCAAGTGATCCCTACAAACTGACATTAGAAACCTGGACTGGTGAGTTTTCTTTCCCAGGGAAAATGGCCAAAGGATGTGCCCAGGGGCCCCTGGACCTGGGCTGGGCCCTGACTGCAAAGAGTCATTATATCCAAACTTGGACCCCAAACCGAAGTTGTCCCCTCCTCAAATTTCTCCTGCCTAGATAGACCAAAAGGAGCCCTACAAAGTGACATCAGAAACATGGACTGGTGAGTTTTCTTTCCCAGGGAAAATGGCCAAAGGATGTGCCCTGGGGACCCTGGCACTGGGCTCGGACCTGACTGCAAAGAATCCTTATATTGAAGGATTGATCGCAGACAAATGTTGTCCCCAACAAAAACTTCTGCTGCCCTGATAGACCCAAGGGACCCCTACAAACTGACATCAGGCACCTGGACTGGTGAATTTTCTTTTCCAGGGAAAATAGCCAAAGGATGTGCCTAGGGGCCCCTGGCCCTGGGCTGAGACCTGACTGCAAAGAATCCTTATATCCAAGTTTGGACCCCAAACCGAAGTTGTCCCCTCCTCAAATTTCTCCTGCCTAGATAGACCCAAGGGAGCCCTACAAACTGACATCAGGAACATGGGCTGGTGAGTTTTCTTTCCCAGGGAAAATGGCCAAAGGATGTCCCTAGGGGCCCCTGGCCCTCGGCTGGAGCTTGACTGCAAAGAATCCTTATATCAAAGGATGGACCCCTGAGTGAAATTGACGCCATCTCATACTTCTGCTGCCCTGATAGACCCAAGGGAGCCCTACAAACTGACATCAGCAACCTGGACTGGTGAGTTTTCTTTCCCAGGGAAATTGGCCAAAGCATGTGCCCTGGGAACCCTGGCACAGGGCTGGGGCCTGAATGCAAAAAATCCTTATATGGAAGAATGGACCCCACACCTAAGTTGTCCCCTTCTAAAATTCTGCTGCGCAGATAGAACCAAGTGAGCCTTACAAACTGACATCAGCAACCTGGACAGGTGAGTTTTCTTTCCCAGGGAAAATGGCCAAAGGATGTGCCCAGGGGCCCCTGGCCCTGGGCTGGCGCTTGACTTCAAAGAATCCTTATATCGAAGGACGCACCCCAGACCAAAGTTGTCCCCATCTTATATTTCTGCTGCCCTGTTAGACCCAAGGGAGCCCTACAAACTGACATCAGCAACCTGGACTGGTGAGTTTTCTTTCCCAGGGAAAATGGCCAAAGGATGTGCCCAGGGGCCCCTGGCCCACGGCTGGGGTTTGAATGCAAAGAATCCTTATATCGAAGGATGGACCCCTGAGTGAAGTTGTCCCCATCTCATACTTGTGCTGCCCTGATAGACCCAAGGGAGCCCTACAAACTGACATCAGCAACCTGGACTGGTGAGTTGTCTTTCCTATGGAAAATGGCCAAAGGATGTGCCCAGGGGCCCCTGGCCCTGGGCTGGGCCCTGACTTCAAAGAATCCCTATATTGAAGGATGGATCGCAGACCAAAGTTGTCCCCTCCTCAAATTTCTGCTGCCCAGATAGACCCAAGGGAGCCCTACAACTGACATCAGGAACATGGACTGGTGAGTTTTCTTTCCCAGGGAAAATGGCCAAAGGATGTGCCCTGGGGCCCCTGGCACTGGGCTGGGCCCTGACTGCAAAAAATCCTTATATCGAAGGATGGACCCCAGACCGAAGTTGTCCCCTCCTCAAACTTGTGCTGTCCTGATAGACCCAAGGGAGCCCTACAAACTGACATCAGGAACCTGGACTGGTGAGTTTTCTTTCCCAGGGAAAATGGCCAAAGGATGTGCCCAGGGGCCCCTGGGCCTGGGCTGGGACCTGACTGTAAAGAATCCTTATATCGAAGGATGGACCCCTGAGTGAAGTTGTCCCCATCTCATACTTGTGCTGCCCTGATAGACCCAAGGGAGCCCTACAAACTGACATCAGCAACCTGGATTGGTGAGTTTTCTTTCCCAGGGAAAATTGCCAAAGGATGTGCCCAGGGGCCCCTGGCACTGGGCTTGGACCTGACTGCAAAGAATCCTTATATCAAAGTTTGGACCCCAGACCGAAATTGTCTCCTCCTCAAACTTGCGCTGCCCAGATAGACCCAAGGGAGCCCTACAAACTGACATTAGCAACCTGGGCTGGTGAATATTCTTTCCGAGGGAAAATGGCTCAAGGATGTGCCCAGGGGCCCCTGGCCCTGGGCTGGGCCCTGACTTCAAAGAATCCCTATATTGAAGGATGGATCGCAGACCAAAATTGTCCCCCCCTCAAATTTCTGCTGCCCAGATATACCCAAGTGAGCCCTACAAACTGACATCAGGAACCTGGACTGGTGAGTTTTCTTTCCCAGGGAAAATGGCCAAAGGATGTGCCCAGGGGCCCCTAGCACTGGGCTGGGCCCTGACTGCAAAAAATCCATATATCGAAGGATGGACCCCAGACCGAGGTTGTCCCCTCCTGAAAGTTGTGCTGCCCTGATAGACCCAAGGGAGCCCTACAAACTGACATCAGCAACCTGGACTGGTGAGTTTTCTTTCCCAGGGAAAATGGCCAAAGGATGTGCCCTGGGGACCCTGGCACAGGGCTGGGGCCTGAATGCAAAAAATCCTTATATCGAAGGATGGACCCCAGACCGAAGTTGTCACCTCCTCAAATTTCTGCTGCCCAGATAGACCCAAGGGAGCCCTACAAACTGACATCAGAAACATGGACTGGTGAGTTTTCTTTCCCAGGGAAAATGGCCAAAGGATGTGCCCAGGGGCCCGTGGCCCATGGCTGGGACCTGAATGCAAATAATCCCTATATCGAATGATGGAACCGAGACTGAAGTTGTCCCCTCCTCAAACTTGTGCTGCCCTGATAGACCCAAGGGAGCCCTACAAACTGACATCAGCAACCTGGACTGGTGAGTTTTCTTTCCCAGGGAAAATGGCCAAAGGATGTGCCCTGGGGACCCTGGCACTGGGCTCGGACCTGACTGCAAAGAATCCTTATATTGAGGGATTGATCGCAGACAAATGTTGTCCCCAACTAAAACTTCTGCTGCCCAGATAGACCCAAGGGAGCCCTGCAAACTGAGATCAGGCACCTGGACTGGTGAATCTTCTTTTCCAGGGAAAATGGCCAAAGGATGTGCCCAGGGGCCCCTGGCCCTGCGCTGGGCCCTGACTGCAAAGAATCCTTATATCCAAGTTTGGACCCCAAACCGAAGTTGTCCCCTCCTCAAATTTCTCCTGCCTAGATAGACCCAAGGGAGCCCTACAAACTGACATCAGTAACATGGACTGGTGAGTTTTCTTTCCCAGGGAAAATGGCCAAAGGATGTCCCCAGGGGCCCCTGGCCCTTGGCTGGGGCTTGACTGCAAAGAATCCTTATATCGAAGGATGGATCCCTGAGTGAAATTGTCCCCATCTCATACTTCTGCTGCCCAGATAGACCCAAGGGAGCCCTACAAACTGACATCAGCAACCTGGACTGGTGAGTTTTCTTTCCCAGGGAAAATGGCAAAGGATGTGCCCAGGGGCCCCTGGCCAGGGCTGGGGCCTGAATGCAAAAAATCCTTATATCGAAGAATGGACCCCACACTTAAGTTGTCCCCATCTCATACTTCTGCTGCCCTGATAGACCCAAGGGAGCCCTCCAAACTGACATCAGCAACCTGGACTGGTGAGTTTTCTTTCCCAGGGAAAATGGCCAAAGGATGTGCCCAGGGGCCCCTGGCCCACGGCTGGCGTTTGAATGCAAAGAATCCTTATATCGAAGGATGGACCCCAGACCGAAGTTGTCCCCATCTCATACTTCTGCTGCCCTGATAGACCCAAGGGAGCCCTACAAACTGACATCAGCAACCTGGACTGGTGAGTTTTCTTTCCTATGGAAAATGGCCAAAGGATGTGCCCAGGGGCCCCTGGCCCTGGGCTGGGCCCTGACTTTAAAGAATCCCTATATTGAAGAATGGATCGCAGACCAAAGTTGTCCCCTCCTCAAATTTATGCTGCCCAGATAGACCCAAGGGAGCCCTACAACTGACATCAGGAACATGGACTGTTGAGTTTTCTTTCCCAGGGAAAATGGCCAAAGGATGTGCCCAGGGGCCCCTGGCACTGGGCTGGGCCCTGACTGCAAAAAATCCTTATATCGAAAGATGGACCCCAGACCGATGTTGTCCCCTCCTCAAAATTGTGCTGTCCTGATAGACCCAAGGGAGCCCTACAAACTGACATCAGGCACCTGGACTGGTGAGTTTTCTTTCCCAGGGAAAATGGCCAAAGGATGTGCCCTGGGGCCCCTGGAACTGGGCTCGGACCTGACTTCAAAGAATCCATATATTGAAGGATTGATCGCAGACAAAATTTATCCCCAACTAAAATTTCTGCTGCCCTGATAGACCCAAGGGAGCCCTACAAACTGACATCAGCAACCTGGACTGGTGAGTTTTCTTTCCCAGGGAAAATGGCCAAAGGATGTCCCCAGGGGCCCCTGGCCCTCGGCTGGGGCTTGACTGGAAAGAATCCTTATATCGAAGGATGGACCCCTGAGTGAAATTGTCCCGATCTCATACTTCTGCTGCCCTGATAGACCCAAGGGAGCCCTACAAACTGACATCAGCAACCTGGACTGGTGAGTTTTCTTTCCCAGGGAAAATGGCCAAAGGATGTGCCCAGGGGCCCCTGGCACAGGGCTGGGGCCTGAATGCAAAAAATCCTTATATCGAAGGATGGACCCCAGACCGAAATTGTCCCCTTCTAAAATTCTGCTGCCCAGATAGACCCAAGGGAGCCCTACAAACTGACATCAGCAACCTGGACTGGTGAGTTTTCTTTCCCAGGGAAAATGTCCCAAGGATGTGCCCAGGAGCCCCTGGCCCTGGGCTGGCACTTGTCTTCAAAGAATCCTTATATCGAAGGACGCACCCCAGACCAAAGTTGTCCCCATCTCATATTTCTGCTGCCCTGTTAGACCCAAGGGAGCCCTACAAACTGACATCAGCAACCTGGAGTGGTGAGTTTTCTTTCCCAGGGAAAATGGCCAAAGGATGTGCCCAGGGGCCCCTGGCCCACGGCTGCCGTTTGAATGTAAAGAATCCTTATATCGAAGGATGGACCCCAGACCGAAGTTGTCCCCATCTCATACTTCTGCTGCCCTGATAGACCCAAGGGAGCCCTACAAACTGACATCAGCAACCTGGACTGGTGAGTTGTCTTTCCTATGGAAAATGGCCAAAGGATGTGCCCAGGGGCCCCTGGCCCTGGGCTGGGCCCTGACTTCAAAGAATCCCTATATTGAAGAATGGATCGCAGACCAAAGTTGTCCCCTCCTCAAATTTCTGCTGCCCAGATAGACCCTAGGAGCCCTACAAACTGACATCAGGAACATGGACTGGTGAGTGTTCTTTCCCAGGGAAAATGGCCAAATGATGTGCCCAGGGGCCCCTGGCACTGGGCTCGGACCTGACTGCAAAGAATCCTTATATCGAAGTTTGGACCCCAGACCGAAGTTGTCCCCTCCTCAAAATTGTGCTGTCCTGATAGACCCAAGGGAGCCCTACAAACTGACATCAGCAACCTGGACTGGTGAGTTTTCTTTCCCAGGGAAAATGGCCAAAGGATGTGCCCTGGGGCCCCTGGCACTGGGCTCGGACCTGAATGCAAAAAATCCTTATATCGAAGGATGGACCCCATACCGAAATTGTCCCCTCCTCAAATTTCTGCTGCCCTGATAGACCCAAGGGAGCCCTACAAACTGACATCAGGAACATGGACTGGTGAGTTTTCTTTCCCAGGGAAAATGGCCAAAGGATGTGCCCTGGGGCCCCTGGCACTGGGCTCGGACCTGACTGCAAAGAATCCATATATTGAAGGATTGATCGCAGACAAAATTTATCCCCAACTAAAGTTTCTGCTGCCCTGATAGACCCAAGGGAGCCCTACAAACTGACATCAGCAACCTGGACTGGTGAGTTTTCTTTCCCAGGGAAAATGGCCAAAGGATGTGCCCAGGGGCCCCTGGCACAGGGCTGGGGCCTGAATGCAAAAAATCCTTATATCGAAGGATGGACCCCAGACCGAAGTTGTCCCCTTCTAAAATTCTGCTTCCCAGATAGACCCAAGGGAGCCCTACAAACTGACATCAGGAACCTGGACTGGTGAGTTTTCTTTCCCAGGGAAAATGGCCAAAGGATGTGCCCAGGGGCCCCTGGCCCTGGGCTGGCGCTTGTCTTCAAAGAATCCTTATATCGAAGGACGCACCCCAGACCAAAGTTGTCCCCATCTCATATTTCTGCTGCCCTGATAGACCCAAGGGAGCCCTACAAACTGACATCAGCAACCTGGACTGGTGAGTTTTCTTTCCTATGGAAAATGGCCAAAGGATGTGCCCAGGGGGCCCTGGCCCTCGGCTGGGGCCTGACTGCAAAGAATCCTTATATCGAAGGATGGACCCCAGACCGAAGTTGTCCCCTCCTCAAATTTCTGCTGCCCTGATAGACCCAAGGGAGCCCTACAAACTGACATTAGCAACCTGGGCTGGTGAATATTCTTTCCCAGGGAAAATGTCCCAAGGATGTGCCCAGGGGCCCCTGGCCCTGGGCTCGGACCTGACTGCAAAGAATCCTTATATCGAAGTATCGATCGCAGACCGAAGTTATCCCCTCCTCAAACTTGTGCTGACCAGATAGACCCAAGGGAGCCCTAAAAATTGACATCAGCAACCTGGACTAGTGAGTTTTCTTTCCCAGGGAAAATGGCCAAAGGATGTCCTCAGGGGCCCCTGGATCTCGGCTGGGGCTTGACGGCAAATAATCCTTATATCGAAGGATGGACCCCTGAGTGAAGATGTCCCCATCTCATACTTGTGCTGCCCTGATAGACCCAAGGGAGCCCTACAAACTGACATCAGCAACCTGGACTGGTGAGTTTTCTTTCCCAGGGAAAATGGCCAAAGGATGTGCCCAGGGGCCCCTGGCCCTGGGCTGGGCCCTGACTTCAAAAAATCCCTATATTGAAGGATGGATCGCAGACCAAAGTTGTTCCCTCCTCAAATTTCTGCTGCCCAGATAGACCCAAGGAAGCCCTACAAACTGACATCAGGAACATGGACTGGTGAGTTTTCTTTCCGAGGGAAAATGGCCAAAGGATGTGCCCAGGGGCCCCTTGCACTTGGCTGGGCCCTGACTGCAAAAAATCCATATATCGAAGGATGGACCCCAGACCGAAGTTGTCCCCTCCTCAAAGTTGTGCTGCCCTGATAGACCCAAGGGAGCCCTACAAACTGACATCAGGAACCTGGACTGGTGAGTTTTCTTTCCCAGGGAAAATGGCCAAAGGATGTGCCCTGGGCACCCTGGCCCTGGGCTGGGGCCTGAATGTAAAAAATCCTTATATCGAAGGATGGACCCCAGACCAAAGTTGTCCCCTCCTGAAACTTGTGCTGCCCTGATAGACTCAAGTGATCCCTACAAACTGACATTAGAAACCTGGACTGGTGAGTTTTCTTTCCCAGGGAAAATGGCCAAAGGATGTGCCCAGGGGCCCCTGGACCTGGGCTGGGCCCTGACTGCAAAGAGTCATTATATCCAAACTTGGACCCCAAACCGAAGTTGTCCCCTCCTCAAATTTCTCCTGCCTAGATAGACCAAAAGGAGCCCTACAAAGTGACATCAGAAACATGGACTGGTGAGTTTTCTTTCCCAGGGAAAATGGCCAAAGGATGTGCCCTGTGGACCCTGGCACTGGGCTCGGACCTGACTGCAAAGAATCCTTATATTGAAGGATTGATCGCAGACAAATGTTGTCCCCAACAAAAACTTCTGCTGCCCTGATAGACCCAAGGGACCCCTACAAACTGACATCAGGCACCTGGACTGGTGAATTTTCTTTTCCAGGGAAAATAGCCAAAGGATGTGCCTAGGGGCCCCTGGCCCTGGGCTGAGACCTGACTGCAAAGAATCCTTATATCCAAGTTTGGACCCCAAACCGAAGTTGTCCCCTCCTCAAATTTCTCCTGCCTAGATAGACCCAAGGGAGCCCTACAAACTGACATCAGGAACATGGGCTGGTGAGTTTTCTTTCCCAGGGAAAATGGCCAAAGGATGTCCCTAGGGGCCCCTGGCCCTCGGCTGGAGCTTGACTGCAAAGAATCCTTATATCAAAGGATGGACCCCTGAGTGAAATTGACGCCATCTCATACTTCTGCTGCCCTGATAGACCCAAGGGAGCCCTACAAACTGACATCAGCAACCTGGACTGGTGAGTTTTCTTTCCCAGGGAAAATGTCCAAAGGATGTGCCCAGGGGCCCCTGGCCCACGGCTGGGGTTTGAATGCAAAGAATCCTTATATCGAAGGATGGAACCCTGAGTGAAGTTGTCCCCATCTCATACTTCTGCTGCCCTGATAGACCCAAGGGAGCCCTACAAACTGACATCAGCAACCTGGACTGGTGAGTTGTCTTTCCTATGGAAAATGGCCAAAGGATGTGCCCAGGGGCCCCTGGCCCTGGGCTGGGACCTGACTTCAAAGAATCCCTATATTAAAGGATGGATCGCAGACCAAAGTTGTCCCCTCCTCAAATTTCTGCTGCCCAGATAGACCCAAGGGAGCCCTACAACTGACATCAGGAACATGGACTGGTGAGTTTTCTTTCCCAGGGAAAATGGCCAAAGGATGTGCCCTGGGGCCCCTGGCACTGGGCTGGGCCCTGACTGCAAAAAATCCTTATATCGAAGGATGGACCCCAGACCGAAGTTGTCCCCTCCTCAAACTTGTGCTGTCCTGATAGACCCAAGGGAGCCCTACAAACTGACATCAGCAACCTGGACTGGTGAGTTTTCTTTCCCAGGGAAAATGGCCAAAGGATGTGCCCTGGGGACCCTGGCACAGGGCAGGAGCCTGAATGCAAAAAATCCTTATATCGAAGGATGGACCCCAGACCGAAGTTGTCCCCTCCTCAAGCTTGTGCTGTCCTGATAGACCCAAGGGAGCCCTACAAACTGACATCAGGAACCTGGACTGGTGAGTTTTCTTTCCCAGGGAAAATGGCCAAAGGATGTGACCAGGGGCCCCTGGCACAGGGCTGGGGCCTGAATGCAAAAAATCCTTATATCGAAGGATGGACCCCAGACCGAAGTTGTCCCCTTCTAAAATTCTGCTGCCCAGATAGACCCAAGGGAGCCCTACAAACTGACATCAGCAACCTGGACTGGTGAGTTTTCTTTCCCAGGGAAAATGGCCAAAGGATGTGCCCAGGGGCCCCTGGCCCTGGGCTGGGGCCTGACTGTAAAGAATCCTTATATCGAAGGATGGACCCCTGAGTGAAGTTGTCCCCATCTCATACTTGTGCTGCCCTGATAGACCCAAGGGAGCCCTACAAACTGACATCAGCAACCTGGATTGGTGAGTTTTCTTTCCTATGGAAAATGGCCAAAGGATGTGCCCAGGGGCCCCTGGCACTGGGCTTGGACCTGACTGCAAAGAATCCTTATATCGAAGTTTGGACCCCAGACCGAAATTGTCTCCTCCTCAAACTTGCGCTGCCCAGATAGACCCAAGGGAGCCCTACAAACTGACATTAGCAACCTGGGCTGGTGAATATTCTTTCCGAGGGAAAATGGCTCAAGGATGTGCCCAGGGGCCCCTGGCCCTGGGCTGGGCCCTGACTTCAAAGAATCCCTATATTGAAGGATGGATCGCAGACCAAAATTGTCCCCCCCTCAAATTTCTGCTGCCCAGATATACCCAAGTGAGCCCTACAAACTGACATCAGGAACCTGGACTGGTGAGTTTTCTTTCCCAGGGAAAATGGCCAAAGGATGTGCCCAGGGGCCCCTTGCACTGGGCTGGGCACCGACTGCAAAAAATCCATATATCGAAGGATGGACCCCTGAGTGAAGTTGTCCCCTCCTGAAAGTTGTGCTGCCCTGATAGACCCAGGGGAGCCCTACAAACTGACATCAGGAACCTGGACTGGTGAGTTTTCTTTCCCAGGGAAAATGGCCAAAGGATGTTCCCGGGGGACCCTGGCACTGGGCTGGGGCCTGAATGCAAAAAGCCTTATATCGAAGGATGGACCCCAGACCAAAGTTGTCCCCTCCTCAAATTTCTGCTGCCTAGATAGACCCAAGGGAGCCCTACAAACTGACATCAGGAACCTGGACTGGTGAGTTTTCTTTCCCAGGGAAAATGGCCAAAGGATGTGCCCTGGGGCCCCTGGCACTTGGCTCGGACCTGACTGCAAAGAATACTTATATTGAAGGATTGATCGCAGACAAAATTGTCCCCAAATAAAACTTGTGCTGCCCTGTTAGACCAAAGGGAGCCCTACAAACTGACATCAGGATCCTGGACTGGTCAGTTTTCTTTCCCAGGGAAAATGGCCAAAGGATGTGCCCTGGGGACCGTGGCACTGGGCTCGGGCATGACTGCAAAAATTCCTTATATCGAAGTTTGGACCCCAAATAGAAATTTTCCTCAAACTTCTGCTGCCCAGATAGACCCAAGGGAGCCGTAAAAAACTGACATCAGGAACCTGGACTGGTGAGTTTTCTTTCCCAGGGAAAATGGCCAAAGGATGTGCCCAGGGGCCCCTGGCCCACGGCTGGGGTTTGAATTCAAAGAATCCTTATATCGGAGGATGGACCCCTGAGTGAAGTTGTCCCCATCTCTTAATTCTGCTGCCCTGCTAGACCAAAGGGAGCCCTACAAACTGACATCAGCAACCTGGACTGGTGAGTTTTCTTTCCCAGGGAAAATGGCCAAAGGATGTCCCCAGCGGGCCCTGGCACTGGGCTGGGCCCTGACTGCAAAGAATCCTTATATCGAAGGATGGACCCCAGACCGAAGTTGTCCCCTCCTCAAATTTCTGCTGCCCTGATAGACCCAAGGGAGCCCTACAAACTGACATCAGCAACCTGGACTGGTGAGTTTTCTTTCCTTTGGAAAATGGCCAAAGGATGTGCCGAGGGGCCCCTGGCCCTGGGCTGGGGCCTGACTGTAAAGAATCCCTATATCGAAGGATGGATCGCAGACCAAAGTTGTCCCCTCCTCAAATTTCTGCTGCCCTGATAGACCCAAGGGAGCCCTACAAACTGACATCAGGAACCTGGACTGGTGAGTTTTCTTTCCCAGGGAAAATGGCCAAAGGATGTGCCCAGGGGGCCCTGGCACTCGGCTGGGCCCTTACTTCAAAGAATCCCTATATTGAAGGATGGATCGCAGACCAAAATAGTCCCCTCCTCAAATTTCTGCTGCCCAGATAGACCCAAGGGAGCCCTACAAACTGACATCAGCAACCTGGACTGGTGAGTTTTCTTTCCCAGGGAAAATGGCCAAAGGTTGTGCCCAGGGGGCCCAGGCACTGGGCTGGGCCCTGAATGCAAAGAATCCTTATATCGAAGGATGGACCCCAGACCGAAGTTCTCCCCTCCTCAAATTTCTGCTGCCCTGATAGACCCAAGGGAGCCCTACAAACTGACATCAGCAACCTGGACTGGTGAGTTTTCTTTCCCAGGGAAAATGGCCAAAGGATGTGCCCAGGGGCCCCTGGCACTGGGCTCGAACCTGACTGCAAAGAATCCTTATATCGAAGTTTGGACCCCAGACCGAAATTGTCCCCTCCTCAAAATTGTGCTGCCCAGATCGACCCAAGAGTGCCCTACAAACTGACATTAGCAACCGGGGCTGGTGAATATTCTTTCCCAGGGAAAATGGCCCAAGGATGTGCCCAGGGGCCCCTGGCCCTGGGCTCGGACCTGACTGCAAAAAATCCTTATATCGAAGTATCGATCGCAGACCGAAGTTATCCCCTCCTCAAACTTGTGCTGCCCAGATAGACCCAAGGGAGCCCTACAAACGGACATCAGTAACATGGACTAGTGAGTTTTCTTTCCCAGGGAAAATGGCCAAAGGATGTCCCCAGGGGCCCCTGGCCCTCGGCTGGGGCTTGACTGCAAAGAATCCTTATATCGAAGGATGGATCCCTGAGTGAAATTGTCCCCATCTCATACTTCTGCTGCCCAGATAGACCCAAGGGAGCCCTACAAACTGACATCAGCAACCTGGACTGGTGAGTTTTCTTTCCCAGGGAAAATGAAAAAGGATGTGCCCAGGGGCCCCTGGCACACGGCTGGGGCCTGAATGCAAAAAATCCTTATATCGAAGAATGGACCCCACACCTAAGTTGTCCCCTTCTAAAATTCTGCTGCACACATAGAACCAAGTGAGCCCTACAAACTGACATCAGCAACCTGGACTGGTGAGTTTTCTTTCCCAGGGAAAATGGCCAAAGGATGTGCCCTGGGGCCCCTGGCACTGGGCTCGGACCTGACTGCAAAGAATCCATATATTGAAGGACGCACCCCAGACCAAAGTTGTCCCCATCTCATATTTCTGCTGCCCTGTTAGACCCAAGGGCGCCCTACAAACTGACATCAGCAACCTGGACTGGTGAGTTTTCTTTCCCAGGGAAAATGGCCAAAGGATGTGCCCAGGGGCCCCTGGCCCACGGCTGCCGTTTGAATGCAAAGAATCCTTATATCGAAGGATGGACCCCAGACCGAAGTTGTCCCCATCTCATACTTCTGCTGCCCTGATAGACCCAAGGGAGCCCTACAAACTGACATCAGCAACCTGGACAGGTGAGTTGTCTTTCCTGTGGAAAATGGCCAAAGGATGTGCCCAGGGGCCCCTGGCCCTGGGCTGGGCCCTGACTTTAAAGAATCCCTATATTGAAGGATGGATCGCAGACCAAAGTTGTCCCATCCTCAAATTTCTGCTGCCCAGATAGACCCAAGGGAGCCCTACAACTGACATCAGGAACATGGACTGTTGAGTTTTCTTTCCCAGGGAAAATGGCCAAAGGATGTGCCCTTGGGCCCCTGGCACTGGGCTGGCCCCTGACTTCAAAAAATCCTTATATCGAAGGATGGACCCCAGACCGAAGTTGTCCCCTCCTCAAACTTGTGCTGTCCTGATAGACCCAAGGGAACCCTACAAACTCACATCAGGAACCTGGACTGGTGAGTTTTCTTTCCCAGGGAAAATGGCCAAAGGATGTGCCCTGGGGACCATGGCACTGGGCTGGGGCCTGAATGCAAAAAATCCTTATATCGAAGGATGGACCCCAGACCGAAGTTGTCCCCTCCTCAAACTTGTGCTGTCCTGATAGACCCAAGGGAGCCCTACAAACTGACATCAGGAACCTGGACTGGTGAGTTTTCTTTCCCAGGGAAAATGGCCAAAGGATGTGCCCTGGGGCCCCTGGCACTGGGCTCGGACCTGAATGCAAAAAATCCTTATATCGAAGGATGGACCCCAGACCGAAGTTGTCCCCTCCTCAAATTTCTGCTGCCCTGATAGACCCAAGGGAGCCCTACAAACTGACATCAGGAACCTGGACTGGTGAGTTTGCTTTCCCAGTGAAAATGGCCAAAGGATGTGCCCAGGGGCCCCTGGCACTGGGCTCGGACCTGACTGCAAAGAATCCATATATTGAAGGATAGATCGCAGACAAAATTTATCCCCAACTAAAATTTCTGCTGCCCTGATAGACCCAAGGGAGCCCTACAAACTGACATCAGAAACATGGACTGGTGAGTTTTCTTTCCCAGGGAAAATGGCCAAAGGATGTCCCCAGGGGCCCCTGGCCCTCGGCTGGGGCTTGTCTTCAAAGAATCCTTATATCGAAGGACGCACCCCAGACCAAAGTTGTCCCCATCTCATATTTCTGCTGCCCTGTTAGACCCAAGGGAGCCCTACAAACTGACATCAGCAACCTGGACTGGTGAGTTTTCTTTCCCAGGGAAAATGGCCAAAGGATGTGCCCAGGGGCCCCTGGCACACGGCTGGGGCCTGAATGCAAAAAATCCAAATATCGAAGGATGGACCCCAGACCGAAGTTGTCCCCTTCTAAAATTCTGCTACCCAGATAGACCCAAGGGAGCCCTACAAACTGACATCAGCAACCTGGACTGGTGAGTTTTCTTTCCCAGGGAAAATGTCCAAAGGATGTGCCCAGGGGCCCCTGGCCCTGGGCTGGCGCTTGACTTCAAAGAATCCTTATATCGAAGGACGCACCCAGACCAAAGTTGTCCCCATCTCATATTTCTGCTGCCCTGTTAGACCCAAGGGAGCCCTACAAACTGACATCAGCAACCTGGGCTGGTGAGTTTTCTTTCCCAGGGAAAATGGCCAAAGGATGTGCCCAGGGGCCCCTGGCCCACGGCTGGGGTTTGAATGCAAAGAATCCATATATCGAAGGATGGAACCCTGAGTGAAGTTGTCCCCATCTCAGACTTCTGCTGCCCTGATAGACCCAAGGGAGCCCTACAAACTGACATCAGGAACCTGGACTGGTGAGTTTTCTTTCCCAGGGAAAATGGCCAAAGGATGTGCCCAGGGGGCCCTGGCCCTGGGCTGGGACCTGACTGCAAAGAATCCTTATATCGAAGGATGGACCCCAGACCGAAGTGTCCCCTCCTCAAATTTCTGCTGCCCTGATAGACCCAAGGGAGCCCTACAAACTGACATCAGCAACCTGGACTGGTGAGTTTTCTTTCCTATGGAAAATGGCCAAAGGATGTGCCCAGGGGCTCCTGGCCCTGGGCTGGGCCCTGACTGCAAAGAATCCCTATATTGAAGGATGGATCGCAGACCAAAGTTGTCCCCTCCTCAAATTTCTGCTGCCCAGATAGACCCAAGGGAGCCCTACAAACTGACATCAGGAACATGGACTGGTGAGTTTTCTTTCCCAGGGAAAATGGCCAAAGGATGTGCCCAGGGGCCCCTTGCACTGGACTGGGCCCTGATTGCAAAAAATCCATATATCGAAGGATGGACCCCAGACCGAAGTTGTCCCCTCCTGAAAGTTGTGCTGCCCAGATAGACCCAAGGGAGCCCTACAAACTGACATCAGGAACCTGGACTGGTGAGTTGTCTTTCCCAGGGAAAATGGCCAAAGGATGTGCCCAGGGGCCCCTAGCACTGGGCTGGGCCCTGACTTTAAAGAATCCCTATATTGAAGGATGGATCGCAGACCAAAGTTGTCCCATCCTCAAATTTCTGCTGCCCAGATAGACCCAAGGGAGCCCTACAAACTGACATCAGGAACCTGGACTGGTGAGTTTTCTTTCCCAGGGAAAATGGCCAAAGGATGTGCCCTGGGGACCCTGGCACTGGGCTGGGGCATGAATGCAAAAAATCCTTATATCGAAGGATGGACCCCAGACCGAAGTTGTCACCTCCTCAAATTTCTGATGCCCAGATAGAGCCAAGGGAGCCCTACAAACTGACATCAGAAACATGGACTGGTGAGTTTTCTTTCCCAGGGAAAATGGCCAAAGGATGTGCCCAGGAGCCCGTGGCCCATGGCTGGGTCCTGAATGCAAATAATCCCTATATCGAATGATGGAACCGAGACTGAAGTTGTCCCCTCCTCAAACTTGTGCTGCCCTGATAGACCCAAGGGAGCCCTACAAACTGACATCAACAACCTGGACTGGTGAGTTTTCTTTCCCAGGGAAAATGGCCAAAGGATGTGCCCTGGGGACCCTGGCACTGGGCTCGGACCTGACTGCAAAGAATCCTTATATTCAAGGATTGATCGCAGACAAAAGTTGTCCCCAACTAAAACTTCTGCTGCCCTGATAGACCCAAGGGAGCCCTACAAACTGACATCAGGCACCTGGACTGGTGAATCTTCTTTTCCAGGGAAAATGGCCAAAGGATGTGCCCAGGGGCCCCTGGCCCTGGGCTGGGGCCTGACTGCAAAGAATCCTTATATCCAAGTTTGGACCCCAAACCGAAGTTGTCCCATCCTCAAATTTCTCCTGCCTAGATAGACCCAAGGGAGCCCTACAAACTGACATCAGTAACATGGACTAGTGAGTTTTCTTTCCCAGGGAAAATGGCCAAAGGATGTCCCCAGGGGCCCATGGCCCTCGGCTGGGGCTTGACTGCAAAGAATCCTTATATCGAAGGATGGATCCCTGAGTGAAATTGTCCCCATCTCATACTTCTGCTGCCCAGATAGACCCAAGGGAGCCCTACAAACTGACATCAGCAACCTGGACTGGTGAGTTTTCTTTCCCAGGGAAAATGAAAAAGGATGTGCCCAGGGGGCCCTGGCACAGGGCTGGGGCCTGAATGCAAAAAATCCTTATATCGAAGAATGGACCCCACACCTAAGTTGTCCCCTTCTAAAATTCTGCTGCCCACATAGAACCAAGTGAGCCCTACAAACTGACATCAGGAACCTGGACTGGTGAGTTTTCTTTCCCAGGGAAAATGGCCAAAGGATGTGCCCTGGGGCCCCTGGCACTGGACTCGGACCTGACTGCAAAGAATCCATATATTGAAGGACGCACCCCAGACCAAAGTTGTCCCCATCTCATATTTCTGCTGCCCTGTTAGACCCAAGGGAGCCCTACAAACTGACATCAGCAACCTGGACTGGTGAGTTTTCTTTCCCAGGGAAAATGGCCAAAGGATGTGCCCAGGGGCCCCTGGCCCACGGCTGCCGTTTGGATGCAAAGAATCCTTATATCGAAGGATGGACCCCTGAGTGAAGTTGTCCCCATCTCATACTTGTGCTGCCCTGATAGACCCAAGGGAGCCCTACAAACTGACATCAGCAACCTGGACTGGTGAGTTTTCTTTCCTATGGAAAATGGCCAAAGGATGTGCCCAGGGGCCCCTGGCCCTGGGCTGGGCCCTGACTTTAAAGAATCCCTATATTGAAGGATGGATCGCAGACCAAAGTTGTCCTATCCTCAAATTTCTGCTGCCCAGATAGACCCAAGGGAGCCCTACAACTGACATCAGGAACATGGACTGTTGAGTTTTCTTTCCCAGGGAAAATGGCCAAAGGATGTGCCCAGGGGCCCCTGGCACTGGGCTGGGCCCTGACTGCAAAAAATCCTTATATCGAAGGATGGACCCCAGACCGAAGTTGTCCCCTCCTCAAACTTGTGCTGTCCTGATAGACCCAAGGGAGCCCTACAAACTGACATCAGGAACCTGGACTGGTGAGTTTTCTTTCCCAGGGAAAATGGCCAAAGGATGTGCCCTGGGGACCATGGCACTGGGCTGGGGCCTGAATGCAAAAAATCCTTATATCGAAGGATGGACCCCAGACCGAAGTTGTCCCCTCCTCAAACTTGTGCTGTCCTGATAGACCCAAGGGAGCCCTACAAACTGACATCAGGAACCTGGACTGGTGAGTTTTCTTTCCCAGGGAAAATGGCCAAAGGATGTGCCCTGGGGCCCCTGGCACTGGGCTCGGACCTGAATGCAAAAAATCCTTATATCGAAGGATGGACCCCAGACCGAAGTTGTCCCCTCCTCAAATTTCTGCTGCCCTGATAGACCCAAGGGAGCCCTACAAACTGACATCAGGAACCTGGACTGGTGAGTTTTCTTTCCCAGTGAAAATGGCCAAAGGATGTGCCCTGGGGCCCCTGGCACTGGGCTCGGACCTGACTGCAAAGAATCCATATATTGAAGGATTGATCGCAGACAAAATTTATCCCCAACTAAAATTTCTGCTGCCCTGATAGACCCAAGGGAGCCCTACAAACTGACATCAGGCAGTGGACTGGTGAATCTTCTTTCACAGGGAAAATGGCCAAAGGATGTCCCCAGGGGCCCCTGGCCCTCGGCTGGGGCTTGACTGCAAAGAATCCTTATATCGAAGGATGGACCCCTGAGTGAAATTGTCCCCATCTCATACTTCTGCTGCCCTGTTAGACCCAAGGGAGCCCTACAAACTGACATCAGCAACCTGGACTGGTGAGTTTTCTTTCCCAGGGAAAATGGCCAAAGGATGTGCCCAGGGGCCCCTGGCACAGGGCTGGGGCCTGAATGCAAAAAATTCTTATATCGAAGGATGGACCCCAGACCGAAGTTGTCCCCTTCTAAAATTCTGCTTCCCAGATAGACCCAAGGGAGCCCTACAAACTGACATCAGCAACCTGGACTGGTGAGTTTTCTTTCCCAGGGAAAATGTCCAAAGGATGTGCCCAGGGGCCCCTGGCCCTGGGCTGGCGCTTGACTTCATAGAATCCTTATATCGAAGGACGCACCCCAGACCAAAGTTGTCCCCATCTCATATTTCTGCTGCCCTGTTAGACCCAAGGGAGCCCTACAAACTGACATCAGCAACCTGGGCTGGTGAGTTTTCTTTCCCAGGGAAAATGGCCAAAGGATGTGCCCAGGGGCCCCTGGCCCACGGCGGGGGTTTGAATGCAAAGAATCCTTATATCGAAGGATGGACCCCTGAGTGAAGTTGTCCCCATCTCATACTTCTGCTGCCCTGATAGACCCAAGGGAGCCCTACAAACTGACATCAGGAACCTGGACTGGTGAGTTTTCTTTCCTATGGAAAATGGCCAAAGGATGTGCCCAGGGGGCCCTGGCCCTGGGCTGGGCCCTGACTGCAAAGAATCCTTATATCGAAGGATGGACCCCAGACCGAAGTGTCCCCTCCTCAAATTTCTGCTGCCCTGATAGACCCAAGGGAGCCCTACAAACTGACATCAGCAACCTGGACTGGTGAGTTTTCTTTCCCAGGGAAAATGGCCAAAGGATGTGCCCAGGGGCCCTGGCACTGGGCTGGGCCCTGACTGTAAAGAATCCCTATATCGAAGGATGGATCGCAGACCAAAATTGTCCCCTCCTCAAATTTCTACTGCCCTGATAGACCCAAGGGAGCCCTACAAACTGACATCAGGAACCTGGACTGGTGAGTTTTCTTTCCCAGGGAAAATGGCCAAAGGATGTGCCCAGGGGCCCCTGGCACTGGGCTTGGACCTGACTGCAAAGAATCCTTATATCGAAGTTTGGAAACCCAGACCGAAATTGTCCCCTCCACAAAATTGTGCTGCCCAGATAGACACAAGGGAGCCCTACAAACTGACATTAGCAACCTGGGCTGGTGAATATTCTTTCCCAGGGAAAATGGCCCAAGGATGTGCCCAGGGGCCCCTGGCCCTGGGCTCGGACCTGACTGCAAAAAATCCTTATATCGAAGGATGGACCCCAGACCGTAGTTGTCCCCTCCTCAAATTTCTGCTGCCCTGATAGACCCAAGGGAGCCCTACAAACTGACATCAGGAACCTGGACTGGTGAGTTTTCTTTCCCAGGGAAAATGGCCAAAGGATGTGCCCTGGGGCCCCTGGCCCACGGCTGCCGTTTGAATGCAAAGAATCCTTATATCGAAGGATGGACCCCAGACCGAAGTTGTCCCCATCTCATACTTCTCCTGCCCTGATAGACCCAAGGGAGCCCTACAAACTGACATCAGGAACCTGGACTGGTGAGTTTTCTTTCCTATGGAAAATGGCCAAAGGATGTGCCCAGGGGCCCCTGGCCCTGGGCTGGGCCCTGACTTTAAAGAATCCCTATATTGAAGGATGGATTGCAGACCAAAGTTGTCCCATCCTCAAATTTCTGCTGCCCAGATAGACCCAAGGGAGCCCTACAACTGACATCAGGAACATGGACTGTTGAGTTTTCTTTCCCAGGGAAAATGGCCAAAGGATGTGCCCTGGGGCCCCTGGCACTGGGCTGGGCCCTGACGGCAAAAAATCCTTATATCGAAGGATGGACCCCAGACCGAAGTTGTCCCCTCCTCAAACTTGTGCTGTCCTGATAGACCCAAGGGAGCCCTACAAACCGACATCAGGAACCTGGACTGGTGAGTTTTCTTTCCCAGGGAAAATGGCCAAAGGATGTGCCCTGGGGACCATGGCACTGGGCTGGGGCCTGAATGCAAAAAATCCTTATATCGAAGGATGGACCCCAGACCGAAGTTGTCCCCTCCTCAAACTTGTGCTGTCCTGATAGACCCAAGGGAGCCCTACAAACTGACATCAGGAACCTGGACTGGTGAGTTTTCTTTCCCAGGGAAAATGGCCAAAGGATGTGCCCTGGGGCCCCTGGCACTGGGCTCGGACCTGAATGCAAAAAATCCTTATATCGAAGGATGGACCCCAGACCGAAGTTGTCCCCTCCTCAAATTTCTGCTGCCCTGATAGACCCAAGGGAGCCCTACAAACTGACATCAGGAACATGGACTGGTGAGTTTTCTTTCCCAGGGAAAATGGCCAAAGGATGTGCCCTGGGGCCCCTGGCACTGGGCTCGGACCTGACTGCAAAGAATCCATATATTGAAGGATTGATCGCAGACAAAATTTATCCCCAAATAAAATTTCTGCTGCCCTGATAGACCCAAGGGAGCCCTACAAACTGACATCAGGAACATGGACTGGTGAGTTTTCTTTCCCAGGGAAAATGGCCAAAGGATGTCCCCAGGGGCCCCTGGCCCTCGGCTGGGGCTTGACTGCAAAGAATCCTTATATCGAAGGATGGACCCCTGAGTGAAATTGTCCCCATCTCATACTTCTGCTGCCCTGATAGACCCAAGGGAGCCCTACAAACTGACATCAGGAACCTGGACTGGTGAGTTTTCTTTCCCAGGGAAAATGGCCAAAGGATGTGCCCAGGGGCCCCTGGCACAGGGCTGGGGCCTGAATGCAAAAAATCCTTATATCGAAGGATGGACCCCAGACCGAAATTGTCCCCTTCTAAAATTCTGCTGCCCAGATAGACCCAAGGGAGCCCTACAAACTGACATCAGCAACCTGGACTGGTGAGTTTTCTTTCCCAGGGAAAATGTCCAAAGGATGTGCCCAGGGGCCCCTGACCCTGGGCTGGCGCTTGTCTTCAAAGAATCCTTATATCGAAGGACGCACCCCAGACCAAAGTTGTCCCCATCTCATATTTCTGCTGCCCTGTTAGACCCAAGGGAGCCCTACAAACTGACATCAGCAACCTGGACTGGTGAGTTTTCTTTCCCAGGGAAAATGGCCAAAGGATGTGCCCAGGGGCCCCTGGCCCACGGCTGCCGTTTGAATGCAAAGAATCCTTATATCGAAGGATGGACCCCAGACCGAAGTTGTCCCCATCTCATACTTCTGCTGCCCTGATAGACCCAAGGGAGCCCTACAAACTGACATCAGCAACCTGGACTGGTGAGTTTTCTTTCCTATGGAAAATGGCCAAAGGATGTGCCCAGGGGACCCTGGCCCTGGGCTGGGCCCTGACTTCAAAGAATCCCTATATTGAAGGATGGATCGCAGACCAAAGTTGTCCCCTCCTCAAATTTCTGCTGCCCAGATAGACCCTAGGAGCCCTACAAACTGACATCAGGAACATGGACTGGTGAGTTTTCTTTCCCAGGGAAAATGGCCAAATGATGTGCCCAGGGGCCCCTGGCACTGGGCTCGGACCTGACTGCAAAGAATCCTTATATCGAAGTTTGGATCCCAGACCGAAGTTGTCCCCTCCTCAAACTTGTGCTGTCCTGATAGACCCAAGGGAGCCCTACAAACTGACATCAGCAACCTGGACTGGTGAGTTTTCTTTCCCAGGGAAAATGGCCAAAGGATGTGCCCAGGGGCCCCTGGCACAGGGCTGGGGCCTGAATGCAAAAAATCCTTATATCGAAGGATGGACCCCAGACCGAAATTGTCCCCTTCTAAAATTCTGCTGCCCAGATAGACCCAAGGGAGCCCTACAAACTGACATCAGCAGCCTGGACTGGTGAGTTTTCTTTCCCAGGGAAAATGTCCAAAGGATGTGCCCAGGGGCCCCTGGCCCTGGGCTGGCGCTTGTCTTCAAAGAATCCTTATATCGAAGGACGCACCCCAGACCAAAGTTGTCCCCATCTCATATTTCTGCTGCCCTGTTAGACCCAAGGGAGCCCTACAAACTGACATCAGGAACCTGGACTGGTGAGTTTTCTTTCCCAGGGAAAATGGCCAAAGGATGTGCCCAGGGGCCCCTGGCCCACGGCTGCCGTTTGAATGCAAAGAATCCTTATATCGAAGGATGGACCCCAGACCGAAGTTGTCCCCATCTCATACTTCTGCTGCCCTGATAGACCCAAGGGAGCCCTACAAACTGACATCAGCAACCTGGACTGGTGAGTTTTCTTTCCTATGGAAAATGGCCAAAGGATGTCCCCAGGGGCCCCTGGCCCTGGGCTGGGCCCTGACTTCAAAGAATCCCTATATTGAAGGATGGATCGCAGACCAAAGTTGTCCCCTCCTGAAATTTCTGCTGCCCAGATAGACCCTAGGAGCCTTACAAACTGACATCAGGAACATGGACTGGTGAGTTTTCTTTCCCAGGGAAAATGGCCAAATGATGTGCCCAGGGGCCCCTGGCACTGGGCTCGGACCTGACTGCAAAGAATCCTTATATCGAAGTTTGGATCCCAGACCGAAGTTGTCCCCTCCTCAAACTTGTGCTGTCCTGATAGACCCAAGGGAGCCCTACAAACTGACATCAGCAACCTGGACTGGTGAGTTTTCTTTCCCAGGGAAAATGGCCAAAGGATGTGCCCTGGGGCCCCTGGCACTGGGCTCGGACCTGAATGCAAAAAATCCTTATATCGAAGGATGGACCCCATACCGAAATTGTCCCCTCCTCAAATTTGTGCTGCCCTGATAGACCCAAGGGAGCCCTACAAACTGACATCAGGAACCTGGACTGGTGAGTTTTCTTTCCCAGGGAAAATGGCCAAAGGATGTGCCCTGGGGCCCCTGGCACTGGGCTCGGACCTGACTGCAAAGAATCCATATATTGAAGGATTGATCGCAGACAAAATTTATCCCCAACTAAAATTTCTGCTGCCCTGATAGACCCAAGGGAGCCCTACAAACTGACATCAGGCAGTGGAATGGTGAATCTTCTTTCCCAGGGAAAATGGCCAAAGGATGTCCCCAGGGGCCCCTGGCCCTCGGCTGGGGCTTGACTGCAAAGAATCCTTATATCGAAGGATGGACCCCTGAGTGAAATTGTCCCCATCTCATACTTCTGCTGCCCTGTTAGACCCAAGGGAGCCCTACAAACTGACATCAGCAACCTGGACTGGTGAGTTTTCTTTCCCAGGGAAAATGGCCAAAGGATGTGCCCAGGGGCCCCTGGCACAGGGCTGGGGCCTGAATGCAAAAAATCCTTATATCGAAGGATGGACCCCAGACCGAAGTTGTCCCCTTCTAAAATTCTGCTTCCCAGATAGACCCAAGGGAGCCCTACAAACTGACATCAGGAACCTGGACTGGTGAGTTTTCTTTCCCAGGGAAAATGTCCAAAGGATGTGCCCAGGGGCCCCTGGCCCTGGGCTGGCGCTTGACTTCATAGAATCCTTATATCGAAGGACGCACCCCAGACCAAAGTTGTCCCCATCTCATATTTCTGCTGCCCTGTTAGACCCAAGGGAGCCCTACAAACTGACATCAGCAACCTGGACTGGTGAGTTTTCTTTCCCAGGGAAAATGGCCAAAGGATGTGCCCAGGGGCCCCTGGCCCACGGCTGGGGTTTGAATGCAAAGAATCCTTATATCGAAGGATGGACCCCTGAGTGAAGTTGTCCCCATCTCATACTTCTGCTGCCCTGATAGACCCAAGGGAGCCCTACAAACTGACATCAGCAACCTGGACTGGTGAGTTTTCTTTCCTATGGAAAATGGCCAAAGGATGTGCCCAGGGGGCCCTGGCTCTGGGCTGGGCCCTGACTGCAAAGAATCCTTATATCGAAGGATGGACCCCAGACCGAAATGTCCCCTCCTCAAATTTCTGCTGCCCTGATAGACCCAAGGGAGCCCTACAAACTGACATCAGCAACCTGGACTGGTGAGTTTTCTTTCCCAGGGAAAATGGCCAAAGGATGTGCCCAGGGGCCCTGGCACTGGGCTGGGCCCTGACTGTAAAGAATCCCTATATCGAAGGATGGATCGCAGACCAAAATTGTCCCCTCCTCAAATTTCTACTGCCCTGATAGACCCAAGGGAGCCCTACAAACTGACATTAGCAACCTGGGCTGGTGAATATTCTTTCCCAGGGAAAATGGCCCAAGGATGTGCCCAGGGGCCCCTGGCCCTGGGCTCGGACCTGACTGCAAAAATCCTTATATCGAAGTATCGATCGCAGACCGAAGTTGTACCCTCCTCAAACTTGTGCTGCCCAGATAGACCCAAGGGAGCCCTAAAAATTGACATCAGCAACCTGGACTGGTGAGTTTTCTTTCCCAGGGAAAATGGCCAAAGGATGTCCTCAGGGGCCCCTGGACCTCGGCGGGAGCTTGACTGCAAAGAATCCTTATATCAAAGGATGGACCCCTGAGTGAAATTGACCCCATCTCATACTTCTGCTGCCCTGATAGACCCAAGGGAGCCCTACAAACTGACATCAGCAACCTGGACTGGTGAGTTTTCTTTCCCAGGGAAAATGGCCAAAGCATGTGCCCTGGGGACCCTGGCACAGGGCTGAGGCCTGAATGCAAAAAATCCTTATCTGGAAGAATGGACCCCACACCTATGTTGTCCCCTTCTAAAATTCTGCTGCGCAGATAGAACCAAGTGAGCCTTACAAACTGACATCAGCAACCTGGACTGGTGAGTTTTCTTTCCCAGGGAAAATGGCCAAAGGATGTGCCCAGGGGCCCCTGGCCCACGGCTGGCACTTGACTTCAAAGAATCCTTATATCGAGGGACGCACCCCAGACCAAAGTTGTCCCCATCTCATATTTCTGCTGCCCTGTTAGACCCAAGGGAGCCCTACAAACTGACATCAGCAACCTGGACTGGTGAGTTTTCTTTCCTATGGAAAATGGCCAAAGGATGTGCCCAGGGGCCCCTGGCCCACGGCTGGGGTTTGAATGCAAAGAATCCTTATATCGAAGGATGGACCCCTGAGTGAAGTTGTCCCCATCTCATACTTGTGCTGCCCTGATAGACCCAAGGGAGCCCTACAAACTGACATCAGCAACCTGGACTGGTGAGTTTTCTTTCCTATGGAAAATGGCCAAAGGATGTGCCCAGGGGCCCCTGGCCCTGGGCTGGGCCCTGACTTCAAAGAATCCCTATATTGAAGGATGGATCGCAGACCAAAGTTGTCCCCTCCTCAAATTTCTGCTGCCCAGATAGACCCAAGGGAGCCCTACAACTGACATCAGGAACATGGACTGGTGAGTTTTCTTTCCCAGGGGAAATGGCCAAAGCATGTGCCCTGGGGCCCCTGGCACTGGGCTGGGCCCTGACTGCAAAAAATCCTTATATCGAAGGATGGACCCCAGACCGAAGTTGTCCCCTCCTCAAACTTGTGCTGTCGTGATAGACCCAAGGGAGCCCTACAAACTGACATCAGGAACCTGGACTGGTGAGTTTTCTTTCCCAGGGAAAATGGCCAAAGGATGTGCCCTGGGGACCCTGGCACTGGGCTGGGCCCTGACTGCAAAGAATCCTTATATCGAAGGATGGACCCCAGACCGAAGTTGTCCCCTCCTCAAACTTGTGCTGTCCTGATAGACCCAAGGGAGCCCTACAAACTGACATCAGGCACCTGGACTGGTGAGTTTTCTTTCCCAGGGAAAATGGCCAATGCAGTCAGGGCCCAGCCCCTGGCCCTGGGCTGGGCCCTGACTGCAAAGAATCCATATATCCAAGTTTATACCCCAAACCGAAGTTGTCCCCTCCTCAAATTTCTCCTGCCTAGATAGACCCAAGGGAGCCCTACAAACTGACATCAGCAACCTGGACTGGTGAGTTTTCTTTCCCAGGGAAAATGGCCAAAGGATGTGCCCAGGGGGCCCTGGCACTGGGTTGGGGCCTGACTGCAAAGAATCCTTATATCGAAGTATTGACCCCAGACCGAAGTTCTCCCCTCCTCAAATTTCTCCTGCCCTGATAGACCAAAGGGAGCCATACAAACTGACATTAGCAACCTGGACTGGGGAGTTTTCTTTCCCAGGGAAAATGGCCAAAGGATGTGCCCAGGGGCCCCTGGCCCTGGGCTGGGCCCTGACTGCAAAGAATCCTTATATCGAAGGATGGATCGTAGACCAAAGTTGTCCCCTCCTCAAATTTCTGCTGCCCTGATAGACCCAAGGGAGCCCTACAAACTGACATCAGCAACCTTGACTGGTGAGTTTTCTTTCCCAGGGAAAATGGCCAAAGGATGTGCCGAGGGGCCCCTGGCCCTGGGCTGGGGCCTGACTGTAGAGAATCCCTATATCGAAGGATGGATCGCAGACCAAAGTTGTCCCCTCCTCAAATTTCTGCTGCCCTGATAGACCCAAGGGAGCCCTACAAACTGACATCAGCAACCTGGACTGGTGAGTTTTCTTTCCCAGGGAAAATGGCCAAAGGATGTGCCCAGGGGACCCTGGCCCTGGGCTGGGGCCTGACTGTAGAGAATCCCTATATCGAAGGATGGATCGCAGACCAAAGTTGTCCCCTCCTCAAATTTCTGCTGCCCTGATAGACCCAAGGGAGCCCTACAAACTGACATCAGGAACCTGGACTGGTGAGTTTTCTTTCTCAGGGAAAATGGCCAAAGGATGTGCCCAGGGGGCCCTGGCACTGGGCTGGGGCCTGACTGCAAAGAATCCTTATATCGAAGGATGGACCCCAGACCGAAGTTGTCCCCTCCTCAAATTTCTGCTGCCCTGATAGACCCAAGGGAGCCCTACAAACTGACATCAGCAACCTGGACTGGTGAGTTTTCTTTCCTATGAAAAATGGCCAAAGGATGTGCCCAGGGGCCCCTGGCCCTGGGCTGGGCCCTGACTGTAAAGAATCCCTATATCGAAGAATGGATCGCAAACCAAAGTTGTCCCCTCCTCAAATTTCTGCTGCCCTGATAGACCCAAGGGAGCCCTACAAACTGACATCAGCAACCTGGACTGGTGAGTTTTCTTTCCCAGGGAAAATGGCCAAAGGATGTGCCCAGGGGCCCCTGGCCCACGGCTGGGGTTTGAATGCAAAGAATCCTTATATCGAAGGATGGACCCCTGAGTGAAGTTGTCCCCATCTCATACTTGTGCTGCCCTGATAGACCCAAGGGAGCCCTACAAACTGACATCAGCAACCTGGACTGGTGAGTTTTCTTTCCCAGGGAAAATGGCCAAAGGATGTGCCCAGGGGCCCCTGGCCCTGGGCTGGGCCCTGACTTCAAAAAATCCCTATATCGAAGGATGGATCGCAGACCAAAGTTGTCCCCTCCTCAAATTTCTGCTGCCCAGATAGACCCAAGGGAGCCGTACAAACTGACATCAGGAACATGGACTGGTGAGTTTTCTTTCCGAGGGAAAATGGCCAAAGGATGTGCCCTGGGGCCCCTTGCACTTGGCTTGGCCCTGACTGCAAAAAATCCATATATCGAAGGATGGACCCCAGACCGAAGTTGTCCCCTCCTGAAAGTTGTGCTGCCCTGTTAGACCCAAGGGAGCCCTACAAACTGACATCAGGAACCTGGACTGGTGAGTTTTCTTTCCCAGGGAAAATGGCCAAAGGATGTGCCCTGGGCACCCTAGCACTGGGCTGGGGCCTGAATGTAAAAAATCCTTATATCGAAGGATGGACCCCAGACCGAAGTTGTCCCCTCCTGAAACTTGTGCTGCCCTGATAGACCCAAGTGATCCCTACAAACTGACATTAGAAACCTGGACTGGTGAGTTTTCTTTCCCAGAGAAAATGGCCAAAGGATGTGCCCAGGGGCCCCTGGACCTGGGCTGGGCCCTGACTGCAAAGAGTCATTATATCCAAATTTGGACCCCAAACCGAAGTTGTCCCCTCCTCAAATTTCTCCTGCCTAGATAGACCAAAAGGAGCCCTACAAACTGACATCAGAAACATGGACTGGTGAGTTTTCTTTCCCAGGGAAAATGGCCAAAGGATGTGCCCAGGGGCCTCTGGCACAGGGCTCGGACCTGACTGCAAAGAATCCTTATATTGAAGGATTGATCGCAGACAAATGTTGTCCCCAACTAAAACTTCTGCTGCCCTGATAGACCCAAGGGACCCCTACAAACTGACATCAGGCACCTGGACTGGTGAGTTTTCTTTCCCAGGGAAAATGGCCAAAGGATGTGCCCAGGGGCCTCTGGCCCTGGGCTGAGTCCTGACTGCAAAGAATCCTTATATCCAAGTTTGGACCCCAAACTGAAGTTGTCCCCTCCTCAAATTTCTCCTGCCTAGATAGACCCAAGGGAGCCCTACAAACTGACATCAGGAACATGGGCTGGTGAGTTTTCTTTCCCAGGGAAAATGACCAAAGGATGTCCCCAGGGGCCCCTGGCCCTCGGCGGGAGCTTGCCTGCAACGAATCCTTATATCGAAGGATGGACCCCTGAGTGAAATTAACCCCATCTCATACTTCTGCTGCCCTGATAGACCCAAGGGAGCCCTACAAACTGACATCAGCAACCTGGACTGGTGAGTTTTCTTTCCCAGGGAATATGGCCAAAGCATGTGCCCTGGGGACCCTGGCACAGGGCTGGGGCCTGAATGCAAAAAATCCTTATATGGAAGAATGGACCCCACACCTAAGTTGTCCCCTTCTAAAATTCTGCTGCGCAGATAGAACCAAGTGAGCCTTACAAACTGACATCAGCAACCTGGACTGGTGAGTTTTCTTTCCCAGGGAAAATGGCCAAAGGATGTGCCCAGGGGCCCCTGGCCCTGCGCTGGCGCTTGACTTCAAAGAATCCTTATATCGAAGGACGCACCCCAGACCAAAGTTGTCCCCATCTCATATTTCTGCTGCCCTGTTAGACCCAAGGGAGCCCTACAAACTGACATCAGCAACCTGGACTGGTGAGTTTTCTTTCCCAGGGAAAATGGCCAAAGGATGTGCCCAGGGGCCCCTGGCCCACGGCTGGGGTTTGAATGCAAAGAATCCTTATATCGAAGGATGGACCCCTGAGTGAAGTTGTCCCCATCTCATACTTGTGCTGCCCTGATAGACCCAAGGGAGCCCTACAAACTGACATCAGCAACCTGGAATGGTGAGTTTTCTTTCCTATGGAAAATGGCCAAAGGATGTGCCCAGGGGCCCCTGGCCCTGGGCTGGGCCCTGACTTCAAAGAATCCCTATATTGAAGGATGGATCGCAGACCAAAGTTGTCCCCTCCTCAAATTTCTGCTGCCCAGATAGACCCAAGGGAGCCCTACAACTGACATCAGGAACATGGACTGGTGAGTTTTCTTTCCCAGGGGAAATGGCCAAAGGATGTGCCCTGGGGCCCCTGGCACTGGGCTGGGCCCTGACTGCAAAAAATCCTTATATCGAAGGATGGACCCCAGACCGAAGTTGTCCCCTCCTCAAACTTGTGCTGTCCTGATAGACCCAAGGGAGCCCTACAAACTGACATCAGGAACCTCCACTGGTGAGTTTTCTTTCCCAGGGAAAATGGCCAAAGGATGTGCCCTGGGGACCCTGGCACTGGGCAGGAGCCTGAATGCAAAAAATCCTTATATCGAAGGATGGACCCCAGACCGAAGTTGTCCCCTCCTCAAACTTGTGCTGTCCTGATAGACCCAAGGGAGCCCTACAAACTGACATCAGGAACCTGGACTGGTGAGTTTTGTTTCCCAGGGAAAATGGCCAAAGGATGTGCCCAGGGGCCCCTGGCACAGGGCTGGGGCCTGAATGCAAAAAATCCTTATATCGAAGGATGGACCCCAGACCGAAGTTGTCCCCTTCTAAAATTCTGCTGCCCAGATAGACCCAAGGGAGCCCTACAAACTGACATCAGCAACCTGGACTGGTGAGTTTTCTTTCCCAGGGAAAATGGCCAAAGGATATGCCCAGGGGCCCCTGGCCCTGGGCTGGGGCCTGACTGTAAAGAATCCTTATATCGAAGGATGGACCCCTGAGGGAAGTTGTCCCCATCTCATACTTGTGCTGCTCTGAGAGACCCAAGGGAGCCCTACAAACTGACATCAGCAACCTGGACTGGTGAGTTTTCTTTCCTATGGAAAATGGCCAAAGTATGTGCCCAGGGGCCCCTGGCACTGGGCTCGGACCTGACTGCAAAGAATCCTTATATCGAAGTTTGGACCCCAGACCGAAATTGTCTCCTCCTCAAACTTGTGCTGCCCAGATAGACCCAAGGGAGCCCTACAAACTGACATTAGCAACCTGGGCTGGTGAATATTCTTTCCCAGGGAAAATGGCCCAAGGATGTGCCCAGGGGCCCCTGGCCCTGGGCTGGGCCCTGACTTCAAAGAATCCCTATATTGAAGGATGGATCGCAGACCAAAGTTGTCCTCCCCTCAAATTTCTGCTGCCCAGATAGACCCAAGTGAGCCCTACAAACTGACATCAGGAACCTGGACTGGTGAGTTTTCTTTCCCAGGGAAAATGGCCAATAGATGTGCCCAGGGGCACCTTGCACTGGGCTGGGCACTGACTGCAAAAAATCCATATATCGAAGGATGGACCCCAGACCGAAGTTGTCCCCTCCTCAAATTTCTGTTGCCCTGATAGAACCAAGGAAGCCCTACAAACTGACATCAGGATCCTGGACTGGTCAGTTTTCTTTCCCAGGGAAAATGGCCAAAGGATGTGCCCTGGGGACCCTGGCACTGGGCTCGGGCATGACTGCAAAAAATCCTTATATCGAAGTTTGGACCTCAAATCGAAATTTTCCCCTCCTCAAACTTCTGCTGCCCAGATAGACCCAAGGGAGCCCTACAAACTGACATCAGGAACCTGGACTGGTGAATATTCTTTCCCAGGGAAAATGGCCAAAGGTTGTGCCCAGGGGCCCCTGGCCCTGGGCTGGGCCCTTAGTGCAAAGAATCCTTATATCCAAGTTTGGACCCCAAACCGAAGTTGTCACCTCCTCAAATTTCTGCTGCCCTGATAGACCCAAGGGAGCCCTACAAACTGACATCAGCAACCTGGACTGGTGAGTTTTCTTTCCCAGGGGAAATGGCCAAAGGATGTGCCCTGGGGCCCCTGGCACTGGGCTCGGACCTGACTGCAAAGAATCCTTATATTGAAGGATTGATCGCAGACAAAAGTTGTCCCCAACTAAAACTTGTGCTGCCCTGATAGACCCAAGGGAGCCCTACAAACTGACATCAGGCACCTGGACTGGTGAGTTTTCTTTCCCAGGGAAAATGGCCAAAGGATGTGCCCAGGGGCCCCTGGCACTGGGCTGGGCCCTGACTGCAAAGAATCCTTATATCCAGGTTTAGACCCCAAACCGAAGTTGTCCCCTCCTCAAATTTCTCCTGCCCTGATAGACCCAAGGGAGCCCTACCAACTGACATCAGCAACCTGGACTGGTGAGTTTTCTTTCCCAGGGAAAATGGCCAAAGGATGTGCCCAGGGGGCCCTGGCACTAGGCTGGGCCCTGACTTCAAAGAATCCCTATATTGAAGGATGGATCGCAGACCAAAATTGTCCCCTCCTCAAATTTCTGCTGCCCAGATAGACCCAAGGGAGCCCTACAAACTGACATCAGGAACATGGACTGGTGAGTTTTCTTTCCCAGGGAAAATGGCCCAAGGATGTGCCCAGGGGGCCCTGGCACTGGGTTGGGGCCTGACTGCAAAGAATCCTTATATCGAAGTATTGACCCCAGACCGAAGTTCTCCCCTCCTCAAATTTCTCCTGCCGTGATAGACCCAAGGGAGCCCTACAAACTGACATCAGCAACCTGGACTGGTGAGTTTTCTTTCCCAGGGAAAATGGCCAAAGGATGTGCCCAGGGGCCCCTGGCCCTGGGCTGGGCCCTGACTGCAAAGAATCCTTACATCGAAGGATGGACCCCAGACCAAAGTTGTCCCCTCCTCAAATTTCTGCTGCCCTGATAGACCCAAGGGAGCCCTACAAACTGACATCAGCAACCTGGAATGGTGAGTTTTCTTTCCCAGGGAAAATGGCCAAAGGATGTGCCCAGGGGCCCCTGGCACAGGGCTGGGCCCTGACTGTAAAGAATCCCTATATCGAAGGATGGATCGCAGACCAAAGTTGTCCCCTCCTCAAATTTCTGCTGCCCTGATAGACCCAAGGGAGCCCTACAAACTGACATCAGGAACCTGGACTGGTGAGTTTTCTTTCCCAGGGAAAATGGCCAAAGGATGTGCCCAGGGGGCCCTGGCACTGGGCTGGGCCCTGACTGCAAAGAATCCTTATATCGAAGGATGGACCCCAGACCGAAGTTGTCCCCTCCTCAAATTTCTGCTGCCCTGATAGACCCAAGGGAGCCCTACAAACTGACATCAGCAACCTGGACTGGTGAGTTTTCTTTTCTATGGAAAATGGCCAAAGGATGTGCCCAGGGGCCCCTGGCCCTGGGCTGGGCCCTGACTGTAAAGAATCCCTATATCGAAGGATGGATCGCAAACCAAAGTTGTCCCCTCCTCAAATTTCTGCTGCCCTGATAGACCCAAGGGAGCCCTACAAACTGACATCAGCAACCTGGACTGGTGAGTTTTCTTTCCCAGGGAAAATGTCCAAATGATGTGCCCAGGGGGCCCTGGCACTCGGCTGCGCCCTGACTTCAAAGAATCCCTATATTGAAGGATGGATCGCAGACCAAAATAGTCCCCTCCTCAAATTTCTGCTGCCCAGATAGACCCAAGGGAGCCCTACAAACTGACATCAGCAACCTGGACTGGTGAGTTTTCTTTCCCAGGGAAAATGGCCAAAGGTTGTGCCCAGGGGGCCCTGGCACTGGGCTGGGCCCTGACTGCAAAGAATCCTTATATCGAAGGATGGACCCCAGACCGAAGTTCTCCCCTCCTCAAATTTCTGCTGCCCTGATAGACCCAAGGGAGCCCTACAAACTGACATCAGCAACCTGGACTGGTGAGTTTTCTTTCCCAGGGAAAATGGCCAAAGGATGTGCCCAGGGGCCCCTGGCACTGGGCTCGGACCTGACTGCAAAGAATCCTTATATCGAAGTTTGGACCCCAGACCGAAATTGTCCCCTCCTCAAAATTGTGCTACCCAGATCGAACCAAGGGTGCCCTACAAACTGACATTAGCAACCTGGACTGGTGAGTTTTCTTTCCCAGGGAAAATGGCCAAAGGATGTGCCCAGGGGCCCCTGGCCCACGGCTGGGGTTTGAATTCAAAGAATCCTTATATCGGAGGATGGACCCCTGAGTGAAGTTGTCCCCATCTCATACTTGTGCTGCCCTGATAGACCCAAGGGAGCCCTACAAACTGACATCAGCAACCTGGACTGGTGAGTTTTCTTTCCCAGGGAAAATGGCCAAAGGATGTGCCCAGGGGCCCCTGGCCCTGGGCTTGGCCCTGACTGCAAAAAATCCATATATCGAAGGATGGACCCCAGACCGAAGTTGTCCCCTCCTGAAACTTGTGCTGCCCTGATAGACCCAAGTGATCCCTACAAACTGACATTAGAAACCTGGACTGGTGAGTTTTCTTTCCCAGGGAAAATGGCCAAAGGATGTGCCCAGGGGCCCCTGGACCTGGGCTGGGCCCTGACTGCAAAGAGTCATTATATCCAAATTTGGACCCCAAACCGAAGTTGTCCCCTGCTCAAATTTCTCCTGCCTAGATAGACCAAAAGGAGCCCTACAGACTGACATCAGAAACATGGACTGGTGAGTTTTCTTTCCCAGGGAAAATGGCCAAAGGATGTGCCCAGGGGCCTCTGGCACTGGGCTCGGACCTGACTGCAAAGAATCCTTATATTGAAGGATTGATCGCAGACAAATATTGTCCCCAACTAAAACTTCTGCTGCCCTGATAGACCCAAGGGACCCCTACAAACTGACATCAGGCACCTGGACTGGTGAATTTTCTTTTCCAGGGAAAATGGCCAAAGGATGTGCCCAGGGGCCCCTGGCCCTGGGCTGAGTCCTGACTGCAAAGAATCCTTATATCCAAGTTTGGAGCCCAAACCGAAGTTGTCCCCTCCTCAAATTTCTCCTGCCTAGATAGACCCAAGGGAGCCCTACAAACTGACATCAGGAACATGGGCTGGTGAGTTTTCTTTCCCAGGGAAAATGGCCAAAGGATGTCCCCAGGGGCCCCTGGCCCTCGGCGGGAGCTTGACTGCAAAGAATCCTTATATCAAAGGATGGACCCCTGAGTGAAATTGACCCCATCTCATACTTCTGCTGCCCTGATAGACCCAAGGGAGCCCTACAAACTGACATCAGCAACCTGGACTGGTGAGTTCTCTTTCCCAGGGAAAATGGCCAAAGGATGTGCCCAGGGGCCCCTGGCCCTGGGCTGGGCCCTGACTTCAAAAAATCCCTATATCGAAGGATGGATCGCAGACCAAAGTTGTCCCCTCCTCAAATTTCTGCTGCCCAGATAGACCCAAGGGAGCCGTACAAACTGACATCAGGAACATGGACTGGTGAGTTTTCTTTCCGAGGGAAAATGGCCAAAGGATGTGCCCTGGGGCCCCTTGCACTTGGCTTGGCCCTGACTGCAAAAAATCCATATATCGAAGGATGGACCCCAGACCGAAGTTGTCCCCTCCTGAAAGTTGTGCTGCCCTGATAGACCCAAGGGAGCCCTACAAACTGACATCAGGAACCTGGACTGGTGAGTTTTCTTTCCCAGGGAAAATGGCCAAAGGATGTGCCCTGGGCACCCTAGCACTGGGCTGGGGCCTGAATGTAAAAAATCCTTATATCGAAGGATGGACCCCAGACCGAAGTTGTCCCCTCCTGAAACTTGTGCTGCCCTGATAGACCCAAGTGATCCCTACAAACTGACATTAGAAACCTGGACTGGTGAGTTTTCTTTCCCAGAGAAAATGGCCAAAGGATGTGCCCAGGGGCCCCTGGACCTGGGCTGGGCCCTGACTGCAAAGAGTCATTATATCCAAATTTGGACCCCAAACCGAAGTTGTCCCCTCCTCAAATTTCTCCTGCCTAGATAGACCAAAAGGAGCCCTACAAACTGACATCAGAAACATGGACTGGTGAGTTTTCTTTCCCAGGGAAAATGGCCAAAGGATGTGCCCAGGGGCCTCTGGCACAGGGCTCGGACCTGACTGCAAAGAATCCTTATATTGAAGGATTGATCGCAGACAAATGTTGTCCCCAACTAAAACTTCTGCTGCCCTGATAGACCCAAGGGACCCCTACAAACTGACATCAGGCACCTGGACTGGTGAATTTTCTTTTCCAGGGAAAATGGCCAAAGGATGTGCCCAGGGGCCTCTGGCCCTGGGCTGAGTCCTGACTGCAAAGAATCCTTATATCCAAGTTTGGACCCCAAACTGAAGTTGTCCCCTCCTCAAATTTCTCCTGCCTAGATAGACCCAAGGGAGCCCTACAAACTGACATCAGGAACATGGGCTGGTGAGTTTTCTTTCCCAGGGAAAATGACCAAAGGATGTCCCCAGGGGCCCCTGGCCCTCGGCGGGAGCTTGCCTGCAACGAATCCTTATATCGAAGGATGGACCCCTGAGTGAAATTAACCCCATCTCATACTTCTGCTGCCCTGATAGACCCAAGGGAGCCCTACAAACTGACATCAGCAACCTGGACTGGTGAGTTTTCTTTCCCAGGGAATATGGCCAAAGCATGTGCCCTGGGGACCCTGGCACAGGGCTGGGGCCTGAATGCAAAAAATCCTTATATGGAAGAATGGACCCCACACCTAATTTGTCCCCTTCTAAAATTCTGCTGCGCAGATAGAACCAAGTGAGCCTTACAAACTGACATCAGGAACCTGGACTGGTGAGTTTTCTTTCCCAGGGAAAATGGCCAAAGGATGTGCCCAGGGGCCCCTGGCCCTGCGCTGGCGCTTGACTTCAAAGAATCCTTATATCGAAGGACGCACCCCAGACCAATGTTGTCCCCATCTCATATTTCTGCTGCCCTGTTAGACCCAAGGGAGCCCTACAAACTGACATCAGCAACCTGGACTGGTGAGTTTTCTTTCCCAGGGAAAATGGCCAAAGGATGTGCCCAGGGGCCCCTGGCCCACGGCTGGGGTTTGAATGCAAAGAATCCTTATATCGAAGGATGGACCCCTGAGTGAAGTTGTCCCCATCTCATACTTGTGCTGCCCTGATAGACCCAAGGGAGCCCTACAAACTGACATCAGCAACCTGGACTGGTGAGTTTTCTTTCCTATGGAAAATGGCCAAAGGATGTGCCCAGGGGCCCCTGGCCCTGGGCTGGGCCCTGACTTCAAAGAATCCCTATATTGAAGGATGGATCGCAGACCAAAGTTGTCCCCTCCTCAAATTTCTGCTGCCCAGATAGACCCAAGGGAGCCCTACAACTGACATCAGGAACATGGACTGGTGAGTTTTCTTTCCCAGGGGAAATGGCCAAAGGATGTGCCCTGGGGCCCCTGGCACTGGGCTGGGCCCTGACTGCAAAAAATCCTTATATCGAAGGATGGACCCCAGACCGAAGTTGTCCCCTCCTCAAACTTGTGCTGTCCTGATAGACCCAAGGGAGCCCTACAAACTGACATCAGGAACCTCCACTGGTGAGTTTTCTTTCCCAGGGAAAATGGCCAAAGGATGTGCCCTGGGGACCCTGGCACTGGGCAGGAGCCTGAATGCAAAAAATCCTTATATCGAAGGATGGACCCCAGACCGAAGTTGTCCCCTCCTCAAACTTGTGCTGTCCTGATAGACCCAAGGGAGCCCTACAAACTGACATCAGGAACCTGGACTGGTGAGTTTTGTTTCCCAGGGAAAATGGCCAAAGGATGTGCCCAGGGGCCCCTGGCACAGGGCTGGGGCCTGAATGCAAAAAAATCCATATATCGAAGGATGGACCCCAGACCGAAGTTGTCCCCTTCTAAAATTCTGCTGCCCAGATAGACCCAAGGGAGCCCTACAAACTGACATCAGCAACCTGGACTGGTGAGTTTTCTTTCCCAGGGAAAATGGCCAAAGGATATGCCCAGGGGCCCCTGGCCCTGGGCTGGGGCCTGACTGCAAAGAATCCTTATATCGAAGGATGGACCCCTGAGTGAAGTTGTCCCCATCTCATACTTGTGCTGCTCTGAGAGACCCAAGGGAGCCCTACAAACTGACATCAGCAACCTGGACTGGTGAGTTTTCTTTCCTATGGAAAATGGCCAAAGTATGTGCCCAGGGGCCCCTGGCACTGGGCTCGGACCTGACTGCAAAGAATCCTTATATCGAAGTTTGGACCCCAGACCGAAATTGTCTCCTCCTCAAACTTGTGCTGCCCAGATAGACCCAAGGGAGCCCTACAAACTGACATTAGCAACCTGGGCTGGTGAATATTCTTTCCCAGGGAAAATGGCCCAAGGATGTGCCCAGGGGCCCCTGGCCCTGGGCTGGGCCCTGACTTCAAAGAATCCCTATATTGAAGGATGGATCGCAGACCAAAGTTGTCCTCCCCTCAAATTTCTGCTGCCCAGATAGACCCAAGTGAGCCCTACAAACTGACATCAGGAACCTGGACTGGTGAGTTTTCTTTCCCAGGGAAAATGGCCAATAGATGTGCCCAGGGGCACCTTGCACTGGGCTGGGCACTGACTGCAAAAAATCCATATATCGAAGGATGGACCCCAGACCGAAGTTGTCCCCTCCTCAAATTTCTGTTGCCCTGATAGAACCAAGGAAGCCCTACAAACTGACATCAGGATCCTGGACTGGTCAGTTTTCTTTCCCAGGGAAAATGGCCAAAGGATGTGCCCTGGGGACCCTGGCACTGGGCTCGGGCATGACTGCAAAAAATCCTTATATCGAAGTTTGGACCTCAAATCGAAATTTTCCCCTCCTCAAACTTCTGCTGCCCAGATAGACCCAAGGGAGCCCTACAAACTGACATCAGGAACCTGGACTGGTGAATATTCTTTCCCAGGGAAAATGGCCAAAGGTTGTGCCCAGGGGCCCCTGGCCCTGGGCTGGGCCCTTAGTGCAAAGAATCCTTATATCCAAGTTTGGACCCCAAACCGAAGTTGTCACCTCCTCAAATTTCTGCTGCCCTGATAGACCCAAGGGAGCCCTACAAACTGACATCAGCAACCTGGACTGGTGAGTTTTCTTTCCCAGGGGAAATGGCCAAAGGATGTGCCCTGAGGCCCCTGGCACTGGGCTCGGACCTGACTGCAAAGAATCCTTATATTGAAGGATTGATCGCAGACAAAAGTTGTCCCCAACTAAAACTTGTGCTGCCCTGATAGACCCAAGGGAGCCCTACAAACTGACATCAGGCACCTGGACTGGTGAGTTTTCTTTCCCAGGGAAAATGGCCAAAGGATGTGCCCAGGGGCCCCTGGCACTGGGCTGGGCCCTGACTGCAAAGAATCCTTATATCCAGGTTTAGACCCCAAACCGAAGTTGTCCCCTCCTCAAATTTCTCCTGCCCTGATAGACCCAAGGGAGCCCTACCAACTGACATCAGCAACCTGGACTGGTGAGTTTTCTTTCCCAGGGAAAATGGCCAAAGGATGTGCCCAGGGGGCCCTGGCACTAGGCTGGGCCCTGACTTCAAAGAATCCCTATATTGAAGGATGGATCGCAGACCAAAATTGTCCCCTCCTCAAATTTCTGCTGCCCAGATAGACCCAAGGGAGCCCTACAAACTGACATCAGCAACCTGGACTGGTGAGTTTTCTTTCCCAGGGAAAATGGCCCAAGGATGTGCCCAGGGGGCCCTGGCACTGGGTTGGGGCCTGACTGCAAAGAATCCTTATATCGAAGTATTGACCCCAGACCGAAGTTCTCCCCTCCTCAAATTTCTCCTGCCGTGATAGACCCAAGGGAGCCCTACAAACTGACATCAGCAACCTGGACTGGTGAGTTTTCTTTCCCAGGGAAAATGGCCAAAGGATGTGCCCAGGGGCCCCTGGCCCTGGGCTGGGCCCTGACTGCAAAGAATCCTTACATCGAAGGATGGACCCCAGACCAAAGTTCTCCCCTCCTCAAATTTCTGCTGCCCTGATAGACCCAAGGGAGCCCTACAAACTGACATCAGCAACCTGGAATGGTGAGTTTTCTTTCCCAGGGAAAATGGCCAAAGGATGTGCCCAGGGGCCCCTGGCACAGGGCTGGGCCCTGACTGTAAAGAATCCCTATATCGAAGGATGGATCGCAGACCAAAGTTGTCCCCTCCTCAAATTTCTGCTGCCCTGATAGACCCAAGGGAGCCCTACAAACTGACATCAGGAACCTGGACTGGTGAGTTTTCTTTCCCAGGGAAAATGGCCAAAGGATGTGCCCAGGGGGCCCTGGCACTGGGCTGGGCCCTGACTGCAAAGAATCCTTATATCGAAGGATGGACCCCAGACCGAAGTTGTCCCCTCCTCAAATTTCTGCTGCCCTGATAGACCCAAGGGAGCCCTACAAACTGACATCAGGCACCTGGACTGGTGAGTTTTCTTTTCTATGGAAAATGGCCAAAGGATGTGCCCAGGGGCCCCTGGCCCTGGGCTGGGCCCTGACTGTAAAGAATCCCTATATCGAAGGATGGATCGCAAACCAAAGTTGTCCCCTCCTCAAATTTCTGCTGCCCTGATAGACCCAAGGGAGCCCTACAAACTGACATCAGCAACCTGGACTGGTGAGTTTTCTTTCCCAGGGAAAATGTCCAAATGATGTGCCCAGGGGGCCCTGGCACTCGGCTGGGCCCTGACTTCAAAGAATCCCTATATTGAAGGATGGATCGCAGACCAAAATAGTCCCCTCCTCAAATTTCTGCTGCCCAGATAGACCCAAGGGAGCCCTACAAACTGACATCAGCAACCTGGACTGGTGAGTTTTCTTTCCCAGGGAAAATGGCCAAAGGTTGTGCCCAGGGGGCCCTGGCACTGGGCTGGGCCCTGACTGCAAAGAATCCTTATATCGAAGGATGGACCCCAGACCGAAGTTCTCCCCTCCTCAAATTTCTGCTGCCCTGATAGACCCAAGGGAGCCCTACAAACTGACATCAGCAACCTGGACTGGTGAGTTTTCTTTCCCAGGGAAAATGGCCAAAGGATGTGCCCAGGGGCCCCTGGCACTGGGCTCGGACCTGACTGCAAAGAATCCTTATATCGAAGTTTGGACCCCAGACCGAAATTGTCCCCTCCTCAAAATTGTGCTACCCAGATCAAACCAAGGGTGCCCTACAAACTGACATTAGCAACCTGGACTGGTGAGTTTTCTTTCCCAGGGAAAATGGCCAAAGGATGTGCCCAGGGGCCCCTGGCCCACGGCTGGGGTTTGAATTCAAAGAATCCTTATATCGGAGGATGGACCCCTGAGTGAAATTGTCCCCATCTCATACTTGTGCTGCCCTGATAGACCCAAGGGAGCCCTACAAACTGACATCAGCAACCTGGACTGGTGAGTTTTCTTTCCCAGGGAAAATGGCCAAAGGATGTGCCCAGGGGCCCCTGGACCTGGGCTGGGCCCTGACTGCAAAGAGTCATTATATCCAAATTTGGACCCCAAACCGAAGTTGTCCCCTCCTCAAATTTCTCCTGCCTAGATAGACCAAAAGGAGCCCTACAGACTGACATCAGAAACATAGACTGGTGAGTTTTCTTTCCCAGGGAAAATGGCCAAAGGATGTGCCCAGGGGCCTCTGGCACTGGGCTCGGACCTGACTGCAAAGAATCCTTATATTGAAGGATTGATCGCAGACAAATATTGTCCCCAACTAAAACTTCTGCTGCCCTGATAGACCCAAGGGACCCCTACAAACTGACATCAGGCACCTGGACTGGTGAATTTTCTTTTCCAGGGAAAATGGCCAAAGGATGTGCCCAGGGGCCCCTGGCCCTGGGCTGAGTCCTGACTGCAAAGAATCCTTATATCCAAGTTTGGAGCCCAAACCGAAGTTGTCCCCTCCTCAAATTTCTCCTGCCTAGATAGACCCAAGGGAGCCCTACAAACTGACATCAGGAACATGGGCTGGTGAGTTTTCTTTCCCAGGGAAAATGGCCAAAGGATGTCCCCAGGGGCCCCTGGCCCTCGGCGGGAGCTTGACTGCAAAGAATCCTTATATCAAAGGATGGACCCCTGAGTGAAATTGACCCCATCTCATACTTCTGCTGCCCTGATAGACCCAAGGGAGCCCTACAAACTGACATCAGCAACCTGGACTGGTGAGTTTTCTTTCCCAGGGAAAATGGCCAAAGCATGTGCCCTGGGGACCCTGGCAATGGGCTGGGGCCTGAATGCAAAAAATCCTTATATGGAAGAATGGACCCCAGACCGAAGTTGTCCCCTTCTAAAATTCTGCTGCGCAGATAGAACCAAGTGAGCCTTACAAACTGACATCAGCAACCTGGACTGGTGAGTTTTCTTTCCCAGGGAAAATGGCCAAAGGATATGCCCAGGGGCCCCTGGCCCTGGGCTGGCGCTTGACTTCAAAGAATCCTTATATCGAAGGACGCACCCCAGACCAAAGTTGTCCCCATCTCATATTTCTGCTGCCCTGTTAGACCCAAGGGAGCCCTACAAACTGACATCAGCAACCTGGACTGGTGAGTTTTCTTTCCCAGGGAAAATGGCCAAAGGATGTGCCCAGGGGCCCCTGGCCCACGTCTGGGGTTTGAATGCAAAGAATCCTTATATCGAAGGATGGACCCCAGACCGAAGTTGTCCCCTCCTCAAACTTGTGCTGTCCTGATAGACCCAAGGGAGCCCTATAAACTGACATCAGGAACCTGGACTGGTGAGTTTTCTTTCCCAGGGAAAATGGCCAAAGGATATGCCCAGGGGCCCCTGGCCCTGGGCTGGGGCCTGACTGTAAAGAATCCTTATATCGAAGGATGGACCCCTGAGTGAAGTTGTCCCCATCTCATACTTGTGCTGCCCTGATAGACCCAAGGGAGCCCTACAAACTGACATCAGCAACCTGGACTGGTGAGTTTTCTTTCCTATGGAAAATGGCCAAAGGATGTGCCCAGGGGCCCCTGGCACTGGGCTCGGACATGACTGCAAAGAATCCTTATATCGAAGTTTGGACCCCAGACCGAAATTGTCTCCTCCTCAAACTTGTGCTGCCCAGATAGACCCAAGGGAGCCCTACAAACTGACATTAGCAACCTGGGCTGGTGAATATTCTTTCCCAGGGAAAATGGCCCAAGGATGTGCCCAGGGGCCCCTGGCCCTGGGCTGGGCCCTGACTTCAAAGAATCCCTATATTGAAGGATGGATCGCAGACCAAAGTTGTCCCCCCCTCAAATTTCTGCTGCCCAGATAGACCCAAGTGAGCCCTACAAACTGACATCAGGAACCTGGACTGGTGAGTTTTCTTTCCCAGGGAAAATGGCCAAAGGATGTGCCCGGGGGACCCTGGCACTGGGCTGGGACCTGAATGCAAAAAGCCTTATATCGAAGGATGGACCCCAGACCAAAGTTGTCCCCTCCTCAAATTTCTGCTGCCTAGATAGACCCAAGGGAGCCCTACAAACTGACATCAGGAACCTGGACTGGTGAGTTTTCTTTTCCAGGGAAAATGGCCAAAGGGTGTGCCCTGGGGCCCTGACACTTGCCTCGGACCTGACTGCAAAGAATCCTTATATTGAAGGATTGATCGCAGACAAAATTGTCCCCAAATAAAACTTGTGCTGCCCTGTTAGACCAAAGGGAGCCCTACAAACTGACATCAGGATCCTGGACTGGTCAGTTTTCTTTCCCAGGGAAAATGGCCAAAGGATGTGCCCTGGGGACCCTGGCACTGGGCTCGGGCATGACTGCAAAAAATCATTATATCGAAGTTTGGACCCCAAATCGAAATTTTCCCCTCCTCAAACTTCTGCTGCCCACATAGACCCAAGGGAGCCCTACAAACTGACATCAGGAACCTGGACTGGTGAATATTCTTTCCGAGGGGAAATGGCCAAAGGATGTGCCCTGGGGCCCCTGGCACTGGGCTCGGACCTGACTGCAAAGAATCCTTATATTGAAGGATTGATCGCAGACAAAAGTTGTCCCCAACTAAAACTTGTGCTGCCCTGATAGACCCAAGGGAGCCCTACAAACTGACATTAGAAACCTGGACTGGTGAGTTTTCTTTCCCAGGGAAAATGGCCAAAGGATGTGCCCAGGGGCCCCTGGCCCTGGGCTCGGACCTGACTGCAAAGAATCCTTATATTGAAGGATTGATCGCAGACAAAAGTTGTCCCCTCCTCAAATATCTCCTGCCTAGATAGACCCAAGGGAGCCCTACAAACTGACATCAGCAACCTGGACTGGTGAGTTTTCTTTCCCAGGGAAAATGGCCAAAGGATGTGCCCAGGGGGCCCTGGCACTGGGTTGGGGCCTGACTGCAAAGAATCCTTATATCGAAGTATTGACCCCAGACCGAAGTTCTCCCCTCCTCAAATTTCTCCTGCCCTGATAGACCCAAGGGAGCCCTACAAACTGACATCAGCAACCTGGACTGGTGAGTTTTCTTTCCCAGGGAAAATGGCCAAAGGTTGTGCCCAGGGGCCCCTGGCCCTGGGCTGGGCCCTGACTGCAAAGAATCTTTATATCGAAGGATGGACCCCAGACCGAAGTTGTCCCCTCCTGAAAGTTGTGCTGCCCTGATAGACCCAAGGGAGCCCTACAAACTGACATCAGCAACCTGGACTGGTGAGTTTTCTTTCCCAGGGAAAATGGCCAAAGGATGTGCCCAGGGGCCCCTGGCCCTGGGCTGGGGCCTGACTGTAGAGAATCCCTATATCGAAGGATGGATCGCAGACCAAAGTTGTCCCCTCCTCAAATTTCTGCTGCCCTGATAGACCCAAGGGAGCCCTACAAACTGACATCAGGAACCTGGACTGGTGAGTTTTCTTTCCCAGGGAAAATGTCCAAAGGATTTGCCCAGGGGGCCCTGGCACTCGGCTGGGCCCTGACTTCAAAGAATCCATATAGTGAAGGATGGATCGCAGACCAAAATTGACCCCTCCTCAAATTTCTGCTGCCCAGATAGACCCAAGGGAGCCCTACAAACTGACATCAGGAACATGGACTTGTGAGTTTTCTTTCCCAGGGAAAATGGCCAAAGGATGTCCCCAGGGGCCCTGGCACTCGGCTGGGCCCTGACTGCAAAATATCCTTATATTGAAGGATGGACCCCAGACCGAAGTTGTCCCCTCCTCAAATTTCTGTTGCCCTGATAGAACCAAGGAAGCCCTACAAACTGACATCAGCAACCTGGACTGGTGAGTTTTCTTTCCTATGGAAAATGGCCAAAGGATGTGCCCAGGGGCCCCTGGCCCTGGGCTGGGGCCTGACTGTAAAGAATCCCTATATCAAAGGATGGATCTCAGACCAAAATTGTCCCCTCCTCAAATTTCTGCTGCCCTGATAGACCCAAGGGAGCCCTACAAACTGACATCAGCAACCTGGACTGGTGAGTTTTCTTTCCCAGGGAAAATGTCCAAAGGATGTGCCCAGGGGGCCCTGGCACTGGGTTGGGGCCTGACTGCAAAGAATCCTTATATCGAAGTATTGACCCCAGACCGAAGTTCTCCCCTCCTCAAATTTCTCCTGCCCTGATAGACTCAAGGGAGCCATACAAACTGACATCAGCAACCTGGACTGGTGAGTTTTCTTTCCCAGGGAAAATGGCCAAAGGATGTGCCCAGGGGCCCCTGGCCCTGGGCTGGGCCCTGACTTCAAAGAATCCTTATATCGAAGGATGGACCCCAGACCGAAGTTGTCCCCTCCTCAAATTTCTGCTGCCCTGATAGACCCAAGGGAGCCCTACAAACTGACATCAGCAACCTGGAATGGTGAGTTTTCTTTCCCAGGGAAAATGGCCAAAGGATGTGCCCAGGTGCCCCTGGCCCTGGGCTGGGCCCTGACTGTAAAGAATCCCTATATCGAAGGATGGATCGCAGACCAAAGTTGTCCCCTCCTCAAATTTCTGCTGCCCTGATAGACCCAAGGGAGCCCTACAAACTGACATCAGCAACCTGGACTGGTGAGTTTTCTTTCCCAGGGAAAATGGCCAAAGGATGTACCCAGGGGCCCCTGGCCCACGGATGGGGTTTGAATTCAAAGAATCCTTATATCGGAGGATGGACCCCTGAGTGAAGTTGTCCCCATCTCTTAATTCTGCTGCCCTGATAGACCCAAGGGAGCCCTACAAACTGACATCAGCAACCTGGACTGGTGAGTTTTCTTTCCCAGGGAAAATGGCCAAAGGATGTGCCCAGGGGCCCCTGGCCCTGGGCTGGGGCCTGACTGTAGAGAATCCCTATATCGAAGGATGGATCGCAGACCAAAGTTGTCCCCTCCTCAAATTTCTGCTGCCTAGATAGACCCAAGGGAGCCCTACAAACTGACATCAGCAACCTGGACTGGTGAGTTTTCTTTCCCAGGGAAAATGGCCAAAGGTTGTGCCCAGGGGGCCCTGGCACTGGGCTGGGCCCTGACTGCAAAGAATCCTTATATCGAAGTTTGGACCCCAGACCGAAATTGTACCCTCCTCAAAATTGTGCTGCCCAGATCGACCCAAGGGTGCCCTACAAACTGACATTAGCAACCGGGGCTGGTGAATATTCTTTCCCAGGGAAAATGGCCCAAGGATGTGCCCAGGGGCCCCTGGCTCTGGGCTCGGGCCTGACTGCAAAAAATCCTTATATCGAAGTATATATCGCAGACCGAAGTTATCCCCTCCTCAAACTTGTGCTGCCCAGATAGACCCAAGGGAGCCCTACAAACTGACATCAGCAACCTGGACTGGTGAGTTTTCTTTCCCAGGGAAAATGGCCAAAGGATGTGCCCAGGGGCCCCTGGCACGTGGCTCGGACCTGACTGCAAAGAATCCTTATATCGAAGTTTGGACCCCAGACCGAAATTGTCCCCTCCTCAAAATTGTGCTGCCCAGATCGACCCAAGGGTGCCCTACAAACTGACATTAGCAACCGGGGCTGGTGAATATTCTTTCACAGGGAAAATGGCCCAAGGATGTGCCCAGGGGCCCCTGGCCCTGGGCTCGGACCTGACTGCAAAAAATCCATATATCGAAGTATCGATCGCAGACCGAAGTTATCCCCTCCTCAAACTTGTGCTGCCCAGATAGGCCCAAGGGAGCCCTAAAAATTGACATCAGCAACCTGGACTGGTGAGTTTTCTTTCCCAGGGAAAATGGCCAAAGGATGTCCTCAGGGGCCCCTGGACCTCGGCTGGGGCTTGACTGCAAAGAATCCTTATATCGAAGGATGGACCCCTGAGTGAAGTTGTCCCCATCTCATACTTGTGCAGCCCTGATAGACCCAAGGGAGCCCTACAAACTGACATCAGCAACCTGGACTGGTGAGTTTTCTTTCCCAGGGAAAATGGCCAAAGGATGTGCCCAGGGGGCCCTGGCACTGGGCTGGGCCCTGACTTCGAAAAATCCCTATGTCGAAGGATGGATCGCAGACAAAAATTGTCCCCTCCTCAAATTTCTGCTGCCCAGATAGACCCAAGGGAGCCCTACAAACTGACATCAGGAACCTGGACTGGTGAGTTTTCTTTCCCAGGGAAAATGGCCAAAGGATGTGCCCAGGGGCCCCTTGCACTGGGCTGGGCCCTGATTGCAAAAAATCCATATATCGAAGGATGGACCCCAGACCGAAGTTGTCCCCTCCTGAAAGTTGTGCTGCCCTGATAGACCCAAGGGAGCCCTACAAACTGACATCAGGAACCTGGACTGGTGAGTTTTCTTTCCCAGGGAAAATGGCCAAAGGATGTGCCCTGTGGACCCTGGCACTGGGCTGGGGCCTGAATGTAAAAAATCCTTATATCGAAGGATGGACCCCAGACCGAAGTTGTCCCCTCCTGAAACTTGTGCTGCCCTGATAGACCCAAGGGAGCCCTACAAACTGACATCAGGAACCTGGACTGGTGAGTTTTCTTTTCCAGGGAAAATGGCCAAAGGATATGCCCAGGGGCCCCTGGCCCTGAGCTGGGCCCTGACTGCAAAGAATCCTTATATCCAAGTTTGGACCCCAAACCGAAGTTGTCCCCTCCTCAAATTTCTCCTGCCTAGATAGACCCAAGGGAGCCCTACAAATTAACATCAGAAACATGGACTCGTGAGGTTTCTTTCCCAGGGAAAATGGCCAAAGGATCTCCCAGGGGCCCCTGGCCCCTGGCTGGGACCTGAATGCAAAGAATCCTTATATCGAAGGATGGACCCCTGAGTGAAGTTGTCCCCATCTCATACTTCTGCTGCCCTGATAGACACAAGGGAGCCCTACAAACTGACATCAGCAACCTGGACTGGTGAGTTTTCTTTCCCAGGGAAAATGGCCAAAGGATGTGCCCAGGGGCCCATTGCACTGGGCTGGGCCCTGACTGCAAAAAATCCATATATCGAAGGATGGACCCCAGACCGAAGTTGTCCCCTCCTGAAAGTTGTGCTACCCTGATAGACCCAAGGGAGCCCTACAAACTGACATCAGCAACCTGGACTGGTGAGTTTTCTTTCCCAGGGAAAATGGCCAAAGGATGTGCCCTGTGGACCCTAGCACTGGGCTGGGGCCTGAATGTAAAAAATCCTTATATCGAAGGATGGACCCCAGACCGAAGTTGTCCCCTCCTGAAACTTGTGCTGCCCTGATAGACCCAAGGGAGCCCTACAATCTGACATCAGCAACCTGGACTGGTGAGTTTTCTTTTCCAGGGAAAATGGCCAAAGGATATGCCCAGGGGCCCCTGGCCCTGAGCTGGGCCCTGACTGCAGAGAATCCTTATATCCAAGTTTGGACCCCAAACCGAAGTTGTCCCCTCCTCAAATTTCTCCTGCCTAGATAGACCCAAGGGAGCCCTACAAACTGACATCAGAAACATGGACTGGTGAGGTTTCTTTCCCAGGGAAAATGGCCAAAGGATCTCCCAGGGGCCCCTGGCCCCTGGCTGGGACCTGAATGCAAAGAATCCTTATATCGAAGGATGGACCCCTGAGTGAAGTTGTCCCCATCTCATACTTGTGCTGCCCTGATAGACACAAGGGAGCCCTACAAACTGACATCAGCAACCTGGACTGGTGAGTTTTCTTTCCCAGGGAAAATGGCCAAAGGATGTGCCCAGGGGCCCATTGCACTGGGCTGGGCCCTGACTGCAAAAAATCCATATATCGAAGGATGGACCCCAGACCGAAGTTGTCCCCTCCTGAAAGTTGTGCTACCCTGATAGACCCAAGGGAGCCCTACAAACTGACATCAGCAACCTGGAATGGTGAGTTTTCTTTCCCAGGGAAAATGGCCAAAGGATGTGCCCTGTGGACCCTGGCACTGGGCTGGGGCCTGAATGTAAAAAATCCTTATATCGAAGGATGGACCCCAGACTGAAGTTGTCCCCTCCTGAAACTTGTGCTGCCCTGATAGATTCAAGGGAGCCCTACAAACTGACATCAGGAACCTGGACTGGTGAGTTTTCTTTTCCAGGGAAAATGGCCAAAGGATGTGCCCAGGGGCCCCTGGCACGTGGCTCGGACCTGACTGCAAAGAATCCTTATATCCAAGTTTGGACCCCAAACCGAAGTTGTCCCCTCCTCAAATTTCTCCTGCCTAGATAGACCCAAGGGAGCCCTACAAACTGACATCAGAAATATGGACTGGTGAATTTTCTTTCCCAGGGAAAATGGCCAAAGGTTGTGCCCAGGGGCCCCTGGCCCCTGGCTATGACCTGAATGCAAAATATCCCTATATCGAAGGATGGACCCCTGAGTGAAGTTGTCCGCATCTCATACTTGTGCTGCCCTGATAGACCCAAGGGAGCCCTACAAACTGACATCAGCAACCTGGACTGGTGAGTTTTCTTTCCCAGGGAAAATGGCCAAAGGATGTGCCCAGGGGCCCCTGGCCCTGGGTTGGGCCCTGACTGCAAAGAATCCATATATCGAAGGATGGATCGCAGACCAAAGTTGTCCCCTCCTCAAATTTCTGCTGCCCAGATAGACCCAAGGGAGCCCTACAAACTGACATCAGGATCCTGGACTGGTGAGTTTACTTTCCAAGGGAAAATGGCCAAAGGTTGTGCCCAGGGGCCCCTGGCCCTGGGCTGGGCCCTGACTGCAAAGAATCCTTATATCCATGTTTGGACCGCAAACCGAAGTTGTCCCCTCCTCAAATTTCTGCTGCCCAGATAGACCCAAGGGTGCCCTACAAACTGACATCAGGAACATGGACTGGTGAGTTTTCTTTCCCAGGGAAAATGGCCAAAGGATGTGCCCAGGGGGCCCCTGGCCCTGCGCTGGCGCTTGACTTCAAAGAATCTTATATCGAAGGACGCACCCCAGACCAATGTTGTCCCCATCTCATATTTCTGCTGCCCTGTTAGACCCAAGGGAGCCCTACAAACTGACATCAGCAACCTGGACTGGTGAGTTTTCTTTCCCAGGGAAAATGGCCAAAGGATGTGCCCAGGGGCCCCTGGCCCACGGCTGGGGTTTGAATGCAAAGAATCCTTATATCGAAGGATGGACCCCTGAGTGAAGTTGTCCCCATCTCTTACTTCTGCTGCCCTGATAGACCCAAGGGAGCCCTACAAACTGACATCAGCAACCTGGACTGGTGAGTTTTCTTTCCTATGGAAAATGGCCAAAGGATGTGCCCAGGGGCCCCTGGCCCTGGGCTGGGCCCTGACTTCAAAGAATCCCTATATTGAAGGATGGATCGCAGACCAAAGTTGTCCCCTCCTCAAATTTCTGCTGCCCAGATAGACCCAAGGGTGCCCTACAAACGGACATCAGGAACATGGACTGGTGAGTTTTCTTTCCCAGGGAAAATGGCCAAAGCATGTGCCCTGGGGGCCATGGCACTGGGCTGGGCCCTGACTGCAAAGAATCCTTATATCGAAGGATGGACCCCAGACCGAAGTTGTCCCCTCCTCAAATTTCTGCTGCCCTGATAGACCCAAGGGAGCCCTACAAACTGACATCAGCAACCTGGACTGGTGAGTTTTCTTTCCCAGGGAAAATGGCCAAAGGATGTGCCCAGGGGCCCCTGGCCCAAGGCTGGGGTTTGAATGCAAACAATCCATATATCGAAGGATGGACCCCTGAGTGAAGTTGTCCCCATCTCATACATCTGCTGCACTGATAGACCTAAGGGAGCCCTACAAGCTGACATCAGCAACCTGGACTGGTGAGTTTTCTTTCCTATGGAAAATGGCCAAAGGATGTGCCCATGGGCCCCTGGCACTGGGCTGGGCCATGACTGCAAAGAATCCTTATATCGAAGTTTGGACCCCAGACCGAAGTTGTCCCCATCTCATACTTGTGCTGCCCTGATAGACCCAAGGGAGCCCTACAAACTGACATCAGGAACCTGGACTGGTGAGTTTTCTTTCCCAGGGAAAATGGCCAAAGGATGTGCCCAGGGGCCCCTGGCCCTGGGCTGGGCCCTGACTGTAAAGAATCCCTATATCGAAGGATGGATCGCAGACCAAAATTGTCCCCTCCTCAAATTTCTGCTGTCCTGATAGACCCAAGGGAGCCCTACAAACTGACATCAGCAACCTGGACTGGTGAGTTTTCTTTCCAAGGGAAAATGGCCAAAGGATGTGCACAGGAGCCCCTGGCCCTGGGCTCGGACCTGACTGCAAAAAATCCTTATATCGAAGTATCGATCGCAGACCGAAGTTATCCCCTCCTCAAACTTCTGCTGCCCTGATAGACCCAAGGGAGCCCTAAAAATTGACATCAGCAACCTGGACTAGTGAGTTTTCTTTCCCAGGGAAAATGGCCAAAGGATGTGCCCAGGGGCTCCTGGCCCTGGGCTGGGCCCTGACTTCAAAGAATCCCTATATTGAAGGATGGATCGCAGACCAAAATTGTCCCCACCTCAAATTTCTGCTGCCCTGATAGACCCAAGGGAGCCCTACAAACTGACATCAGGTACATGGACTGGTGAGTTTTCTTTCCCAGGGAAAATGGCCAAAGGATGTGCCCTGGGGACCCTGGCACTGGGCTGGGCCCTGACTGCAAAGAATCCTTATATCCATGTTTGGACCGCAAACCGAAGTTGTCCCCTCCTCAAATTTCTGCTGCCCAGATAGACCCAAGGGTGCCCTACAAACTGACATCAGGAACATGGACTGGTGAGTTTTCTTTCCCAGGGAAAATGGCCAAAGGATGTGCCCAGGGGGCCCCTGGCCCTGCGCTGGCGCTTGACTTCAAAGAATCCTTATATCGAAGGACGCACCCCAGACCAATGTTGTCCCCATCTCATATTTCTGCTGCCCTGTTAGACCCAAGGGAGCCCTACAAACTGACATCAGCAACCTGGACTGGTGAGTTTTCTTTCCCAGGGAAAATGGCCAAAGGATGTGCCCAGGGGCCCCTGGCCCACGGCTGGGGTTTGAATGCAAAGAATCCTTATATCGAAGGATGGACCCCTGAGTGAAGTTGTCCCCATCTCTTACTTCTGCTGCCCTGATAGACCCAAGGGAGCCCTACAAACTGACATCAGCAACCTGGACTGGTGAGTTTTCTTTCCCAGGGAAAATGGCCAAAGGATGTGCCCAGGGGCCCCTGGCCCTGGGCTGGGCCCTGACTTCAAAGAATCCCTATATTGAAGGATGGATCGCAGACCAAAGTTGTCACCTCCTCAAATTTCTGCTGCCCAGATAGACCCAAGGGAGCCCTACAAACTGACATCAGGAACATGGACTGGTGAGTTTTCTTTCCCAGGGAAAATGGCCAAAGCATGTGCCCTGGGGGCCATGGCACTGGGCTGGGCCCTGACTGCAAAGAATCCTTATATCGAAGTTTGGACCCCCAACCGAAATTGTCCCCTCCTCAAATTTGTGCTGCCAAGATGGACCCAAGGGACCCCTACAAAGTGACATCAGGAACCTGGACTGGTGAGTTTCCTTTCCCAGGGAAAATGGCCAAAGGATGTGCCCAGGGGCCCCTGGCCCACGGCTGGGGTTTGAATGCAAACAATCCATATATCGAAGGATGGACCCCTGAGTGAAGTTGTCCCCATCTCATACATCTGCTGCACTGATAGACCCAAGGGAGCCCTACAAACTGACATCAGCAACCTGGACTGGTGAGTTTTCTTTCCTATGGAAAATGGCCAAAGGATGTGCCCAGGGGCCCCTGGCACTCGGCTGGGCCCTGACTTCAAAGAATCCCTATATTGAAGGATGGATCGCAGACCAAAGTTGTCCCCTCCTCAAATTTCTGCTGCCCAGATAGACCCAAGGGAGCCCTACAAACTGACATCAGCAACCTGGACTGGTGAGTTTTCTTTCCCAGGGAAAATGGCCAAAGGATGTGCCCAGGGGGCCCTGGCACTGGGCTGGGCCCTGACTGCAAAGAATCCTTATATCGACGGATGGACCCCAGACCGAAGTTCTCCCCTCCTCAAATTTCTGCTGCCCTGATAGACCCAAGGGAGCCCTACAAACTGACATCAGCAACCTGGACTGGTGAGTTTTCTTTCCCAGGGAAAATGGCCAAAGGTTGTGCCCAGGGGCCCCTGGCCCCTGGCTGGGACCTGAATGCAAAATATCCCTATATCGAAGGATGGACCCCTGAGTGAAGTTGTCCCCATCTCATACTTGTGCTGCCCTGATAGACCCAAGGGAGCCCTACAAACTGACATCAGGAACCTGGACTGGTGAGTTTTCTTTCCCAGGGAAAATGGCCAAAGGATGTGCCCTGCGGACCCTGGCACTGGGCTCGGGCATGACTGCAAAAAATCCTTATATCGAAGTTTGGACCTTCAACCGAAATTGTCCCCTCCTCAAATTTGTGCTGCCAAGATGGACCCAAGGGACCCCTACAAAGTGACATCAGGAACCTGGACTGGTGAGTTTTCTTTCCCAGGGAAAATGGCCAAAGGATCTGCCCAGGGGCCCCTGGCCCTGGGCTGGGCCCTGACTGCAAAGAATCCTTATATCGAAGGATGGATCGCAGACCAAAGTTGTCCCCTCCTCAATTTTCTGCTGCCCTGATAGACCCAAGGGAGCCCTACAAACTGACATCAGCAACCTGGACTGGTGAGTTTTCTTTCCCAGGGAAAATGGCCAAAGGATGTGCCCAGGGGCCCCTGGCCCACGGCTGGGGTTTGAATGCAAAGAATCCTTATATCGAAGGATGGACCCCTGAGTGAAATTGTCCCCATCTCTTACTTCTGCTGCCCTGATAGACCCAAGGGAGCCCTACAAACTGACATCAGCAACCTGGACTGGTGAGTTTTCTTTCCTATGGAAAATGGCCAAAGGATGTGCCCAGGGGCCCCTGGCCCTGGGCTGTGGCCTGACTGTAAATAATCCCTATATCGAAGGATGGATCGCAGACCAAAGTTGTCCCCTCCTCAAATTTCTGCTGCCCTGATAGACCCAAGGGAGCCCTACAAACTGACATCAGCAACCTGGACTGGTGAGTTTTCTTTCCCAGGGAAAATGACCAAAGGATGTGCCCAGGGGCCCCTTGCACTGGGCTGGGCCCTGACTGCAAAAAATCCATATATCGAAGGATGGACCCCAGACCGAAGTTGTCCCCATCTCATACTTGTGCTGCCCTGATAGACCCAAGGGAGCCCTACAAACTGACATCAGCAACCTGGACTGGTGAGTTTTCTTTCCCAGGGAAAATGGCCAAAGGATGTGCCCAGGGGCCCCTGGCCCTGGGCTGGGGCCTGACTGCAAAGAATCCATATATCGAAGGATGGATCGCTGACCAAAGTTGTCCCCTCCTCAAATTTCTGCTGCCCAGATAGACCCAAGGGAGCCCTACAAACTGACATCAGGAACCTGGACTGGTGAGTTTTCTTTCCCAGGGAAAATGGCCAAAGGATGTGCCCAAGGGCCCCTGGCCCTGGGCTGGGGCCTGACTGTAAAGAATCCCTATATCGAAGGATGGATCGCAGACCAAAGTTGTCCCCTCCTCAAATTTCTGCTGCCCTGATAGACCCAAGGGAGCCCTACAAACTGACATCAGGATCCTGGACTGGTGAGTTTTCTTTCCCAGGGAAAATGGCCAAAGGTTGTGCCCAGGGGCCCCTGGCCCTGGGCTGGGGCCTGACTGCAAAGAATCCTTATATCGAAGGATGGACCCCAGACCGAAGTTGTCCCCTCCTCAAACGTGTGCTGCCCTGATAGACCCAAGGGAGCCCTACAAACTGACATCAGCAACCTGGACTGGTTAGTTTTCTTTCCCAGGGAAAATGGCCAAAGGATGTGCCCAGGGGCACCTGGCCCTGGGCTGTGGCCTGACTGTAAAGAATCCCTATATCGAAGGATGGATCGCAGACCAAAGTTGTCCCCTCCTCAAATTTCTGCTGCCCTGATAGACCCAAGGGAGCCCTACAAACTGACATCAGCAACCTGGACTGGTGAGTTTTCTTTCCCAGGGAAAATGGCCAAAGGTTGTGCCCAGGGGCCCCTGGCCCTGGGCTGGGCCCTGACTGCAAAGAATCCTTATATCCAAGTTTGGACCCCAAACCGAAGTTGTCCCCTCCTCAAATTTCTGCTGCCCAGATAGACCCAAGGGTGCCCTACAAACTGACATCAGGAACCTGGACTGGTGAGTTTTCTTTCCCAGGGAAAATGGCCAAAGGATGTGCCCAGGGGCCCCTGGCCCACGGCTGGGGTTTGAATGCAAACAATCCTTATATCGAAGGATGGACCCCTGAGTGAAGTTGTCCCCATCTCTTACTTCTGCTGCCCTGATAGACCCAAGGGAGCCCTACAAACTGACATCAGCAACCTGGACTGGTGAGTTTTCTTTCCTATGGAAAATGGCCAAAGGATGTGCCCAGGGGCCCCTGGCCCTGGGCTGGGCCCTGACTTCAAAGAATCCCTATATTGAAGAATGGATCGCAGACCAAAGTTGTCCCCTCCTCAAATTTCTGCTGCCCAGATAGACCCAAGGGTGCCCTACAAACTGACATCAGGAACATGGACTGGTGAGTTTTCTTTCCCAGGGAAAATGGCCAAAGGATGTGCACAGGGGGCCATGGCACTGGGCTGGGCCCTGACTGCAAAGAATCCTTATATCGAAGGATGGACCCCAGACCGAAGTTGTCCCCTCCTCAAATTTCTGCTGCCCTGATAGACCCAAGGGAGCCCTACAAACTGACATCAGCAACCTGGACTGGTGAGTTTTCTTTCCCATGGAAAATGGCCAAAGGATGTGCCCAGGGGCCCCTGGCCCACGGCTGGGGTTTGAATGCAAACAGTCCATATATCGAAGGATGGACCCCTGAGTGAAGTTGTCCCCATCTCATACTTCTGCTGCACTGATAGACCCAAGGGAGCCCTACAAGCTGACATCAGCAACCTGGACTGGTGAGTTTTCTTTCCTATGGAAAATGGCCAAAGGATGTGCCCATGGGACCCTGGCACTGGGCTGGGCCCTGACTGCAAAGAATCCTTATATCGAAGGATGGACCCCAGACCGAAGTTCTCCCCATCTCATACTTGTGCTGCCCTGATAGACCCAAGGGAGCCCTACAAACTGACATCAGCAACCTGGACTGGTGAGTTTTCTTTCCCAGGGAAAATGGCCAAAGGATGTGCCCAAGGGCCCCTGGCCCTGGGCTGGGGCCTGACTGTAAAGAATCCCTATATCGAAGGATGGATCGCAGACCCAAGTTGTCCCCTCCTCAAATTTCTGCTGCCCTGATAGACCCAAGGGAGCCCTACAAACTGACATCAGGATCCTGGACTGGTGAGTTTTCTTTCCCAGGGAAAATGGCCAAAGGATGTGCCCAGGGGCCCCTGGCCCTGGGCTGGGCCCTGACTGCAAAGAATCCTTATATCGAAGGATGGACCCCAGACCGAAGTTGTCCCCTCCTCAAACTTGTGCTGCCCTGATAGACCCAAGGGAGCCCTACAAACTGACATCAGCAACCTGGACTGGTGAGTTTTCTTTCCCAGGGAAAATGGCCAAAGGATGTGCCCAGGGGCACGTGGCCCTGGGCTGTGGCCTGACTGTAAAGAATCCCTATATCGAAGGATGGATCGCAGACCAAAGTTGTCCCCTCCTCAAATTTCTGCTGCCCTGATAGACCCAAGGGAGCCCTACAAACTGACATCAGCAACCTGGACTGGTGAGTTTTCTTTCCCAGGGAAAATGGCCAAAGGATGTGCACAGGGGCCCCTGGCCCTGGGCTCGGACCTGACTGCAAAAAATCCTTATACCGAAGTATCGATCGCAGACCGAAGTTATCCCCTCCTCAAACTTGTGCTGCCCAGATAGACCCAAGGGAGCCCTAAAAATTGACATCAGCAACCTGGACTGGTGAGTTTTCTTTCCCAGGGAAAATGGCCAAAGGATGTGCCCAGGGGCTCCTGGCCCTGGGCTGGGCCTTGACTTCAAAGAATCCCTATATTGAAGGATGGATCGCAGACCAAAATTGTCCCCACCTCAAATTTCTGCTGCCCTGATAGACCCTAGGGAGCCCTACAAACTGACATCAGGTACATGGACTGGTGAGTTTTCTTTCCCAGGGAAAATGGCCAAAGGATGTGCCCTGGGGACCCTGGCACTGGGCTGGGGCCTGAATGCAAAAAATCCTTATATCGAAGGATGGACCCCAAACCGAAGTTGTCCCCTTCTAAAATTCTGCTGCCCAGATAGACCCAAGGGAGCTCTACAAACTGACATCAGCAACCAGGACTGGTGAGTTTACTTTCCCAGGGAAAATGTTCAAAGGATGTGCCCTGGGGCCCCTGGCCCTGGGCTGGCGCTTGACTTCAAAGAATCCTTATATCGAAGGACGCACCCCAGACCAAAGTTGTCCCCATCTCATATTTCTGCTGCCCTGTTAGACCCAAGGGAGCCCTACAAACTGACATCAGCAACCTGGACTGGTGAGTTTTCTTTCCCAGGGAAAATGGCCAAAGGATGTGCCCAGGGGCCCCTGGCCCACGGCTGGGGTTTGAATGCAAAGAATCCTTATATCGAAGGATGGACCCCAGACCGAAGTTGTCCCCATCTCTTACTTCTGCTGCCCTGATAGACCCAAGGGAGCCCTACAAACTGACATCAGCAACCTGGACTGGTGAGTTTTCTTTCCTATAGAAAATGGCCAAAGGATGTGCCCAGGGGCCCCTGGCCCTGGGCTGGGGCCTGACTTCAAAGAATCCCTGTATTGAAGGATGGATCGCAGACCAAAGTTGTCCCCTCCTCAAATTTCTGCTGCCCAGAAAGGCCCAAGGGTGCCCTACAAACTGACATCAGGAACATGGACTGGTGAGTTTTCTTTCCCAGGGAAAATGGCCAAAGGATGTGCCCAGGGGGCCATGGCACTGGGCTGGGCCCTGACTGCAAAGAATCCTTATATCGAAGGATGGACCCCAGACCGAAGTTGTCCCCTCCTCAAATTTCTGCTGCCCTGATAGACCCAAGGGAGCCCTACAAACTGACATCAGCAACCTGGACTGGTGAGTTTTCTTTCCCAGGGAAAATGGCCAAAGGATGTGCCCAGGGGCCCCTGGCCCACGGCTGGGGTTTGAATGCAAACAATCCTTATATCGAAGGATGGACCCCTGAGTGAAGTTGTCCCCATCTCATACTTCTGCTGCCCTGATAGACCCAAGGGAGCCCTACAAGCTGACATCAGCAACCTGGACTGGTGAGTTTTCTTTCCTATGAAAAATGGCCAAAGGATGTGCCCAGGGGCCCCTGGCCCTGGGCTGGGCCCTGACTTCAAAGAATCCCTATATTGAAGAATGGATCGCAGACCAAAGTTGTCCCCTCCTCAAATTTCTGCTGCCCAGATAGACCCAAGGGTGCCCTACAAACTGACATCAGGAACATGGACTGGTGAGTTTTCTTTCCCAGGGAAAATGGCCAAAGGATGTGCCCAGGGGGCCATGGCACTGGGCTGGGCCCTGACTGCAAAGAATCCTTATATCGAAGGATGGACCCCAGACCGAAGTTGTCCCCTCCTCAAATTTCTGCTGCCCTGATAGACCCAAGGGAGCCCTACAAACTGACATCAGCAACCTGGACTGGTGAGTTTTCTTTCCCATGGAAAATGGCCAAAGGATGTGCCCAGGGGCCCCTGGCCCACGGCTGGGGTTTGAATGCAAACAGTCCATATATCGAAGGATGGACCCCTGAGTGAAGTTGTCCCCATCTCATACTTCTGCTGCACTGATAGACCCAAGGGAGCCCTACAAGCTGACATCAGCAACCTGGACTGGTGAGTTTTCTTTCCTATGGAAAATGGCCAAAGGATGTGCCCATGGGACCCTGGCACTGGGCTGGGCCCTGACTGCAAAGAATCCTTATATCGAAGGATGGACCCCAGACCGAAGTTCTCCCCATCTCATACTTGTGCTGCCCTGATAGACCCAAGGGAGCCCTACAAACTGACATCAGCAACCTGGACTGGTTAGTTTTCTTTCCCAGGGAAAATGGCCAAAGGATGTGCCCAGGGGCACCTGGCCCTGGGCTGTGGCCTGACTGTAAAGAATCCCTATATCGAAGGATGGATCGCAGACCAAAGTTGTCCCCTCCTCAAATTTCTGCTGCCCTGATAGACCCAAGGGAGCCCTACAAACTGACATCAGCAACCTGGACTGGTGAGTTTTCTTTCCCAGGGAAAATGGCCAAAGGATGTGCACAGGGGCCCCTGGCCCTGGGCTCGGACCTGACTGCAAAAAATCCTTATACCGAAGTATCGATCGCAGACCGAAGTTATCCCCTCCTCAAACTTGTGCTGCCCAGATAGACCCAAGGGAGCCCTAAAAATTGACATCAGCAACCTGGACTGGTGAGTTTTCTTTCCCAGGGAAAATGGCCAAAGGATGTGCCCAGGGGCTCCTGGCCCTGGGCTGGGCCTTGACTTCAAAGAATCCCTATATTGAAGGATGGATCGCAGACCAAAATTGTCCCCACCTCAAATTTCTGCTGCCCTGATAGACCCAAGGGAGCCCTACAAACTGACATCAGGTACATGGACTGGTGAGTTTTCTTTCCTATGGAAAATGGCCAAAGGATGTGCCCTGGGGACCCTGGCACTGGGCTGGGGCCTGAATGCAAAAAATCCTTATATCGAAGGATGGACCCCAAACCGAAGTTGTCCCCTTCTAAAATTCTGCTGCCCAGATAGACCCAAGGGAGCTCTACAAACTGACATCAGGAACCTGGACTGGTGAGTTTACTTTCCCAGGGAAAATGTCCAAAGGATGTGCCCTGGGGCCCCTGGCCCTGGGCTGGCGCTTGACTTCAAAGAATCCTTATATCGAAGGACGCACCCCAGACCAAAGTTGTCCCCATCTCATATTTCTGCTGCCCTGTTAGACCCAAGGGAGCCCTACAAACTGACATCAGCAACCTGGACTGGTGAGTTTTCTTTCCCAGGGAAAATGGCCAAAGGATGTGCCCAGGGGCCCCTGGCCCAAGGCTGGGGTTTGAATGCAAAGAATCCTTATATCGAAGGATGGACCCCTGAGTGAAGTTGTCCCCATCTCTTACTTCTGCTGCCCTGATAGACCCAAGGGAGCCCTACAAACTGACATCAGCAACCTGGACTGGTGAGTTTTCTTTCCCAGGGAAAATGGCCAAAGGATGTGCCCAGGGGCCCCTGGCCCTGGGCTGGGGCCTGACTTCAAAGAATCCCTGTATTGAAGGATGGATCGCAGACCAAAGTTGTCCCCTCCTCAAATTTCTGCTGCCCTGATAGACCCAAGGGAGCCCTACAAACTGACATCAGCAACCTGGACTGGTGAGTTTTCTTTCCCAGGGAAAATGGCCAAAGGATGTGCACAGGGGCCCCTGGCCCTGGGCTCGGACCTGACTGCAAAAAATCCTTATACCGAAGTATCGATCGCAGACCGAAGTTATCCCCTCCTCAAACTTGTGCTGCCCAGATAGACCCAAGGGAGCCCTAAAAATTGACATCAGCAACCTGGACTGGTGAGTTTTCTTTCCCAGGGAAAATGGCCAAAGGATGTGCCCAGGGGCTCCTGGCCCTGGGCTGGGCCTTGACTTCAAAGAATCCCTATATTGAAGGATGGATCGCAGACCAAAATTGTCCCCACCTCAAATTTCTGCTGCCCTGATAGACCCAAGGGAGCCCTACAAACTGACATCAGGTACATGGACTGGTGAGTTTTCTTTCCCAGGGAAAATGGCCAAAGGATGTGCCCTGGGGACCCTGGCACTGGGCTGGGGCCTGAATGCAAAAAATCCTTATATCGAAGGATGGACCCCAAACCGAAGTTGTCCCCTTCTAAAATTCTGCTGCCCAGATAGACCCAAGGGAGCTCTACAAACTGACATCAGGAACCTGGACTGGTGAGTTTACTTTCCCAGGGAAAATGTCCAAAGGATGTGCCCTGGGGCCCCTGGCCCTGGGCTGGCGCTTGACTTCAAAGAATCCTTATATCGAAGGACGCACCCCAGACCAAAGTTGTCCCCATCTCATATTTCTGCTGCCCTGTTAGACCCAAGGGAGCCCTACAAACTGACATCAGCAACCTGGACTGGTGAGTTTTCTTTCCCAGGGAAAATGGCCAAAGGATGTGCCCAGGGGCCCCTGGCCCAAGGCTGGGGTTTGAATGCAAAGAATCCTTATATCGAAGGATGGACCCCTGAGTGAAGTTGTCCCCATCTCTTACTTCTGCTGCCCTGATAGACCCAAGGGAGCCCTACAAACTGACATCAGCAACCTGGACTGGTGAGTTTTCTTTCCCAGGGAAAATGGCCAAAGGATGTGCCCAGGGGCCCCTGGCCCTGGGCTGGGGCCTGACTTCAAAGAATCCCTGTATTGAAGGATGGATCGCAGACCAAAGTTGTCCCCTCCTCAAATTTCTGCTGCCCAGAAAGACCCAAGGGTGCCCTACAAACTGACATCAGGAACATGGACTGGTGAGTTTTCTTTCCCAGGGAAAATGGCCAAAGGATGTGCCCAGGGGGCCCTGGCACTGGGCTGGGCCCTGACTGCAAAGAATCCTTATATCGAAGGATGGACCCCAGACCGAAGTTGTCCCCTCCTCAAATTTCTGCTGCCCTGATAGACCCAAGGGAGCCCTACAAACTGACATCAGCAACCTGGACTGGTGAGTTTTCTTTCCCAGGGAAAATGGCCAAAGGATGTGCCCAGGGGCCCCTGGCCCACGGCTGGGGTTTGAATGCAAACAATCCTTATATCGAAGGATGGACCCCAGACCGAAGTTGTCCCCTCCTGAAACTTGTGCTGCCCTGATAGATTCAAGGGAGCCCTACAAACTGACATCAGGAACCTGGACTGGTTAGTTTTCTTTCCCAGGGAAAATGGCCAAAGGATGTGCCCAGGGGCACCTGGCCCTGGGCTGTGGCCTGACTGTAAAGAATCCCTATATCGAAGGATGGATCGCAGACCAAAGTTGTCCCCTCCTCAAATTTCTGCTGCCTTGATAGACCCAAGGGAGCCCTACAAACTGACATCAGCAACCTGGACTGGTGAGTTTTCTTTCCCAGGGAAAATGACCAAAGGATGTGCCCAGGGGGCCCTTGCACTGGGCTGGGCCCTGACTGCAAAAAATCCATATATCGAAGGATGGACCCCAGACCGAAGTTGTCCCCATCTCATACTTGTGCTGCCCTGATAGACCCAAGGGAGCCCTACAAACTGACATCAGGAACCTGGACTGGTGAGTTTTCTTTCCCAGGGAAAATGGCCAAAGGATGTGCCCAGGGGCCCCTGGCCCTGGGCTGGGGCCTGACTGCAAAGAATCCATATATCGAAGGATGGATCGCTGACCAAAGTTGTCCCCTCCTCAAATTTCTGCTGCCCAGACAGACCCAAGGGAGCCCTACAAACTGACATCAGGATCCTGGACTGGTGAGTTTACTTTCCCAGGGAAAATGGCCAAAGGTTGTGCCCAGGGGCCCCTGGCCCTGGGCTGGGCCCTGACTGCAAAGAATCCTTATATCCAAGTTTGGACCCCAAACCGAAGTTGTCCCCTCCTCAAATTTCTGCTGCCCAGATAGACCCAAGGGTGCCCTACAAACTGACATCAGCAACCTGGACTGGTGAGTTTTCTTTCCCAGGGAAAATGGCCAAAGGATGTGCCCAGGGGCCCCTGGCCCACGGCTGGGGTTTGAATGCAAACAATCCTTATATCGAAGGATGGACCCCTGAGTGAAGTTGTCCCCATCTCTTACTTCTGCTGCCCTGATAGACCCAAGGGAGCCCTACAAACTGACATCAGCAACCTGGACTGGTGAGTTTTCTTTCCTATGGAAAATGGCCAAAGGATGTGCCCAGGGGCCCCTGGCCCTGGGCTGGGCCCTGACTTCAAAGAATCCCTATATTGAAGAATGGATCGCAGACCAAAGTTGTCCCCTCCTCAAATTTCTGCTGCCCAGATAGACCCAAGGGTGCCCTACAAACTGACATCAGGAACATGGACTGGTGAGTTTTCTTTCCCAGGGAAAATGGCCAAAGGATGTGCCCAGGGGGCCATGGCACTGGGCTGGGCCCTGACTGCAAAGAATCCTTATATCGAAGGATGGACCCCAGACCGAAGTTGTCCCCTCCTCAAATTTCTGCTGCCCTGATAGACCCAAGGGAGCCCTACAAACTGACATCAGCAACCTGGACTGGTGAGTTTTCTTTCCCATGGAAAATGGCCAAAGGATGTGCCCAGGGGCCCCTGGCCCACGGCTGGGGTTTGAATGCAAACAGTCCATATATCGAAGGATGGACCCCTGAGTGAAGTTGTCCCCATCTCATACTTCTGCTGCACTGATAGACCCAAGGGAGCCCTACAAGCTGACATCAGCAACCTGGACTGGTGAGTTTTCTTTCCTATGGAAAATGGCCAAAGGATGTGCCCATGGGACCCTGGCACTGGGCTGGGCCCTGACTGCAAAGAATCCTTATATCGAAGGATGGACCCCAGACCGAAGTTCTCCCCATCTCATACTTGTGCTGCCCTGATAGACCCAAGGGAGCCCTACAAACTGACATCAGGAACCTGGACTGGTGAGTTTTCTTTCCCAGGGAAAATGGCCAAAGGATGTGCCCAAGGGCCCCTGGCCCTGGGCTGGGGCCTGACTGTAAAGAATCCCTATATCGAAGGATGGATCGCAGACCCAAGTTGTCCCCTCCTCAAATTTCTGCTGCCCTGATAGACCCAAGGGAGCCCTACAAACTGACATCAGGATCCTGGACTGGTGAGTTTTCTTTCCCAGGGAAAATGGCCAAAGGATGTGCCCAGGGGCCCCTGGCCCTGGGCTGGGGCCTGACTGCAAAGAATCCTTATATCGAAGGATGGACCCCAGACCGAAGTTGTCCCCTCCTCAAACTTGTGCTTCCCTGATAGACCCAAGGGAGCCCTACAAACTGACATCAGCAACCTGGACTGGTTAGTTTTCTTTCCCAGGGAAAATGGCCAAAGGATGTGCCCAGGGGCACCTGGCCCTGGGCTGTGGCCTGACTGTAAAGAATCCCTATATCGAAGGATGGATCGCAGACCAAAGTTGTCCCCTCCTCAAATTTCTGCTGCCCTGATAGACCCAAGGGAGCCCTACAAACTGACATCAGCGACCTGGACTGGTGAGTTTTCTTTCCCAGGGAAAATGGCCCAAGGATGTGCACAGGGGCCCCTGGCCCTGGGCTCGGACCTGACTGCAAAAAATCCTTATACCGAAGTATCGATCGCAGACCGAAGTTATCCCCTCCTCAAACTTGTGCTGCCCAGATAGACCCAAGGGAGCCCTAAAAATTGACATCAGCAACCTGGACTGGTGAGTTTTCTTTCCCAGGGAAAATGGCCAAAGGATGTGCCCAGGGGCTCCTGGCCCTGGGCTGGGCCTTGACTTCAAAGAATCCCTATATTGAAGGATGGATCGCAGACCAAAATTGTCCCCACCTCAAATTTCTGCTGCCCTGATAGACCCTAGGGAGCCCTACAAACTGACATCAGGTACATGGACTGGTGAGTTTTCTTTCCCAGGGAAAATGGCCAAAGGATGTGCCCTGGGGACCCTGGCACTGGGCTGGGGCCTGAATGCAAAAAATCCTTATATCGAAGGATGGACCCCAAACCGAAGTTGTCCCCTTCTAAAATTCTGCTGCCCAGATAGACCCAAGGGAGCTCTACAAACTGACATCAGCAACCAGGACTGGTGAGTTTACTTTCCCAGGGAAAATGTTCAAAGGATGTGCCCTGGGGCCCCTGGCCCTGGGCTGGCGCTTGACTTCAAAGAATCCTTATATCGAAGGACGCACCCCAGACCAAAGTTGTCCCCATCTCATATTTCTGCTGCCCTGTTAGACCCAAGGGAGCCCTACAAACTGACATCAGCAACCTGGACTGGTGAGTTTTCTTTCCCAGGGAAAATGGCCAAAGGATGTGCCCAGGGGCCCCTGGCCCACGGCTGGGGTTTGAATGCAAAGAATCCTTATATCGAAGGATGGACCCCAGACCGAAGTTGTCCCCATCTCTTACTTCTGCTGCCCTGATAGACCCAAGGGAGCCCTACAAACTGACATCAGCAACCTGGACTGGTGAGTTTTCTTTCCTATAGAAAATGGCCAAAGGATGTGCCCAGGGGCCCCTGGCCCTGGGCTGGGGCCTGACTTCAAAGAATCCCTGTATTGAAGGATGGATCGCAGACCAAAGTTGTCCCCTCCTCAAATTTCTGCTGCCCAGAAAGGCCCAAGGGTGCCCTACAAACTGACATCAGGAACATGGACTGGTGAGTTTTCTTTCCCAGGGAAAATGGCCAAAGGATGTGCCCAGGGGGCCATGGCACTGGGCTGGGCCCTGACTGCAAAGAATCCTTATATCGAAGGATGGACCCCAGACCGAAGTTGTCCCCTCCTCAAATTTCTGCTGCCCTGATAGACCCAAGGGAGCCCTACAAACTGACATCAGCAACCTGGACTGGTGAGTTTTCTTTCCCAGGGAAAATGGCCAAAGGATGTGCCCAGGGGCCCCTGGCCCACGGCTGGGGTTTGAATGCAAACAATCCTTATATCGAAGGATGGACCCCTGAGTGAAGTTGTCCCCATCTCATACTTCTGCTGCCCTGATAGACCCAAGGGAGCCCTACAAGCTGACATCAGCAACCTGGACTGGTGAGTTTTCTTTCCTATGAAAAATGGCCAAAGGATGTGCCCAGGGGCCCCTGGCCCTGGGCTGGGCCCTGACTTCAAAGAATCCCTATATTGAAGAATGGATCGCAGACCAAAGTTGTCCCCTCCTCAAATTTCTGCTGCCCAGATAGACCCAAGGGTGCCCTACAAACTGACATCAGGAACATGGACTGGTGAGTTTTCTTTCCCAGGGAAAATGGCCAAAGGATGTGCCCAGGGGGCCATGGCACTGGGCTGGGCCCTGACTGCAAAGAATCCTTATATCGAAGGATGGACCCCAGACCGAAGTTGTCCCCTCCTCAAATTTCTGCTGCCCTGATAGACCCAAGGGAGCCCTACAAACTGACATCAGCAACCTGGACTGGTGAGTTTTCTTTCCCATGGAAAATGGCCAAAGGGTGTGCCCAGGGGCCCCTGGCCCACGGCTGGGGTTTGAATGCAAACAGTCCATATATCGAAGGATGGACCCCTGAGTGAAGTTGTCCCCATCTCATACTTCTGCTGCACTGATAGACCCAAGGGAGCCCTACAAGCTGACATCAGCAACCTGGACTGGTGAGTTTTCTTTCCTATGGAAAATGGCCAAAGGATGTGCCCATGGGACCCTGGCACTGGGCTGGGCCCTGACTGCAAAGAATCCTTATATCGAAGGATGGACCCCAGACCGAAGTTCTCCCCATCTCATACTTGTGCTGCCCTGATAGACCCAAGGGAGCCCTACAAACTGACATCAGCAACCTGGACTGGTTAGTTTTCTTTCCCAGGGAAAATGGCCAAAGGATGTGCCCAGGGGCACCTGGCCCTGGGCTGTGGCCTGACTGTAAAGAATCCCTATATCGAAGGATGGATCGCAGACCAAAGTTGTCCCCTCCTCAAATTTCTGCTGCCCTGATAGACCCAAGGGAGCCCTACAAACTGACATCAGCAACCTGGACTGGTGAGTTTTCTTTCCCAGGGAAAATGGCCAAAGGATGTGCACAGGGGCCCCTGGCCCTGGGCTCGGACCTGACTGCAAAAAATCCTTATACCGAAGTATCGATCGCAGACCGAAGTTATCCCCTCCTCAAACTTGTGCTGCCCAGATAGACCCAAGGGAGCCCTAAAAATTGACATCAGCAACCTGGACTGGTGAGTTTTCTTTCCCAGGGAAAATGGCCAAAGGATGTGCCCAGGGGCTCCTGGCCCTGGGCTGGGCCTTGACTTCAAAGAATCCCTATATTGAAGGATGGATCGCAGACCAAAATTGTCCCCACCTCAAATTTCTGCTGCCCTGATAGACCCAAGGGAGCCCTACAAACTGACATCAGGTACATGGACTGGTGAGTTTTCTTTCCTATGGAAAATGGCCAAAGGATGTGCCCTGGGGACCCTGGCACTGGGCTGGGGCCTGAATGCAAAAAATCCTTATATCGAAGGATGGACCCCAAACCGAAGTTGTCCCCTTCTAAAATTCTGCTGCCCAGATAGACCCAAGGGAGCTCTACAAACTGACATCAGGAACCTGGACTGGTGAGTTTACTTTCCCAGGGAAAATGTCCAAAGGATGTGCCCTGGGGCCCCTGGCCCTGGGCTGGCGCTTGACTTCAAAGAATCCTTATATCGAAGGACGCACCCCAGACCAAAGTTGTCCCCATCTCATATTTCTGCTGCCCTGTTAGACCCAAGGGAGCCCTACAAACTGACATCAGCAACCTGGACTGGTGAGTTTTCTTTCCCAGGGAAAATGGCCAAAGGATGTGCCCAGGGGCCCCTGGCCCAAGGCTGGGGTTTGAATGCAAAGAATCCTTATATCGAAGGATGGACCCCTGAGTGAAGTTGTCCCCATCTCTTACTTCTGCTGCCCTGATAGACCCAAGGGAGCCCTACAAACTGACATCAGCAACCTGGACTGGTGAGTTTTCTTTCCCAGGGAAAATGGCCAAAGGATGTGCCCAGGGGCCCCTGGCCCTGGGCTGGGGCCTGACTTCAAAGAATCCCTGTATTGAAGGATGGATCGCAGACCAAAGTTGTCCCCTCCTCAAATTTCTGCTGCCCTGATAGACCCAAGGGAGCCCTACAAACTGACATCAGCAACCTGGACTGGTGAGTTTTCTTTCCCAGGGAAAATGGCCAAAGGATGTGCACAGGGGCCCCTGGCCCTGGGCTCGGACCTGACTGCAAAAAATCCTTATACCGAAGTATCGATCGCAGACCGAAGTTATCCCCTCCTCAAACTTGTGCTGCCCAGATAGACCCAAGGGAGCCCTAAAAATTGACATCAGCAACCTGGACTGGTGAGTTTTCTTTCCCAGGGAAAATGGCCAAAGGATGTGCCCAGGGGCTCCTGGCCCTGGGCTGGGCCTTGACTTCAAAGAATCCCTATATTGAAGGATGGATCGCAGACCAAAATTGTCCCCACCTCAAATTTCTGCTGCCCTGATAGACCCAAGGGAGCCCTACAAACTGACATCAGGTACATGGACTGGTGAGTTTTCTTTCCCAGGGAAAATGGCCAAAGGATGTGCCCTGGGGACCCTGGCACTGGGCTGGGGCCTGAATGCAAAAAATCCTTATATCGAAGGATGGACCCCAAACCGAAGTTGTCCCCTTCTAAAATTCTGCTGCCCAGATAGACCCAAGGGAGCTCTACAAACTGACATCAGGAACCTGGACTGGTGAGTTTACTTTCCCAGGGAAAATGTCCAAAGGATGTGCCCTGGGGCCCCTGGCCCTGGGCTGGCGCTTGACTTCAAAGAATCCTTATATCGAAGGACGCACCCCAGACCAAAGTTGTCCCCATCTCATATTTCTGCTGCCCTGTTAGACCCAAGGGAGCCCTACAAACTGACATCAGCAACCTGGACTGGTGAGTTTTCTTTCCCAGGGAAAATGGCCAAAGGATGTGCCCAGGGGCCCCTGGCCCAAGGCTGGGGTTTGAATGCAAAGAATCCTTATATCGAAGGATGGACCCCTGAGTGAAGTTGTCCCCATCTCTTACTTCTGCTGCCCTGATAGACCCAAGGGAGCCCTACAAACTGACATCAGCAACCTGGACTGGTGAGTTTTCTTTCCCAGGGAAAATGGCCAAAGGATGTGCCCAGGGGCCCCTGGCCCTGGGCTGGGGCCTGACTTCAAAGAATCCCTGTATTGAAGGATGGATCGCAGACCAAAGTTGTCCCCTCCTCAAATTTCTGCTGCCCAGAAAGACCCAAGGGTGCCCTACAAACTGACATCAGGAACATGGACTGGTGAGTTTTCTTTCCCAGGGAAAATGGCCAAAGGATGTGCCCAGGGGGCCCTGGCACTGGGCTGGGCCCTGACTGCAAAGAATCCTTATATCGAAGGATGGACCCCAGACCGAAGTTGTCCCCTCCTCAAATTTCTGCTGCCCTGATAGACCCAAGGGAGCCCTACAAACTGACATCAGCAACCTGGACTGGTGAGTTTTCTTTCCCAGGGAAAATGGCCAAAGGATGTGCCCAGGGGCCCCTGGCCCACGGCTGGGGTTTGAATGCAAACAATCCTTATATCGAAGGATGGACCCCAGACCGAAGTTGTCCCCTCCTGAAACTTGTGCTGCCCTGATAGATTCAAGGGAGCCCTACAAACTGACATCAGGAACCTGGACTGGTTAGTTTTCTTTCCCAGGGAAAATGGCCAAAGGATGTGCCCAGGGGCACCTGGCCCTGGGCTGTGGCCTGACTGTAAAGAATCCCTATATCGAAGGATGGATCGCAGACCAAAGTTGTCCCCTCCTCAAATTTCTGCTGCCTTGATAGACCCAAGGGAGCCCTACAAACTGACATCAGCAACCTGGACTGGTGAGTTTTCTTTCCCAGGGAAAATGACCAAAGGATGTGCCCAGGGGGCCCTTGCACTGGGCTGGGCCCTGACTGCAAAAAATCCATATATCGAAGGATGGACCCCAGACCGAAGTTGTCCCCATCTCATACTTGTGCTGCCCTGATAGACCCAAGGGAGCCCTACAAACTGACATCAGGAACCTGGACTGGTGAGTTTTCTTTCCCAGGGAAAATGGCCAAAGGATGTGCCCAGGGGCCCCTGGCCCTGGGCTGGGGCCTGACTGCAAAGAATCCAT